>NC_136708.1:17383120-17983120 GCF_947650265.1 Symphodus melops | reverse complement strand
GTAACAAAATGCATGTGCGTCTTTGTTGATTGCCAATCTGATCCCACACGACACAATACTCTGTTTGGCTCGTTCCCACCTCTCCGTCACTATCCTATTCCTCCATCTGTTATTAGCACTTCTTTAATAATGAACCCAACAGGCATCCTCTTCATTAGACAGGCAGGGCAGAGAGTGGCCAGCGAGCCAGGGCTGACCCTGCTACCGTCTCCCCCTCATAGGGGATCTGGCACAGGAATTTTAATAGGAGAGCAGCAGCACAGGCAGGCAGGTCAGTGTAGGAGACACACTATGCATGCCAATCTGAGCTGACCGGCCAGCGTGAACGCAGCACGTGTGATCCGCCGCAAGCCTGACAGCCTGTGCAGAGGACGAAGACGGGGTGTGATGTCGGGGGGGGGGAGGGAAGGAGGAGGACAGGGGGGTATGAAGTAGAGAAGCAGTGGTTAAGGGATCAAGAGGGACAACACTGAGATGTTGAGGAGCTGCTCTGGTGAGAGGAGGAGGAGGAGGAGGAGGATGGAAAGCCAGGGTGAAAAGGGCCTCGTGGCAAACTGAGAACGCCGTCAGCGTGCTCCTCATACTAATAAGGCAGGTATGGCTCCTGCTAATTGCCTTTTTATTTATGCCAAACCCAAAGCTTGTTGTGAAAATATAAAAAGTGGATGCAACTCGGGGACTGTTTCGAAGCCTCTTAATTGTAATCTGAGACTAAAAATTCTAATATGCTAAAAGGGATAAGTCCCGGAGGAAACAGAATGAGTTGTATCTCATGTCCCCTTTCGCCAAATAATACAAGCAAACAAAAAAAAAAGTTGTGAGCTTGCAGTAAGCATTTAGAGCGACTCCGCTGGGTGAGGTAATAAACTATTCACTCTCTTCCTCCATGCTTAAACAGTCTGCCTGTGAGCTGCACTTTATATCACCTCTTTTTAAATTTCCCTGCCCCGAACAGCACAGGTGATTTGTTGTGTACTCACCACAGGGCCGCTGGATTTTCTCTTTTAGCCTCTCTCCCACGGTAGTAATTGCAACGTCGACCTTGATGCAGATAGGATAAATGGAACATATCCTCTGTCAAGACACCGCCATCAGTTGTGCCACAGTATTACCTCATTTACTCAGTGATCTGTGTAAACATTTTCTGATTCCGGGAATGCTTTTCCATTCCACAATGCTTTCCTCGCCTCTCTCGAGAAGTGCATTTAGAAATATGCCTCCATCAAAGATATTGCAACCAGACACATCAATCACTTTTTCAATATAAATTTTGCTTTTGGTTGAAAAATCTGTGTGCACAACTTCCATTCAGGGGCAAGCTTAGACTGATAAACTTAAATACTTTAAGATTTGGGGATCTGGCTCTGGGGGAGATAAATGATAGGGTATTAGTACATCAACATTTGGCAGACTATCATAAAGTCTTATATCAATTCAGAGGGATGGGTGGGTTATGGTTATAAAGCACATCTAAAGGCACAATTCTTCCTCTGATCCCAAAGATTTGATCCCTGATACTTTAACTCTGATAAAACAGAATATTTACTCAGTAGTTATCAAATCAACTTTCCCATACTGGAGATTACTTCACTGTCTGCTTCGCTCAGCCTCCTGTGCTTTCTGTTGGTATTCCTGTTAAGATTGCCTTTGTATCAGGGTAGATGTACAGTCGATCAAAGACCAAAGAAGAAGAGCTTGGTATTGTCCACAACCTCATAATTCGATTGGATTTGGATTCTTTGGGTCAGGGTTTGATTATATATTGATTTAATAATACATACAGATGACAGGAATGTCCAGATAGCTTTGTTCAATAATTATGTTTACATTGTTTGTGTAGGTTTGGACTAAATTGACTCAAAAAATTTACTTCATGATCGCATTAATCTTTAATAAACACTGAATAAAACCTACGATCTAATGTGCACATTTGTGCCTGAACTGAATTTACTGTGAGATTCTCATAAACATAACAGTGCTGTAACACTATGGGAAACAGGACCTGAATTCACAGCACTAACACTGATCCCCCTAGTGGAGGAGGGTGTCATTACAATGAAAAACAAATCGATCTAGGGATTTTGAATCAGGAAAAAAATTATTTCAATGAATTCATGATTTATTATTTGTTTTAAACCAGTCCAACGAAGATGGCTCAATGGGATATGTTATTAATACAAGGGGAATGTTAATAATAAATCTTTTTAAAATTGAACTCAGTAACGTTGGCCCTTGGAATTGGAAATAAAAACAAATTCTAAGCTGATGAAACCTCTTACTCCAGTCATGTTAACACATGAGAACATCCAGAGCTGGAAAACAACCTGTTGAGTACAGTAACAGTTGCTTCTGTTTTTTCCACCAAGGTATATATTCAGGTAAACAGCTTGTACGATGAACTTGTGCTCGACGTGTCTGTTATCACGGCAAAAGGAAAGGATGGTGAGTCAATGGATGTCTTTGTTTGGTTGCATTCTTCTGCAGAAAGAAGGAACAAAGCTTCAGAGTGTCGAGACAGTGTGAAGGAAAGCTCACAGTAATCACAACATGTTTGGGGCTTTATACTCATGCTTCATAGAAAAACACAATTCATGCCAAAATAAGGAGTGACTATACATGCGCAGTCTGAAATATCAAAGACGTTTTGTCATACTTTTCATCACGTCGCACAACAGTCATGTCAAGAAAACTTCATATTTGGGTATCTTTGATATTAAGCTATTTATGAGAAACCTTCGTTCATGCATTACTGACGAAACAAACCATTACTTATCAAATTATTGTTTCATGAGCTGTGAGTTTCTATTACATACTACAAAAGGCACCGAATGGAAACAACATGTGGACAACAACCACTGAGGGACCGACTGGAGCTGCCCTCTTTAAGCTGCATATTTGTTTTCATGCGTTACTATGCGTTACCAACACTTTGAATTGTGTTCCCCTTTTATCTGTAATACATTGGACTGAGTCTTTGGCACATTACGAATGACGCAAGAGAAACGGGTGTTGTATAACACATGGCAAAGTTCAAAGTGGACGGAGACTAGGAGAACAATTTCTGCTCTATTTTCTTGGAAATCAGGGTGAAGAGTAACGCCGCGTGTGATTGGTTGCCCAAAGAAGAGTTCACAGATATCAACTATAAGGGAATAAAAGCTGCATTAAAAGTTAAAAAAAGTAATAAAAAAAAAAAACACTATTTGTCTTTACTTTTTTTCTGTGCAGTCACATGTTGACACATACGCTCTCTCCATACTAAAATGATGTCGGTGGTCAGGACTTATCCGGCCCCATAACATTTCTTTCCACTTTATTTCTTCTATTCATATGCTCCAAAACAGATAGATTACAATCTGGGAAGAGAACCACAAACCACATAGTCAACCAAATAACAACATATCTGTCTTTGCCCCACAGACAGAGGGATACATTTTCTTCCACAAATATTCAGAATAAGTCTATAAATCTGCAGAAGGAACAACAATACACTAAACAGGAGAAGTAATAAAAATAAATCACCTCTCTAAAAACAAATGCTCTCTGACTTTTCCACATTACTGAGTATCGACTGGGCTCCTTCTCATTAGAATATAGACTCAGGTGAGCTCTGGTGATGCACTTCTATATGGTTTGTTTTCAGCATTAACGGCGGCTATATTTCACATCAAACTGAAAATCTACAAACACATCACTTGTTATTGTCAACGGCCTGTCAGCGCCACAATCACAATCTATTTTGTCATGTGTGGAGGACAAAGCCCATAATGAAGCCCCACGTACCGGGCCTTCATATTGTTCTCATTTCTTGCCCTGTCAGCTTCCCAAATTAAGAATGATGTTCTTATTTGTCTCCCCCGTTATTTGTCGCAAAATACTTGATTTAGCTCAAGCTCACACATGATGCACCGCTTCCGCCATTAGTCCTCAGGCAGTAAACACTGTAGTGAGAGCTGCTTTTGAACGGGGAAGTGGGCGGAAAGAAATAACACATCTGAATAGTTTCCTTTGTTTTAATGATGTCTCTGACTTTTGATAAGCGACGACAGTGACGCCATCAGAATGACTGAGAGCTCAACAACACATCCTGCTGCTTTTAATGGATAAACATTCGAACAGACGTTACCATTATTGCATTTTAAATGGATTACGTGAGACTTCATCCTCGCACACTCAAAATGACCCTGGCACAAGTGCAGCTGAAATCTAACCAGTATATGATTCACCCTTAACTGTGATATCGTTGAGCAATCAACTCTGTTCTCTGGCTGAGAGACTGCACAGTGTTGGCTCATCAGAGGCTTTGAAATTGGATTCCAAAAACAAACTCTGATCGTCTTGGCCAAATGACACATCTTTCTTATTTTGAGTTAAGTCGTCAGCAGAAGCACAATGAGAGTATCTCGCCTTTGAAACCAAGCAGAAGTCTGGAGTCGGAACGGATGAAAGGGTTATAAAATGGGCTGTGTTGTGTCTCCAGCCAACAAACAGCATTAAACTTAAGAGTTGTTCAATTCTACTACCAGAAGCAGAATTGACCAACAATCCTGTCTAAGATGTGGTACCATGTATCAGAAAGGCTTCAACTGGCTTCTTGTGAATTCTCATCATTATTCTTTAACACCACGAGTACGGCTGGGCCATACGGACCATAACTCTACATTTTTAAGTGTTTAGTGGCCATACATAATATGTCGTACATCTTGATTTTGTTTCTGCAAAGAAATTCCGTTCTTTGTCAAATCTATATCCAAATGGCACACAGGCACTCTTATCAACAGCCAGTTGCACAATGTCAACATGAGCATAAAAAATTAGTTCAACATGAAATAAAAGAAACGATATTCAATAAAAAAAGAAGAAGAAGAAGGAGAAAGGTGAGGCAGGACAGGGTTGAAGAAGAACACAGTGAGAGGAGAAAATAGACAAACTGGCAGTCATACAAAGAAATGTGAAAAATGTTAACAGGCATCAAAAAAGCTTTTTCGGTTACTTCTGCTCAGCCAATATAAAAATGTTCTACCAGATACAATCCTAATGTCTCCAATAATCCACTGGTTTCAGGTTGATGTGACATTATTGATAGCACATAACTAGAGACCAATGTCATTTGAAGCTAACAGAATGTCAAAACAATTATGAATATATTTTATTCACAATAGTTTCAGAGGAGTAATCAGTACGTCTGTATGTACTAGAATCAGTATCAGATAAAAATAAGTGGCGCTGCAAAGCCTTTTTGATGGGTATATTTATGAACAAACAATTTAGTTCTCGCCAAAGGATGCTTTTGAACACTTTGAATAATCAATTAGCATCTTTACTGTATTAGCAAGCAGCATGAAGTAGCCGGAAATAGAAGCACACTCTCGTCCTATATGATACTGATTCATCTAAAGTGAAGAAAGAAGTGAGACGTGTCATTGTCTGCTTAAAGACAGAGCATTTCAAAAAGGGCTTGTGTCTGTATTTGCTTTCCAGCTCATGGTGGGTGTGGGTGTACAAAAATGTCCAAGAGTCTTTCCTCAGTCTCATATCGGGTCTGATGCATCAGATTACCCCATCAGACTCTGCACGTCTAGTGCGGCCATCAGTGCGACACTGATCCTCCTTTGATGAGTCGAGCTTCACGAGAAAGGCACTGACATTTTGCACTAAGGCCTTCTCCCTTTCCTTCAGCCACGCACCGACGGACCTCGGCTCCTGTGAGATGCTCTTTCATCCCGACCTTGGTGAGATGACGCTCTGGATTCAGATGACTGGTGGATTAGATGGCAGCACGCAGGGGACTGAGAGACTGATGTCTGAGAGACGGACTCAGGAGACGCGGGCACAAGAGCGGAGGAAGCAAAGGTCCCGATCAGGGTTAGTTAGAAAAGGCCGAAAAGCGTGTGGTGAAAGTGCGACTCCTAAGTCAAATTGTAGCTCCACACTGTAACCCAAAGGTTTTTAAATTCAACTCTAATGTTGGTCATGAGTTCGGTCATTGTTTTCCAGCAAAATCATAAATCCGAGTTCGAACCAAAGCAATGACATTAGCAGGATTTTTTTTTTTTTAAATTACATTATGGAGAGAAGTGAATCTAATAAAAATGAAAATGACTGTGTGATTTCAGTTTCCCTATCGTGCTCTTCTTTGCTAACTTGGCTGTAAATTCGGCTAGCTTTCCTCCTCTCATGTTGCTCTTTCACCCCTCCGTTGACAAGCATTCGGACAGAACAACATTTTCTGGATTAAATAAAGAAAAATATCCGTTCAAGGAAGTGGAAGGACGGCAAAAGTATCTGTTGTCTGAATGGTCCATGTCCACGACCCAGCTGGTTCTGCTGTTTTCTGTTTCAGCGCTCAGTGGGCGTGACTGGTGACTCTGGATGGAGAACACTTGGGCCCTGTGTTCTCCCTCCCTAAAGAGCCGGCCCCACTTCCACCTTAGTGGGAGACTTGGAGAAATAGACTGTGTCATGTGCTTTATATTGCTGTTGTGTAAATAAACGTACATGTATTGTTGAGCGTAACTCCTTGTCTCCTCCATTCATTTGTCGTTGGTTTTGAGCTGGCTGTGACAATGCAGAATTATACATTAAGTTGGTGAAAAGAAGTGAACAAAATGTCAATTAGGATGCTAACGTGATCTCTTCCAGCCTCATCTTCCTGAAGTCAAAACTGACCCAAACAATCACGTTTAAAACTTCTGCCATAAGACGTTATCTAAAATAAGCTAATCTCCTTAAACATGGAGTTTGTCCTCACAGACAGATTGCTTTTAAATGTCACCCAAATACATCAAGTAGACTGCTTCAACTTCTGCTCACGTGCTCAACATGCACGCTGTCTGTAGAAAACACAAGAACATGTTAAGTGTTTCAATTATTCACGGGACAAATAAAAGCAATTCCATCGTTTTTATTTAATGAGTTTGTTTTGCTGTTTAAAAGTCATTAGGGAGAGCCACTTCACATCAACATGCTGGTGCACTAAATTACCGTTAAATGGAGTTCTATCAACACAGTGTTAACTAATAATCACCGCTGTGTCATTGCTTTGACAGAGAGAACAATGAAGAGAGTCATTTATGTACAGCCTATGTTGCTTTCTTTGTGCAAATGAAATGTGTCCAAAAGTCAATGAGAAATCTGCTGCCTTTATGAAATGAAATCATGAAATCTTGAAGATAATTTAAGCTCCTTTTTTTGTCTCATTTGCAAGATAAAATCACTCCAAATAAATAGTTACAAGTCAACGTTTAGCACACTGGTTTAAGTTCTCCTATCAGTAAATGTAGTAAAGGAATTGTGTTTCTAAAAAAAAACAAAAGGAAAGTTAAGCACTTACTGCTTCAATTAACAGTCTAGTATCGTCCCTTTAATAACTTTACGATATGGTTGAATATAAAGCACACATGAACGTCAGCTCAGCTACTCGCTCACCCGTTGGGACAGTATTCGATGTCTGGTGTTATTAGCCACCCTAAACACAGTATCAAAGACATTCCCAGTGCGGACTGCAAACAACCAAAACGTCTCATTTGTTAATAAAGTTGATCTTCACGCTGTAAGGCCTCTTTAAGCACCTTGGTCGTCGGTAAAGTTGTGTCAGAAGATCCACTCTGCAGTCCCAATGTTGAACAGTTAGCATTAGCTTCACAGCTATTCTCGTAATTTCAACATAGAGTTAGCTTTGATCAGAGTTGCTGTTTGCTCAGTTGAAATCGGACACATCACAACCGTGTACACTTTTTCACTATGAATCTTAGAAATGTACTCTCTGCGGTTTATCTGCATCTAATGGTACACGATGCAAGATTGTTTTCAGATATTGTACTCTTTATTGTTTATCTCAATGCTCACTGTAGAACGTATTCTCTGTTAACCATGGATGACACAATCGGCCTTCCTTGGCTTGTTTGTTTCTTTCGGAGAACAGTTCACTAAGTTCCAAACAGCACAGGATTATCTTCATGAAGGGAAACACTTCTCCTCGTTTTTTTTATGAATAACAGTACCGTGTCAATTTATCTTCAAAACAACAATAAATTGTACAAGAATAGTTGCACCCAAATACATTGGCTGCCTCTCCGTTTCTTTCAGCGCCTCTGTCATAATATTGTGACTGTGTCACACTGTGAACCTTGTTTTGTAGAACACTGTGCACCGACTAAAAGTAAATAATGTGTGGCTCTTCAAGTCTTCACCTCTTGACTGTACGGAGCACCGACACAGAGGACAGACAGTCAAGTTCCAAATCAAAATGGACCAAATGTTGCAGTTTTGTGTTCTATACAAAATTAAAAAGGCATTTATTGCTTAACTAGAGCCACAGCTATAAATAATAATACAAAGCAGTAAATGTTGCATGTCCTGGGGTAGCATGTAACTGGGAAGTGGAGAGGCGGATGTCTCCTCCTATAATCCCACCATGTATAACCAGGAAGTCACACTGCATTAACAACATTGCACAACAGCAGCCACTGCTGTGATTCCTGGAATACAAGAGAGAGAAAGAGGGAAAAAACATTGTTGCTTTCAGAGCACAGGATCAATATCTTCATATACTGCTTTCAGAGGCATGTTGGTTTTATGAAGGGGGAGCTCTATGGCTGATTCTGCCTCCACTCTGATAGGTTAGCACTGCAGACCTGACTGATTTAAGAAATAATAAAAAGCTAACAGCTGGTCCACTGCTCAGCTATTGATTCCCCTCAGCAGAGGCAGATCAAGAGGTACATTTATGATCAGACGGGGCGCAAGAAATTATACCACAGCACAAGACCAATATTGATTAGAAGGTGCAGTGTGTACTGGTAAAAAGTTAACCACTGTGTACACAATTTTGCCAATTTTTTGGAGGAGAGAGGAGGAGAGAGGAGAGAAGAGAGAGGAGAGAAGAGGACAGAGGAGAGGAGGGGAGGGAGGAAAACAGAGGAGAGGGAAGAAGAGGAAAGAGAAGGAGGAGAGAGGAGGAGAGGAGAGGAGACAAGAGGAGAGAGGAGGAGAGAGGGGAGGAGAGGAGAGGAGACAAGAGGAGACAAGAGGAGAGAGGCTCTACAGTGGGACAAATAAGACTGAAGTTTGTTTGATACATCCAGGGAAATTCAACCACACCTAAAATCTCAATCATTCCATTAATGTGACTAGAAAAACATCTATCAATGAGATGTTTTGCACACATTTCCATCACAACGAGTCCATAATTTGTCCTGATATTTGTGTCACGGCTGATGATTGTTTTGCATCAAAATAAGCCTACAGTGAATTGGAGAGCGAATAGTCCGGTTTTTTGAACATGGTTAAATCTGCATGCAGCTGCAGAATGAAGAGAGAGAGGAAGGGGCAGCAGAAGGGAAGACGGGGGAGATGAATGAAGGAGGATTACTATAGGGAATACATCTTACACTGTGCGGTGTATCAGGTTATTACTGTCCTCCACATTCTGCACAGCTTCTTAATTCACTTTTCACATTATATGCAGTGAAGATTAGTGATGTAGTACTTGAAATCGGTCTTGGTCTAAAGACCAGTCTCAAGACCCCTTTTGGAATGTCTCGCCTATGAATCAAACATTTTTACTCGGTCTCAGACGGGGTGGACTCAGATGAGGATCTTTCTGTCATATTAATGGTCTCTGTGTTGTCTCAGTCTCGCCATGCCTTGGTCCTGGTCTTGGTCTTGGTCTTGGTCCTGGTCCTGGTCCTGGTCTTGATTAAATGTCTCTTTCGGTCTCAGAGCACTCTGGTCTCAGTTAGTGTGGTCTTTACTGAAATACTAGTTAAGACATAAAAAGGTACAGGTAATAGAGGAGCTATAAAATTCTTATTTATATTCCATAGGTCTTACACCATTCAGTTACTCTGCCTCTATGTGCATATAAGATTGTATTCTCCCTATAACATCCTGTTCAGCTTACACTGTGACCTCAATATTTGATGACGCGCGATCTGCAGCAGCCTTTGAGGTACACCGATAATGATGCAGGACTCCTCCAGTGACTACGACTCAAATGATCTCTTTCCACAAGCAAATGAAGCTTTAACATGAAACACGCAAAGTGATATTTTGCATAAAACAAGATTGGCTTGTCTGCTCCATTACCAAACTGAGCAGGTGAGTGGCTGATTAATTGAATGAACAAATGACTGTGTTCTAAAAAGAGAAAAAAAAAGGGAAAAAAAATCCTCCAGCCACAGTAAGGTGTGTCACTGCCTCCCTCTGGTACAGCAAGGGAACACACACCTCACCAAGAGTCACAGTTCCCTCTTACAGCTTTGATTTTTCTTCTTTTTTTCCCCATTACACAGCTGAACTGGACTCCGCAGTCTCTTTAATTTCATTTATTCGTAAAAAAATTAAGTTTTCATATAACTGACCGTGTTGAATTGAACAGTACAGCTTAATACAGCTTGAAAATGATGCACTTGCAGCAAGCAAAGAAAGTGCTCGACAGTTTTGTCTGAGCATTAAATGACAGAAATTTTTAGAAGCGCTCGTAGCCGACGTTCCTTATGTAACTCGAGTCATCTGTGGCATCGTATGGCAAGCTGAAAGGATCAAACCGAATGTGCATCAGCTCTGTTTGCCTTCTCGGAGACTTCTGATGCGTGATCATGTGCTGAAAGGATCCATTTATCCAAAACATGCATTACAGGATCAAGACGTGATGACATGAATGGAGGTATCAGCTGCAAGAGGATGGAAAACGAGTTATGCTAAATAACACCTTTAACAAAGCTGCAAATGACGGCCCAGGTTGGATGTCGCTCTGTGGCACTGATCAGATTATTTGTTTCTTTTTGATAAGATTCACAAGGTTTAAGAGAGGATCTGAATCAGTGTCGATGTGAACAGAGCTGTTTCTCAGCAGCTAAAACAATGACGCTCGTCACACTATTCTTTTGCCTCTCGTTCTGTGTGTGTTTGATAAGAGGCTCCAAAGCGTTTGTCTTTCAGTATCACTCACATTAATCGTCCTCCCCCACACACATACACACACACACACACACACACACACACTTTCCACATCTCTGCTTTCTCCGTCTCCGTGGGCTCTATAATGACATTGGTCACTGTAAACAGCCATGATGGCGCTGTTAACTGCGAAGAGGGAGGTGGTTGTCACGGTTACCTGATGCGGCATGGAGCTGGACCATCTGCCATGCAAAAAGAAGACAGCTCCCTGCTCACTGCTGTAATTACAGAAAACCCCAAGCAGCCAGTGAGCCCGGGCACACACGAGAACGAGACACGTGCGTGTGTGTGTGTGTGTGTGTAGGTGTGTGTAGGTGTGTGTGTGTGTTTGTGTTTAGGTGTGTGTGTGTGTATGTGTATGTGTAGGGGTGTGTGCGTGCGACTGTGTGTGTGTGTGAGTGACAGAACAAGAGAGAGGAGTAACAGGGAGTTGTGTTTGTGTGTGCGCTGCAGAAACTGATTCAGCGAGTGTATACAAAATGGTTTAAGATGATCTCTCATAACAAGATGTCTCAATGCAATCTGGGCAGATCAAAGCAGTTTCTTTATAAATTCATCCATTCCAGATAGTGCACATAAAGCATGTTTCTGCTCTTTCTTTGTTTCTTGTTACCCATTGTGTTCCGCACACACCAGCTGTCAAATACGCCCCATTGTGCTCCAATAAACACTAGAAGGGATTCCTTTCATACAGTGAAGTGAGAATCACAGGCATGAAGTGCACCAAACAGAATCACAGCCAGGCGTTTCAGTTCATGACAACAACAAAAACACGCAAAACAAAAGTTGCTTCAATCGTCGGTTTGTTTCCGAGCACACACCGCACACTCGAGTGGCCGGTGGTGTTGGTTGAAATTGTGCGTTCAATCTTGTTGACCATGCTGGGAACGAAACCGACTGTGCGAATGATCAAAGAAACTGCCTGCTGAAGGATTTCAAAAGCTGGGTTCCTCTGTCGTAAGATGTTTCAGGCTGCACGTGTCAAAGTCAGCTGTTAGAGTTTGTATTTTAAAGCCAATCGTTCAATTCAATAAATTAAATAAATGCTGAATGACGAGATGAATGCATAGAGATTTTACATGCATTGACTTCAATTTGAACAGTTGATCAGATTCAAAGAGCAGTAATAATGTTACCAACAGACGTGAAAGGTTTACACACACATGATCAGAAGAATGTCAGAGACTGCAGCGCTGAGCTCGAAACACACAGTTTAACACAGCCTGCATCGTTGGCATGTAAAGTTCACTTGCAGGGCAGGTTTCTTTTTTTTTTTAAGATCCCGATCTCCGCTTGCGCTTGGAAAGATGGATCCCACCTCAATCTGACCCGACTGTAGGGTCAGATTCACTGCTTCAACTTTTCCCTCGCTGTTCTCATCATCCCACTGGGTTTTTTTTAGTGATCTTTCATCTTCTTTAACTCATTTTGTAATTAGCAGACATCCAAAAGGCGGTGGCACTCGGACCTTTGGACGACACCTCATTTGGCCAATCACGAGCTTCCACTCACTTTTCCCAGCCTATAACAGCCAATGGGAACACACGTTTAATAAAAGGTGCCTGCCCCTATGCCTGGCTAATTGCACATGATTCTATAGATGACGGATGTTTCTTGAATCTAATGAAATTCCAAACATGTGGACGTGCTGCGTCTTTGTTTACACCTGTGATTTTTACTGCAAGGAATTCCGACCATGAGGGAGCATTGTCCTCTCCCGGTCCCTGCGTGGACACAAACAAAGCGATTCGGACCAGAGAAAACAAACTACAGGTGTGAATATGTGCAAGATTTGCTGCTCCGATGACTTCAGACGAATAAGAAAAAGACCTCAAACCTAACGAGCTGATCTTATTGGACGCTCATCTGCCTCTAGACGATGTCCCTGATATATTTATAGTTGTGGGCGATCTGGACAAATATTTGCTGTTTAAGTGTGTTAATTGAATGTTTTATAATTATGTATCTTCATTATGTATGGAAGCTCATCGTTGGTCAGAAACTGTTGATTGTGCTGCTGCTTGTCTTGTACAGGAAACTCTCGAAACGGACATTTTAAATCTCAACAAGTTTCCCTGGTTGAAAAAATGTTAAACAAAAAAAAAAAAGATGTTTGCAGCTCCACAGTGGTTAGATAACGTTAACTTGCTCATTGGAGATGCTGAGCGTGTGAAAAGTCTCCCAAGATGTGTGTCTCTCACAGTGAACGTTCCTGTGCAGCGACCCTCATGAAACGAGAAGCAGCAGAATGTGACTCAGCTGTGGCTCCTCTGCTTGCCCTCCTTGTCTCTAATCCCCCGACGTCAGCAACATCGAGAGGGTGAGTGCACTGGACACTTTGGAACAAGGATCACAAACTGTCCCTGTGGGGGTGACTTACCAAGGGCAACAGCACACTGTAGGTCAGAGACTGGTATCGCTGCGCTGCATTGACCGGGCGAACAATCCTGTGGATAGCTGCTGCTGCTGTACTTTTAATAATAAAGTGCAAAAAAAAGCAATTAAGAACCAAATGTGGTTGGAATTGCTCGGTGATCCAATTAAAAGAAACGCCCTGCAGAAAGAAGTCGGCTTCTAATGAGCTAAAATGAACAGTGTTAGCCCTGCCTCCTCTTCACTGTCTTCATGTAAGAACTTCCACCTTTGTGCCTTTTTATAATTTCTTTGCTGCGGGCATGTCCTATCTGAAAGTCTGTGGAAAATAAATATGTGTATTTGGAGTTATTATCACACTCTAATTTAGCGTAATGAAAGTGCTAGCCTTCGCTGGCGGATGAGCCATTTTAATTTGAGCATCAAATGCAGGCTTGCATATTAATTACCTCATTTGCATAAATCATGTCACTCCACTCGGGATTCCAATTAAACCCTTGATTAATTGCTCGGCTGACCCGTTAAATAGAATCCTTTAAGTGGTTCAACAGGCCACCAAAGCCTGTTGACACACACGCACACACACACTCTCAAACACACATTTACTTTGAATAAAATTAATCTGAAGAAAAGGATCTGCTCGTTATGAAACGTGTGCATCCTCCTAAAAAGGTGTGAAACCTGCAGGATGGAACTCAACTCACCCAACTCACCAGTCACAAGTCAAGTTTGGTAGAAAGATGTTTTCTCTGACAAAAAAAATGATGTCATAAAATCCCAGCCACATTAAGATGTTTCAGAGTTTCTGCATGAGTGATCAGCATATGGCTGGTTTAGTATCACAGAAACCACAAAAACAGTTTGCACAGATGACTCGGAGAGAAAGTCACCAACAAAATAAACATAATAGAGACTTCTTGGAATGAACAAAACAACCCAAACACGTGCTTTATTCAAACTCTGCTCCTTCTGTGGTCGTGTTTACGCTGTGTTGTAGGGTCAGAAATGAGCTTTTGGTTCTCCTTGTTTTCACATAAACGCTCATAGACGCTGCTGGGATACAGCCGAACTGTGTGAAGAAGACTTGGATGTTTGTAGTGTTTCTTCTTCATGAGAACAAATATTTCCTCTTGTCAAATGTCCGTTCCATGAATATAAAGGGAATTAATTAAAGGCACAAAACAAAAAGTTTTAGGACTAAACGTGGATTGCCAGCTTTAACTCCAACATGTTTTTGTCTTTTTTAAATTGCATTGGTGTCAATCAGAATCTGGCTTTTGATTTTCTAGCAATTCTATAATTTATTTGAAAAATGAGAAAGATATGAAGACGTGACTTTGAATGTCAACACGGATTTTCTGCTTTCCCGATCGTACAACCAGCTACGTCCAATGACATCATGTCTACATGCAGAAATAACCAGGTAACTTTCAATGTATTTTTGCTCATACTATCACAGCCCTTAAAATCAAAGGGCTTTTTTTGCAAAAATCCTCACAATATATGCAAACATGGTTGATATGGTGTAATCAGATTTTCCATTGTTAAATATTGATATTAGTATTTGCATACAGTCTGTGTGAGAGAATGAGTGTCAGAAGAAGATCAACTCTCAAAGGACGGGCGACAGAGGTGCTGGTGGGGGGGTGTAAAGTATCTGGACCTGACTCCGTGCTGTACCTGCTGAATTTGGCAAGGACAGGTGCTGTCATCTGACCCGCTCTTCTCTTTTGGCTGGCTTAAATCCACCCCGAGCGAGCCGAGCCAAGCACATCGGATTAATATCTGCTGGCCTGTTCCATGGCTCTGTCCTTACATCACTGTCCTCTGCTGCTGCTGACTATACTGTGCAGCTGAGTCAACGGTCAACACAAATACTTTGATACTCGCGAAGAGGCAGACTCAGGTGGATGAGGGGAACATTTCTGCACACTTCTCTTGTATTTGAGCGTTTGCTCTGAGAAGGACGCAAATCTCCATAATTTGCTACTATATTTAGCATTTTGGGCTTTTTCTTAGTGCACCTGCAAGACAGGCCCTGGAATAAAGAAGGAAGTTTTTTTTGTTTTCCTTTTTCACTAGCCAAACTGGACTTCAGCCATTTGCAGCTGAGCGCCAAAGCCTGAAAAGGCAAGTGGTTTTGGAAGCCTGCAATACAGACTTGACTTTATTGGCCTCTGTCTCAAATAAAAAAAAAAATGTTTGCAATTGAATTTTCCGCTTTTAATGTATGTAATCAAAGAAAGGCAGGACGTTCTGTCCTTTATATGGCTCTGACTTTAAAAGTTGCACCAAGCTATAAATATAACTCCAGATGAGTGGAGGATGAGTCAATCTAGATACGTCCCAAAATATACTGCTTCAGTTTCTGAACCCGTATATTGCACTGAAACTCTCAAATCTGATTTCCTTGGCCTTTTTGAGCAGAGAGCCTATCATATTTTGTGACAAGTTTGTTAAATAAAAAGAAATGTTTTTTCTTTTTTTTGTTTCGCAGATTTCCCAATAGATCTGCTGAGGAGGAAAGTCATAAAAAATGTGTTATTTTAGAATTGTCCCTGAATTTGCTCGGATTGGCCTAGATGCATCTATTCTTCAATATCAAAAGCTCCCCACAGAAACAGTGTACTTTAAAGCATTAGAGGATCTCAGAGTTATCAGTCTACATACAGGAGCCTATAGCTTGCCAGCTTTTACTCTGGGAATTTTTCTCATAACAATAGTGAAGCCGCCTCGAGGCCCCTTTTTAAGCCTCGCTCATTTCATTTCCATCTCTATTGCTCTCTGAGTTCAGTTACATTTGGCTGTGCATCACCATGGCAGCGGATGTTGGACCTCACGCCCGATTTAGACATCATCCGGAGCGTTTCAGCAATGAGTGAGCCATAATCAGTCCCACTCTCCGCTGCTACAGCACTCAGAGTGGGCTCACTTTCCTCCTTAAGGTTTCTCCCGGGAGGAACGTCTGTGATCCTCTCTCAAAACATTCCTTTCATTCTCAAACAAACACATCCCAAAATTAGAGAGAGCGAGGAATGTTGGAATATGGACAAGTAGATTCGACTTTTTTTTTGTTGTTGTTGTTATTGTGTGTTAACAGGAGATTAAAAAAAAGCAGAAAAAAGACATCCGGAAAGAAAGAGGTAAAAAATAGCTCCAAGACATGAAGTTAGAGCCTGTAAAGTAGAAGTGAGATACATTCTCCTGTATGCAGTGTGTGTGACCGTGTGTGTGTGTGTGTGTGTGTGTGTCTGTGTTACATGGGTTTCTGTGACATAGCCTCCAGGTCCACAGTTCTGCAAAATGAGAAGCTTCCTTTTAAGGGTGATGGGAGGGGAATACGGAGGAGACACGGGGAGGGAAGGGTATTTTCGAGGCTGAATTTCCTAAATGAGATTTGGTAACCCTGGGCGCGACATTCATTCTGGGTCCCACCTCTGAAGGGAAAAGTAATTTCTGTGTCTCCCCAGTCTATGAAATCTATACATCCCAACCAGGGTGAAGAACAGGGCACAGGCTCTATGCTGGCTTGTCAATCACTGACTTCATTAAAACCGTTGTGGCTTGATCTGTCGTCGTTTCAGGGAGCACGTTGAAGTTTCTGCACGTCCCTCTGTTTAGAAGTCGTGAGATGATTAAAACTTGTTCTTAAAGACGTGACTTACATCCTAAGTATTTCAATCACTGGTTGAATGTAGCACATCTTCCATCGATATGGAGCAAATGCTACATGCTAACTTCATCATTAAACCCATATGCAACTTGTTGACATTTTCATCCCAGTATGCATCATTATCAAACAAGCAACGTCCAAAACCATTTCAGCACGTGTTCTGGATGTTTAACATTGCATAGGTCATTTTTTACTTCAATTTTCTTAAACATTGCCGCCATGTTGTCGTTTCTGTTGCTACGCGTCTAAAATGAGGTTAAAGCTGCATGAACTAACACTCCAATCTGAACCCTGTGCACACAACACAAAGGCTCAAAGATCCTAACACAATGAAGGTGATTAGCAACTGAGCACAAGGCCGCAACAAAATGAGCTCGCCGTCCAATAAAACCAGCAGTGTGCTAATAATAGGCTAATTCAGAAGAGTGTATAAAGAGGATCTGCTCCAGCTTTCTTGGCACAACAGTCCGTGCTCTAAATCCAACTCAGCACCCTTCCGATGGGATTTGCTAACCTTGTGCTAATGTGCCAATGACCCCGTCTCCAAGCTTTCTCCTCAAGGCCTGTTATGGTCTCCTAGGACAGCGATTAACATCATTGGAAGTGTTACTTAAGTCTGCTTGTGGGTGAGGTGAGTGCAGAAATGTTATATGTTAAATGATATTATAAAGATGTAGAGAGGAAAGGGGGCAGCCAATGATGAGTGAGTATAGCACCTGTCACTACAAAACCACAGAACAGAAGAGAGACCTGTAAAGTATACAGCCTACCTGGGGGAAGGCTTTACCGGGATAGGATAATGTCAATACACCTGTTTGGGGGGATCATGGATGTGGAAAGCCTTTGACAATTGCTCTGTACTTGGGCTGTCAAATGAAAATATGATTCATCTCTGAATTTTAGCAGTTAATGGTGATGAATTGCATTTTTATTACATGTTTAAAATTCCATGATTTTGCATCTTAAAACAGATTTTTTTAGTCAATATTAAAAACATTAAAAAAAAATCTTATGAGTGTCTTGATCTGGAAATGAAATGAAATGAAAAGAATTTTATGATTTTGAATCTTAAATATCTTTTTTTTTTTTTTTATTCTGAAGTTCTCCTCTGCTCCACCAGTGTTATCTGAAACCATGGCGAGGAGGAAACAGCTGCAGAGTGCTGCAAAATACAGCGTTCATTTCTGTTATGGATATCATTGTTACACACTAAGTTATCTGGGCTTCAACATACAAAACTGACTCACTGATGTCCAATGATCTCCGCTTCGAATTCATGACTGATTAATGATGAGACGCGCTGCATTTAAGTAACAATAATCAAAACACCTGGCTGAAGCCAAGTGATAAAAGCCAAAGTGCTGTGTTACTGAGTATTAGCCCTCATGTTACACATCTAATTCAATCACATGACTTGGTGAATATAAACTGTTGTATATTCAACACAATGCAGAGGGCAGAAATAGAACAGTAGGGGGCCTTTAAGGGGGGGGGGGGCTGCTTGAAAAAGTGCAAAGGAATAAGGGAGTCAATGGCAGCACGAGGAGAGTGTCATTGAGATTAGAGGGCAATCTGGATTAGTCAGAGGATCTGGGGCTCATGCTTCTGCCACGAGGCATTGGATGACACTTGCAAGAAAAATGCCAAGTCAGACAGAAAGTCTGACACAAAAAGTGTGTGACATTATTTCATTGATTTTTTTTTTTTTTTTTTTTTTTTTGAGCTCACTGAAGCCTTCTGCACTTTTAAAGCCAGAAAAGTTCCATCGTCATATTTTCATTTTCTCAGAAGGAAACCCCTATGGGTGGAGGACGGAGTTTAAATTGCCATACACTCTGCTAATTCACTGTGTAATAGCTCTCTGCTTTAATATCTTGAAAGTTAACAAAGCCCAGTCAAATATGTATTCTATCTGTTTCAGTATAACAAGCTCATATAACAAGCAGGCTAATAATACTTGAGAAATCACTTAATTACCACTCACTCTCCACAGCGCTCTAATTATAGCTTTTACAAAAGAGCAGCAGTAATGCACTTTTAAGTGTAATGGGAGTTTACCTAATTAGGCCTATCACACAGGCAAACGCATGCACACACACACACACACACACACACACACACACACTTACACACTGGTGAGAAAACTGTCATTTAGTAATTAGTAGTGGTGATGAAACCCTCTATTACCGTTTCATTTACACACCATCACAGGGCACAGGCGGCTGACCTGTGTGCTCACATACAGTCCAGCTTTGTTAACAGCTTTTTAAAACAGTAATATCTTTATGACACAGCTGTGGCCCGGCCCAGTGCGATCCATTTGGCTTTTTTATATCAACCATCAGTTTAAAGCCCGCACAGTATTTTACAATCATCCGCCCTTGAAACGGTGGCCTGACTGTATATGGCGATTGCTGGTGTTAATGAGTTGATCAGGCGTGGTCAAACGGCTGTCATTAATAGGGCTGGTCACACAGTATAACTAAGTTTATATTACTGGGAAAAGGGATTATAATAGAGGTGTTTGCACATATGATTACAGAGCCTGGATGACGCCCATAAGAGCTGAACAGCCAAGCAGCAAATCACCCAACCAGACAGCCATCAGTTTAAATATCTTTGTTTTATACCTCAATATAGATATGTGTCCTTCTTGGCCTCTCCAGTATAGTTTTAAAGATCAGGTTTTTAAAATTAGGAAATTGAAAAGTGTTGCCTGGATTACTTCTTATTGTCGCCAATATGAAGGAAATATTCTGCTGTCGCTAAATCTCCAAACATCTGGAAACCAACATGTGACCCTGAATATTGTGGATTCCTTTAACATTCGGTGTTTCTTTGAACACTATTGTCATGGATAAATCAGGAAGATAGCACTCATTCACCATTCAGATGATGTACTGTATATTCAGAAGCCTTCTGACTGTTCTTCCAGTAATGTAAATGGATTGACTGTTAAATACCATCCTGCCATTTAAGGCCCTATCCTGGGTTTAAAGAATAGACTGGGGTGAGACTGTGTGAGTGAAGATAAATAGCTAACTATCCACAACCTACCAACCAAACCAAACTAGTTGGGGCCGAACTAGTTTCTTTCTTACCAGTGTGTGTTTGCTAAACGTTGAGCTCATGGTTGATTAATGATGTTTTTTGGTAAATAATATAGTAATTATTTCAGTGTTGACCTGCTCCTTTTTTTTTTGAGTTAACATTTCTTGTCATGAACTGGTGTTATACAAATGACAGCGTGAAGAAGCTAGGACCCACAAACAGCATCCTTTCAGTTTGTAATCACTGGCAAATTCAGCTGAATTAAAAGTACAGCTTCTGAAGTGAATATAGGAAAACGACCTGTATGATAGGGACACTTTATTAATGTCACATGACTTTTGGACCAATCACAAAGAACTTCTTTTTTTTTGTTTCTAGCCAGGCAGGATTACATTCAAGTGCTCGTTGGAACACGTGAATTAGTGCTTGGATACAGATGGACACAGGATGATGTTTATTTTCTAAACATGTCTTGGCAATAAAAAAAAAAGGAAGGATTAGTTCAATTGCACATGAAATACTTTATAGATTCAAAACAGATTGATTTCTTCTATACTGATTTAAACGAGGCAAGAAAAACAACATCTGCAATGCAGTTCTCTTGGCGACGTGACACTCTGTGGTTTCTGTTCACAAAGGAAAACTATTGGTACTTAGAAAAGTACGTTGGGATGCCCCGCTGATTTCAGATAATAATCAAACACATAAACCCCACTGGATCTAAAGAGGAAACATCGTCACTGTTGTTGTTTCATGTTCGTCTTCTTTCATTCCATCTCTTGTTGGCACTGTTTCGACGGGAAACTATTCAGATCCGACTAACTTCACTGTAACGTTGCAGCCATTCGTTTCCGATCAGTACACCCTGTTTATGTTTTTTATGTTGTGATAAAAATGCAATAAATATCATCTTCAATATTTGGTTTCTTTTCAGTTTTTCCAGCCAAGTCCCATCTAAACACGAGGAAATATCGATGCTGAGGGCTTGATCATATCTAATCAAACCACATTTCCAAGTGGAAACAGATTGTCCAACTGGAAATATTTGAGTGTGTGTGTCACGACTAAACAGTGTGGCATCTGCCAGAGCAGACAGAACCGAGCGGAGGTCATACTCCCATGTGAAGGTCTTTGTCACGAAGGTGGCCTGAAAAGTACCGTTAATCTGTGTCAGGACGTTTCAGACTTTCACTTACTGTGGGAAGTAATTATCATTTAACAATGACAGGACCGGTCAGTGAGCTTGAATGTCATTTAGTGAGTCTGTTGCCTACTGCAAAACTACCCAAGGCTTTAATGTAGTTTATGTGAAAAGGCTGTGCAATGTCACAAACGCGATACAGAGTAAACAAACAGTTTGGTAGCAAATGCAAAAGAAAATCAAGGAAAAATGCAATAACCGCAGCTTCAGAGTCTGCCTCTGCTTTCTGCACAAATTGGATTTAAATCGAACCAGGAACCAAACACCAAGAGGAGGAAATGAAACATTGTGTATTTTTAGGGCAAATCAAAAGTACAAGCAGTTTAGTAGCATGACTAATAAGAAATTAAGCCAAGCGGTCTCCGTCTCTCTTTGTTCCAGCAGTGTGCAACTGGTTGAAAAAGCTCCTTTTAGGTTCTTTAACCTGATAAATAAATAATAAATAAAAACATGTGTGCATATTTGGCACATTACAGATCTTAATGATTGCATTACTTTGTTAAAAGAATGTTGTATGCACTGAATAAAAATGACAATAAGGTGCACACGTTTTTACAATGGTGTATGTACCATCAGTGTGAGAAACAGCAGAAAGCAATTATAAAGAAAAATAAGATGAACAGTAATAACAGATGGTTTTGTTTAACTAGATTTCTATTCTATTTTTCACTCTTTTAGTTAAATACTTAAAACAATAACATGCTCAGAGTGAGGATTCTTCCAAAGTTTTAGATTGACCTCATTTAAAAGAATTTGTTTCATGACTTTTAGTGCACATGAAGTACAATCCACTGCCAGAAATGAGATCATTAAAAAAATAGACATTCTCTGGCATCGTATACAAGTCTTTCGAAAACATTCCTTCCTGTGTAAACTAGGTTTGACTACTGCTAATGTAGCACATTTGGCAATTCTGCACGTCTTTCATGACCTTTCCTCTGCTGCCAAGTCATCCCAAACACACACAGAGAACAGTTCCCAGCCTCGGCACTGAGTCACACACAAACTTTGAACAACACACATGCCTCTACACAGTGCACATAGCAAACAGGGTGCACGATTCATTAAAAAAAAACTGAAAATGCAAAGGGCTGATTTATTTATTTATTTATTTCAATCAGTGCAAAGGATTTTCCAGATGGCCTCCTGAACAGGGTGTTCTCATGCTTATGTTCCCATGCCAAATTACTGGCCAGCAAATCACGTCACACGTCCAACAAACACTTCATTAAGAAGCAAATAAAAGCACGACAGCTTAGTGTCTAAATGACCTTAAGGTTTGAACATTTCTCAGGATGAAGACTCATGTATGTACGCAAAAAGGTCTCGCAAATGTAGAACAAAACAACGACAACCAAACAATCGGCACTCATTCAATGCATATCCACACTATTATCAGTCAATCATTTTATCTGAGAGACAGTTGTTATTGCTAACGTTGCTAACATATAAGAAATCTTTTATCTTGTTACTTTTGTTTTGCAGTCTCTTTCTTTCTGCCTCGCCTATTTTACTACAGAGGCAGATCATGGAAGACGGCTACTGTTTCTACTCGGGATGTTACTCACAACTCACTTCCAAGTTGATTCACTGCAAACTAAAGTAGAAACTAAAGCACGAGTTTTGAGTCTAAAATAATAGCATCTGCGGATCAACGTTGCCCAACCGCTCCGTGCTCTGGGATGCAGTCTGCTGCTGGTTTAAATCCTGGTCGTAGAGCTTCATAGAAGAAGGGAAGTAGCCAGAAAATGAACCAGAGCTCCAACCTCCAGATAGAGGTAGCTTGCTTACAGCTTACAAAAAACAACTAAAGAACGAATGAAAACAATATTATCTATTATTTCTTGTGATAACTGGCAAACCAACATGAAATCAATAAATCCTTTACTCAGTGATTCTGCCTGTAAAGTTGGGCTTTCCCAAATACCATTTTTTGTGCTCCGGACATTCAGTAGTTATCAACAGTAAATAGTGGTGTGGTGTGGCTCAATAATAATAATAATAATAATAGACACTGAACAAATGTCAACCAAAACACTGAATGTTGTTTAAATGCCATTCTGTGGGAGTAAAGGTCACCTGGGCAGGATGTTGAAGTCAGGAGGGACTGGAGTCATGACTGGTGACTCTGCTGAGTCCAATGAGCCCCTGAGGTCATCTGTGTCGAGGGGGGATTAGGAGCTCGCTGTGATCCCATCAAAGCGATGTGTCACCAGCACCGTGTCTTACCACCGAGCCGAACACTCCAGCAAGCACTGATCCCCTTAACTGACTCTCAGCGAGCCCGGAAACTAAGGCGAGCTGACAGCAGGGCTATTTTTGTGCCGAAATCGCCCCTGTTTGGACAGGGCCACAGATAAAGATGGCGGGGGCCCATACCATCGCTCTCTCTTAGAGAGAATACAAAAACAGAGTGAGGAGTCGAGTTTCCAACATTGCAGAAGAGCGCAACCTCTGGAAGCGACAGTTCCCAGAAACAGATGAGGGATAAATGTGTTGTGACAGTAGCTAATAAGGTCCCTTTCATCTGCTGGTAGTGTGTCTCAGTGTGTGTGTGTGTGTGTGTGTGTGTGTGTGTGTGTGTGTGTGTGTTAATGTTTCATTTATGTTTAAACTAAGAATTTGCTTTAAAGAAATCCCCCCAAAAAAAATGCACAAATGAGAGATAAATGGACTAACCAAAAGTGGCTGCTGTGTCTTGACGCACATTTGACATGCTTGATCATCCTCTCTTCTTTTATTTGACAGATAAAAGAGCCAATGGTCTAAAATAGCAGCAGGAACATGAATAATGTCTCTGAAGCCGCGGCCATGAAACAAACTATCACACTGCTTAGCATTACTGACTGCCTATCGCTGTTACTTAACAAAATGTAGCAGACTGTTTGCATCTGAATCATATTATTTGAGGTCCACATTTGCCTTGAAAGCTGAAGGTTGCAGTAATGCACCCATTCAGCGATCCGATCACGTGGAGCTAAGGATTACTTTTGAAAAGTGCAATACTTTTTGCACCTTCTCACTAATGATAATCCGTCCCTAATACAGGAGATCATGGACTAATGCCTGATTTTGGTCACCAAACTAGGCACTAACCCAATTACTTCCTGCTCTGGACACTCCAGAGACTGTATTTGACCTCACCTCACCTGATAGGAATACTGAGTGAACAGCAACAACGGTCCAGGTTCTATCATTAAATGAAGTGTATTCACTTTAAAACAACAAGGCTGTGACACATTGGGTGTCTAAACGCTCTAACATCTTGACTTCTGGCATTTTATTTTATATTTTTGTCAAATTAGCACTTTGCAGAAGTGTCAGAAGTGTCTGTTAAAATGTGTTCAGAAATAGGATTTAGCTTTGTGCTAAACTATATTGGTCGTCCATGAACTGCAGTAGCTCAGCAGTATTTGTGAAGACGTCACAGTGTATCCAAAACAACTCAAGCCTAACTTCTTCTAACTTATCGTGTAAAAGCAAGGACAGTTTGGGCTATTGTTTCATTGTCGTTGTTATCCAACATGTCAGACATGCCACGCTCACACACAAAGGAAGGCAATCATTTGGTCAATGCATGTTTAAATTGTTACAGTGAAGTCTGGTGCCAGTTACCATCCAAATAGCCTTTCTGCACAGAGCACATTTTAATCTGTAGCTTAATCAATCTAATGCGAAAAAGCTCATTCTGTCCATTTCTGGAGCCCCTGCGAATGAAGCAATAAATCTTTTCTCTTTAATGACCCTGCACACGTGTAGTTTTTAAGGTTAGAAACATCGAAGGGTTATGTCTTTCTACTGTCTGTTAACTGTCTACTATACTTCTCACAGTGAAACCGTATATGTTTCATGCATTGTAGACAGTTTCAGGTAAACTGGAATATTGATTTAGCTTTCGGAATCATGCAGATGCTCTGTGCAGACTCCTGGTTCGCTCCCCTCCACGACCCATCAGCCCACCTTCACTCCCCCTTCATATCCGGCCGATGGGTGAGGGATCGATGGCATGCCGGGATGCTATTAAAGCTGAGGCAGCCAGGCAGCCACAACTTCAAAAGCAAAGTGTGGGAGGAGAAATAACACAAGGTAATTATCCAGGCCCCGCTCGCTCGCACAGAGGTAATCTGTGGAGTGGAGGACGGGGGGGGGGGGGCGGTGGAGGTGGTGTTCGGGATGTCTGTCTGTATTTACCTCAACTCAATGCACTCTGCTCACTCCAGCGAAGCTAACAGACGAGACAAAAGTTCACCTTTAACACCTTTTTTTTGTAAAGTATATATTATCTGTCTGTTAAACTACTGTTGTCAGCTATGAGAGTTTACAGACAACACACCTGACGCTGCTGTAAAAGTCATCAGGGTGAATAAGAATCTCAACCTGTCATACTGTTACTGTAGCCAAATTGCCTCACAAGGAAAGCAGCCATCTGCTATTCCAGTCATCCTAAAAGTCATGATGAGAGAGAATCCATCAGGTGAAAACTCAAGAGAGCATCTGGATGACAAGTCAGCCCAAAGTCACCCAAAGTTCCACTTACACGACTGCGGCTCACGCGAGTTGATTTCATTGGTTAACAAACACGAAATCCAATCAAACACTTCGGAACATCTGCCACATTTTAATTCTCTGATTCCTCATTTGGGAGTGTATACGCAAATATTTCATTCAGAATAATGTCATGTAGTTTGCTCCCTCTCCTTCCTGAATGTTTCTTATTTTGTGTCATTGAATAACTGCTAACGACGACTGGTTCAACTATTCCACTCCGCGCATAAAAGACCAATCTCCATTCACTCTTTTCTAATGGTTAGACAACACAAATGATCACAGCTGAAAAAAGGTTGGTCGGTCTTTTACATACATGAGAGAAGGGGAAAAAAAACTCTAACAGTATTGTGCACGGACATAAACTCACTCACATACAGTAAGCTCTTAAAATAGAGAGCAATTATAAAAACTGCCGCATCAGCGAGCTAACTCCTATGTGAAGCTATAGGCTTTGTGCTTGCTGACTTATTTCTGCTTCCAGTGCAGGTAATGAGTAAAGGGCAGTAGGTTGTTATGACTCCAATTAGTGCAACACTTCAAATCACTGCTGTAGCTCATCATCTGCGGTGGTCTGCTGATGCTTTGAGAGCTCAACAAAACTAATTGCTGCCGTAATGAGCACACACCGAGGCCACTGCACTGAAGGGTGCTAGCAGAAACAATCGCTTGGGGTTGGTTTAAAGGTCGCGTACAGCACTTCGACTAGTGTCGCGAGTTGGCCCAGAGGTCAGGAGACCGAGGTTGTGGTTCCAAATGCAGGGTCAGCTTTAAGACCCGCCCAGCCGATGACAGAAAAACTCCACCATCTATTCTATCCAAAAAAAAAAAAAAAAAAAAAGGATTCTTTAAGGCAGAGCTTATCTGTTTCTTTCAATTAGCACCTAAAATGGAGATATTTAAAGGTAGAAATATTTATTTATTTTTGTATGCAGTAATAGCCCCTCATTTATTGGTTTGCTGTTTTTCTTTTGGTTTGGACTGATAAAATAAGATAATCCTTTATTAATCTCGCAAACTGAGAAATTGACAGTGTTACAGCGGCAAAGTAGGATATAGCGGAAGAAAATCTTACAGTGCAAAATTAAATGAGATAAAAAATATAAGAATGTAAAAAAAAATGTGCATCAAAAAAATTATTAAAAGAGCCAGTAACTTAAAGCTAAACTGAGGGGGGCGCAGGTGGTTAAGTGCGCGCGTCCCCATGTATTGAGGCCACAGTCCTCACGCGGGCGGCCCAGGTCCACGTCTGGCCTGTGGCTCTATTCCCGCATGTCCATCCTCTCTCCCTGATTTCCGTCTCTATCCACTGTCCTTCCTCTGTAATAAAGGCGCAAAAAAAATGCTCAATAAAAAAAAAAGTCTGTTTTAACTGACGTAGTCTTCAATAGTCACTTGAATATGACAGTGAGTGGAAACCTTTTTTTTCTTTTTTGGCCCCATCCTTGATCCGAGCACTCCCTCTCACATCTTCAGCTTATTGAGATAGTTGTAGTTTTTGGTCCTGGCTATTCAGATTGTAAAGACAGTTTTCAGATTCAGACTGTCAAATGTCTTTTTACCACCTGACATTCTTCACCTTAAGGCGAGAGCTGACTTCAGACAGTGAACCACAGCTCCTCTGACCCTGAGCGCACCGATCAGACTACGCCACCTCCTTCTCCATGATATATCACTGTAAACAACGAGGCGTGACAGGCCAGAGGCGAGCACTCTTTAACAAGGCCAAAACACTGGTCCACTTCCACCGATGACACTTTGACAAATATACTCTGCAGAATAATCAATGACACCACGGCATGAGGAGCCCGTCTGCCACCCTGCTGCTCAGGCACAGACCCAGGCTTACACTCCGACAGACATGCTTCTGTATGTTTCAGCAGTTGTTGACTCGGCTGTAAGTGAAGTTAAAGAGAGGTCATAAAACAAAGATGCTACTTATTCCTTTCACATACATGAACACCCTCAAAACTTTAACAAAAGGACCTTTGAGCTGTTGGTGCATTATTGAGTTGTGTCGAAGAATTTGTCTGATAACTGTAGAATTAAAATCAATGTTTGATATTGCGAGCTGAGAGCTTGTTTGAAAACTTGCCTCACAGTGTGGCACCACCAACCGTGCTGAAAAGAAAATGCCGGGGTACAAGATGTACTCTGTGTGCTTGAGATTCTGCAGCGAGGAACGAACAACAACAGAACGGCTTTCATCGTGCGTCGACAAAAAAAAAAGATACTCTAACACATCAGTGCACAATATAAGCAGACATTTAGTGTCAATGTTGGATTTAAAGAGCGTAGCGCTGAGGTTCAATACAACTTTCAAAGCCAATTGTTGGAACTCATTGTGTGAATGCAACCAGAAAGCCCTGCAGTGTGTGTGTGTGTGTGTGTGTGTGTGTGTGTGTGTGTGTGTCTGTGTGTGTGTGTGTGTATAAGCTTGTTACATTGAGCCAATTACATCAGAGAGAAGAAGCGATCTCTTCTCCAGCAGTGAGCAGAGTGTGTATTGAATTTCCTTACAAGACGTCTACGGTATAGGATTTCAATGAACTGTCTGAGAAAACCTCGGCATTCTCCTTTACACTTACAGATAGTTGAACCATGCACCGCAGGTTATGAAGGTTTTATTAACCTCTGACACTCTAACACCATAACTATGACATGAATTAGTTTAAGGCTGCCTGTGTGGAGCGCAAACTGTTGAATCTAAGGCGACCAAAGGCTACTATACGATTCCACATCTCGTTTCCACAGGCTGCAAATGAATTGTTAAGGAGTTGCAGAGGAGTGAGGCACCTTGCATCCTTACTATCTCTGCTGAGAGTTACCGATGCAAAACAGGAACTAGAAGGCATAGGTAAACAAAATACGGCCTGATGGCGGCAGTCGATGCTGCAGGCATTGTCCTGAGACTACTAAAATGTCCGCTCCAATGTAGAAGTTGTTGCTAACTTCAGGGCTGACCCCCGTCATATGAACCTATCAGCAGCAAGCAGAGGAGCCTGACTCAAGTCTTGAGGAGTCGGGGTGTTACTGTTGCACACGCATTCACCCTGCCACTTCTAACAGCTACCGATCACTCGTGATAACTTAACTGATACACACACACACACTTAGTGAGCTCCATTCTCCCTCTTTGTATCATGTCATGGTGAAGTGTAGACACCTGAAGAGAAGGCCCCATTGGACGTCTCTTTAAAAATCTTATTTCAACCTAACAGTCCACAGTCACAGAGCGATTTGTTCTGTCCTTTACATTTTAAGTCCCTCATCTTCCTCCCTCCTTCCGTTAAACCGCGGAGCCACCTCTGACCACATCACTATGGTAACCATCGACTCATTGAAATAAAATCATTCATTTTACATTAACATGACAAGACAAAAGTGTGGCTTGAATTTTAAATTCAAAGGGCATTTTTTGAGCTTGAAAGAGTCATGTTGAATTTAAAGGCTGATGAAAAAGTTATCCGATCAGTTGATTCAGAGTTCAATAATTGATGACTCTTCGACGATCAAAATAGTCATTGGTACAGATGAGATATCTGACAATAGCAAAAAAAAAAAGAACATTTTCATGATGTTGACTTACTGTATGTATAAAGGTGGGCCGCTTTAATAGAACCAGTGGAAAATAATTCTGCAGATTGAGTAAAAAGGTTTAAAAAGTAGCCGGCTTTGAAAAGATGCAATGACTAAATTAATCATATTGTTTTACATTTTCACAAGTGTTGATTTTAATTCCAAAGAAAGTCTCTGTTCCTCGCCAAGATGAAGCCCCTAAAGGGTTACGTGTTACTGTTTGCTCAAAAGGACTCAAAATTGATACAGCAAGCCATGACAAGCATCCCATTCACAGCTGCCAGCAGCAGTCAGTCCCGTCATCAAGTGAATGTTTTCGTATATCTGTGCTGTTTATTCTGCTGCTATCTCCTCTCCGCTCCGAAGCCTATAGAGCCTCTCAGGCTGATTGACAGAAAGAGGTTCAGACTCCTGCCAGAGAAGCATGATTGACTTTCCTGAGATGGATGAGAGCCAGTGAGGATTTTTACTGTCACTCTTTGGACGTGAAGAGGGCTCCAAGATGGCAGAAGGTTAATGTTCTTAAGAATCAGCGCTCCCATGTGAAGACTGCTTCGGCTAATTTACGTCATAATAAGCCCGTCTTCATCTAAAGATCACAGATGAGGTTTGTAGTGTGCAGAGCTTCGAGGTATGCTTACCGTGGCAGAATTGCAAAAACAGTACTTCCTTAAAAACCACTGAAGCCAAAACCAAATGTCGCTACCTATAGTTTCACTTTATCTTGCAAAGACTCTTAAGATAGTCCTTCACCTGCTGCAGTGGCTTAGCCATATATCCCTGCATCAACTTTTACAACACCACAAAACACGTCAACTCCAGAGCCACTTGACCTTTAGCACTCCAAAAGACAACGTGTGTCAATGTATAGGAAATGTCACCCAGCTGAGCTCAACAGACCGAATCTCATCACTCAGCACAAACATGGAGACACACCCTGACACAAACACACAGCAGCAGCAGCAGCTGTGGTTGCACCATTCAGGTTCTCTAACTCACCTTTTTGTTGTCTCTCTGGCTCGCTAACTGCCCGTCCCTGCTGAGGTTGTCAGCAGAAGGTTGTCTGCTGCAGGTATCCGTCTGCTGCTCGTCCAGTTCATTCTGCTGGTTGGCCTCTGGTGGAGGAGAGAGCAGAGGGCGAGGCTCCAGCTCCTCAAGACCACTCTGGACCTCCATCTTCCTCTGCTGTGCCTTGATAAGGAAGAGTAAGATGGAGAAGAATTCATTTGCCTGCACACAAAGAAATCTGTGATTTTTCTTTAAAACCACCTGATCAAAACACACATCGACTAGCTTAATGGCTTTAGTGTTCACTGATGCACTACTGCATGCAAGAGGAGAGAAAATACTGTCTGGACATGATCAGAAACTGGAAGAGAAAATAGATACCGAACAGAATGTAAAATAACGCACTGTTGTTCAGAGAGACCTGTCCTACATTTAGGTCTTATAAAAAACACTCATTATTTTTCACCGGTGAGCAAAATTCTTCAAACCATCCCCGTGAATACAAATGAAAGCATTGTTATGGTAATAATGATATTAAGACCAAAAAAAAGTAAGCAACTTTAATGCAATGCATTACAGAAAACACCAAGTCAGAGAAGACTGTGATAAAATATCATTTTCCTTTGTTTTTGATTTATAATACAGAATACACCCAGAGCTTCAGTCCCTTATAATAAAAACGGTATCTTTATGTCAAGACTAAACGGATCAAACATGATCAGAAACAGCTGCTGGATGTGTGTTTTGTTGTCTTGAAATTTGTTGTAATCCAATGCAGAAAATGTTCATAAAATCCAAAATGCTCTTATCAGACCCAACGTGTCCATAAAAACATCAAACGAAGACATCAAAAATGTGCTTTGAAATGTGCTGACCAATAACTCCTGCATGACGAGTCATCAATTTTGGGAACAAGAAACTGTGGGAAAGCAATATGTCTTTCGTTTAATAATAAAGGAGGCTCCCTTTACATATATGGGAAAGTAAGCACATGAAAGACAGGAATATATTTGATTTACTTTTCGCCTGTCATAGATTGAGGGTTCTGGTATTTTGCATGCTAGTTCACCGTCATGGGTGACTGTCCCAGTCTTAATGTGTAATGTTAATTCACTGTTGCATGTCAGTCAGACCTGATACAGGTTTTGTTTTTTTTAAGTTTGTGTGTTTGTTTCGGAAGACTTGTTGTTCACTCCGGGAGGCGCCTTAACCTCACAGGTAAACACACCTGTTGGCCCGAGTCAATTATCCCCCCCAGTAACGTAGGCCTATAGTGCTGGTTCACCTTCTTATTGACAACTACTATTTAGACCAGTGGTGTCCAAACTTTTTTTCTTGCGGGCCAAAATTGTCGCGTTAGAATCGCTCAGGGGCCACAGGGTTTTTTTGTTTGTTTTTGTTTTTTTTAAATATTGGAAGGAACTTTTTGTATTTTGACCTCTTCAAAAAATAATGTAAATACAAAATAACTAATTGCAGTGGGAAACTGCTGTGTTCTAATTTTTTTGGAAAGAATAGTCAGGCTTTTATAGGTCTCCCTCGCTGACATGAAAAAGAAAAAAAGAACGAAATATGCCATCTGATGAGACCTGGGGCCAAAATCTTCTGATTCTTCGATTTGAAGTCAAGGGCCACAAAAAATATCCACTCAAGGGCCACAAATGGCCCCCGGGCCGCACTTTGGACACCCCTGATTTAGACTAATGCATACTAATTTTGACTTATTTTAAGAGCCATATCATAAAAAACATATAAGAATATTTACTACCGCTCGTTACCTAACTGGACATTTTGTGCAAAACCTTAAGAAGTTTGGCTCCTTCCTGAGCTGTTGCTGCTGATGAGCATCCGCCTGCTCTGCCTCTAAGCTACAGCTGCAGACAGCTCGTTGGACATTTTCCTTCACACAGGTAAAAACAACTATGAACTCAGGATACGAGCGACTTCGCTGACGGGGATCAAATTGTCCGTGCTATTACGGTACCTGAACAGCGAGGTGGCTCAGTGGCTAATACTGTAAACAAGCTGCAAAAAGAGTGAGGAAATACCTCCATGACTTCTCAGGCTCCTCGCTATGTCAGAAGCATATCGAGAGGAAGATGCGGTAGTGCAACTTGCTTTACATCTCTGTGGTTGCTGTGACGCGGAAAGCCACGAGAGTCTGGGGCAGAATAAAAAAGGCAAGCCAGTTAATTTTAGTTGTCTGAGAAGTTATTCCGTCAGAAACCGGTCGGAGAGAATAAAAGACACTTCATTCACTACCGAAGAGAAAGCAGTTCACGGTGCCAAAAGCCGCACAACTCGCCGCCGCCGCCTCCGCTGCTGCTGTCAGGGCGGGCGTGGCCCCGCGAGCTGTCACCAAACGAACCCTCCTCCCGGTTACATCGAGCCAGTGTCAAAGTGGTGCCTTCAGGTGCACCTGGAAATGTCCTGTAACCAAGTGGCAAAACGTTTTTAATAAATTGCAAATGGGGTTTTGTTGTTTGTTTGTTGTTTTACCTTCACTTAGGCTCAGTTTAAAAACAGCTTGCCGCTATACACATATACAATGTGTTTACAATATGTCATGAACAAGGTTATTAACTTGGACGAACCTTGTATGACTCACTGACACCTCTATGTTAAATAACAAAATCACAGTGAGGGTTTATGCGTCAAGATCAACAAGGCTTACATTTCAATGTTATTCTGTATCATCCTTTTTTTTTTTACATTTGAGTGTGTATTTGGAGTGAAAATGCTATAGCTGAATTGCATTTTCTATATTACACTATAACACAACATAGTTCTGAATTACTTAAGTTGATTGCGAAAGTGAAACATTGCAGATCTAACAAGTAGACTACTAAAAGACCTATCTTTATTTATTTTTCCCCACAGGTATTGAAAGCAGCCAAAGCTCCACTACCTTGGGAGGAGCCACCGGATCCTGTTGGAGGTGAGGTTGACCCAGGCCAGCTACAGGTGAACAGACAGTGCCATCGCTGAGTGAAGAGGTAGTTTAAATTTAACCTATAGTGTTGGGGTTATGCTTCAAATATAAACTAATTTCATAGCAGCTGAAAGTAATCACTAAACACAACTTTGAGAATGTACTTTGTGTTGTGGCTAAATGTGCCCATGCACATGGAAATTCATTTTCCATATTGCAACTTTGAAAGTTAATGATAATAGTGTAACCTGTGTGGGTGTCATTTTACCATGATACTATAATCAGGCTTATATCATTATTTTGAACACACATTTGTTTTATATTAGTGCTTAAATTAGCATAAATATCATATATAAACCACTTTGATTCATCTTACTATCCCTCGGTGGAATTCCAACCCCAGAGGTTTGAAAACAATTGAGAAAGAATTACTGTCAGTAACCAGTAAACCTCAATAATCACCACAAGGTGGCAACATAAACTCAAGAAACATGGAGTAAACCAAGACATGTTTCAACTTCACTGGTTTGGATATGTATAGAAATTTTAATACCCACAAAAACAGACCTTGTTAATGTTAATTTGATTCTGGGGCATGTAGCTGTTTCATGGTCCTATTTTTTTCTGTGTGTGTGTGTGTTGGGAAGACATAATTAGACTCCAATAGGTACACTTAAGTATTTGTATATGTTTATATAACTACATTTTATGCTCTTTGGATCATTGTGCTCAGATGCTAATACTGTTAAGGTTATTGATTAATTGGATTATTGTGTACTGTGTTTACCCCAAAGAGGGATCCTCCCAATCTGCAGGGAGGTTATAACATGAGGAGAAATCATATGGGGTGTTGGTCTATTGTGCCATCTTTATTGCTTTCTTTTCTGCCTCAATTTAGAGACCATATTCGATAATCATCTCATCCAAGCAGACTGAAAGAATTCCCCCCAATAGAACAACTGCTCTGACAGGCGGATCTTCATCTGTTACAGCCGAGCTGCCCCTGCCAGAGCGGGCAGACAGACAGTCAGAGAGGCAGGTGGAGGAGCAGGAGACTGGGCCCTGTACTCTCAGGCCTCTCAGCATATCCAGACAGGCATGTGTCCTCTGTGTAAGCCAGCAGGGACACACAGTCAGGCATGTCAGTGGCCCCAGCCGGCACCAGCAGATGTTTTTCTGGGTATTGTTGTTCCGCTTCTCCGATAATTGTTTTCCTTCAGGGCCAGCCTGCGGGACAAGGTGCCAGGTTGTGTTGTGGGAAGGAGTAATGGAGGGATGGCGAGACAGGGTATATGATCAATCAGCTACGTCGTTGGAAGCTGTTCTACGCAGACTGTCCATCTTTTTCCTTGTGCTCAATTTGGCTTCAAATACAACAGTACAAATGGAGACCCTTGATTTCATGTTGTAGAGAAAAAAGGCTTGTGTAAATTGTGGTTGTGAACTGTCATTCAAAAGCTGTGAAGGAATTTAAGGAATAGTTTTTGCTGCAGTAAGATGGAAAACTGAGTTCAGAAAATACAGCATTTTATGTAAGACCCCATTTGATATGAAATGATTCGTCCACACTTCTGCTGAAGCCTAAAGATGAGATCAGTAATTTAGGATGGTAATAACATTTTCGCAAGAGTAATACCATAAATATCTGGATATTGTTTTCATTACTTTTATATGATTATAGGTTTATACATCATGGTGAATGCAATTGCTCCTGTGTGACAGTTTTGCATCTTGGTATTGTGAAGTCAGTTTACCCTCACAGACACTTAGCGGTTTGTTAGAAAACAGCTTATACCCTCCAACTGTGTAAGACTCGGGAGTGTTATCCTGTGATTCCTTGTTGCCCTCTTAATTAGCACAGTGAACCACAGAAACCCTTGCGATAAGGTCAAATGTTCTGCAGATCTTATTCAGAGCAGAGACAGAGATGAGCCACTAGGGGGCACTTTGGGACTTTTGTTTGAAAGCAGAAGCAACAGAGCCTCTTATTGAAGGAGTAAACTGCGACTAAAGTTTAAAGTTACTGCTTTGAACATTTTGTACTCTCAAAATGAAATGATGTTTTTGCAGGGATTTTCCTTTTTTTTTCCTTTTCCTTCTTGCAGTTCTTTATTGTCACCAATTAGTACTGTACCTGCTTTTATTGCAGGCTGTCATGGCTTATTTGAAATCCTTTCTAGCTACCTCATCACTCAATGTTTCTGTATTTGTTATCTCTTTTTGTCTTTTCAGGACCAAACTGACAAGATGTGCTGCCACCTTCGACTAGAAGATGCACAAGTTCAAGAGATGGGTCTCAAGCAGAAGCTGCTCTCATCCGTCATCTTTCCAGGGGACACCTCTGGGAGACTTCAGCCATCACTAAAAGCAAGTGCCATGATGTTCAGATTTTTACAGACTGACGCAAGATGTAAGTAATTTTGTTCCAACCGTGTTTTCATGTTTTTTTATATATATATATATATATATTTATATAAATATATAATTGTAGGTGTTAAGAGCGTTGTTAAGAGCATGTGGGGAAGGCAGACAGAAAAAGCTGCAGCCATGGAATCTGCTGTTCACACGCAGAGCATTGGATGAAGACTGTATTTCATAATATGCCATCACTGCCAATAGATGCAAGTGAAAATAGAACCAATGTCACATCTGCCTCTTCACAATTTTTTTTTTTTTTTTTTTGCGCCGTGCAGCATCAATTTGTCTCCTCCTATAGTGAACATCATCCATGCCATACAGCAGGTTTGGACCCTGTTGCTGTGTGTTGTCTGTATTTCTGGTTGTTTGGTGCCTTTAAAGCTGCCTGAGGCCCTGTGGCTCGACTGGGTCACACAGCAGCCTTGTGAAGTTGTGGCGGTTGCCAGCATGTCTGACTGTACAAGACGAGGCTCAACAGTCTAGCCTGATTACAAGAGTAGCACCTTTGGCCCAATATTTCTCACACCCGGGATGAAGGAGTGACGGCATCCGTGGGATAAACCTGTTTTGGAGGAGATTGATTTACACAGGAGAAAGTGGGTAGTATACCTGAGCAGACAGGAAAAAGGATGCAGGAGGGATAAGTCAGCACAGCATTTTGATTTTAGAAATTAAATGTCATTTATGTTTTTTCGCTGGCTCAAGATTTAACTTCCTTCCTTGACCTACAAATATTATCACTCTTATTTTTTTAGGTCTGCATGTTATTCATTGTGTTTGTTTGTGCACATGCATGCTCACTCCTCATCACTGAATCATACCTGTCAAAATCACATCGTCTGTGACTCAAACCCCACCCACTGTCGGCTTGATTGGCAGCTCAGGCAAAGTTCAAACACCACGCTCCAGATCATCACCAAAATACAGCTGCTGCCGCATGAGAGAATAAACACCTCTGAGTCACAGAACAGGACCTTGAAAAATATTAGTCACACATTCATTTTTTTAGTCATTGTTTACTGGTCAATGGAAAACTCAGGGAGAAGTAGCTAGCTCTTGCAGAGACTGAATATCTGTGTCCGCTGAGAAAAATTAATGAAACAAATAGACCCTCCTGCCTAAAGGTAATTAAAAAAATATTAGAAATCGCTTATGCAAAGCGAAACATGTCTTCTTAATTCTTCTCTGCTATTTTAATAGTAATTATGGGGATTACTTTAAATACAACTCTTGTTTTCCGTTCTCGTTTCACATTTGCATCGTTCATTCTCAGAACAAAAGCCCGATGTGTTCCAAGAGTAGTGCTGTTTCTAAAACTAGAAGAGGACAAAAGAACTGCGCCTGCTGATATACCATGTGTCAACTGCCCTGTTTCTTTGTGTGTGTATGTGTGTGCATGCGTGTGCACGTGTGTGTCTGTGGGTGCCGATGAGCAAGCACATGCATACATTTGTGTCAGCCACAGTGTGCATAGAGGTGGCAATTTTCTCCGTTCTTTTCTTCATTTCATGGGTGTGAACTGTAAAAAGAATTACAAGCCAATTAGGTTTAGAAAGATTTAAAAATCCTTCCAAAAAAATGTGCAACACACAATTTCTTTAATTCATGAATTTAGCTTTCGATTTTCAAAAATTATGCAGGGTAAAAATAAATGATAAAAAAAATTCTCCAGAAAAAAAGCAACAACTTTCATTCAGACAATTTCTTGAATTTTATTTTTTAAGTCCAATTCTTGTTGGTATGTTTAGAAGTTGTTCTTTACTCATTTTTTCATTTCCTTTTTTTTCCATAAACAATGAATTTCCGATTTTCAGTTGTGGATTTATATTTACTTCATTTACATTTCTTATTTCTTGTATCTTAAAAGAACCTCTTCTAGCAGCTGCACATCAGTGAATCTGTTGAACGTTTTGTAGGCTACGTTACTTCATGTAAAACTGTGTGCCCAAGTGTTACTTTGAGTGTGTTGATGTTTCCAAGCTGGGTTGAATCATTAGGAAGTGATTCTCTCTAACAAGGGCTTAGGAGCTGTCAGGAGACATTCACAGGCAGGTTTCGCCATGGAGAGTGTGAGGAGTCTTATCAGGGTCTTAGCTGTTTTGCTGCGCCTGTTTATAAAGAGCCTGCTTTATTTGGAGTGAATGCATTCTAGCAAGGTCTCTACTGTTTCTGTGCGTTGATTAAAAGTGTTTTCACGATTACCCGTAGTGAGTCTATTCCAGCCTAACAGGGTTACTAGCAGTTTTAATGAAGGGGAATCATCATTACATGTGAAAGGGGTTATGTCAGGGTCTCGTGCCGTTTTTCTCTGTCTGATTGTTTTGAGTGTGACTGAGAACCGTGTCTTTATTTGGTTGTTATAGACGACACTTTTACGCTTATTTGTTTAGAGCGCTGACGTTTTTTTTTTATTTAGTCGCAAAAATAACATGACAGGCTATAACACATAGCTTTATGTCATTATCAACATTCATAATAACACTTTCCTCCTCTGCAAATGTCTCCTCTCTTAAACCTGAAGAAAATTGAGTGAACTGTAGTGAGAGCTGTGTATCTTTATTTTTCTCTCTGTTTTTGGGTGTTCTGCATCTCCCCTTCCTCTTCTACAGTTACAGTTGCCGGCTCGCTACTGTGGCTTTCTTGCTCTGCTCCTTTTGTTGGCTGTGGTCAGCTTTTGCATTCGCTGGTGTGAGTGAATTTCTCACAGCTTCTCGTGAATGTGTTTTTTGAAAGTCCTATTCAACATTTGGTGCAACTATAATCGGCACTAAGCCACTACGCGCATGCAGACGTGTCTGTGGATTCACACATTCGGGCCTTCAGAAGTGTTGTGCCATCTCTTTTTTAATATAATTTTTTTATCAGGCCAAGTAGCTGCTAAAGAAATGGTTTAAGTTGATTAAAGGAATTCAGATTTGAGGATTGTTTATAGGATTTAACTGGCCTGATCAAAGAATTGAAAAGCAGGAAAAGCAGCTAAATATTGTAGATGGACGCAATTCATTTTGAAACAATTAAACTGTCAAATTATAACTTTGATTTTACTGAATTATTCTGACATTGTAAAACAAATTGCTCAATAAATGCAACAGAAATTGTTAATTTTGCCAACATTCATGAAAACAAGCATCTATTTTTTAACAGCTTTAAAATGTTGAATTTTATTATTTTCTTAACATGTGCAATAAAAGCTTACTGCTTTTGTTTCTTGCACATTTGGTAATAATTGTAGAAGTGTGTCTTGGCACTATCAAGGTTCCCCTTATCAGCAACCCTCCAATCGTTCTCTCACTTCTCTTTTTTAATAAAGAACGGCCTGTTGTCTTAAATTTAAACATCAATTCAGGCCGGGAGCTTTAACTATATTTGTAAGCATTTGCAAGAATGCGTGCACAGCTCTGCCACTGCATGGGCACACTATCTACTTCTGTTATCAAATCAAACAATTAGATCTGCAGCCCTGGAGCAGAAAATTGCATTTTGACACAACGGTGTGTCTTCCATTAATATACTGTAACATCTGACTCCGTGCTCTGTCGTTCTCTGATGGGGCCAATAGATAATAAATAGATGACTTGTGAAGCTATAATGAAGTGACTGTCTTGTTGTCGACGGGGGAGGCGCCGATGCTTTAGTGCAAAGTAGAGCTTCCAAACGGAGGCCCTCTGGTGCACAGATTATTACACTGGCCGTTAAAATGAGCTAATGTTCTTGCTGCCAGTGCTCCTCTCCAAAGGGACACGCTGAATTCCCCACTCACAGCTGCAAAACAGAGGTGTAAATTAAAGCCAAACAAAGTTTAAAAAAAAAATCCAAGACCAGGCTACAGTTTTTGTTTGATAAAAATGTGGGATTTCCTCAGTTTGTGGTGGAAACTGATGTGGGCGTAAGGTTCCTCTTATTGTGTTATGTATGACAGATGATGCTTGTGCAGCTTTAGTCGTGAACTGTGTTTGTGTTGTTGACTTCTCAATAACAACATTTCCAATTAAAAAGTCACAGTTATATTTTTAACAAGGTTGTTTTGATATTTCTTTTTTTGTGAATGCAGATTTTCTTTTTTAGGATTTTGGTGAAACAGTTCTGGGACTTTGGAAGGTTGAAAACTAAATGTGTGTTTGTGTGTTGCAATTGAGCTTTAGCTGAATAAGCGAAAGGAGGCTTTTATTACTTTCAATCCTAAGGTGCCGCTACTTCCCCCAGGTACTTATTAGCAATGACAGGGGATGTCTGATTTGACAGCAGTGTGACAGGTGTAAATTTCACACACACAATTCAACTCCACACATTAATCCAATTAATTTTGAACATGTTCTCCTCACTCACAGTCTGCCAGCAGAACTGAATCAAGAGAGCTTTGAGATAACAGTTTGTGTTTGAAAAAAAGGAAATCCTTTTTCATTTAATGTTGAAGTTATAAAACATAATAAATGTCTCTAATAAAATGAAACTATAAATTGCTCATTTTAATTCAAGGTAAGACAACAAAGACGAAGACACAGTGTGGTTGTTCAAGGGTTAAAAAAAAAGCACTTCGCAAACAAGACGGCATCGTTGGGGGTGGTGAGTTGGGGGTTTAAGGGGGATAACAGTGAAAAAATATTCCACTTTGAGAATGTGCAAGATCTCATGCAGTTGCCTCTCTCTCACTTTCTATCCCTCCTCTCTGTTGGCGCTAAATCACACGTTAGTACAGCCAGTGGATGTGTTGACAGTTTTACAAACAGAAATGTAAAACGCCATACTCAAGGGGGTCTAAGAGATAAGGGGGGAACTGAACAGGGCAGGAAACGGAACAAACATGGCCCAGGGAAACACAGAATGCCACGATCAAACACCTTGGCCATGTTTTTTTTGTTTTTTTAATTACATAGGGTATGTAACAGTATCAACGTTGGCCACGATTGGTGTCATACAGGGAGAGGAAGCTACTCCAGTCGTCTGGGATTTCCTATTTCTTGGAGTCTGCCAAGCCGGATGTAAAGAGAAACACGTGTAAGAATAGAACAGAAAAAAGGTAAAAGTTCTCCATTAATGAACAACTGACAAAAACCCTGTGGCCCAAGTGTTGACTGTTTTGGCATGTTACCATTAGCAGAAAAAAGAAACTTTTGTGATTCTCTGCTGTCTTCAGCTCTCTCTGGATAGCTGTGGCCTGCAGATGTGCGAGACATTCCCAGTGGATTCTTTTAGCCTGCTGAGCACACAGCAAGGAGGAAGATTGACAGATAGACACATCCAGAGGTTTTCCCTTAACCAGTTAAAATCAGTCAGGGTTAGACTGACTCAGTCTGACTGACACCACAAAAAAACCCAAAAAAAAACTGACGCAGGAAGTTTGACCCATAGGTCTACAATTTAACACTGATTTGGTGAACATGTTCAAGTTTTGCAGTGTTTTCCATGGATGTAACATTAAGCATGGCCTTATGCATAGTAATCAAAGAAAGATATATTATTTAATCTGATGTTCGGACTGATTTGGTTTTAAGTTGTTTATTCTGAATTTGCAAAGTTAAAAAACTACATGTCTCTAAAAGAGTCTGCAACTATCAGTTTTTATCCAAACAAATTCTTTGTTTCTAAGCTTTTTGTTATTTATCTAAACCAATAACAAACATTAGTATTATTTTTGAAAGTCAAACTGTGCCTTTACTATATGATAATACAGTACAATATGTTACCTTATGATATCATAAGACATAATGCGCTTTATTTTCCCTGAGGTAAACTGGTTTGGACTGACATAGTGCATAAATTTAGCAGCCTCCACAGCAGAATTCATGATAATAATAACAAAACGAAACGGTCAGCATGTAAACAGATAACACATACCAATGTCAACCACAATCATCATACGTTCCTATAAATCACAAGTTTTGCAAATCCAAACTCAACAAGATTCCCAGTGAACTGACAGTGACTTGCAGAAACCCTAAATCTGTTTGATTTACGGCCTTCAGTACATTAATCCAACCCCGATGCAAAAAGTGGAAATAAGAGTATGCATCTCATTTTAAGAAATGGATTAATACATCTGTATTCAGTACATTCAGTACCTGTTTTGCTTTTTTTTGCTTTTAATATCTTGAATCAAGATGTGTATCTCGACTTCTCAGGTGAGCATGGCTTATATTTAGTGTAATGAGATATTTTTCAGTGGAAATTAGACAAATACACTTTGTAAGATGTGACTCCCACCCTGAGCATGACACCAGAGGAAAAATGCTGCCATGTGAGTGTATTCAACAGCCCATCTATAGACGACAAGGTCTCTTCTTTTGGTCTCCCTTTGATTGATTTGATTGACATGATTTAACAAACTTAACAAAAGACATTCATAATTTAAAGGGGTCATTTCACTGGGCCTTTTTTTATGCCTTTATTGGAGAGATGGGACAGTGAACATAGTCAGACATTAAGGAGAGAAAGAGAGTGGGGAATGACATGCTGGAGAGAGTCACAGGATCAGATTTGAACCCATGCAGGCCGTGCGCTTGGAGGACTATAGCCTTTGTACATGGGGTGTGCACACTAACCACTAGGCTACCAGCACCAATTACTTTAATTATGGATTATTATCTTCCAATTAAAGAGAGGCAGGTGAAACTTTCAGCAACACAGTTTTGTATGTCATGTTTATGTGATATCTATATGTTAGGGAGTTTGCTTTCGGCCATATTTAAGGCTTTTTATTAGACAGAGAGAGGTTGGCAGGAAGACAACGCCTGGTCCCAACTGGTCCTGGTGCTAGTAGGACACAGGCCCTGCCTCTGAAAAGGCATCATTAGAAAGTGACAAAACTGCCAGGGGCAAAACTGGCCCTGCACAATGATCAATCCGGCAGACAGGATTGAATTATAGGGGGGAGAGGGGGCTTTAAAGAAGGAGAATCAGAGGGAGTTGGTATAGTACAAGACCCCCTACTGCTTTAATTACTGATGTGTGCGTCTCCCAATTAACAGCGCACCTATGGTCCACTGGCCACTCTGGACCGGCACAAAGCTGGAGAGGAGAAAGAACGTTCTGCAGAGAGAGAGAGAGAGGGAAAGAAACGCAAGGAGACACACAAACCGGGGTGCTCATTAGCGAATGGTAATCAGCGGTCGAGAGGTTGGGCACTCACCTCACAAAACGCCACATGTCAATTCGTCCCCCTCCATTCATGAGCTCTCTCTCAATTTTAGCCTGCTCCCTCATGTTCTCTTGTTGAGAAGAATTGGATGGAGCGCCGTGGGGGGAAACACTCGAAGGGAAACGTAAACACGGGCCTGGAGTGGGGACTCCTGCTTCGTCAGCAAGGAGGGGGTCACACTCCTCAGCTGTGGCCCTTTGGCTTCTTCTCACACACCACATACAACCTCCGCTTCAGACCAACGAAGTTCAGCTCTTTTTTTGTGATCTTTGAGTGCTGCCCTGGATTTTCTTTTTTGGAGATGTCAACTCTCTCTGTTGGCCAGCAGATGGAAAATCCATGAGAAAATGATGCATTACTCCAGAACACTTTTCCTGATGAAGTGACTGGTCGCAATCACTATGTATGTCCTTTTAGGTACACCATGATGATAATTTGGTAAATTATGGCCCGATAGGTGTTAAAATGATGGAGGGGAAAAGTACAAAATTCACCAGTCAATCAGGATAGAAGTGTAGAAATATCTTCTCACCCTCTCATCCAAATATGGTCACTTTTAGCTGCTAAAAAAAACCAAGACGCCTGCAGCCAAAATGTTAAACTTAAGGCTTCAGGCTTCAGTTCAGAGAACATTTGGTGACATCATAATTGCTACATCTACTTCTTGTATTGAAAATAATTTTCTACACCATCTTCAGAATAATCGCCACAATTCTTTAAATTGTTCATAAAACGTACAATTCTCAATAATCTTAAGAGATAAGCTTTTTGCAGACTATCAGACCAAGAGGACACATTTTTACTGACACATTTAAGAGTCATATCAATCTTGTCATCTAATTTTAAAAAAATGTATTGATTGTTTTCTAAACTATTCCACTACATTTTTTCCACAAAAGAAAAGTTCAAAAACCACCAACATGTTATCAAAGAAAATCCCAGCAGATATTGTTCTGATATGTGACATATAAAAGGAAAGTGAAAATGTATAGGTATGATCCTTTTCGGTCTTCGTGTGACTCTTTGGAGCTGGAGTGTTATCATCAGGGATGAGAGAAGTTTGCTCTGGCATCATGTACAGGCACGCCCTCCAGCTGAACAGGTGCGTGTTACACCACCCTTGTATTCTTAAGTCCTTACAATGTGACAAAACACTGCTCCCTGCATGCTCCGCTGGGCAGGAGGAAAATATCTCATGCAACAAACCCAATTTCATCTGAACTGAGAGTGGGGAGGGCTGGCTCACCCTCTCACATTCAAAATTTAAATCAGATCTCCTCTCAGTCGAGTGGAATCAATACGACCCTCCATCTTACTTTGAAATGAGACCTGGTCGTCCTCATGGATTACAGTTGGCTCATCACGGGATGACACCGCTTGTAGATATCTCTAGAGATCCAACTCCATCCGATCCTTCTGATCTCCATCTTTCTATCAGTCCTCCATTCAATCTTTCCATCCCTTCCTCTGTTTGTGGATGAGATCTAGGTGGCAGGAATGGAGATAATCCATTCTTTAATCAGAAGCATCATTTCACATTTAACCTCTAAGCCTGCACACAAATTCTCACCCAGGCATTCATATTCTAAAATGAAAAAAGTGAAAATTGTATAACTGCAACAATTTTAAAAAATGCTACTTCTTATGAATGTCCTTAAAAAGAAGTCACATAACTAAAAACTGTGCATGGCTGCGATGTGTTTCGCTATTCCTCACCTTTTGCGCCTCCATTTTTCTCATCACCGCAGCTTCAACAAGGTTTAATTGGTATGGAAATAGAAGTGGTAAAACATGACAGGAACTTCCCAAGCTGGGCTATTTAGACCCTTTATTACTGTATACTGTCCTTCAACCAATTATCGCCAATCTGCTGCTCTGCAACCCCCTACCAGCCGCCTCCCCCATGAGTTAACCAGGCCTCATGCAGCTGCAGGGAGACAGCTACGGGTCGATAAATACAGCATGTAATCCAATGTGGTGCAAATTGACTTTCTATTGGAGAATAATAGTTTGAAGAGCTTATTTCAGATTTTGCGCCCCCCTACCTACACTGCCTCAACTCGTGCACATGTCAAATAAAGCTCAAATACACAAGCAGCTTTGACATTTTAGCATAATTTCATAATGCCTAATTCCCCATTTGAAGAGCTGTAGTAATCTATCGCAATTGCCACCCATAAAAATCTTAATTCAAATTAAAATGATGTTATCTCTTGCACTAAGAACCACCTCAGTCTTTGTCTGTGACAGTGTTTCTGTGTCTGCTTTATTTGCACATAGCCAGGAAATGTCACCTTGCAAAGAAAATTCACAGCTCAAGCTGTGTGTGTTTGCCACATAACGGAAAATGACTGGACCTCCAAAGAAGCAGATAAAAAGATGAGAAGTTACATCTGCATGAACAGATTACTCCGTCACATTCAAACAAAAACATTTCCGATTTTTGAAGCTTGTTTTGTGAAATTAGAATTAACGCTGCAGTTACCTTTCCCTCTGGTTGACATTGTGAGGTAAACATAACAAATAAGGTAACAGAGCAGAATTCTAAAATAAACAACTGCATGAGTGCACTACTGTTACACTTCCTGCAAGAATTCATCCCTGGCACACTCGTTTGGCATGATCTGCCCATAGACCAGCTTGTTGTCTGGGCCATTGTTAGCCCAGGAGGCTGGCCTGAGCCCTGAGGGCTTGGTCAGCGTTTAGGGTGTTTTGAAGGGTGGGGAGGAGAAGGAGGAGGGACTACATAGATGGGTGCAGGCCAAGGCTGCAGGGCTCATCGCCAGGGTCTCAGTGGGACGCCCTCCTTTCTGGGAGCCTGCTCGGCACCCTCCTGGGGCCCCAGCAGGGTGCAGGGATACATGGTCAGTGCAAGACAGGTCCATCTGCCCCACTACCTCCGTCCCGCTCATGCCAGCACCCTCCTATCACCTGCTCCATCGGCACCTTATGGAAATGAGCTACTGCTGCCTGACCTAGCTGACACGCATGGCTCACCTTCAGCATATGCCACCACGGCTTCTGTGGTTCTTTTGGTGTATGAATGCTTGAAGCAAGTTTTCTGTGCCTATATTTCTCTTTCTCTCTTGTACTTAAACTATTTGCTATTACAGGAAAACAAAAACTAAACATGTCTTGTGTAGAAGCTGACATGAGTCATTTTCTTCTCTTACGGTATTCACAGGCTTGAGTTGTTTTTCAGTAAAGCTAGCGGGGAAGGACATACAGCGAGCGAAGTGTGTCTGTGATGTGGTTGAGTGTCAGAGTGGAGAGGATTTCCTTTTCGATCCTTTAAGTGATGTTTTTAAAAGAGTTCTGGCCATCACAGTGCCTGCAGAGCATGGTTGGCTCTGCGTGCTTTTCACTGTGTACCTTTTTCAAGTTTACAGCAACTAAACACTAATATCACGAGCAAGCGAAAACGTGGAGTCTCATTGCTAAAAATAAGACGTCCTGTAGTCGAAAAGCTAACACCTTCTACAAAAACGCTCATGGTGTGAAAAAGAACGCAGTACTTTAAAAAAAAGTTAAGAGTTGTAAGACAGTGACAGCAGTTTTTTTTTTTTTTTTTTCGACAGAAGCACAGGCAGCTGACTATTCTGAATAGATGTAACATTAAGTTGAATTAATGATCAACTATCCTTTTATACTTTTCTTAATAGATTAAAAGGGAAGACATTTTCGTGTACCATCTGTTTAAATGCAGTTGTATTTGGAGCCAAGTACGTCTATTTATCAAGCTAACATCTATGGGCATTTCCTCTTTTGGACAGTGTGGTGAGGGTTCAGGGTTTTTGTGCTTTTGTATAAGAATAATTTCTTCCTGGTAGAGGTGTTAAGCGAAGTTGGGCTCAAAAGGAGAACTTCAGTGTCATTTTAAGGTCCCTTTTCCACACTGCAATTTAAGAAACATCAGGGTTTTATTTCCATTCGCAACCATATAGTGATGGAAGATAATTCACTTCATTGCACTTATGGACAACTTCAATGTCTCTGTGCTCGGCGAAGTGTCTCTGGCTCAAAGGTTTAATTACAGAAAACTTTGAATTATTTTTTGCGCGTTTACTTTCTCTGGATGCTGTCCCTCTTCATTTCCTTCAGCCTATTTGTACCAATTTAGGGGAATTTAAAGTAAAGAAATGTGCTTTTATATCATTTCAGTAAAACCAATGTGTTATTTTTAGGGGCCAATTATGCCCACTTTTTGTTCTAATGATATAATAATGCCTCCATAAATATACAAATTGTTTTATATCACATATTCAGACTTGCATGCAGTTAGCAGCCACTTAGTTTAACCCAAAGTTGTTCATATCTGAGCTGGACAGCTGGCATCACAAGTTGTAGCTACATTATGACAAAAAAAAAAATCTTTTTTGAACATTAAGACATATTTCTGTCATAAACAGAATTTTCCCACCCACCACTAGAAGAGCAAAAGGGATCCCATTTACTAAGTCAAGAACTCATCTCAAACACAACCAAAATGAAGTAGTCCTCCTCCTTCACAAATGGGGCAGGCGGTCGGCCTATTGTGATGCTGTGGCTGCCACCATGCTGAATGCGCTGAATAGGGAGCAGTCGTGCCCTCTGTGCAGCCCCAGCTGTCTTTGACTGATAGGCTGGATGAGGGGGGAGGCGCGAGGTGTAAGGCAGTTCACGAGGCCTGTAGAACTACAACAAAACTGAGCAGACTGTCGTGTTAGTCATCGTAACCTACCAAAGCAAGCAGAGAGGCAGTGGGCTGCTGCACTAACACCCAGCTCGAGCTAATTAATGCAGCCAAATGAGATCAGCGGCAGAGGCCCAGGCCAGGGCCATACTGCTAAATAGCTTCCTTCAGTATGGGTCGGTGCGGTATAATTACCACCGGGCCCGTCCCACAATGCTGCCTTTATGTCCCACTGAAAATGATTTCATGTCCCTCGTTCCCCCATTAGCGGCGTGTTATTCAAATGTGATGAGAGGAGTCCGTCAATGCTTATTGTGCCTGTTTGTGTGAGAGAGTGCCAGTTTGCTTTGAATATAATGGACCGCTTCGTGAACGTGTTGTAGTGGGCACATGTTCTTTGATCGCAATGAATCTGAGGCTGCAGCCCACCAACATCTAACAATAGTCTGATGGACATTTAAAGAGGAAAAGCTGCAGTAGTGCTAATGCTAACCTGTGTTTGATTTAAAAGCATGGGGATACAATGGCATCGTGAAAAATATGCCTAAAAAAGTGAAATAACGAATAAAACAATAGTGCAGCAATCATGTGTAGCACATGGTCCTCAATTTAAATATATTAATACATATTTGATTAATAATTGAAGGTCTCCATGATTTCCAAGTTCTTTACAGTCGTGCAGTTTGACAGTCTTCTATAATCTTCAACCTACGTTGTGTTCAGTTAATTTAGGACCTGTGCATGTCACTAACATGTGCCAGCCAATTTTGTTCTCATCACCTTGTGTATGTTAGTGAATCAGAAACTAAATCGTCAGGCGCGTGCCCGCAACCTACAATCAGCACACTACCACGCCCCTATCTCTCCATATAAGGACATTTGATTGCTGTATTAGAATGAGAGCGGTGAGGTGGAAACATGTAGAAGTTTTTAGGAGATGGCCCCAATAGGCAAAAAGGAGCGGTGTGTCTAGCATAGTTGCAGCTGTACGTGCATTGTCATCCTGATAAGTCATTCGTCAAACTGTTTACATGTTGTGACGGTCTGATGCGCTCTCTTCTGAAGGCACCGGCTGCAATTCATCTTTCAGCTCGTCTGGATCTCTACACTGTCTGAGATCATGTATATGTTTGCTTCATGCTCTTAAATAGGCTCCAATCAATGAGCTGCTTTTGGTAACAGATTTGATATATTTCATGGCATTATTAGTGGGATTAGTCGACGATTAGATTTTAGATTGAAGGATAACAAAAGGAAAAAATTCCTGATTTCTTCATACATTTAGTCAATGAATTAGTAAATTTACGTTTTTTATTCTTGACTTTTATAAAAAAATAAAAATAGATTTATATAAATATTATTTTCTACAAAATGTATTTTTAATAGTCATGCATTTAGTTAAGAGTGTATGTTAACGTTTTCTGAGAAAGCTGGTCAATCATTTGTGAGTAAGCATGGTCTCAGGAGGTTGTAAATTGTGTTTGCAGAGTAGAGCAAATTCAAATAGGAATATATTGATGAATCACAGATTTGTGCTTCAAACGTTCATGCACACAATATAAGCACATATGTGTGCGTGCGCACTGTTAGTGAATGAGGCCCATTGTCTTTATGGTTTTCCTTCTATGATGAGAATGCTGTCACCTTTGCTGTCGTCATTCAGCTTTTTGGTTGTAATTTAATTCCTCTCTAATGATTTTGATATTAAACCTTTAAAGAAAATCTTGAACAAATTCAGTATAACTGTAAATGAGTAAAGGTAAAGTGCTAAACTACGCAGTGAATCAAAAGTAAATAAATATCCCAGTTTTTCTTTTTTTCCTCATCCGTATGCTGCGTCTGTCCTCCATCATAATCCCTCCATTCAAGCCAGCATGAATGTAGACACCAACAACCGTTTGGTGTGTAATGTAGCAGAAGCATCTCGCTGGCCGCCGCTATAGTGCCACCCTGACACTGTCAAAGGTGCCACGTTTAGCCCCAGGCACTACTACTCAATCACTGCCTGGTTCACAGGGGCCAGCACACCAGCAGGGCCCACTAATGCTTTACTTACCCACTCCACCTCTGCTCCTCCGCCGCCCCTCTTTTACTTGTTAGGACACCCGGGTCTTGTGGATAAAACTCATCCCCCAGCAGCAAGGAGAGAGAGGAGAGGCCGTGTTTTGCAGGGTCCTGCAGCAGCAGCTCTAAGGGTCCTGAGGCTGAATCCGCGCAGATCACTAGCAGAGCCCCCCAGACAAGACATGTGAGGTAGTTTGCTGCGACCTATAACTGTGAAGCCCTGCAGCGTGCACTGACATATGCCTGAATGCACTAACAAGGGAAAACCACATTTAATGTAAATACAAACTGCTTGTTTTTAGCTTTATTTTCACATTCAAAGGATTTATGGGCACTAACATTTAAACCAGGAGTTATACTTCCATTGTATGAGAACATTTCATATACACACAGTATAAGGAATATAAGGCATATAAAGCTTTCAAATCTGATGGTAGAGAAAAGGAGAGGCACAGAATATTCTGAAAAAGAAAACTCCATTATATTGAGAGGAGATTGCAGACAAGTACAAAAAGAAAGTAGACAAGAGATGAGAGAAAAGTGAAAAAGCAATAGCCAAGCTATATAGATCAGATCCAGTATTCACAGGTCCAGCTGGATAGGAGGTGAGAATCCAGGGTCAGGCTCCGACACGACTGCCTGACTCCTAATTTGGAGATTCTCATTTTCAGCTGCCGAACCGATGGCAAGAAATCGTACCTGTGAGAAGCCTTCAGGCAGAACAGGGAGAGGTGTGGAAGAATCTGTTTCTGTCAGAGAGGATGCTGCTCAGCTTCTTGTCTTTGTTCCAGCTGGTCTTCAACACAGTGGGGAGTTTCAGGTTTATGCACAAACTTGCGTCTGAAGTATAGTGCAAATAAAAGCCTTTTTCTTATCCCCTTTTATAACCCTGTGAACACTTATACCATTTATATTAAACAGTTCAAACATAACTTTTTAAATACAATTAGTGTCTACAACATCAATATTTTGCATAGAAGGTTGTCTTATTTCCAAATGTAATGGAAATAAACAGTCATATTTTTTTTTTTTTAAAAGGGTAAAAGGCCTACAAACTAACCATTGAAAACCTTTTACAATTATTGTATCATTTACTAAAGCCAACACAGTTTGTTATTAAGGTTGTGAAACTGTGTATTCTGTACTGACCATTAGTTCACTGTGCTGCTTCCTGATCTAGTATTTTAACAACAAGTTGTACATATATGCTGCATTTTAAAGAGCTTCAAAACAAATGTGCTTGCGATTCTATCAGAAAAACTTAATTAGAATTGTAAAGTCTGTTATTCACACATAATATTGTCAATAAGGACCTGGAGGGGTTTTCACACACACTTGATACAAAGCGTTACAAAGCGTCCTGAATTTCCCTCGGGATCAATAAAGTATCTATCTATCTATCTATCTATCTATCTATCTATCTATCTATCTATCTATCTATCTATCTATCTATCTATCTATCTATCTATCTATCTATCTATCTATCTATCTATCTATCTATCTATCTATCTATCTATCTATCTATCTATCTATCTATCTATCTATCTATCTGTTAACCCTTACTATAAGTAAACCCTTTTTCTACTTTATTGTTCCGTTTCTCAAGCACTGATGCCTGACGTCAAAGCATTGTTTAAATCAAGAGGGCAGTAGAGTCATCCTTTCATCATCAAACTAAAGTCGTTGCTGTCTATAACACACACACACACACACACACACACACACACACACACACACACACACACATACACACACATTTTAACATAACACAAATTTCTCCATCGTGATTTTCTGCATGGCTTCACACGCTGCCACACACACGTGCACCCCCTCTTTCTGACAAACTCTCACACATACTGACTGCATGTCCTGAGCCTCTGACGCTGGTGTCTCATGACTTCTGCGGTCAGGTCAACTAGTTGAAGATATGAGTATGACCTTTCTCTGTCATGGTCACAACAGGTGATGATCTGAAGTCCCCTTTTTTTACGTTGGTACTATGACAGCCCACATACACAATCGCACACACAATTATTTAGCGTAGTATTTACATTGGGTGGAGAAATGAAAATTGTGTTTGTTCACAGGAACTCCTTTAACCTCTCAAGTATTTTGCTTTCCTTTAAAAGTAACCGAGAGGTGAAGTAATCAAGAGGCTCTTAAAATAATCCAATAGCAAATTGTGATGTGTTTTTTTATACACATTGTACATTCTAATCTGCTGTAACCCAATCTCTCCACCTCTTCCTGATCAGTTGACCAACAGTTTGGTCTCTGAGATCAGAGAGGCCATTTTGCTGCAATGTTTTCCTGAGTACAGCCAAAAAACAACCCTGAAACACTAGTTGATGTTACAATTTGAATCCCAAACCGAAACAGACTTTTTCAGACTCTACATCTCAATCCAGAAACTAAGATTAGTAAAGACCAGTCTAAATGAGGAGTCAAGTTCTTGGGGGTAGATCAAGGACAATTTCGAATTCCACATAAGCAAAGGTTTATAAAGTTTGTGTGAGACAAATTGGATTTCAGTCAAGTGGGGGTTGAGGTAAGGGTAAGGGGGATTATGACTACAGCTGAGGTTGCCTTCAGGTTCTGGTCATTTAAGGGGGTTTAGAGTTGGGGGTTAAGGTTAAGGTTAGCCCAAGCTATTCAAAAGCACAAATGCACAAACTACCACCCTGTTAATTAACATGTTTACAATCATGCAGTTACTTAAAGCTTTAGATGTGCTTCACTTCAGAGACTTGATTACCATTTAATACATCTTCTATCATTCAGTTTTTAACTCATTCATATTTAGTCTGTGTAATATAAGGAAAGGTTGCAGTATTTATTATCTGTTGCCCTGTTATGTTGCTGTAGTTTAAATTGCATTAGTCAATGTCTTTTTATCCTTTTTTGTTTTGTACCATTTCAAATCTTAAAGCCGGACTTCTTAAGGTGTCCAGGGATTCGGTTTGTCCATGTTTTGAGAAGACCTTCCTCCCTGTTAGCCTTTTGCTCTCCATGCTTGCAGGGTTCACTGAAGCAAAGAAATGACATCCCCTCCTTTCCACAGAGAGCACCATGTATCTCTCCAGAACCTAGAGAACACACACACACACACACACACACACACACACACACAAGTCCCTAGCCACACACTCTCTAACCCTCCACCCAGAATCCTGCTCCTTGTGCCCCCTGCTCCCCCAGCCTTCTCCTCCTCTCGTCCTCTGAGGAGAGGATTGTATTGAGCGGGAGCTTGAAACCATTCTTGTATTGTCAAAGGACTTGGCGGCACTTACCTCCACTTGAACATTTAGTGCTGTCTTGCTGGGCCTGGACAGAGAATTGCACTATAGGGTCACTGAAGAATTGCTATTTATGGACAAGAGATAAACACACTGCTTTGTAGGGATTATCTCTTCAGTCTGGGTAGGCAGAACTGAGATTTATATCTTATACTTGTAGTGACAAATAAATCAGCCTTGATTTAAGCAATTGACCCTTCTTTAAAGTCAGTTTAAACGTGCTCAGCTTAGTTTAAACAACAGCTTGTATTTTTTTCACGATTGCTGAACTTGACTGTGACCTCTCGTATGTCAGTTTGTATTTCTTTAGGAAAATTAATACTCAATTGCTCTGTTGAAATTTTTGTGATTTTCTACACCTCACATTTTCCTCCTGTTTTTCTTCATTGGCAATTTTATCTCAAGAAGCATAGCCCACATCACAGTGTCTCCACCTGAATGCAGCAGTTTTTACAACAAAACATACAAAACTTTTCATTCACAACAACTAAAGAAAACAACCTCAGCTTAAACACAAGAAACATTTTCGACCAATTTTTTTTCACTTTAAGCAAAAGTCTCAATTATTCTGTGCTCAAGAAAATGTCCTATTTTCAAAACTCCTAAGACCTATGCTGGATAACTTTAACTATTTATTATTCCCAAAGCAAATATAATGTGATGCAATGTTTCCTTTTTTAGAGCCGAAAGTCCATAAAGATGTGTTCTTCTTTATTTAGTAGCTTTAAGTTCAAAGTTTTCAGTTTTCTTCTCAGAAATATTAAGAATTGATAATCATGTAATTTTGTTTAGTTATTGGGATTAACATAGATATGTATTGGGGGTTTTTTCCACACAAAAGTATAACGTAAAAATTGAAACGTGGTATCAGAGTTTTCAGTGCCTGCTTCAGCTACCTCAGGAAGAATTCACGTGTCCTAAGATCTGTAACCTATGAGAGCCCCGGAGTGTATTAGACGCCCTAAACAGCTGCCACTGTGCATGTGTGTGTTTCTGCATGTGTATGTGAGCACATGTGGGTGTCTGGGCATTTTAATAATAAGGTGTTGACTCTGCCCTCCAAGGCTCACCTGTGGGGATTCCCAATTGTGTGTTGTTTCGGACCGGTGTTCATGCACATGTGTGCGCGTGTGTGTATGTGTGTCACTTTGGGAATCGAATATCTGTGCACCACAGCGCAACACCTGCCAGAGGCTGTGGCTGTTTATGACAGAGGCTGTGTGAGCCGGAGAGGACACATTTGAGCATCACAAGCACGCACACATGTGCACGCACGCACACACACACACACACACACACACACACACACCAAAAGATTTTATTGGAATAATTCCATTTTACAACTGTAGCACAAATGCAGCATTCACTCAAGCAGATCCTTCTAAAACATGAGGTGTCCCATCGCTGTTGAATTACGGACTAAAACCCTCCCCTTTTTTGGTACACACACAAACACACACACACACACACACACACACACACACACATACACACAGGAGTAAATGTAATAACCACAGGGCCGGTGTGATCTGTGTCTCTCTCCCTGGGTCTTGCTGGCTGTGCAGGTCCCCAGCAGCTCCTATATTACAGCAGTAGCAGGGGAGCCTGGCAGAGGCTGTGGCCTACAAAGTTCAATATAAACGAACAGTGGGATCTCCCAGGGACCTGGCAGGAAAAAGCTTAGCAAAGTTAAAGCCTGAACAGCCCTTCCTGGCTGCCCATGCCAAGGGAACAACACACATACGGCACATATGGGCATACAAACCTGCACACAGCTGACAGCACATCTACTTTCTGTGGTTGTCGGTATGGGGTTTTAACCTCTTTTCAAGGTTATGGACTACCAGAGCTTTAAAAATGTATGCAATTAATTGACCAATTTGAGGAACAGAACAGAACACAACACCAAGAAACTAAGAGAAAATGTTGAATTTAATTGATAATCAAAAAATTAAAATGAAATAAACTTCAAAAAGCAGAAGCAGAGTAGGTAACCAGAAAAGACTTATGACTCGCCTGAAAAAAACATTTCAATAAATGTGGAGTGCTAAAATTGTTCTGTGGAAAAAAGCCAACCTGACCTCACAATCAATAAAACTACAATCCATATCTGGTCAAGATGTCCTCTGATGGTGGTATGCCTCTGAACAGCTTACATTTTTATTTTTATAGCACTGTTTGCTTAAATGTGATTTATAATGTTAAGAAGAATGACTAAGAATGGGGTGCGTACGGATTTGAGCCCTGCAGCTCCTTTCCTGTGTGTCATTCCCCATTCTCTCTCCCTGTTTCCTGTGTCCAAATAAAGGAAAAAGACTAAAAAGTCAAAAGAAGATATAAGAATGACAAGGACCAGTAAAAAACTTGATACTGCCTTTTTAATGAGCTTATCATAACCAATTGTTGGAAAAGCATTGAGCAGAAAAAGGAAGAGATGTCATGCTGAGGAGATAGAAAAATAAAGACATTATTTACAACAGGATTTTTTTTTAATAAGAATTGTCCACTGCATGAATTAGGTCTCACTTTTTCCTTTACAAAAGACAAAACAAGTTTCATTTGTAGGACTGGGCGGAGTGTGTCACTTTCCATCTTGCTCAGCCTCCTCTCTGTCTGCTTCTTAGGATTCTTTCTCTCTTCAGATGGCTGTGGATCCAATAATGACCCAACAGATGGGTTTATTAGAGGGCGGTTAAGGCAGCCAGCGGGTGGTTTGTTCATGGGGAACCGCCAGGAGCTGCGGGTGAAAAGGAGACGGACAGGAATCGTGTGACTCTGCCTCTCTCATCGCTTGTTGATCCAATAGGCAGTCTCTTCCTCATAATGATCTCGGCCTCTGCAACTGGTGTGTAGCTGTCAGTATTTATGTGTGTGCGTGTGTGTTTGTGTCACACCCACGCATATGTGCACTCTCGCTTATGTAGTGCATCCACACTTTGCATTTGTGCATTTTGGTACATATGCCTCCATGTGAAGCATGTGCACGGCTTTTGACATGTTAATGAGGTTGAGCTGGCTTTGTTCTACCTGCATGTTAATGCTTGTTTAAGATGTCATCTGTCTCTTTTCTGCCTTTCCATTCAGTGGGACGGGTGGCGGGCTTTGTGTTTCCAACCCCCAGGTGTCAAAGGAGGTTCTTCAAACCCTCGTTAGTGTCCTAGAGAGCGTGTGTGTTTGTGCTCTGCTGGTGCATGCCTCTATAGATCACAGGACAATATGGGCCACATCAGATCATACAGAGACGCTTATTGTACTCTCTGCACTTCTGTCTCTCCGACATTTGTTAGCTAATAGAGTTGATTTGGCAAATTAAGGGTAAAAAGTGGGAGATTGACTTGAGCATATGGATGGGAATCAGACATCAATGGGAAGGAAATGAGTCACTAATTGGCAGATTATGAGAAGAGAAGATTGGTTAACTTTCATTAAAAGAGAATCAAGAGTTAATTTTTTTAAAGATTTATTTTTGGCCTTTAGTCTTCATTTAGATAGAACAGAACGGAGGTAAGCTCAACTCAACTCTTTTTATGTAGCACAGTAAACACAACATAGTTGATCCAAAGTGCTGAACATTACAGAAGCTGGTCCGCTGTTGTGTTTTCTTGCATTTAAACTACTTTGGAGACACAGGAACAATAACTGAACCCGGAACATAAGCATGTGTTTGGCTGTAACTATACATGTGCATTAATACTCTCATTAATATTCAGACCTGCAGGATGTCCTCCATTCAAGCTGAACTAGATTGAACATTTGTTCTTGTGTAAACTGACTCTAAATCTGTGTTAAAATCTCACTCTTTGACTTGGATTTCTTCTTGAACCTGGCTTCTTCTTCTTGCAATAAATGTTCATGTTTAACATTTATTTGGTCCGAGTTATTTGTAGTTCTAATATGTAGATTTATTTGTTTGTTTTATTTTGTTTTGATAGAAACTTGCTCTAGGAATCATCAGTAATCAAAAAAGGCTTTATTTACAGCATTTCAATTTCTATCCTGGGTTTTAAAAGGATAAAATCATCACACAATCACCAGTTAGATTTATTATTGCTCCTCCATGCTTTGCACGCAGAGGAATGGCCTCAGAGGATACGCTGCTGCTTCGAGACCACTCATCTGAGGAGTATGAGGCACACGACACCTGGAGGGAGAAATCAAATGCTTGTAAGGGCCTGGTGGAGGGACCTTCACGGTCTCTCACCTCTGAAACCTCAGCCCAGGACCCCCCCCCCCCCAAAACCCTATCCGGATGCTGGTGCCCCCACCCTCCTGTATCCTCCCCTCCTCTTCTCCCCAAAGGTCATCCAATCCTGCCCACCTCCCCACCCCACCCCCAAAAGCAGAGGAATAGAAAGAAGGGTATGAACACTGAGCTTTTAGCCCCTATTCCTCTCTGGGGGTGTATCTATCACCTTTTGTTGTCTCACTCATGCAATGTATACATCACCTTGTCTCTCTATCTATTAAGTATGGACACCATGCCCTCATACAGTGATAAAAACACACTCTTTTTTTTAGAACTGCAGAGAAAGAGAGGAAAAAAGTAAAAAGTATTATCAAGTCGTCTGCATAGAAATGTGTTCAATGTTGAAAGCTATTATTACTTACTTTTTAAATCGGTGTTTGGAATGACCTTTTTGTTTTTACTTAACCACGTTTATTGGAATATTTTGTTGCATATAATTGTTTCAAATTCTACATTAAATTACAACACACTCACATTTACACATTCAAGCATTCAAAACAGTACACCTTATGAACCCCCCCCCCCCCGCACAGACACAATTCACCCATGTCTGTAATCCTCCTAATCTGTCACCATGACCCACGGTGATTCCATGTCACCACAAGTGTTTGGCTCCGAAATCACATCAGCCATGTTGACACCCCACGTCTCCTCAGAAACTCTCCCTGACCCTGGCTGCAGCCCTCTGGCCTCCCCCTCTCTCCCCTCCCAGTGACACCACGGCTCCTCCTGCCCCCTGTCTTGAGCTCCTACCATCGTCTCAGTCTCATCTTGGCCTGGAGCCGACGCGCCGATTCGAAGCAACCCTGAATAAGGTGTTGTAAGTATAGCCCGGCCTGACACTGAGTGGACGCTACATGCACCTGTAAACAAACTTAAGCATCAAAAACACCAAAGCTCCCCCGAGCCTACAACATCGCTCACAAAAGCTTACAATATCCAACGTTGCCAGAATCTCTCGCGTCTCACTTTTGCCTCTTTTCCTTCTTTGCATGACATGGGCGTTTGCACCGAGCACCAATTGGCATGACAGTGTGACCCCCAACCCTTTTCTCCTTCCTTTCCTTGTCCCCACATCATCCATGTCATCCCCCCCTCCTTTCTAGTCTCACCCATACCCCTGCTCTCCCCTCAATGACAATATCCTGGTAATGGTGGCCTTTGTTTTTCTTGGCCTGAGCGCCTGGATTTGTCAGGACGCATTTCCTGCCCGCAGACTGAGGGGGCTGCTGCTGCGTGGCAATCTGGGCTCACTTCTCAGGCAGCTAAACCCTTTGACACTGTGCTTTTTAATTAAAATTACATTATGATTAATCAGGCAGAAGGAGGGGCCCTCCCCCTCACTTGCACTCCCCCCGCTCCCCCTCAGCCTCCTCTCTCCTCCTGCTCAGTTTCCAGGCAGGTTTGATTACAACCTGTGACGGACGCTCCTCACTGCCAAGCCGCTAAAGATGTGCTGGCAGATGCGGTGGCCGGGCCAGCTTGTTGAGCCCCAGGGTTGCAGGCGGCCGGGGAGAAGAGAGAAATGGAGAGAAAGAGGAGAGAAAAAAACCGAACAGAAGGAGGAGAGAGGGAAAAAAAATGTGTAATGAATGACCAGGTATGTGACAAGAGAGGAAGATAAAGAAGAATTCTGGAGTGAAAACCAGAGACATCAAAATCCAGGCACTCCAGAGACTGTGACAAGCCATCAGGCCGACTGACAAGCAGAAATCGTGAAAGGCCGTATTGATCCGAAGAGCTGTGTAGCGGCACACGCTCACTCCCATAACAGACGAAGGAGACAGAACAGATATGAAGCAGGGAATCATTTCTCCCTACAGCAGTACAAGGCGCCTGGATACAAGGGCCTATACTTAACTCCAGTGTCTGGGCTGGTACTCTGGGTCTGTTATAGCACAGGTGACATGGTAGAATGTAACCTGAAGCTGTGTGCGCTCGCGTTTGCTTACTCAGGCTGAAACACTCATGTAACATGTATGTAGAAACATAAAAACAAAAGGTAGAGCTGATGAAGAGCATGTCAATAAGAGACCACAGCAGGGACAATGACACTCTGCAGTGATTTTGTGATACTTATGATGCTTGAGTTATTGTTTAATTCTATTCAGAAATTGTTGCAAGCTAATTTTAGGAGACAACACAGCTTTAACAATTGCTTTTTTCTTTATGTACACAAAAAGAAACATATACTATTTATAATGAATATTAGCAGCTGCTTTGCACTTATTGTAAATCAGGTCAAATGGTCGTTAGCACATCATATAGAGTGCTGTGACCCCCCTCCTGCATGATCTACAGTAGCAGTGAATGACGTGTCATTTTGCGGATGTGTCACAAGGATTGACCGTGTGTGACGTTGTGCGTTTATGTGTGTAAGTGTATGAGAGCAGGGGTCATATATTTGTTAATGTTTATGCATGCTTGTGTGTGTGTGTGTGTGTGTGTGTTTAGCATTTGTGTGTGTTTGGGGTGCCAGTGAAGAGGGGGTTAAGCAGGCGTGATCAGGGTGTTAGCTTGCACATTTCAACTGATCACGAGACACGATCTGAAAAACAAGTGCTACTTACTTAAAGGAAGAAAAATAAAATAGTTATTTTAATTTTGAATCGTAAAGTTCAAGCCATCATTTTTTGTTGAGTAAATCATTGCATATAGGCTTTTGATTTATGTAGTCAAACCAGACTTTTCAAATATTAAATGTTGCTTTGTTTGAATACTTTTCTCTGCTTCGGACATACTGCAGTGGAAAGAAATGGAAGAAAGGCAACAACATTTTAAAGTAGATTTTTTTTTTTTAAATGTACTTATTTTTCTCTATAATGAACTAATTCCCATTTCTCTATGATTAACTAATTCCCATCACATACAAAAAAAAGACATTTTCATGCTCCCTTTCTGGTGCCTGGTGATCCATATAGTTCACCCCCATTCAGCCCCCAAGCAGAAACAAGCCTGTATTGAGCGTCCTGCGGCCACATTGACAGGCAGTATTAAAAGCCAGTAGGTGGTCTTTGACTGTCACCGGGCAGAAGCCCCTCGTCACAGCACATTAATTACACACTCTCACCAACTCAAACAAGCCTCGTCTGCTCATGCATGGAGAAGGATTAGGGATGGAGTGAAGTGTGTGGCTTGCAAATCAACAATTTAACTGCTCTTTTCTGTTATAATATTTTTAAGGACATGGAGTGATATTGGTAACAAAGGGATGTGAACAGTCTCTATTTTAAAAATGTGAAAATGAGTTGCATCAACTTGGGTGGACCTTGTGATGTGGTGAGTGGGCAGGAAAGAGAGTACAATCTGGTTGCGTTTGCCATTTGTTATTAACTCTATAAATACCAGTGTTGTGGCTGCTGTGAGGAAAAGAAAATGTCAGTGAGTTTCCCCGTCAATCCATCCGTGATGTCGCCCCTTGTGCATGAGTGTCTGCACAAATGTGGGTGCATGTACCTGTGCATGTAAATACAGGTACAATTTGTGTGTATATCGAGTGCAGGTGGTTGCATGCAGGTGTGCATTTTGCAACTTGTTTATGCCTGGATTGTCTCAGCATTCAGGACTCTTTCCTTATGACCTGACCCAGCCGTGAACTTTGCTGCCCTTACAATCCATACATATCATTTACCCAACGCCTTCCCTGTCGTCTCGCCTAATGCACAGAGGCGTGAAACACCTCGTAATGCTCAATCACAGCGGGACAGAGTGTGCTAGGAGCCATCCAGAGTGACAGCGCCGGGCCGAGGAGGGGGCTGGCCGAGGGTAGAAATACCACATCGCCCTCAGGGAGAGGCAGAGAGCGAGGTAGAGGAGGGGGAAGAAGTATGGGGGAAGACAGGGGTTTCAATGTAGGGGGCAAGGGGGAAGGGATTGGGGTCCAAGTTTGGAGAAGATGGTCGATGAATATGCAGCTTTTTTACCTTTTTTCAGCAACATAAAAAGTTGCATGAGTAGATACACCTTTATGGGAAGTATAGCAGGAATAGCAGGCTATTTTCCACCACCTAACATATTTTGTTTTAACAAAGCTGATAGTGAAGTGTTGTCATTAACACCTCTCTTTTTGGTGGTTCAACATCTGCTCATGCAACAAATGAATCCATCACCTGTGTTATTCAGCCAATTAAAATCCAAGTCTGAGGCTTTAAGTTCCTGACAGTTTTAAAATACAATGGCAGTATCATGTATTGAATTGAAAACCTAACATTGTAATTATAGCACATATATCCTCCCAGGTAGTCTTTGGTCTATCTAATTTTTTTTCCAACCTCAAACCTCAAATTATCCATTATGCTGTCTGTCATTATCCTTACGGGGAATGGGTTGTTGGTGAGTTAGCTTTATTGCTAGCAAGAGCGAACATATATCACTAAAGAAAGATACAAATAGCTACTGGAAAAACCAAAAGGAAACAGATGAACAGTATAGCACGTCTGCAGGTATGCGACAGCTGCATAAACTCATTTGATGGGGCAAAAGTTCAAGAGACAAATCATTAGCCTTTGCTAAAGCTAGCACTAGCCTTAAATTAAGAGGAATCATGATATTTTTGTAATTCAATGTTTAGTCAGTACAGGCCTTTAGTGTAGGGAAATAAACAGCTTCAGGTGTTACATGAGAGGCCAACACTATTGTTTTCTGTTTGTCAGATTACCCATGTTAAAGTGAATGTGACATGGTTGCTGAGAAATCTGTTGATTTTCATCTGCTTGCAAAGCCAGTGCAGTGCTTTGAATTAACAACCCAGAAAATATTAAAGCAAAGAGAATTAGAGGAGGAGGAGGAAGGGAGAAAAAATTGTTAAGAGAGAGAGAGAGAGACGCAACAGACGGAAGTCACACTTGTGAAGTTGAGGTGTGAAGGAAAAAGACTTGTTCATGTTTAAAGGCAGCTTTTTGGACTGCTGTTTTAAAACCCATCAATGTGCTGCTTAACTCTTTCCCTTCTGAAGGAGCTGAGCTGATGTCTGAAGAATTGGCAACAAATTTGGAGCAATCCAAGAAAAGAAAAAAAAAACAGCACAGTGTTGTCAGTATGTTAGTGTACATTTAGGGTGTACCTTCAAGTTATAATTAATCTACAAAATTATAAAGCATTACATTTCAATGATCCGTTTTCTATATTGTAAATAAAATGTATACACAACATGCGACACCACAACCATCATTCGAGACACATTTTTCTGACTCACTGGCACCTTCTCTACTTGTAAAAACCTGACTTGCTAGCATCTGAAGAATTTTACACATACATACATAAGCCTCAGGAAGTGTGAGACACTGATGTTGGCAGAGGGATCTATCTGATGCAATTGAGAATATAACTGCTCTACGCTCAAAGTCAGCACAAAAATTACATGAAAAAAAAGAAATGTAAACAAGAGGAGAGCTCTACTTCCACCCTGGCAAAGCCTCCCTTGTCCTTGCCCGTGCCCTGTGGACTCATGCCCAGGACCTGGGCCTCTCACGGGCCAAGCTGCCCAATGGTCCAGTTAAAATATGCAGCGCCACAAGAAAGCTTATGCTGCCCTATGCCAGTTTATGCCTCCATAACTGCAGGGTGTTGAGGCCAGAACCGCAGCGAGAGGGGGGCCTGACAGACTGGCTTGGCATCCAAGGCCTTGGCTTTGATTTGAAGATGAGTGGACCCCTCAGAACCCGAGCTAGTGCCCCCTCCCTGTGTTTCTCCCAGTGTCCAGGTCCTGCTGTGGGGCTTTTGACCCTGTTGACTGTGTGGACAGAGACCCCGCTGACCAACACAAACACTGACATTACTGCCCCTCAGCAGGGAGACACAAACTCTGAAGGGCAGTGTGTGGGTTTGTGTGAGTCATGTCTGTACATGTGTCACTTTAGACAAGAAAGGATGCATCAGGATGTCAATATGTTAAATGCCCATGACCACTACTCCCTCTTTGACTTATACCAATCCATATTTCCTGTCATTTAATACATTTGAAAATGTTAGTTTTAATGGTGACTGACAGAGTCCAGCTTTCTACATGGAGAATCATAAATATGTATATTTGCATTTGTACATCTGGCACTCAGAGGGAGCTGACCTATGTAGAGGTAACGCAAACACACAAAAATGAATCACTTTTATAGCGACTTAAACTACAGATAAGAATAAAACTGTGTTGCATTGGCAGGTAGTGCAAGATAAAAAAAACAGCAGCAAGTATTTACATAAGGAAAGTAGTATTTAAAAAATTAAATATTTAAATATAGGTAGATAAAGTGAATGTATCTCCTTGAAGGTGTTTTCCAAATGGCATTCCATCCATTCCTTGATGACACGTTTCAGTTAAAAGGTCAAACGGTAAATACTTTGTGGACGATGAACACATCATGTATAGTTGTTCAGCAGCAGTCTGAGTGTTGGACTTACAGTGTTGGACAGAAGGATTGGCTCATATTGCCATCCGCAGAGACAAAGTGAAAGCGTGGCTAAAAATGAACAAAAAGTCACAGTTTACATTATTCTGTGCGAGAAACATTAATTAAAAAGGACCTTGATGTCTTCAAAGATCAATTTCTGGGAGCACGCCAAATCAAACTCATGCAAACAAACTACTTGAACACACACCAGCCCATCTGTAATTATCTGTTTTCTAAACAGCTGAGAGACCTTGTTTGTGTGAGTGTGTGCTGTAACAAAGCACACAGGAGGTGTGAGCCTTCAAATGAGGAGACAAAAGAAGTCTGCTCGCACAAAAGAAACCAAGATTTTCTGTTAAGAAGCACTCGAGATGGGCCAATATTCCCGAGTATGTTTAGCTTACACAGAGGAGCGTCAGAAAGCACATGAGCTCACATCAATGCATGCATGGTGAAGTGTAAATAAAAGGTGTGGCGCAAATAGGTGGCTTTAGAATAAAAGCATGAGTGCATTTTATGTGTGCGTTCATGCATTTTGCATCCCAGTGCACCGCCACAAAAGAGCAGCGGTGGGGATTGACAGCGTATTGGGGCTGGCCTCTGGCCGACTGTGACCTTTGACAAGTCTCTGTCACTTCTCACCTCTGAAAGACGAGCTCTGTCATACCAAGGCTCACGACATCACATGAGCCCCCCCCCCTTCCCTCCCCGTACTACCGTCTCTTCGATTAAAAGCTTAATGGATGTTTTCGTACTCTGCCACTTTGATGACAGCATGCTAATCTGCCACTGTAGGATCTCTGAGAAGCTGACGGAAGGAGGAGGAGGAGGGGTGAAGATATCTTACAGGTTAGGAGGGGGCACTGACAATCTAATCATGGTGAGACAGTACAGCATGAGGATTTTTCCCCCCCTTTTTCTTTTCTTTTTTTATCTTTTCACACCCAGACCCAAAGGGGTGGTCCTGGTCAGGGCATCTAGCCGGAGAGCCTGGTCTCACCTCGCTGACATGGAAGCCACCCTGGCTGTCACTTTGCATCTCTGACGCCTAGAGAGGGAGACCATGAGCAGGCTGACAGGGGCACACGAAGGTGAGGACCCAAAACGCTTGAGACACACTTGGCTCAGAGCCAAACTCTACTGCTCCATCGCCATCTTCCGCTGTCGCCCCCTGTTTCTTCCTTCACCCTCCCTTCCTCCTGACACATCAGAGTGTCCATGTGAACTTTTATACTTTATGATCTTTCTAACCTTTACAATTCATGAGTAAAATCTTAAAATGACCTGAAAGACCCGATAGTTTATTCCCTTCGAGCTAGCCAAAACTTTGAAAAAAAAAAAAATGCCAGAGAGCTTAACGTCAGAAAACATCCTTCTACAAAAACTTTAGTGTTGAATTTCTTCAATATGCAGACAACACTTTTAACTACATAGGACTCTGAAGGCCCCTTGTTCTTGCAAACAACTGGATTCTTCTGAAAAAGCCAAAAAGATATGTACTTGTAAAACAAACGTTTTTTACTGTGTCTAAATTACACTCCCTGCCTTAAGTCTATTTCCTTTGTTCCGTTCCTGTCCAATTAGTCATCTCTAAACTCGCTGTCAACTGCCAAGAAATGCTTGAAGATGTAGAAGAAGGAAAGGAAGAAAAAATAAGAAATCCAGAGTCCTTTGGTTTGAGTTAATAAAGAAAATGTGTCAAATCAAAACACATTAACAAATGATAACATTTATTCAGATTTACTCATTTGGCAGTCTTTTTAATAAATATACATTGTTTTAAAGTAATTTAGTGCTAAAGGATGTCATTAACAACGCAGCTTTTGGCTTACTTGCAATATTTTTGGTTTCTAAGTAATGCAGAAGATTAAATGGCAAACTCAGTGCTTGTGTCAATTCAGATAATCCCATGCACCATTAAAAACAAGTAAAGGTTCACATATTGTTTCTTTGATTATGTCACATTAAGAATAAAATACATGACATTTAAAGCAAAGATTAACAAATCTTTTCACCATATTACTAATAAATAAATAAATACAGATACCGGTCCTCAGAATGCAAAAGAACTTAATGGGCAGTGATGGACTTATCAGAAGATACGCTTACCAGAATTCTCAGGAAACATATGTGAAACAAAATGGACACTTGTGACTTGAAGCAACTCGTCAGGACCGATAGCTGTGATACCCATGACTAATGTTTTTGTGGGTGTTGGAAAGCAAATGATGAATTTAGAATCGTTTGCTAAACTATCTGAAAGCTGTGGGTGCATCAACAGTTTCAGTGGTCTTCTGGTTGTTTTTTTTGTTTTTTTTCAAGTGCTAAAAAAAAAAGTGATTTGTTCAGGTGTTAATTAAATACAAGATAATCAAATCAATAAAACATACTGGAAACAAGAATGTCCCTGAGTTAAACTGTAAAAATTGTAAAAATAGCAAAGTATTTTCTGTTATATAAATAGTATTCTCTTGGGATGCATTGCACTGGCTGTATTTAAAAACTAATAGTTAAGAATCTTACTCATCGAAAAACCTTTCCTCCTGTGACATATCAGGTGTTCGCTGTGTGTAACCTTTCCTCCTGTGACATATCAGGTGTTCGCTGTGTGTAACTTGCTTATCTGTGTGCAAAATTAACAGTATGAGAGAAAAGTGTGAGTGTTGCCTCTCAGCTTGTCACAGTAAGACGTCTCCTGAGACATCGAACTGAGAGAAAAAAATCAACGCTGCACATACCTTCTGTTTTTGCTGTGTGTGCATTTTAGGTTAAGAATAAAAGATGAGACAATTTAATGTGCTTATATTTTCTGTGCTGTTCTATGCTTTTTTCCCCCTAGAGTAGTTTTGACAACTCCCACCCGGTTTTAGTTTCATTAGTAAAGGCTAAAAGGGCAACTGAAGTATTGGAAAGTCTAAACTTGTAGCAAGTCCAAACACATATTTTACATCTTTCCAAAACCAACATGGGATGTTGTTTGAATGACGTAGATATTGAAAGTATAGGGAAGGAAAAGTAATTAAGTTGTGATACGTGAAACATATAGTAAAGTGTTCTGCAATTAAAAACAATACCCCCAACATTTGGGGGGTATTGGAGACAATGTTTTTAGATTCACTGTTAAGTTGTATTTAACCCCCCTTTCCCCACCCCAAGTCCGCGAAGTGACGAGAAACGCTATCTGAAAGTTCCAGAAACCAGTAGGTGCACATTTGCAGGTTGCACAGATTTTCCAAAATGACTAATTGGGAGTTCACGATTGTGCAGCCTCTATCATGATGTTCATAATGACAGTAGCGTGGGCTGGTCTTTTGTTTTTCTTTTACTTTGTAGTTACTGGGGAAGCCATTTAGAACCCACAGATCATTTTCTGATCTCATTATCAAGAGGATTTCTTTCCTCCCCTTGACTTCCAAATCTGCCATAGACTACTGTTTAGGAAATACAGCTGTTCTCTAATCTGGAATTGTTAAAGTTAGGGGTTTGGCCTTATGTGAACATAATAACCGTCTTCATAATGGATCGGAGGAAAACATTTACGATAGTACTGGTTTTGCTCAGTCAGCAGAGCAGGCGTCCCTTACAGGGCGGATTGGGTTTAACATTGGCTCTGCAGCGTGTCATCTCCACTTTCTCCTCCCCATTCTTGTTTCTCATTCGCTGTCCTGCCAACAAATGCAAGAATGTCCCCCCCCCAAAAAGAACTTTTTTTTTTTTTTTTTTTCAAGAAAATCACACAATATTCACGCTCAGTAATGGGGGGGGAAAACAGTGTTGGTCGGATTCAAACAGCTGTTACTAATTTTAATAGTTCAAAGTTTTGATGCAATATCCCCCAAAAGGACTGTTATTGCATTGATGTCCTCCCCTGTCCAAATTAATCCTTCCATCCATCATACACATTTTGGTCTTTTCCCCCTGTGTTTTTGATCCCATCCTTCTTTGTCGCACACTTGAACTTGTGCCCCCTGCCTCCTTGTTGACCTCCTCCGTAGAGTGCTGTGAACCCTCCACTGCCCCCACCTTGCCCTCCCTCTCCCTATCCACTCCTCCTCTTCCCCCTCCCCTTGTATCAGCTCTTTCAGTACAGCAGACTGCCGATCCCGCCTGGCCGCCCCTCGCCGTCTCGCAGAAGTGCGAAAATAAGATGGCATTGGATCTATTAACACATTGGGCTGAGTGTTAGTGAGGGGGCCCCAGCCGAGACCACTCTCCCAAGGTCCACCGACCGCCATTCTGCCCCCGCTCTGGCCGGGGGCACACTGGAAGGTTGTGTGTGTGTGTGTGTGTGTGTGTGTGTGTGTGTGTGTGTGTGTGTGTGTGTGTGTGTGTGTGTGTGTAGGGGGGAAGGCGATGTAGGCAATTAGAGATCTCTAAGAGCCATAGGAGGGGGTAACAAGGGGGAAGAAGACGATTTTCTACACAGGGCATGCTTACACTTGTCCGATTGAAATTTCACCTGATCATCAACAGCACTTGGGCACATTGATGGATTGATTGGTGGGATGATCGATAGTAGCATGTCAGCACATGTGTTTCTGACAAACTAGAATCCCTGCACTCATTGACGACAAAAAAAAGGAAGTCGACCGTTGGTAACGTTGTGAAAAAATAAGTGTGACTCTGTGATACTTGTGTACATTTCTAAGTTGATCTGGGGTTTGTTTCCTAGAAGCATAGGTTTCGTAGGGAAGAGCATGTCGCTTCTGCCTGTGATTCTGTGTGTAATTTGCGTATTCCAGAATGTGCAAAATCCTCCCAATCAGTCAGCATATTTTCTATTCATGAAGGTAAAACATAAACTGCCACATAAACTGCCATTTCTCAGATAACCTTGTTCCAATGTTATGATGACTTTACATGTGCTCGCATCCGCAGGATTTCACTCCTGAACTTGTTGGCACGTCGAGATGTAATGTGTGCCTCTCTCTCTCTCCGAGTGTGCCTCTACCTCGGTGCGATTACACGCCCACAGATCTACCAGCTCCATCACAACAGCAACACACAAAAAAATAAACCTCACAACTTTTTGTCACACTTCAATCACATAACATTAAGCAACCGCATGTTCGGAATTAATAGACGGTGTTTGCTGCTATTTATTCGACTCTTTCTTATTTGGGAAATGATGAATGAAATCACTCACACACAAAGAAACAGCAGCACAGTTTCATATATTCTCATCTAATATCTTTATTAAGATTGCTGTTTAACATGATTTTTTTTATTCTGTTTTTTCGGGTTGGCAGCGGAGGCAAATTCAGCTATCGCCCCTCTGCTGTACAGCATGTGGCCCTCCCTCAGAGGGGCTGGTTACCAAGCAGATTAGACAAGATATTTACAGGTGTGAAAAGATGCATTCTTCTAATACAGTGTGAAATTCTTCTGTTAAGTGCGCTCCATCCAATAAGCCTGTTCACAATGGGATGAGAGAGACGCAAAGACAGAGAGAGAAAGAGAGAGAGAGAGAATCCAAGAAGCGAGTTGTCTTGTTTTTTTTGGCTCTGTGTTTTAAAGGAGCTGAGGCGTAGCTGAGCGCAAGTCTTAAGAAAAAGTGATAAAATATACAGCGAGAAAAGCTTTCAAAGTGTCGGGAAATTAAAGCGGAGTGCAGCAGCAGCAGGGTGGGGGGTGGTGGGGGGGGGGGGGGGACGCGGGCAGGGGGTTGGTTGTCGGAGGGTGGTGGTAGAGCAGCATTCAAGATGACTGCAATCTGCTTATGTGACTCCAGAGAGGAGTCGTCCTCAGAGGCCTCCGACTCGTCCTTGTTTTCTGACATATCACCTGGAAAATCATTTGCATGTCAAGAATTGTTTTTCGAGCAGAGTGAATGCAGCTGACTGACACAATCTGCAACTTTTCGTAGGAACAAATGTATGCGTGTAGGAAAACGCTAGTGTCCCTTTGTAGTCACCTTTTGTGGCCCCGGAATCTCTAAAGATTTTGGAGAAAGTTAAGAGGAGGGGGAGCAGATTTCTCAGTCGGTCCCAAATTCAGCGGAAGGAAAAAGGATAGGAGGTTGAAGGAGCAGGATTTGGGTGAACGTAATGGAGTGGGGAGGAACGGGTGGGGTGGCGTAGGAGTGTTGTGACCACACGCCATCACCCGTTGAGCGTGGCGCAGAGCCCAGACAAGCCTACGCTGGGCCGGCCCGCCTCGCTATGGAGAGAGAGGGTCATTCTGTACAGGAGTCAGGAACAGCAGCGCAGGGATCAAAATGCTGCAAGTGCCAACTCTCCACCCCGTGAAAAACAAACAAATTCCTCGAACTGGCAAATTGTTACGACCAGCGTTACCAGTAATGAGTCTCAAGGTGGAGAATGCAACGCAAGTGTAAACTATGAAGTTAAGGCCAGGAGCGAGGAAAGATCCGCTATTAAAATCATCAGGATTTATATCCAATTTAAATCAATGAAATTGAATAAAATACAAATAAAACTGGTGAGAAAAAAAGTGATTGGACAATCTGCCCTAATAGAATTATTTTCAGCACCTTCTTAGGGCTTTTGCTATTTTTCTGAACAGAGAAACACCTTATCTTTAGCTCCATATCTACCAACAACTGTGAGATTTCACCAAAGAGCAGGGTGCACTGACGCTTCTACAACCACGGCTTCATTGATGCCTCCCTAAATAAAACCCTGGCTCCTCTTTCATCTGTTCCTGCCAGTTTTATTAGCAGTTTGTACGGCCCGCGGCCCTCTCTTTCTGCAGCCCGATCTCACCGTTTAAATTCACCGCTGACACACAGGCTTGGACAAGCACTGGGGCAGAGAGAGACCCCCCTAATTAATGGAGGCAATCTTGCAGCTTTCAACCAGCTTTACATTGCTTTTAATGAAAGGATTAACACGGTGCATTAAGATGTATTTAACCTCCAGCAACAGCTCTGTTTCAGTCAGTATTAAACAGGCCATTAAATGGAGTGAGGGGGCTCAATTAAAGCAGACAAAGGCCAGAGTCCTGAATGTGGAGTGAGGGGTGGATCCAGAGAGCGCTGTTCGCATTAAGCATCTGCCCAAACAGCTCATGGAGGGCTGGAGGAGAAAAGAGAGGGACTGAGTGCAGACACAGATTGCTGAAGGCCAAACGAAGACTATTATGTTTCGATAAATGTACGTATAAGAAGAAAATATAGAACATATATGCAAATTTATGTCACTTTATTTTTTTTCTGTTTTCTGTTTTCTGCTTTCTGCGTTCAGCTCGCATGCTGAGGTGACATTGTTTTTAAAAGATGTATGTAGTCTACCCACATTGGGAAACAGGAGCCAGAAATCTCATAAATCTATTTTCTAAGTTGTTGATTTTACAAAACAATCAGCCGCCACCATGCGCGCCGTGCCAGAGCCCCTGCTGAACAATGATGGTATTGTTCACTTGGAAAAGAAACCTGGCGTGGGTTGCTGCATTTATCAATTTTCCCTTTCTCTTTTTCGCCCACTACTTGTTTGTCGTGGCATGGCGAAGGCCCATTTTGGGCCCAGCAGGTTGTCCTGTGCGCATGGCATCACCTAAAATTAGTTCAATCAGCGGTGGCCTTTTTGCAGCTTTGCCACTGCGGATGTTTGGGATCCAAAAAAACTGCTTTGTCTCACTCCGTTTTCATGTTTGTGACCAGCTTTGTTTCTTTCTTTCTTTCTCGTCACTGGCAAAACAATTAACACAAGTACACAATAAATGCATGACTTATTAAGAATCACAACTTTTTAATTTGATATAATTATTGATGTTGTGAATAAATAAAAACCAAAAGAAAAGTCTGTCTCAGTTTTCTTTTCTTCAAAGAAAACACAAATGAGGAAAATCAAGGCTCCAGATCTCCTCAACATAACGCACATGACAGCCTTGTCATGCATTTAAGTGTTAATTAGTTTTTAAATTCTCTGCTCGCTCCCCATCTATCTTTCCATGGTGAGCGTATTGAGAATGACGTGGCTCACTAGTTAAATACATTCCCTATCACATGTCATTAGCCCCCTCCTGCTGCCGGATGTGGGGAAAAACAGCTTTTCTCGGGTTGTCTTCCATTGAGATGATTAGCCTGAAACTACATTTCAAACGTGTTTGTCAGGGCGCCTAGCATGCTACATGGCTAACAGATGGATCCGTTCACGGAAGGACCGGCTGAACATGGTGCGCCCCTTAACCTTCAGTCGGCATTACTGTAGCCTTTAAAGCCCAAGTATTTAAGAGAGCCTGCAGGCGCACATCATGGTGTCCTGTCTGCTGTTAGAGCAAATGAGAGAGACAACTAGAGTGAATTACATGGGTTATGGTTGAGCAAACATTGGCTGAATGTCTTGTCTGATAGCTTCCTTCATGCGGGTTGTTAGAAATAACTGGATATAGCTTGTAAAAGAAGAGGAGCACCTGAAGAACAATTTACCTACGTTGCAGAAAATTGATACAAAAGGAAAACGTTTCTTCCTTTCCCTCTAAACATCTCAATAAATGTTCCTACATGGGTAAAAAATAAAAGCAATTTAAAATACATTTACATTCATTATCACATGAAAAAAACTGTGATTTTCACAGCGTACCTTGTCAACTCTTAAAAGTCCAAAAATAATCTTTATTCATATTTTAAAAAACTTCCTGAATTTTACTTTCTGTTTCTTACAAGCAAACAAACAACAACAACAACTAATGATGACATTCAATATGTTCACTTAAAAATACAGAACCCGCTGGGGTGTTGTAGCAGTTTGTACCGAGGCAATAGTTCTCCAACCTGGCAGGTCGGATTTAAGTCCAACCTGCAGCTCCTTTCCTGCATGTCATTCCCCTCTTTTCCTTAAGGATTAAGGGTTCTTCTTCTTTCAATTCTGAGCAATAAAGCTTGACAACCTGAAGAACTTTACACGTTATAACTGACTTGTTCTAATTTTCAGGAAAGTAAAAAAAAGTGTCAGAAGTTTGATGTGAGGAGATTTTTTTTAGAAGCATTTCAGAAGGAGTATATTCAGGCTTTCACGGAGTTGACTGGGGAAGTGCCAGGAACGCCAAATACCACTCCTGCTGTGTTCTTTGCACCCCGGTCGCAGCTCTCAGAGGTATCCCCAGCCTGTTGATCCTGTGAGGGAGAGAGCGCGCATCAAATGAGAGGAAAAGCAGGAGAGAGAAAACATATGAGAAGGGAAAGAGAGATGGGGGAGTCATATGGAAGTGTAAAACAAAGAGATGAGTGATGAGGTGAGACACGCCTCGTGCAATGTTGCTGCTGGAGAATCACAGCTTCAGTCCTGAGATCTGACTTTTTAGCTTGTTCGCTCCTTCTTTGAGAACTCTCATTAAGTCATATGATCAGGTGAAGTGTAAAAAACTAAATGAGTCACTCAGCACCGTGTGAGTGTCGAATGTGTGGTTGTGTTTGTGTGTGTTTGTGTATCTTAAAGTGGGTTCTGCTTCAGGTCGCACTTGAAAAATATTTATTTGAAGGTTGTAAGTAGACCTGAAGGTCAGGATATTCTTCTTATTTTCCCTATTCGAAAAGTAAACAGATAAAATCAAATGAAATAATTTATCACCATGAAAAGGACACGATCCCTCACTGGCTCTCCACCAGCAAACACTGCCAGTTGTGTTCTTTTTTTGTCACCTGTGTGCCTTGTTTTAAGCACCTCTACGTTAATATTTAGACCTGGTCATATCCATATCCATGATATCATTCTGACAGACTCGGCCTATTATAATAATATATAATTTAATGTTTAACTATGTGTACACCATGTCAAATTCTTTGTATGAGTAAATGTACTTGGCAATAAAACCTGATTCTGATTCTGATGTGTCGAAGAAACCAGGGTATACCAGGGACTCTTGATCTTGCAGGAAAAGGGACAATGAATGGAGGAGGAATTCAAATTAAAAATTAGGAAATGCAATAGACACACAACTCTCCCACAGGGAGTAGAGCAAAAAAAACAAAACAATGAAAGATAATATAAGAGGTCAGACAGGAATCAAACCCCAGTGTTCTGGTGAAGTCACTTGTTTAGTTTTTTTTTTACCAACGCTTATCTTCAGACGGCAACAACAAGCAAACTTTTGCGCTCATTATATCACCCAAGAATAGATGCAAATTAACCTAGAGGATAGTTTCCTCAAATGACATGCGGGATAACTTTAGCTTCATATTTTGACACATTACACCATTTAAACCTCATCTGGACATTCAACCTTCTCTGGAGCTCTGATATGGTCATTCTGCTCAACCTAAAATGCAACACGGTTTGAATCTTTGTAAGAAAGGTATTAAATCATGGATGAAGAAAAAATACAATCATTCCCACACATAATCGTACATGGATGACAAATGTCTTCTCCATAATTTTAATTTTAATTAAATTTTCTTCTCCTTGTTTTTTTTTCTTCCTATCTGTTATTCTTCAAAGCCTCCTGTGGACAGGTGGTGCAAATGAACATTTTGCAAAAAGAGAAGTGCGTCTGGGACTTTTGCATAGTTAAATGTTATAGCCCCAATGTTACTGTACATCCATTTCAAATAAATAAATGCATTGATTTAAACCTTATTTAACCAGGAAAGAAAACTCATTGAAATTAAAAATCTCTCTTTCAAGAGTGTCCTAGATAAAAAAAAATGTATCAAGCAACTTTTCTAACAAGTTTGTAGTTGAAATGGGTTGGATACCGGGAGAAAAGTCATTTTTAACACACTGCCTCTATAAAAGTAGCAAAGTAGCTCACTGTGGAGGAGAACAAGAAGAATTTACATTATATTAAGTTCTATGAACTGAGAGCTGCATCGCTTCCCGTCGTGTCACTTTCCTGAACTGTAACAAAGTTGAACTGGCCCAAGCCAAGACTTGAGGCCTCAGCTGTGGCTGAGCGGAGCCAACGCATGCTGAAGGCCTTTACTGGGGTGACGGGAGCAGGGAGCCAGTGCATGTTAGCTAGCTAGAGCGTTTGGTAAAAGTGCAGACAGCTTGGGAGGTGCTAATGAATGCCGGGCATTGCTAACCGTACTGTACCCAGGCTCCGGGCGCAGCCTGGCAGCCTCCTGTCCCTCCTGCCCGTGCGAAATGTGAAAGATCAACCGGTTGGAGGGAGCAGACGGGAGCAAACACACACACAAGTGCACACATACTTGTTCTTGTGCACAAACACAAGTGTGTACGTGTAGATCTGTACACACACCACTGTGCCTACACTTGTATAATATACAAAGACTCACAAAGACAAAAATCCTACACACAAAGACTCACAAAAACACTGCCACTCAAAAAGTGCACCCACTCTCCAGCACAAACACACACACACACACACACACACACACACACACACACACACACACACACACACACACACACACACACACACACACAGGCCTGGCTCACTATGGTATCACATCATGAGGGCTCCAGCCAGGCCAAGCCATGAGGCCTCAGCTGAGATGATTCAAGGCTCCCTGCTGGGTCGTCACTCAATCAGCCAGGTGGAGCTCGACTCCAGAATGACAGCAGAACTCCAACACTCCACGCTACAGCCTCCAAATGTGGAAATTAATTCCTGCTACTCACAGGGAGTGCTTGTGTGTGGAAATGTATATTTTTACTTAACAACAAGGCAAATGATTTTAGTCATTTGAAACCAATGAAGTCACAAGAAGAAATAGAATAATAGTTTTGCTCTAAATTAAACAGAAATAATGCAATGTGATGAGTGTGCTGAGATCCAACTTCAGCACAGTGAATTATTGAATTAATGAGGGTTTTTACTACAAGCTTAGGCTACGTATCTTGCTTTCTAAACTTAAGGATCACATACAAAATCAGTCTCTCCCACAGCCTGAATAATCTTCAACGTCCACCTTTGCGTCAACAAATGGTAAGTTATGATCTACATTCTGCCTTCAGCTCTGTAGCTGCCAAAAACGTCATTTGTCTTCAAGTTTTAGCCCTAAAAAAAACAGCTGAACAAATGCACACACATTTGTTTCTACTGCACAGCCAATACAATTTCTGAATCTTTGCTGTATTTTATTTCCTCAATTTAGACATGATTTGTAAGTTTCACTCTTCCATGCCTTTGTCAATTAATGGTCATACGCAACACGCTTCAAAAACACATAAAATTAAAGACGGAGAAGAAAAAAAAATCATAATTTCTGAGTTGCCATTTAAAAAAAGGCTGCACTTATGCAAACACAGGCAACTAAGTGTGAATCTCACAAATTTTACGAATAATCTCAATCTTTACACAACATACATGTGCATCTAATAACATGAGTGACCACCATTCTCCTGTCTGAAATATTCTTTATTCTGTTGTTATAAAGTCTTCTCTTTCAATAGAAGAAAGAAAAAAATGCTAAATTTAAGAAGTAGATGAGGAACTTGTCTCTTGCTGTACCAAATGTTCTTATCTTACAGCAGAGAGATTGAAAATAAAAATCTGGAAGAGCAGCGTGCTAAGTAGTACAAATGTACCTCCTGTAGTGACCCGGCTCTAAAGAGAATCACTGTGAAAGCTGTGAACTCTCGACAGGACTACATCCTGATAACAGAGAGATCAGCGGCTCAGAATCTAAGTAAATGATTTATTTTTTTTCCCTTTTGACAACCTGGCAGGAAGACTGTGCTCTATTCTACACATTGTCTCTGTGAATTATACCCAGCTGTATACGATGAATCATATTTACCATTTATACTAATGAATATTCATAAATTCATGTTTTGCATATAGCTTATCGCAATAGAAATGGAAGCATGATGATTTTACATTTTATAATCCGTGACCTACCATCTGTACTGTTCCTACATATTATAACAAATGATGATTTGAAGAACTTTTTATTCAGTGTGAAAAGACAAACACATATTTTCTACATGAACAGGCAGCATTAAATATGCATATAAATCACGATCGCTGAACTGAATATGCGCCAAATCATACTGTATTATCAGGTTTTAATATCCAACTCCCGTCTGACCTTAAAGGTTCAGAATGTAACGCCTCAGATTTCCTTCCCAACTTTCTTCATCACTGTAACAGCCACTCTTAAGTAAGTTGAGTCTCATTAAACGCTCTTTGCGAGTTGTCTGGAGATGTATCTATTCATTAGCTTCAAAAGGGTGTCATGTGTATGAATTATGCTAACAGGATCTAATTAGCAGATGCAAATGAGGTTAGTCAAAATTGTACTGAAAAGACAGAAGAAAAGCTCCATGGGATAGTTGGAGCTCGACAGCTCACCAACCGCCCCCACGCTGGGCACCAAATGTGATGGTTCGCCCCTGCTGCTGCTCTATACAGGAGGCAGGACTGAACCATAAACATGGATACGGGGAGGACAGCTGTTCATAGGTGTTATTATCGAACTTAGTTCTTTGTTTTATTTCAAATTACAGAAATTCAGACTTCCTAAATGACTGTTATATTAGCTTAATACCAAGTCATCAGTCTGGATTTGGGTCCTATCCTGCTGCTCTGCTTACAGCCTAAAGTTATCCCCCAAACTCCCCTCATCCTGTACAAACACACACACAGCACGGACGTGCGTCCACCTCCCTCTCCGACAAGAAACAAGTTACACAACCAGCTGATGGAACTCCAGAATCCGGCGTGAAGAGGACTCACTTACAGCAGCCGCCTACAAGCTCCTGCCTTTCTGACATCAGTGGCCCCAGACTGTGGAGTAGCTGGCAGGAGTCGGGGAGCATGCCTTCTGGCCTCGGCAGGGAGGAAGGCCAGCAGGCTGCAGCATAACACACATACAGTATGCACATGCATAGACACTCACTTTGTGAGTCGTGGTTTAGCACGCTCATTATACTAAGAGGGTTCAAGGGGGAGGCAGCAACTTGTGACCCTGTTTATGTCAGCAATCAAAAATCAACAAAGAGTAGAAAATGGACTGCTTGTTGTTGGCACCAGTGGCTTAGTCTGCCCAACTTTGAGTTGAGGACCAAAGTCATATCGGCCCTGCCAAGACACATGTCACAAATTGGCAATGGAAGCACATCTATCTATCTCAGGCGTAAAACAAGAGGCTAGAGCACAGAATGGTAAAATACCTGAAAAATCCAGGCGTGCCTGTTAGCTTAACTGCTTAGCATGAGTCTTGAACTTGTACACGATTTCTAGCTTGGGACCTTAGTTTAATCTCTCCACTAGTGTATCGTCAACTTCATATTTAAGCCCGCAAAATCCCCCAGAATATGCTGCATTATAAATTCACTTGCAACAGACAGCGATTTTGAAATGTTATAACAGGAAGAGCCCACATGTTATTTGTAAAATGGACAATATAGAACAACTTATAAATTTTTGTATAGTCAAAAAAATCTTCTGAACTGTTTGGAGCCTGATGAAATTTTTCTCATGAAGATTTCCTCAGATTGATCTTGTTCAACATCTGACAGAAAGTGGTAACGGACGGATTTGAACTCATTTTAATGAAGTAACTGTTGATATACTGTATGCAATTATTGCAACGAATGCACAGTTAGGATTGTACAGTATGTGCACATCTGGTGCGATCTCCACAGACGTGATGAAACTGTGTCAGTTTCTGTTTGCCAGTATTATCTTCCTTTGCTTTTTTGTCGATGCTGTGAATATGTTTAGCTAAACGTAGCAATGACACTCTTGGATTAAAGTAAAAAAACCAAAAAACAACTGTCATCATAGTGTCGGACTCTTCTGCATAGTTCTTTTTGCGTCATCTAATGCCTCCTGCGACACCCCCTTACGGTCAGCAGGGAAAGCCTCCCACTGTGAGATGGATGTGTGAACAAGCTAGTCAGAAAGATTTCAGGGGCAGCCTGTCTGAAATGTTTTCAGGAGTGAATTTAAAAAGAAACACTTACGACAATAGAACAGTTTTGGTTGGGAAGTTGCAACTGTGACAAGTTTAAAACTCTACGGAGGAATAAAAGCTGTGTCTTTGTAGGTTTTCATACAAATCACATGCACCCATACTACCAGGTTACTTATAGTACTCATGCAAAAGAAGCTGGAAGTGTTTAAATGCTGAAATGCAAATTATGAAAGTGAAAGTGTTTTTTTTTTCCACCAGTAAGTTTTAAGGTAAAGTTCTATCGGGGGTCTGAGGAGTAGAAAAACATGTCTGAAATACACTCGCTATAAACATAGACTACTGTCTCAGAATTGTCAACTTAGACATCTTATTTCTCATTGATTTTGAATAACATTCAGCTGAATCCAGTCAAGAAAGTGACAGAAAAAAAATAGCTTTACAGTATAGTGAAAAACCACCCACTCACATCCTTTGCCGCTCTTGGTGACTCACTGCCAGCCACCACGAACCACACAGGTGGGACACACCGTATTTCTGCCCCCGCCAGCTACATAGATCACCTCAAAAGTGAAATTAAAAAGTTTTTGTGGGTTCTACAAAGATTTGCCCCAGTTTTCCCATGTAGCATTTGGAGAGAAAATATTTTTGCAGGCCTTATTGCTCATGCATCAGTGATCATTCCTTCTGTTGAGAGTGCCCTGATAAATACAAAATCTAATAATTAACAACTCTATAGGCAACCAGCAAAACTAAAAAGCCTAACAAGGATCATCATTAATTTCAGTTTCTGAAGACGTGAAAACAAAGCAAAGGCAGTTTTCTTCTTTGTTCATTTTGACTGCAGCAGATCCCCTGTCTTCACACCTCCCACATTGGTATAACGTGTTGCATTGTCCCCCACACAGCTATTCACGTACACACACACACACACACACACAAACACAGGGACACGGCAGAAACACAGGACCCACACACACACTCACACACACAGCTATACGAAGACCACATCAGCCTGGGGCTCCCCTTTTCGTCTGCCTCTGCACTAAAAGGTGTGATCGCTGTTCGGGCTGATGAAGAGGTGGGGGACGTTCTTTTAACCATGTGTGGAAGGTATTAGCCCTGTGTCCCCCCCCAACTGCCAAGTCATAGTTTGAACTGAAGGTTGCCCCCTGTTGCATCCATCAGAGCTGTAATGACAGTTATTGTGAGGTGTTCACCACGCAAAACATGTGATTCCCTACACTGACATGGGCTGATGTCTGCCTTTTTATTTTTCATCATCCTCTAAAAAAGGTAGTCAGCAAGTGTTTTGAGTGAACTTAATATCACCTTAATGTTTGTTAAATAATAACACTGCCAACGTTAACCCCATATTCAGTTTGCTACTTTGACTGACTGTAGGCACGTTCTCCGTCCAATGTGAGTAAAGATATTCGCCAATAGACAAGAACAATTTGTTGCGTAACATAAGAGCAGCTATAGAATGTGTGCTAACAATGCCAAGAACAAACAGGAAAGAAGCGCCATTGATTTAGGAGGCAAAGTAAGTTCAGTTTCTGTTATTTCAAGGTCAGCCGGATGGGAAAACTTAGAAAGTTTTCTATTTTCAGTTTTGGAAATAACACAACATTCAGGAAATAATGAAGTTTCTGTTCTTGCCCACAAGGGAAGTAAAACACTGCACACTTTTTTTCTGTAAAGAGGATCTCTGTTGAATAAACTGTAAGTATTAGTGTACAAATAAGTAGTTTAAAGCATATGACCACCTGTGTAGTAGCTTCATCACATCATTAAATATGTATTTGCTCACATTCACTTAGCATGTTTTTTCATCTTAATCCGCTTGATATTTATTTAAATCTGGTATTGTTTGTGTGATCACCCTGCTGTTTGATGGTTGTAACAGAACCAAAGTCACCACTGCTGCACTGTTATATTTTTACAGGTGCCAAATATCATGTTGTCGTGATTGCTTTCAATTACGGTGATATTGTGTTGTTGTGTTGGGTGGGAGATGTGAGCACATTTCTTGTAGATTCCTGTTATTCAGTGTTTGGAGAACATTTCTGCACATCTCCGTGTCTTACTTCCATTTTCTTCTCTGCATCTACTTATCCTCTTCAAAATTCTCCCCACTTCTCTTTTTTCAGTTTTTCATACTAGGAGCTATCTTAAGGCCAAAAACGATTTTATCTTTACCAGGAGGTAGTCTCAACTTTAAGGGGAGTATCATTAACTCTTCATAAAAGGAAGCTTTCTGAATATGTCATCTGTGGCTAGTTTTTTTCCCCCCCACTTCTTCTTATCACAGTTAAGATGTGAGAGTGGTTTCAAACTTTGAATCTTATTCTAAAATAATGTGCTTTTCCAGAAAATGTACATTGAATAAGTAGCTGCAGTGAAGTCATAGTATAAAAGCATACGCATGAATGGTCATAAGTTTGTTCATTTGCAAACCAAGTAAATACAGTTCTTTTTTTTATTGTTCATATTGATTACAACTACTTCAATGTATTCAGACACTAAGACATTATTCATTCCACAGTGTGTGAAACACATGAACAACTAAAAGTCCCAATTTTTTTGGGACTTTGCGATCTAAACACAGACCAGATTTTTGAAATAAAGTCTGGACCATTATCACTGGGTTTGGGTCCAGCCTGTCTCGGCTGTTCTGTTCTATCAAGGTCCGCAACCATCAGATGAACCTCGAAACAAGCGCTCCCCCGTCAGACAGAATGTTTGCTCCATGTGTCTAGACCTCCACCATATCTGACCCGCCAGCACAGAAGGACACACAAACACTCGACAGACGATCATACGGAACAAACACAGGCAGGCTCCTTCCCTGCGCCATGTGACTTGGATATGCTTGCTCACTGCTGTTCATAATTTCTTATCATTGACACCCACCCCTCCACATCCACATATACACTTGTCAAATATGACACCTCTACCCACAAGGAAGGGACCAGGTTTTCAGCCCTCTTCTGAGAACCTGAATAAACTGTCCCACCTACTTTTAAAACACAAGATAAACACGAGTGTGCCTCCCTTTAAGGTAACTGTTGCCTTCTTTGGTCTCAACTCTTTGACACAGACAGAAACAGACAGGCCATTTGCTTCATCCTTTACATCCCTTCTCTGCTCTTCAGTCATAGAAAGAAGACCAAACCATGGACCTCATCCATGATATGTGGGAGTCCCTGCTGTTTCAGTGGCTGCCAGGCAGGCAGCCTCTTCTCTCTCGATTTCGAGCGTTTGGCTCCATAACTACGGGAGCCCATCTGATGTGGTCCCCCCATCTGACTAGTAGCTCTCTTCCGCAGGCCCAGACGGCTGCAGGGACCGAGCAGACGAGAGGGGCCGCAGATTGTTGTAGACCATTTACATGTAAATACAGAGACCGGGCCTGGGTCTGGGTTCAATATTGAAGGTGTCCGCTGCACTGAGGTCCCTCTGTGTGTGCATATATGAGCGTGTGTGCATGCTCGCTGACATGTGTACGTGTTTGTGTGTGAGCATGTGCGTGCATGTTTGTTGTGCATGTATGTGCATGGCATGATCCAGTACATCTAAATTATACAGCTGCCAAATTGCTGCAAATGTTTTAATACAAGAGCATTCTGTGGTCTCTAATTATATCTAATGGCTGCTGGATGCATTTCTCCAGTGCAGCAAACAGAGCCTATTTAGTGGATAATTTGGCATTTTATCAACTATCTTTATTGCACAAAACACTGAAAAGACATAACAATATTGACTTTATTGTGCCCAGTCTTATATAAATGAAGCCGTTAAGAGGGATATGACCATGTTTTTGTTGCACAGAGGGGCATCTGAGGGCCCTCTAGCACTGTGAATGTAGGCCCAACTCCCAAGAGGAGGCTAAAGAAGCTGAGGCTTCACCAGGGGGGTCAACCTTAAACCATTAATCATGTCTACATAACCTCTCTGCCACGAGCATATGCCGGTGGCTGGTAGACAGTAAGTCAGTTAGGGCTTTCCTCTGTGTTGCTCTAGAAGCTTTCATACCAGGAGAGAGAAGTGTTAAAACTCTACATTCTCACTTCTGACTCACTGATTTAACCACATTGAGGCAGGAGCAGCAGCAGAATACTCCTGTGGTGTAAATCTGTTAGTGTTCCCTGTCCAAAAAAAAAAAAAAAAAGGCAAGAGGAGAAAAAAATAAAGAGTCCTCCTGAAATGCAGTTTCTGAGTCAGGGTTAGCGATGTGATAAAAGCCCAGCTTGTTTGGCAGTAATAGTGCTATGGGAAAGGACAGAGGAACAGGGGTGAGCTGGGTTGGGTTGTCTTGGTGGCCGTGGTTGGTTGACTGGAGAGTGAGATCCCCCCCCCCGACCCCCCCGCGCCATGGCTCACCCCAACTCTCCTCAGCCAAGAGAGTATATGCCTGTTAGAGAGGGTACGTTATCATGGGGGCTTACTGCCGAGTCGATATGACAACACCACCCTTCCTTACACCTCACGTTCCAGGGAACACGTATGTCCAGTCTACGCTGTCAAACTTTTAGCACCTCCTATTTTGCCCTGGTCCCTCAAGTCAATTCCTCTAGTGTTGTAGGAAGAAGGGGCTGGGAGAAGTGGGTCAACAAAGGTTGATGCTAAAACAGGGATGAGGGTGAGATTCGGGCCACTGATATTTTTACCATTCGTTTACAGCCCCATTTGCTTCATGACGACACAGTGGTTGAGAGTAAAGAGGCGGATGTGTCAAAGTCAGTATAGTGATCTGCTTACCAAGTTCAAAGAAAAAAATATGGTGAAATAAATTACGTTAAATTAGATATTGCCTGCGGTAAATTTACTTAAAGATCCATGTATGACGGAATCAGCTGAAAATATCATCAATTAGTTTTTAAGTAGCTTTTTATATAGAGCAACTTTTTTTTAAATGGAGCACATAAAATGAGACGAAAAAAATAGTGTTGACCAAAATGCTTCATAAATGTGATCACTCAAACATTTCCCAAGCAGGAGCAATATGTAAAATACAAATAAAAGATAGCAGCTTGGCAAGTCTAAATTAAGGAACAAAAGATGTGTAAGTTTTGAAGATATTCATGGGGGGAAGATTTAGTAGTTGGTCAACAATTGAGGGCCAATAAATGCTCACTTATCTGAGAGGGATGAAGAGCAGTGATTGGTCTGTTGATCGATGGCGTAATTGTCAAAAACAAGCCAACAGAAGACGGTCGTAAAGGGTGTAAAATTGTACATCTTCAAAGCAGAGGTAAATACTTCCTAGATCACAAAATTAAGTGGGAGGTACATCTGCATATCTGTGTTGTTTTGTTTTTTTAATGGACCCTATTTATAAAGCATATTCTCAACATCTGAAAAACGTCATTACAGCTATGCCTGAAGATAATTTTATTTGTGAGAAAGAAAAGAGCAGCACGTATTGTTGAAACTCACGCTCCCTTCCATAGTGTGTACCTGCTGCTTTCCCCACAGGCCCTGGGTGACACTTTCTATAATGCAGTAATCCAAAAATCATGTTATCATGCCTTGGGGAATCAAATACAGAGTGCAGCTTCAATCCTATTTCCCTGAATCCAGTCAGTACACCTTCTTTTTCTAAGATTTGTCTTAACACACTGGATTACCATTGCCCCCTGAAAACCTCTGCATCAAAGTATAGGGCTCACATATCCCCAGATACATTTGTGCCATAATCCACACTCCACATACCACACACAGACAAATAAGGAGAACACGCAAACACGCACACATGCATGCATGCATGCAGCAACATGCTGACATTGAGACTTATTTGTCGATATGACGCAAAGTGGCATCTGATGTTTTTTATGCAATCCAGCGTGTTTTAATGTATTTTGAGGAACTCGAACGTGCTGCATATACAGAGACAATTCCCCAGGGTTTCACTCACTGACTGGTTGCAGATGGGGAAGATTCCCATTTCATGATAATTTGCTCTGCTGGAATGACATCTGAAATAGCCTAAACATGAATATACTTTACATATTGTAATGTTCTGTGAGTATAGGTAAAAGAAAATGCATTCTGACAAAAAATATGAAGCCCTTGTTTTACACAAATGCATTTTGTCCAGTCCAGAGGGAGTACCTAGTGAGGTGTAAATCGGGAGGAAAACGGTACTGACAAGGAAATAAGAAAAAGAATTGATGAAAGCAATATGTACCCAAATGGAAATTCATGAAAGCTGTCACCTAGGTATCTTTGAAGACAGCAGCATGTCTGTAACATAAGCTCTCCTCGTGTAAAGACTACTGCTTTGATTACATGTTAGACATCCCCACACACTGGAAAATATACTGAGGGACATCTTTGATAAACTTGTGAAATAAATTCTTTCCAATAAAAATGTTACTGAGGATGATGATTTGCGGAGGAGCACAGCGCTGACACGGTGCACATTGCACTTGGTTCTGTTCCCAGCACCCCTCCCTCCAGGGGTCTCGGTGGCGAGGATCTCTAATGAGACTTTCGTTATTAATCCTTGCAATGGGGTACATGAATTCACTCCAGAGCAAAGGCTTCAGCAGCCACCTCGGCCCATAAAACCTGGAATGTATTCCTTTCATGTGCTCTCTTGATGATCTATTCTGACAACAATATGGTAAGACTTCCCTTCCCCTGTCGCGCAGGCCCTGGCTCGGGGCCAAAGAGGGTCATCTCAGACACACTTGGACTTTTATAGGTGGTCAAGAAACATGCTGACAGGTCACAAGCAGGAGCTCCTTTATGAGTCGCACTGAAACATCCACCTCATTTGGAATTAGTTTATTTATAGGTGGCCTGTAAATCACGTTTATTTTGTTTCCAAACTTTCAAACAGCAGCTCGGTCTTCGGGGTCGTTTTTGGAAAACCGACAGAGTTTCAACCAGGGTAGTTAAAAGCAAAAGCATTAAGTTTGTTTTAGCAAGATTTTCCCTCAACGGGCTTGTAATCATGTGTGAAACATCACCGTAAAGTGCAATGATCAGTGTGGAAATATTTCATGCAAAGAAAATGTCTCTTGACTTTTATTTTAATACGATTTTTAAGGACCAAAGAGGCTGGGCTTGAGCAGCTGGTGTTAAACAATGACAATGCACAGAAACAAAAAAGCTACAAGAAAGGTTTGCACTAATAACATGTTAACAGCTCAGGTGCGAAATTGCTCGACTTTGTGTCTTATACAAATGCAGTTTTTTTTAACAATAGACTCCCCTTTTTCATAGAATGCGGCAACACAGAGTCAAGAGAGCGGCCCCTCTGCACACATTGACAAAAAAGCAGAGAGTGTGAAATGTTCATTCTTCATATTTCTGTCCTTGTTCATTTCCCCCTTTTTTCAAATACATTTCCATTCCCTTGAAGCTTTGGGGAACTGCTGGAAATCCTGATTTTTAAAAAAATATGGAATCAATAACAGTCAGTGGCCTCGTTTTGTAGATCTAACTGCTGCTACAGTGTCTTCATTTGACTGGTTTCTCTGAGGAATTCTGCATTGTTTTACCAAAAGCAAACAGAAAGAAGATGATTTGGTGAAAATCAGGATTTGGTTATGTGGCAGATAAGTGTTGAGAGATGGGTCAAAATAAATAATAGAACTGGTTTTGATTTTTGTTGTGTGGGAAAAAAAGTCTTTATATAGCAGAGAAAGGCCTGGGATTTTGATTTTGATTGACAGCTTGTTTGCTGTATGCATGTAGCTCTGGTCCCCCGATGGCCCAATAGCCAGCTTTACTGTCCCATTCATGACACCAGCCAATCTGCCTCCAGCCGAGATTCTCCCTCAGCTTTTCACAGATTTGTATCCCCATTTTCCCCAAATTCATCTCACCCCCTGCTCCCCCTCCAGCTTCCTTTAAGGCTCACACATGCACGAACTGCCCAGACACACACTCTCTCTCTCTCTCTCTCTCTCTCTCTCACACACACACTCACACAGTTGCAAACACAGACACAAGCTGAGTTCACTGCAGCTGAAGATGATGTAAAGTGAGATTCGAGTGGAAGAAGTGAGAGTTTAAGGTCTGCATGCAGCTCTCCTGCAGTGTTAAATTACTTTAATCTGAGAAATGGAAATGTTACACAGTCATCCCGATTGGTCGCTAGAGAGCGCTGTTTCGGTTTATCATCAGGTCTGTGTGCATTTTGAACGTTTGTTGTGAGACATGTTTCCCTGATTATTTCTGTTTTCGCTCTCTCATGCTTGCTCTTAATGTGCTTGTGTAGGCCCAGACCCTCTTGTTGCAGTAAATGCTCATTCTTAAATCCTAAATATTTTTATTTTAAATAACCCCCCCCCCCCCCCCCCCCCCCCCCCCCCCCCCCCCCCCCCCCGAATAACCACACAAACGTTTTTCTGTACTTTTAATGTCTTCGGCTCCCAAAGGCTTTACATGAAGTGTTCCTTTGATTTCTCAAAATCAACTCTCTTAACCCTTTTTGGGTTTTTTTCAAATGCAAAACGAATGCATTTTTCTCTTGGACTTAGTCTAATTATTTCCATATTTTTATTGTAACGTAATAAACAAATGTAATCGATTTCATTTATCAAAGTGTGTTTTTCTCCTTATTTTAAATAAGCAACTTTTAATACAAAAGAACTTCTTAATATTGTTTTAATAAAAAATAAATACTTTAATAATATGAGAAAAAAATGAAATTTGAAGGGCCTATTTGACTTTTTCCAATTAACAGGAAGTAAAAGCAAAACAATGTGTGTCACACACGATGAGGCGGAAAAGGAGGGAAATCTGTGTCCGGGAAAGAACTAAACACTAATTAACTTTCATTTACTCGACGTTTTTTTTTTCTTTTTTTTTAAATTAAAACAAATTCATTGTGGAAATAAATGCTGGTCTGTTAAATATCAGGCCTTTAATCAGGCCGTTGACAGCCGATTTTTTTTTTTATTACAGCCTAGACTGAAAACCTGGAAGAGGCAACGAAGGCCAATTATAGGAAACAAGGTGCACATGTGATTTTTCTTTTTTCTAAACGTGCTGGAGCGTTTGCACGGGGGGAATGGGTCTTGCTAAACATCGAGTATAAGCCTTTTTGGTGAAGTGGGAGTCATTTGAAAAGCTAAATCTGAAAGTGGATATAGCTGAGCTGTGTTGGAAGTAATGACTTGAAGCTGAACTTTAGAGTTGATTGTGCTCGCGTGCGGGGGAAATTAAGGCTGCGAGTGATTTTGTCCATTTTGTGTTAGTGTTTGAGGTGAAACGTGAAAAAAACATCTGCATGTCGTTTTTGTCTTTAAGGAAAAAAAATGATTCACTTAATTTATACAAGTTTGAACGATATTTTCGCTTGGGATTTATCTAAATGGTTTAAGATATTCGACTTGTGAAGAGATTCCTACTTCGGTTACTAGTCCATGCTTTCACAGTAAGTATACCTTAACGACTATCAGGACAATTTGTCTCCATTATTTCCACCATACGCTTTCTAATTGAATTAAAGTAGGGCTTCCATTGGCTATGGAGAGGGCTCGTGTCCCCGCATGCCGCTCCAAAAGCTCCTCCTCTTTCGCTTGCAATCAGTTGTGTGTGGAGAAGTACATCTTATAAGAGCTGCTGAACAGCCCATGTCCAGCCCATAATCTGAGTTGAAAATCCGAAGGTTTCTCACCTTCCTCCGGTTAAACCTCCTTCTATCATTCTGTCAGGGAGGGGAGGCGCGTGCAGAGAAACAGAAACAAACAGGGCGCGCGGTGGTTTTGTGTCGCCTTCTTGGCTGCGATTCACTCGTGGACTCTTGAAACTCTTCTTTTTTTTCATTGTAAGATCTAAAACAATGCAGCTAGAGAACATCCTACCCAGCACGAGCATCAATTTACCCAAAACGTTTTACAACCTCTCATCGTCGGACAGTGCCAACAACAGCCCGAGGCCGTCACCACAGATAGAGTATCAAGAAGTGGACCGGACCGAATCAGACTCCAGCGCACCGAAGAAGTACCTGGGTAACGGGATGCTGGGAGAGGGAGAGGGGGACTCTTTCACTAAAACCGGGCCAGATGGAAGGAAAGGTTCTCCGGTGCTTGGTGAGGACGAGTTGACGACTGCGCGGCGTTACAACATAGACGAACTTGGCTCTGACAGATACTTCATCTCGTCCTCCCAGACGAGTTCCGACATGGCGAACCCCTGTTCACTCTTCCCTTACGCAGGACAGACTGGGTCAGTGTACACCGGCTCCAGCAGCTCCAGGTACCCGGCTTCGCTTCATTACGGTTCCGTCTTGCCACCAACGGGCTTCTCGTCCTCGTCCGTGTGCACCGGCCGGAGTCAGTTCAGCAGCGGAGGGTATCAGTTTAGCCAGGGGCCGGGCTGTTTGTACCCCTCCTATCCCGGGACAGGGACGGGGATCAGCTCAATGTCTCTACCAGGGTCTGCTGCCGGAGCCAGGGCACAGGTCTATCTTTGCAACCGGCCTCTGTGGCTCAAATTCCACCGGCATCAGACGGAGATGATCATCACCAAGCAGGGCAGGTAAGCAGATGCGCTGACGGAGGCTCCAAAGGCCCATTTTAAACATAAGATGTATTAACGTAACAAAAAATAGTTTTTCGTTTTTGTAAATTAGTTTTTATTAATTTACAGAATGCTGGCCTTTCTAAAACATGAGCAAAACATTACGCACACACTTAAGATCTTCTTTACACGCATTTCTGTAGTCTTTTGATTTATAACACTGCAAGTTTTCGATCCTCCTAAATTTTAAATTCACTATTACACAGGAGGCTAAACAGTACAGGTGGAATTTTACATTAAAAGGGAAATACACTCGACAAATAATGCCAAGCGCCACTCCTTCATAGCAAAAGTCTTTTTTACTTTTAACTTTTTATTTGCGCATGTTAGAATTAATTCTATTTTTATTTTTTTTCCTCTAGACGGATGTTCCCATTTCTCAGTTTCAACATCACCGGACTCAGCCTCACGGCCCATTACAACGTCTTCGTAGAAGTCGTTTTGGCCGACCCGAATCACTGGCGCTTTCAGGGAGGAAAGTGGGTCACGTGTGGAAAAGCAGACAATAATATGCAAGGTGGGTAAGAGAATCAACAAAGCTCGAACAGCTCCAGATATGTGATTTTGTGTTAAAAAGATTCTAGAAAAATAATTTTGGATCGAAAAAATGGACAGATGTTGGAATAAATAATGGCAGCATAAACCATCCAAATCAGTGTCTGGATAATTAAAGAAAAAACAAACAAGTTCTTGAAATCATAACAAGCATCTTTGATAGGCTGCAATGTGGAGTGATTTTATTAAACAATTTTGACTCCTCAGAAAACTTAAGTAAAGTAAAAATAAGTGAAGTGTGCACTTTAAGGTTGTATATACTTTTGCGTTAAATTTAGTAATTAAAAGTTACACAATTAAAAGATGCATATATTTAATGGAAATAATGTTCAGCTTCTGTGAACATTTTTTTTTTTTTTAAACTTTAGTAAAAAAAAAAAAACATTTCTTCTTTCTATAGTTGTTTTAATTTATCTTCAAAGCATAATCAAAAATCAGGTTTGGGGTATTTTGTTTAAAATTTTAGATACATTTATCAACAATTTTAAAAAAATGTCAGCCAAAAAAAACCCCCAACAAACAAGATATCATGTACATGTTTTGCATAGAATTGATCTCTACTATTTCTTTTTTTTTTTTTTTTTTTTTTTTTTTACTGACAAGAGACGAGTAGTAAATGTCATTTCTATTTCAGGTAACAAAATGTATGTTCATCCTGAATCCCCGAACACTGGAGCTCACTGGATGAGGCAAGAAATCTCTTTTGGCAAACTGAAGCTGACCAACAATAAAGGAGCAAACAACAACAACACACAGGTTCGATACTGGTTTCTTTCTTTTACTTTTTTCTGGTTGTGTTTTCTCTAAAATGTTTTATGGAATTTGTCTTTAATGTTTCACTGCATCCTAAGATATTAAATATCTGGATTTTGGTGGAGTGCACAAATACATTGATGCAGGCTGCAAAAAGCTGACAGCGTTACACTTTTCTCCTCTGCAGATGATCGTCTTGCAGTCTCTTCACAAATACCAACCGCGGCTGCACATTGTGGAGGTAACGGAAGAAGGCGTGGAGGACATGAGCAACGAGGCCAGAACTCAAACCTTCACTTTCCCAGAGAACCAGTTTATAGCAGTCACTGCTTACCAGAACACAGATGTAAGCATTTACTTTTTGTCTGACTTGTGAATTACAAAATTAAATGAAATATGCTGCTCTTGTTTACTTTTGTTTTTTATTTATTTGTGAAGTGGTTTGCAGTTTGATCCTTATTCATGCAGCATTTTTTTTCTTTCAGATCACACAGCTCAAGATAGATCACAACCCCTTTGCAAAAGGCTTCCGGGACAACTATGACTCGTACGTGTCTTGCACAGAAAGCAGTGTGGTCGATCTGTTTTTTTTGTTGTTGTTTTTTTTGCGGTCCATAAATTGATGCATAATTCTGACCCTGAATATTTTCTCACATCCTTTTTTCTTGTGTTTTGCCATCATTTGTTAAGCAGGATGTACACAGCCCCCGAGAGCGACAGGCTGACACCGTCCCCCACAGACTCCCCTCGCTCCACCCAAATCGTTCCCGGTGCTCGCTACGCCATGCAGCCTTTCTTTCAGGACCAGTTTGTCAACAACCTGCCACAAAACCGCTTCTACACCAGTGAACGGGCAGTCCCCCAAACCAACAGCCTTCTTTCCCCGCAGAGTGAGGATGCCAGCGCAGCAGCCGCCTCAGCCCAGCGCTGGTTCGTCCCCCAAGTTCAGCAGCCGGGCTCTAACAAGCTGGATCTGTCGTATGAGAACGACTACTCCACCAGCAGCCTACTCTCATACGGCATCAAACCACTCTCCCTGCAGACGTCCCACGCCCTCAGCTACTACCCAGACTCTGCCTTCGCTTCTATGGCAGCAGGATGGGGCACCAGAAGCTCGTATCAGCGCAAGATGACTACTGGTCTGCCCTGGTCCCCTCGTCCGAGTCCCCCAGCCTTCCCTGAGGACCAGCTCGGTGTTACAAAAGACAAGCTACCAGAGGAGAGCGCTCCGCCTGCTTCAACCTGGATCGAGACGTCCCACTCGCTAAAATCAGTGGACTCTACCGATTCTGGTGTGTACTCGGTGGTGTGCAAGAGACGCAGAATGTCTCCTGGGGGCTCTAGCACAGAGAACTCCCCGACAATCAAGTGTGAGGACTTGACTACAGAAGAGTACAACAAGGACAACCCAAAAGGCATGGGTTATTATGCATTCTACACAAGCCCCTAAGACTGTATTTATTGACGCTCAAATCTTATTCTTTGGTTTTATTGAGTGCTCTCCATTCCTTGTTAATGTATTTTTTCTCTTTTCTCTAAAGGTGCCAAAGCTTAGTGTTCTCTCCCCAAGCAAGCTGCACAAGGTTTTTTTCCCAGGCCAGCCCCTCTCACATACCTGAGCAGAAACATGCATAGTGATTGTTGTTTTTCAAAAAGCATGTCCCCCCCCCCCCTTTTTTTTAAATCAATTTATTTCAAAAACAATTTTATTTAATTTTACAAATGTAATTTTGATTTTATGCCCCCTGCCCTCCTCGCCCCTCCCTGCGTATTTAAGTCAATTTCGTTGTACAGTATTCGTGCACTTTAGAATGTGATGTATCTTGTACAAATCGTCTTCATGGAGGTGTTATTAAATGGAAAATAAAAACAGCTTTTCACAAAGCGGTGTCCACATGGTTTTCTAAGTATGTTTTATTCATATAAAGACAGGTCAGAGACTGTGCTTTGTTGATAAAAGTCCTCAAATCCTCCTCCTGAAAACGGTTCGAGTATCACAGAGAATGACCCTTATATGATGCATTGTCAGATGAATCAAATAAAAATGTGATTTCCTTGTAATGCAGACAATGTGTTAATATAACCCTACTGAATCAGGAGTTTTGTAACAGGTTGCCATTGGTTTGCCCCTGAAAATGAAACCTAAAAAAATAAAAAACTGTAAAAAGTCATATGAACATAAGAACCTACCCTGCATTTTAATAAAAGCTTTCCATTTGGCTATGAAAAGACCAATTGCATCATTATCTTTTCAACAAGATTACATGTAAAACATCTCTTCTGTAATAAATATAAAGCATACAGCACGGAGGTAGGGGAATTATAACCATCAACATCACTGTTCAGTCTGATCGTTTTGCTACAGGTCATTCTCCTCATAAATCATGTTTTGTACAATTTGGAACATTTTCTCATTCATAAATATTTTAAAAACAGGTGCCCAATTATGAACAATAATAGCACAGTAATGACAACGATGAAAGCCTGATGTCATATGGAGGGTAAAGGCTGTTTCTGTTTCAGAGTTAAAGTCAATGCTCAGATATTTTGACTGTATTGTATAGGTTTCTGGATAAAGGTTGATCATACTTTGTGAGTCTGCATTGTTTCAAAAGACTTACAGTAAATATACATATATGTTCATTTATATTGAAACCTATCTCGGTAGGTTTACCTGGTATAATGATGAGGTTATGCTCGTATTTGTAGAGTAAATGTGTTGTTGTAAGTTTTGTTTTATTTAATTTTCCGCTGATGTGGATTTTTATATTTTGGAAAATCTAAATAAAGATTTTTAACAAAACATACCGTCGATAGTCTAATATTTTTTCACTTCTGGAAATAGCAGCATTCTTAGAAACTATAATGTTTCTGCACACAAAAGCTGAGCAATCCTTCACAAACTACAAATAAGAGTAACAAGGTAACACCACAGCTCTCAATTCACTCGAGCAAAGTGTGATTTAAATAAGAGATTTACATGTCTTACATGACACGACTCACAACACAAACCCAATTAGGTGAAAAGCACCATGTCCTGCTATCCCTTCTGTTGTTGCCATGGATTTTTCACACATTCTACCATTTATTCAAGTAACGCAACTGCATTCGAGACTTGTGCACTTGGAAAATATGAACGCAGGCTAAATGAAAATTGGTCCGTCAACCATCCAACTAAGGGCAATGTACAGTTTAACACATCTATTTATACAGTGCATCAATGATCTCTCCAAAAGTGGATAAGAGGAGATAAAATCCATGAAAAGAGAAGTCATAATATTCTCACACATCATACTTGGCTCCTGTTCACAGCACCTGTTTTTCCTCGGTGAAAATACTTTAACCCCCCACCCCACCCCTCCTTCTTCATTAGAACCACAATTTGAATTGATTTACATACTCGAATTCTAATTAATTCTGTTGTCAGACTTCTTGACAAAGTGAGGAGTCTGACTAACTCCAATTAACACCTCCTAACAAGGTAGAGAGCATGATTGCCCCGGCCTCTCAGGAAAGCTGTAAGAAATAATGCTCTGGGGGGGGCTCGAGTCTGGAGAATAAAAATGTTTGCACTTGCGCTTGTCAGCAAATTATATTTCTGAGCATCTGATGATGTTTTTCTTCTCTTTTTCATGTTGTCTTGACCTCGGCTCGTTTGTGTTTGAGGTGAGGAATGGCTGTCAAGATGAACTATAGCAACAACGGGAAGAAGAAAAGACTGTAGTAGAGTGTTAAATATTGATACACTGGCTATTGGAGCTAAAACAATAGTTCTACACACGTACAGTATTGCTATGAATGCGAACTAACCTTTATATTTGTGGGTATAAAAACTGCTGCTTTGACCTTGTCTTTCTCAGTCAAGGTTAAAAGTTAAGGTTGTTGCAGCAACTTTTCAGGTCATTTTAGGTCAAAAACATGTACTTTGTATGGATCTCAAATTGTTTGACACATATAATGTAAATCACTGCTGTTTAAATCCACTTAGTTAATTTCTTGTATTAAACTTTTAATGTGGGATTTCAGCCCAAGAACACAAACACAGTTTTAACTGCGACTGCTGTGCTCTTGAGTCCATCTTCCTATTTAAAGCTCTATAAAGAACTTTCAATTTGGGTCGATTTTAGCGCCCTCTGTTGACTTAGTGATACCCTTTTCCTTTGCTGATCTTGTCCTTAACGAGTGTGAGTAGTATTTTCTTATGAAGAAAGCTACCTTTAGAGTACAGTTAACAGAGACACTGGACATTCCTTTTTGTCGTGGAAAATGTACAAAAAAGGATGCATTTGGAGTGTGTTATTAGTCTTCTTTTCTGACACCTTGCAGGCTTTAAAAAATACTTTAAAAGAAATTGTCAATCTTCTCACCGATGGAATTGTTTGTCTCTGTCTGTTTCATAGCCAGCTAAAAACTCCTCGCAGGAGCTTTAAATGCTAAATTGAATTCATGTTGGCATTGCTAACAGGCTCTAAAAATGCCATCTCTGCCATCCTCCCACTTTCATGATCTCCTGTCCAAAAAGCAGCACAGACATCTATCTAGCATATAAACGACAAAAGTCCCCTTCAGTCTCCTCTGCAGTTCTGCAAACATCACCACCTCTTTCATTTATGGGGTATTCCTCGACAACATACAAATTATGGGGGCTTCTGACTGCCCCGAAAACCCAACAACAAGTCAATAGATTATTTCTCAACCATTCATGCAAGAGGTAGAGTAATCAATAGACACCTCTGCAACATGCTTCCACAAATTCAGAGCGTGTTGACTTATAGGAGATATGTGCATTGGGATGAGACCTGAGGAATTGACTGATGCGTTGTAAACATTGCTAACTACAATCTCAGTCATTGACTGAGTTGTTGCTTTGTCTGTAATCTGAGTCCTAGCAGGACCAAGTTGTCTTGTGCCGACTCAAGATCGACCCCGTAGAACTTTATAAAATATAAATGATGCAGCAGTTGCGTGTCTGTGCCCTTCCCTCAGGCCATCCATTGGTGGCCATGTTGTGAGTTCATGTAAGAAAAGGCCAAGCAGGCTGCTAAGACATTGTAGCCGAGGAGGGCTGACATGTAAACCCAGATGAAGTCCTGAGGCTGTTTCCTCACCTTCAGTCACACACTATTACTGCTCTCACTGACTAAATGCAGCCACAGGCACGCGTGTGTGTCTGGGTCAATATTTTGTAGATGCCCTCTTTTTTTTTTAAAGTAACCTATAGACCAGCCAGACTGATTATGTTTCCTCTTCACACTATATTCCCATTTTGATGTGTTGATAAATGTCACCTCTGTTACATGATTAAGAAGCCAGATAGAATTACGGTAGAATTTTTCCTCAGGGACGTTTTGGGCCTCATATAAGCACTCATCTTTTAAATGTTGATCTAGTTAATCGCCATTAGCTTACAAGGCGGTCTGAGCCCCTCTGAGCTTAATATCATGAGTCGTATAAGTCAGATCTATTCTCAATAATTGCATCACAAATGTTGGACAAATTCCTTTTCAAGAGTACTGTTTTTTTCTGCAGCACCCTTTGGGACAAAAGAATTACGAGCATATGTTCTTTGCATTATTAAGAGGAGGTCATGAACACATTGATGCTGACAAAGGCCCTCCATTTAGCTCACACCAGGTGTCAATGTACACAAAACAAGCTTTATTTAGCCACCTTTGGACCTGGTAAATCTGCAGTTAAAGTGGGTTGGGCTGACTACAGCGTGGGTGAAGGGCTCACAGGTTTTGTTGGAGTGAGACCCTGGTGTGAGATGAGTCTCAAGTTAGCAGGGCCACAACTGTTTGTGGAAGGGCGTTGAGTGTTGGCACAAAGTGCGGAGGTGAGAGGAACCAGAGGCCTCTTGTCTGTGCCCTCAAACCGTATGTGTATGGTGAAGGAAAAAGGCCCTGACTCGCTGGTGCATGGATAACGTTGGGGAGAGTATCCCGCAGCTAAGCTGCACTTAACAGCACATTGATTTCAAACCTCTGTGTCCCCTCTGGGGGGCAGTGGGACGCTCCTCAACAGGCATGACTCCCCTTGGCCACTGATTTTCCCTACCTTCCACTATCTACTCCTCCCATCCCTGAGTCGATTTGGGTACACCATGCTGGTCACTGGCCTTTACCCCTCCTCCCTCCTATAAGTGTCCCACAGGATTTGAACAGAATTCGGGGGGCACTATATCTCCCGCAAGACCCTGCATGGTCTTGAGAGCCATGTTTTGGGTCGGGCACGCAGAGGCAGCCGTGTGGAACAGATCTGTGGTCAAAATCAATGCATTGGCACTTTGATGGAGCGCTCAAACAGATGTGGGAATTTCACATTCTACTCTTTCTCTCCTGGCACCATCAGAGGGGCCTCAACACTGGAGAAAAACAACAGCCACTAAACCTTCAGGGAAAGGGGGACTCCTTATTTCTGCAGCTTCTGGGACAAAACATGACACAGTCAATAATCATTTGATGGCCTAAACCTTTCATGTTACACTCTCAAATGTGTCACTTATTGCAGCTTCTGAGCTGGATGACAGAAGTTCCAATTTGAACCCCCCCCCCCCCATATTGATTCTACCTATAGTAGGCTACTGGATGGGGGGGCATTGGAACAAAATATCAATATGGCAGTATATCATTGACATGACTCTTTAATAATCATTGAATGGTATCCTATTTTGGTATTTTAATTAACAGAAACAAAATTACTCCAAAACCTTTTCCTGGCCAAGTTGAAACTTGATAAGTCGTCACACGAGTGGCGCTAATGACAAAAACGAGGGCAACGTGAATGAAGCTAAAGAAGCACCAGACAGCAAGTCAAGAAGAAGCCAGCAAGATAATGATAGACAGGAAATGAGGTCAAAGGATAAAGCATTATACAAGAACATAACAACATACAACCTGCACTTGACTATTAAAGGGGAATTGAATTTCTCTATCAGATGTCAGGATGTATGATTACATGATTGTCTTGCATTAAATGAGTTACCATTGACTATGATCGCAATCATCATCATGTGCCATGTGTCACATAAAACACCAGTTATCTACCTTTAATACTGACTATACCTGTCCTAGTGGTGTGATAAAAGAATTATTCGAACATTTGTGGAAAAACTCTGATATGACATTATACTAACGCTGATGAACATTACACTCTTTGTTAGCACTGCACTACTGTCCCTTGACACCTCACAAAAAATCACTTTCTCCCTTTAACAAAGCACGGTAAAACTTTTTCTTTTTCTTTGGAAGACACAAAACTTTCTTCCTCCTCACAACAACACCTCTGCGGGTCTTTATGTGAGTCTCAGCACAGGTTGATGCCAGTGTGATGCTTCTTCCACTTTATGTCGAACTTCTGACTCATCTCCCAGCTGCATTATGTGGATGCATGTTGCAGGAGAGGTACACAGCACTCTTCTTTGTGCGCTAATGGGCTCTCAGCATCTTTAAGACTCAGGGTACAATTAAGAGGTGATAGTTTGATCTCCCACCTCGCAGTTCTATTTCTGAGCTGCCGTGTGATTCTGCCGGAGGTTGATGTGCGCGTGAGGAGCAGTCTCTATTTAAAGGAAGAAACCTACAAACTCCCCTGAAAGAACATACTTTTTTTTCCTCTTGGCACCTGTCTGATTGTTATTCCAGATGTATCATAATTCACTTTGGATGCGTTTATGTCAGGATTTTGTGATAATGTGACTCAGGGTTATAATGGCAAAAGCTGACTGTATTTTTTAAGTCCAACAGATGTGGAAAAAAATGATAGTCCTCCAACTTTGCCATGGTAAGCCATTAAAGGTTGCAGAGTCCAAGAGTATCATTTATCTTTCCACATAAACAGACTTGCCTCATTTTCAAACAACGCCCAAAATGATTTCTTACATCCAAAGCTTTGTATTTGATCCTAAAAGATAATTTAAGGTTGTTTAAAAAGTCTGTTTTTTTTTAGGTAATTACTGGCTATCTAACTTGAACAGTGATGTATCCACAATTAAAAAAATAAAATGTTTTACATCTTAAGAAGGAATTAAATGCAAGCGAGACAAAGAGTGAAACAGCAGCGCCACTTGCTGGTGAACATCGTTTATTACAAAATGTTACTAACAGTTTATAGCATTTGATGACGTTTTTTTTGGATAATAAACACATGCCAGGAGGCCAGAGGGTGACGAGAGGATTTCATGAAAATATTTTATATATTTTTTGAGGCTTCTTCATAGCATAGGTGCAATTTAGAAAAAAAAAAAACACTTGGTGGGATGAAGATGGTTTAGCTTACTCTTCAAGACAAAGATTAAGCTGTGAGTGATTTTATTTTATTTAAGAAAACAACCTATAGGCTAGTGGTACAGTTGATACAAACTATAGAACATTTTAAATATAAGTTTAGTTTAGTATTTGAGTAAGCTGATTTATTTTTATAAATGCAGTTCTATTTTATATACCTGCATGTAGGCTATAGTATAATTTTTATATCTCCTCTCCTGGTATTAATTTTTGTCTTTGTATTGCGAAATAAATAAAATAACAACAACAAAAAAATCAAACAAAAAAAAAAGGATTTGATTAAACGTTGAGCATTTTTAACGTTCTCGCCCGTCAATAATTATGTTATAAACCATAGGAAGCGCGAGTCGGCAGCATTGACTGTATTTGTACAGTCGGCGCAGCAGCAGGGTTAAAATAACACAACAACCAACAAAAAGCCCGCTTGGGACTTTGAGCTGACACAGAGACAACCCCGCCCCTAGTCGTTACATTCCGGGATTTGATTGGCTGAGAACGCATGTCATGGAAGACCAATTGGCAATTAACCACTGTCAATCATTCAGAGGCGTGTCCTAACGGTGTCGTTGAAGGAAAGCTCAACAGCCAGTAGTCTCAGTTCACTGAAGTATCACTCGGTTCGGCCCAGAGTGACTCCAACATATTCAGCAGGCGAATTTAAAGATTAGTAAACGTAAACCACCGGAAGTTAATATGGACGAACCTTCGGAACAAATGAAGCCCCTCTTGAGAACAGTGAGTAGACGCTGAATACATTTTACACCACGATAATGTTTGTGAGGCTCTTTGTCCTGCGTTGCCCCCCTCCATGGTTGCCCCCTCGTTTGCCAAACTGCAGTGGAAGTACAGTACAGTACGAGGGATGCTTGGGGAGTCCTGCTTTTGTTAGCCGGCTTTTTCTTCCAGACACATTGCATGGTTTAAAAAAAGTTGTGTTTAGGTGTCTTCCTAAAGTTCGCGAAAGCTTTCATTCAAATGTAAACTTTGAAAGATGCTTTTTCCCACACAGTTTGTCAGAGTTTAGTTTAGTTTTCTTGCTGACGTCAATGAAGTAGCAGCGCGCGAGCCGAGTCAGTCCATGACGTAATTATCTTTAATTAAATTATAAGATGTCTCGTTACAGGAGGTTGCAAGTCTTTTCTTTTCTTAAATTAATGAACACGTACAAAATATGTACAATTCTCGGTGTTGTTTTCATAAACGTAAGAACCAGCGTCGTAGCATTTCCCCCCTCAAGTTCAACAGGTCCTTTCTTTGTAATGTGTCATGTTGATAAGACCCGCCTGTGAAATAACATAAGTAAAATGGTTCATTTGCATATGAAATTTGCACAAAAATAGCTCTTGTGTGACACCTCCTAGTCTGGAAGTGCTGCTAATTTTACTGTTAAAGTGTGTACAGTGCAGCTAGAGGGAGAAATATAGACATAGAACCAGAAGGAATCGCAGTAGGTTAGATTGACCAAACTCCTTTTAAGATGTTATATTTTCACAGAGTTGTAGCTGAGTATACAAAACTCACTGCTGTTGGGTTGAAACTTTACAGCCACAGATGGGGTGAGGAGAATCAAACACAGAGCAGCGTTTACAAGCCCCAAAAAAGAAAATGGTTGCAGTGCTAAGTTTAAAAAGCATACTGACTGTCACACATCAATGCTGGTGTTGGGTTTTCCACTACAGTGTGTGTGTGTGTGTGTGTGTGTGTGTGTGTGTGTTGTGTGTGTGCGCGTGCAACTGTGCATGCATATGAGGAAACTTGACCCCTTGCTGCCCAATGAAAAGCTCAATAGCTTTACTCCTTTCCCAAGCATGAACGTTGGTGTGTTCACAGTGTCACAGGACCATTCAAGCAGAGGTTCAGCTGTGTTACCTAATAATGGACAAATTAGTTATTAACCCATGCCAATGTACATTTTAAGGAACACTAAACTCATGTGAACTTTGAGTTGAATACTCTATTGATTGCAGGTGCAAGTTTGAAAACGCATTAATCTGGTTTCAAGTGGATGTGTTTTAGGCTTGCTGGGTGACCTATGCAAATGATAGAGGGTCTTTGAAAAAAAAGTTAAAAATAAAATACAGCTGTTATTGACCTGGTAAATGGATGTTCGAGTCAGGACGACACATGCAAATGAATGTATTGTCATCACGTTGTTTTTCTGCTGCCTTCAAGCCACTGATGGTTACAGACCATGTTGCTTGTAACTTTAACAGAATGCTTCTAGGAGGCTGTTTTACTGAAACTTTTTAACATATACATTTGATAAGGAAATTCCTTCTCCAGCTATGTCTGTCATGTTTAACCTCTACTGTTTTGTGGCCAGAGATTTGGCCAGGTTCTATCAAAGCTCTGATGGACTTCAGTTTCAAACACAATTCTCAGCTTAGTATTGACAGAACCAATTAGAGAAAACCATCCAGAAGAAGATTTGTGTTGATCCTGTAAGACAAAATAATGTGAAAAAAAAAAACGTGATAGCAGACTTGTGTTTTTATTATATAATTGGGTACAATTTATAACCGGTGATTGATGGAATTTCATAACACCAGGAGGATTCCATTTGTTTGTTCTGTGCTTAGTACTTTGGCAAACACACATTTATGTCAGTGACATCTGATCACTGTTTTTTTTGCGCTGGAATAATTAAGCTTTACATCATCTGATAACTTTGATTTTTTTTTCTTGCTTTAGGGGTACTGTATGTGCTGTGCTTGGCATGAAAACAGAGATTTAGTGTGTGCGAGCAGGTTTAGTCTAGCTAGTGTAAAGTAGGATCTTTGACCTGGACTATAACTGACTCAGCACTTACTGTCTGGGTTATTGAGTTTTATACAGAGCTTACTCATTGTGAAGCATTACTTTGAAAAGGTAATTACAACTAATAAACCTCTTTGCCAGTCTGGAGGAGCGTTGTTCTTTTCAGCATCAGTATTATTATATTACAATTTAAACATGAACATTATAGTTCCAACTATAGCCTTATTGGTGTTCATTTATTATATCCAATATTTTTGTAATAATGACTATTATAAATAAGGTGTGATTTAAAAGTTTGCTGGTGGAGGTAGGTAATAAAGCGTTGAATTTCTTAAACCCCTCTACATTCTCTAAACTAGTCTGAACATGAAAAGCAACAACTTTTCATCGGTCTCTTTTTCTAAACTCAATGATTGTATGTGTACAAGACAATGCCCCAGAGGTTATTTTTATCATGTAAAGACATAGCAGCAGATCAAAGGGCTTAAGATTGTCCTAATCTTAATTGGATTATGCCTCTTTGTCTCTTTGTTTACGGCAAGGCTTTAAGAAGTCATCCAATAATGGGAAATTTACAAAGCTCATCAACCCCATAATGCTGCTTAGTGTGGTCCTGGTGGTTGCATTTAATGGGATCTCAGCGTGTTGTTGTTTGCTGCTCGTCTAAATGAGGATGGATAATGGATCTGAGACATTTGGCTTGGTTTCATGTCTCATTGTTTTGTTAAACCATTAAAGGGTTCACATGTACCCAGGCTCTCTGTTCCTTACAAGTGGCAGAAATTATAAAATGGCATTTTTTTAAAGATCCACTAAGAATGGATTGCACCCATGGATAGCACCTTGAACTGCGCAGAAATCTCACTGGCAACCTTCTACATTTTAGCACCCTTTCTAAAAAAGCATTTAAACTAATATACCTGGGCTAACATGCCCACAAAGTGGTCCTGCTCTGCACAGTTTTTTCTATTTTTGTGACTTAATTTGAAAATAGGCCGTCTGCACCTTTACTCTGTGCGGAGCTGTGCTCTAATCCATAATTTCTACAGTGCTATGTTTTTAATCAGCACCACTGTCTATTTGTGGACAGTCCGAAAGCGCGCGCCCCACTTGGTCTGTTTCTGCAGCGTAAGTGCATCCATGTGCAGCTGTACACATGGTTCACAAGGTCAAAAGAGAACTATAAGATGACATGAACATAAAGAGAATAACATGAAAACAGCATGAGGCATCTGAGGCTGACTTGTTTGGGTTTAATTTTGATAAAATGATTAAACACAATATATATTGTTTTATTTTGAAATATAAGGGATGCCCTGTGCATTCCTTTGTCTGACATTTAACTATTATAGGACGTTTTATAGGATTTTTTTGTAAATGTCCACATTTACATAAATGCAAATAAGATAAGTGCACCCAGGACGCAGTCTGCTCTGCACTGAAGTTTGCACACATTTAACCCTTTGACTGTCCTTTAAGGATCCCAGGCAATCTTTTTTTCTTTCATTTGCACAGGTTTAGCACCCACAAAAGTGGTGGAATCCTTTTTTTATTTTTTTATTTATTGAGCGAAACAATAGGAAAAAAATAGACATTTTTTCGAGAGATGTGCGCAATTAGTTTGCAAGACATTTAACGTTGTGACCTTCGACTGCAAAAAATAAAGTCAGTTAAAGTAATTATTTCTATTTCTATAAATATTGGCCCTAATGCTTGTTGTGTCTAAGCTGTATCGCAGCAATCAGCAGCTAGCTGGGGCTGTAGATGAGGATCATCCCACTTTACTTGATGGATGTGAACCAGTGCAGTAGACAGATGGCATCTCGTAGCTGAAGTGCAGGTAAACTGGCACATTTGATCGGAGCCGTGAATGAAGCACAGGCGTGTGCTGCTAGCACTGATAGCTTTAGCCATGACAAAACAATTAGACATTGTTTACCTGTTGAGTGATGCCTCCTCAGTGTTGTTATTGACAAATGTGATTCACTTTTTTATATCGGAATGAAATGGGCCACACACAATATGGGTTTGGACCATGTTTACTGTTTAATTACCTTTAGATTACTCCACTAGTCCTTGTTTGTATATCTATTTAATTGACAGGATATTAGTTGCTGTGAAAATCCCCAAATTTAAATCGATGAAATATTTTGTAATTTTTTAAACTCAATTTTTTTTTCTCCTACTAGAGAATTGAACCTGCCAATTGATTGTGAGATTTCTATTCAGTGATCGGATTCAGTAGTCGGATCAACAAATACATAAAATACAAAAAAATACATTTGATGCACCAAGTTGTGAAGCTAAAGCTGGAATTTCTAATGCTGATCCTCATTTACAGAAATCAGTTGTCCTTAATCTTTTACCTCAAATGTTTGTCCTGCTGAATAACACTTGTGTATTTGCTCTGTGTTTGTGTTCACTCTGGACTATTCACAGGCTCTTAGATAGTTGAGTCAAAATTTCCTGATGCCTCGTCTCAGCCTTTAGATGTCACTGTTTCGATTTAAATGCGTGCACTCTTTATATTCCTTATCATCAGGTGTCACAGTTTTTAATTTTGTTTCACCTTCATCTTTCTGGTTGTGTGGTTCATGTTCTTAGAGCTGACTTGGGATCTAATGAATGTCATGTGAACAGAGTATGTCCGGACTGGACAAGGATAGCCAGCATTCCTTTGAATTAATCTGTTTTTAGGAACATGGTCTTTTTGTCCTTCTCATGTAACAGTTCTTTTTGTGGACAGGAAACAAGTGACCCACAGTTCTTAGTATAATAACAGTTTGTTGAAAGACGTTTATAACCTTCAGGCTCTGATCAATATCGTCAATGTCAAAGTCAAAGACAGAGAGGCATTGGGGTATCGTGCCTTTTCAATTCATTGCACCCTGTGAGGAATGTACAGCCTACACGTGTGCTTGTTTCTATTTATCTGTGTTGGGGGTGGGTCTTCATTTGTGACCTGAATACCTCAGCGGGTGAGCTTTGAATGTCCTCCAAATGCGTGTGCGTGTCCTCCATGGGGCAGTGTTTATGTGCATGTGTGTTTGGGCTCTTGGCTGGTCGAATGAAATATTCATGGTGGCACGGTGGGATTGGCTGCTGAGCAAAGAGCGGGCTGACAGGATAAAGCCGAGCAGTGTGCGTTTTAAAGCAGCACTCTCTCTCGCTCGCTCTCTCTCTCTCTTTTCTTTTCTCTGTATAAAGAGATGTGCAGAGGAAGAGGGAACAGACGAGTGCGACAGTGTCTCTGTGAGCACGTAGCTCTCACACACCTTCTACAGTAGAGCAAAGCGACAACAGAACGGAGGAACTGGCTATCGTCCCGGCTTCTTTGCTTTGATGTTTTAGTCTAAATGGAGGAACAGAGCGAAGGGGGGCATGTGCTCACGGTACGTCTGGTCCTCTGTGTGTGTATGTGTGTGTGTGTGTGTGTGTGTGTGTGTGCGTGTGTGTGTGTGTGGTTTTTATGTGTGTCTAACGGTCGTGTCTACACTTCATCAGGAATCAAGTGGCTGTGTTTGAGCAGCGTTATTAGTGAGGTTGTGTTAAATATGGATTTAATCCATTTTGGGTCTTCATTTGTAGAGTGAGTAGTGGTCCGTGGTAATGAATGGAGCAGGTGGTCAATACATATGAGCAGACTGAAATAGGCAGAGGTGTCAGGATGTGTGCGGTGGGGGATGAGAAGCCGTTGCCTCATCGGACATGCGTTTTGAAATAGAAACGTTTCCTTCCCTCTGTTTGATCGCCTCGAGGAGCAGAAAGGAGAGGAAAGAGGCAGGCACAGTTATGGCTGCTTGTAGGAGCGGGACAAGGAGAACAGGAAGGAAGAGAGGAGAGAGGCAAGGAGTGTCAGGGAGAGGACCACAATATATTGGTCTGCCAAGGCAGCTAAAAGCAAAACAAGCTGCACGCTATCAATAGAGATGTTTGCTGTCTGACTTAAAATAAATAAAATGCTTGTTTTCATTCAGGCTTGTGATTATGCCCAGTGTGGGAGCGATGAGCTCGGAGGTTCTGTTAAAATCAGATGATCATTTAAAGAGGGATATGTTTGTTGGATAGAGAAACCTATTGGTTTCCATCTTTGTGTTTATGTGTGTTTCTAAATATTCATTTAATCCAGGAAAGACTACCTGTTTGTTCCTTTAACATTCATTCCAAATTAAATGTGTTTCCAGCATGTGGAACAACGCCTCCCTTTTTGAGCCCTGTGTAAAGGTTGTAGGGAGGTCCATAATTGTATGGCTCAACCAAAATATTGCTGCTCACTCAACTAATGTATTTACTATTTGTTGTAACATTTATCTTACAGCTTCTTGTCTGTTATTGGATTTGATTTAGTTCCTAAAACAAAAGTTGATAAAATAAAAATGTTTGCTCTTTTTAACAGGACCATTGTCCCCATTTCATTTTATACATAGAGCATAAAGACACTAAACAAACAGACATTTACGAGAAAGCACAAAAGAATGAAAGCACATTAAACACACTAAAGTATCACAGGACTAAAAGAGGGATTTTAGGTGCTGATTGGATTAGTATTGTGACTCTGAAGTATTCCAATTGAACACGGATCAGTAACGTCCATAATTGTGTTTTTTTTCCTCTTTAAACAAAAGCAAAACTCAAAACATACAATCGTAGATGGGGTTGAATATTATGTGTCAAATTTTCAAAAACAATACACATGTAAAAAAAAAAAATAGACCTTATAAAATAAATCAATCCGAAACCAAACTCTTTTTTTGTCCCACCCCTAACGCCATGACCTTACTTTGCTAGCAGCTGTCTATAACCTTTAAATTGTCTGTCACTTTTTCTGTTTTCAGTCATGATTTAATTAGTTACATAATATAACAATAGTTGGCGTAAATAGAAGCCAATATTCTGATCCTTAGTATTCAATTGTGCATTGGCAGAAAGAAATATTCAGTCATCTCGAGGGATAGGTCTCTCACTATGTAACACATTTCTTACGTCAGTCTCTATTGATTGGACCAGGTCCCAGTAAAGCAACGCTGGCAAGGGACCGAGATTAGAGGGAAGCAGGCCTGTTGGCTTGTTGGATTGCTGGTTGTTTCCTTTAATGGTTGGCTAAAGAGGTGTTTGGCTGCTGCTGAGTTTAATCATCCCACAAAAACAAGCGAGGTAAACCGTCTTGTTGACAGCTTACGGTCTGTAAAAGAAGAAGGCATTGTCAATCAGTGACTTTTTTTTTTTCTTTCCATTTTGTCTTTGGAATTAATTTACACTAAGAGTTCAACAAAGATAGCCTGATGACATGTGTCCACAAAAATGTACTCTGTGGGCACTATTTATGCATGAAATGTCGATGGAGTATTAAAGAAAATATGTTTTGTTTTTTATAAAGAAGATTTCTAGTGCAATCGTTTGTACAATTATAGCTATGTTAAGTCTTTTCATTTATTGAAGCCTCATTGTAGACAAGTAAGGCTGTGGTATTTGGGTGAATTGTCTTTAGAGAGGAAAAGGACCTGTATTAAGCAACTGTGGTATCACACACACTGTACTATGTTGTACTTTCATTAAGCAGCACCCTGAACATGAACCATTTCAACATAATGAACCAATCTGAAACCGTCTCCGACTCAGCCAGCCACTGCTGCTGTAACACTGTACATTTCTGAGTTTGTGAGATGAATAAAGGATTATCTTATCTTATCACTTTTGTTGTCCCTCCTATGAAAACCTTCACTGAGTGAGTGCATCTCTCGGTTCAAGAGCTCAACTGGCAGAAATGAACTGATTGGTTCAGTAATGGATTCAACACAGCCACTCTTACCCTAAAGAAATTCAGGGGCCTGCTATCAATTTCACGCACAAGCTAAAGCACCAAACAATTTAAGCAATAAACAATACTGAAAACATGAATTTAGAATTTGGAATATATTGAACATGGATCATAGGACAACCTTTATTTTGTACTTCCTTGTTTACATATGATAATCCTTGTGTTCACTCTTTAAGGTTCATATGAACCGTACATCCCCTTCCTGCTTACAGCCCAACACTCGTGAGCTGCTGTAAAGGCCACTGAAAATCACAGACACACTGACAGCAGTGTTTCCCCTACCATCATTTTAGGGGGGGCGCCCCTCCCCACCAAACCCCCGAAGATGAAGTTTATAAAAAATAAAAGTATTTATCTATTTTTTGCGAGCTTTTGTGCCTTTATTGTAGAGCTAGGATAGTGATCTGGAAATCAGGGAAAGAGATGTTGAATGACCTGCAGGAAAAGAAGCCACAGGTCAGATTCGAACCCAGGCCGCTTAGAGGACTACCGCCTCCGTACACGGGGCGCGCACACTAACCACTGCACTGGCAATAGCACAACTCAACCACGTGTGAAAGAAAAGAAGGTAAGGGGCAAGTGCTAGAGATCTAAAAATGAGAAATGATGAAGACAAGAGTGACACTTTTAGTTGTTATCATCTCACTTTTCATTGCCACGTGGAATGTACTCTATACTCCTCCACATTTGTCCCCTCTGAGGTGTACTGAGAAAAGCCAGGGTTGGCTTAACCTGCTGTACGCTGCTTTCAGTTCTTCTCAAAAGAGGTGAAGTTATGTTCCCATGTGACATGGAGGGGCTTCTGATGACAATTCCCCACTATGCTAGACATCTGTTTACTCAGTGGTATTGGGAGCTGACTGGTTTGAATCCCTCAAGAAATGTGTCTCATGTGGCAGCCCACGTCTTTCTGGGAAGTTATGGGTCATGAAACACAGCGCTGACACACAAATCCTCTGAGTTTTCTTTTTTTTCCCCTTCATCCCGAAGTGAAATGTAGTGTGAAGTATTACTGCTTTGTTGATCAGGTTTGGTGGTATATTTGATTTAAAAAAAAGTCTGAATCCTTGTATCCACTATACAAACAATATCTCTCTATTGACAGGACAGAAAACAGTGCCAGACTCATATTAGCTCGTCTGGCTTTTTTTAACTGTATAAACATGAGCAGAAAACATATCTGCCGTCCATCAACAGCCTATCGGTTTGCTTTTCTGACACAGCTTGCCTTTTTTTTTTTTTTTGCCTGTCAAGCCCGACCTCCTGTCACTGCTGGTGTAGCCCAACCACAGCTGGGCTTTGTGGGCACAATGGCCAATCGCCTGGCCAGCCTGTGGACTGCTGCCGTGATAGACTCCAAAGTTTATTTTGGACAAAGCTATGTGACAGATTGCATCACGCGTTCTTAAATTGTCTCGAGCCATTCAGGGTCAAGGGCACAACAGTATTCAACACGTGCATGTTCTTGATGATACAGGCATGACGACAACATGGACAGAAAAGATGTTAATTGATGTTTGTACATAAACAAGTGTTAATACAGTCGCATTAAGAGATTTGTGAATGTGGTATTTTAAGAAGATTAGAAATACTCATGAAGAAGGGATAGTTAAACGCTAGATTTTCTGTGACCTGCTTGTATGGATTTATGTGAGTCCTGCAGAATAGGATATTACAACTCGAGCCATTAGCCAAACTCATTTTAAACATTTCTCTCTCACCAAATACATGTTTTTAATCACTAATAGAAAGACTAAAGAAAGGGTTATTACACAGCTCAAGTCATCATATGACCTTTATTACACATTAGAACCTTTAAATCTTTTACATTTACATTTGCTCTTTCATTTAAAAGTGATTACACTACAATGCAAATAAACTATTCATATGTAGACAGATGTACATTTTCAATTTCATGTTATTATTCAGTGCCTCTAAATAACACAAAACCTGGAGAGAGCCGTCCAGTTTTGGTCACCTTTTGTTTCTGCTGAATTATAACTGGTCGTCATCGAGGAGCTGTCAGAGAGCAGGGCAGCTCATTATCATGCAAATCCACAAGCAACTGACACACACACACACACACACACACACACACACACACACACACACACACACACACACACACACACACACACACACACACACACACATGATCACAGCTGGCATCTTTAATTTGAGGTGGAGCTCATCGAGGAGACTGATTATGGTAATATATGTGTTGCGATGTGAATGTCATCATAGACAGGGGTTGTTGTACAGCCGTAATGTGACAGAAAGAGTGTAGGATGCTATGTGCTTTCCATCAGAATGAAAGTTTAGTGAGGTCAGCCAGGAGAAGTGAGGCACACACGAGGCCCTGATGTCATCCACGTATCAAGTATCCTAAAAACACGTGACATGATGTCGCCTTATGTGTCCTCTCTCCTTTCCTTACTCGCAGTGCGTTTTTACATAAGGTCAGAGCACACAAAAGGATCCTACTGTTTGGGACTTTGTTGGATGAAAGTGTTTAAGGTGTACTCTTTTTTCCACGTAAATCTGCCCATTCTTTAAGTGGCAGCGAGCTCGTGTTGCCACTTGCCAGTTATAGGCACACTAAGTCCCTGCCTTGTTACAAAGACAGACGTGTGTGGGTTGTAGGGTGTATTGGCTCATGTGATTAGACATGTTAGCTTTAAAAGAATAACTGACATTTTCAGAATCAGATTACTTTCTTAATCCCATTCGGAGTCTGGTTTTCCAACTATTTTTATGGTTTTGGCATACAGGTACATCGGTATCAGTTGCTGATGCTGGTCGTAAACCAGCAGGAACCTCTCCCAGCACATTCAGTTTAGTTTTGCCCCTATGCTGACCCAGTCTCTATGAGTGGCCCCAATATTCTCTGACTTAATTCCAGGGAGCCATGGTTTATGGTTTTATTTTTACTTATGTGTGTGAGTTTTGACTTTTAAATTACTTTTTCAAAGTAAGAATTTGGAATCAACTGGGGTCAAATGTTTGGGTTCATCATGGAGGAGAGTCTCCTTACATTTAATGTGTCACAGTTGTAACCCACACTTTCTCTTGCTTCATAAATACTTTCTAATCTTATCTTGTCCTTTTAGCTGGTGGTCACTGTTGTATTAAATACACTAAAGAAACATCCACAGGACTTGTCCACTTTGAGTAAAATAATGTCGGGTTTGCCAGAATTATTGGAAAGTATCATCCATCAGTAATTATTATGTAACTCATTCAAAGCAGTCTGATGGATCTGTTCATCTGCAGTTGGCACGTTATCTCAACAACAGTAGCTAACAGTAGCTGTGTCCCAGTTTCAACATTGAACGTCTTTACTTTCTCCTCACTACTTGTGTCAGAAGTTGAAAAACCTTTAGTAGTTTAAAATGCAGATATTTATACCCACATATGTCATATTTTACAGCTAACAACCAAAATATGTTTTTCAACCAATGAAACAAGTAATAAGGAATGACAAGGGAGAAATGTTCAAATCATGGCAACTCTACCCTACTGCTGGTTAAGGATAGGGCGACACCAAGCAGCAACCTCCGGCCTTAAAAAGATGAAGCCAATGTGGTAGTGCAGATTCCTTCAGTTCCTCAAGTGTCCGCTTGAAGGTAGCTCCAGGAACCCCGAAAGACACATGACTGGTAAATAATCAGTTCTTACAGCATAAGTTAACATGTTTACTGCCTGGTCCAAAAAAAACCCCAAATATGTCTGATTAGTTTTTGTCATCACTGACACACACTGTACGGGGGTAAATTTAAAAAAATTAAATAAAATGCTCTGTTTTGATTTTGAAAACGACTTAGGCGTGTAGCTGACATGATTGACAGGTGGGCGCGATGTAACGGTTGATCAAGAGCCTCAGCTTCAGCTCTAAACCTGACATTCGGTAGATTAAAGTTAGGTTGAGCTGTGTGTGTTGTGCACTGTTTTTTTCCCCCGCGGTTAAAGTTTGTCTCCACTGTTGGAGCAGTTGACATTGTTGTAAAAGGTGAAGTGTCATTGAGTGTAATGTTAAAATAAGAAAACGTTCACTTTTTAGAACAGCTCACACTCAAACCTGCAGCTGTAAAAAGGAGTTGGACCACAGTAATAGCAGCTTGTCATCTTCTGTTTTTCGCCGGCTTCATCTATAGTGACAGTTTGTCTGTTTGGTTCTTTACTCATGGTTTGAAGCCACTATTATTTGATAGCTTTGCTTTTTGTGTACACATCCTGACAGCTTTAGGTCTCTCTCAAATTGTCTCACATGTCTCCTTGACTTTGCTATCAGGCTGATTAATTTAACCAAGTTCTTAACCCCTTATATTTAATGAGAGCAGCCAGCTTCTAGTCGTTGCTATGAAACTCGACCTTTATTACAAGGACAGTAACTGTGAACTGATTTTCCAATACATACTCATTAGTTTGTAGGTATGAGCACACAGATAAGACCTCATAACATCCAGTTTTATCTTGCTGTACAAAGGTTGTCTAAGGAAATGAAGTATTTAATTAACTAGACAAAGGTTTATATCAAATCTTCTGCCAAAGTTAATAAATCAGAGTGAACTTATTTTTCCTCCCCAGAACATTTTTTAACAAGATAAAGTATCACATTCTTTCAATCATAAAGCTCACTAAATTTAGTTAAGATCACTTTTCAAGCTTTTAGGTTTGGCTGTCATGTTAAAGTTGTTGCAATGTTTTAAATTCAGAGCGAATAAGAATGGGGAGTATGTGGGGAAAAATAGGAATATATAAACCAACAGAATTTCTTTTGGACCTCTTTCTCGAAAGTGAAGTTTCCATTAAGAGAGTGAGAGGCAATGCAAGAGTAGCTGAGCTGTATTGCCCTTCAGTCTGAAAGAGAGAGTCCTCACTTTGCATTGACTTACAACATTTGTCTTTGTTTCACCAGCATCTCCTGTAACTTCTCTCATGTCTGTTTCTTCTCTCTTCTGTCAATTTCAGGGTCTCGATGAGGAGGCACTAGTTGACCATGGGAAATCCAGCTTCACCACAAACACAAACTATGAAAGAGAAGATTTGGAAAGTAAGTGCAAAACTAAACCGAATTTCTCTTTTTTTAAGCAACGGACAGATTTAGTTCCAAAATCAGCTCACATTAATCAGAAGCCCTGATCAATAAATCTAAATCTATACTATACTGTCCCTTTAAGTGTTCGCTTCTTGTCCTGATATCCTCCCCCTACATCTCAATGTGCATCCTTTACGTGGGCCTGTCACTCCTTGTATCCTCCATCCATTAATATCTCCTTCTCTCCTTTTATGACACCCCTTGAGCCCTCTGCTTTCTGTCCATCTAAGCTGTCAGGTTTTTTTTCCCCCCTCTCCATGCTCTTTCATCTTCTCCGTTTTCTCCATCTCCCTCTTTCTTCCTCTCTGTTTTTCTCCATCTGCTCAGCTCGTGTGCGTGTGTGTCGCTTGTGCCTTCCTCTGAGTGCTGCATCTCGGTTACACTCCTGGGTTCCCTCTCAAATCAAAGAGAGATGACTCATCTATGGAAAATGACTATTGGTAGAGAATGTAGGGCGAAAGCAGGGCGTTTACAACCCAGAACACAGTCCCTGTGCGGCACTAACAATAATGAGGGGAAGTAGATAAAACATTGAATGGATTAAGTGAGAATTGTGAGTACTTTGGTTTCCTTCAAGTAGGTTATCCAGAGAAACCCAAAAAGATAGACAGATTCTTGGTCTTCTGTGTAAAAGAGGTTGTATATGAAAGGCGTCTGATTTGGTATTGCACTCTTTGTTTCCCCCAGGCCACAGAGCCGTCTATGTAGGGGTCCATGTTCCTCTTGGAAGGGAGAGCAAACGGAGGCATCGCCATCGAGGACACAAACACCACCGAAAGAAAAAAGAAAGAGACAACGAGGAAGGCAAGGATGATGGAAGAGAATCCCCCTCTTATGGTACATTTGAAATGCTTTCGATTTACTGCCCAACTCTACCAATGTTTTTCTTCATTATCCTCCTCTGAATTCCCCTCTCTACTGAGTTTACGTCCTACAGCTCATATCAACCACTTTTAAATGTATTTATTTACACAGTCACAGCACTCAGCCACTGACGATAAACAAACACCTCTTGAATCCAGAAAGACAGACCTGGTTTTGACTCGGCCCATCTTTGAATATCGTTTTGCTCGTTGGATTTTTGTGGTGTTTAATTAATTTGTACTACGAAAAAAAATCTCATGCATGTGAACATCATCTGTCACTTTCAACTTTGCTTGACAAACCAGTGACAGGAAAGTTGTAAACGAGTGCACACTATGCTTTTTATTGATATTGCCACGTTAGAGAAACACTCACCCACAAACAGCTTCAGCGAACACTTCTGTATAAAATATTCAGCTCTAAAAGGCGTTAAAGGCCACTGGGTACCTGCCTCTGACATTGACTGAAGGCTATGACATTTTAAGCAATGTTCGCGTGCATCTGTGTGCTGAATCATCTCAGCTGAAAAACTCATTACCAATGCTTACAAACAATACAAACAATGCTTTCAAATAAGATTTGAAACAAACACTGCATATTACATCATTTTGACTGCATGAAATTATCATATCATACAAAAAACTCCACACTAGATTTCAGAATTTGAAGAAAATGTACACCACAATATACTCAACTGTTTGACGTAAGAACGTCAAACAGTTGCCTTCTTTTTCTTCCATTGCCTAATGAACAGCTGTGCTCAGAGCAGTCCACTTGTGGTCAAATCAGTACACACCACTAATTACTCTCTCTCTCTCTCTCTCTCTCTCTCTCTCTCTCTCTCTCTCTCTCTCTCTCTCTCTCTCTCTCTCTCTCTCTCTCTCTCTCTCTCTCTCTCTCTCTCTCTCTCTAACCCCACTCTCCTCTCCTCAATGTTTGTATTCACTTTGATAGACATTGCAAGTAACTTTATTATTTGACTCTTCACTGAGAGTGAGTGAGTGAGTTAATATGTTTTAGATTTTCCCAAAACATATAAATCTAGTGTTTTTGTTGTTTTTGTTGTAAGACGTACATATGAAAGATAACAAAGGTAATCCAATGTGGTCGGCACGTCTTAATATGCAGCCTTTCTTTTGAAAACAACATCTCGCTCTAAAAGAAACTCATTCTGAAGCAGCCCTCTGCTCACCCACTCAGTTGGACCTTCATTACATATCCCACAGAGAGACACCCACATTCCCTTTCTAGCTGCTGAATTGGGTGTAAATCAAGTTTGTGGAGACTTGTGCTGTGATGTTGTTATTTGTACTCTTTCTGCATAATGATGCACCATATTTCATTTATTTCTTGTTTTATTTGAAAAGGGACAATATTAATTCATCAACTTTTGGACATCATAAAAATTCCCCAAGGTAGACTAAAGAATAATTGTCAGCAGTCCCTTTGCCAGATGCTGTTTGGCATCTAAATATTGAAAATAACAATTTTCAAACATCAATAGGGGAAGAACAAACGTATACATAAAAATCAAATGAAGAGCAGACAGTATCCAGTCTTGGATGTAATCAGATGATACCGTTACGAGGCTTTGAGTATAGGATGGCAAATGTAGACAGAAGATCATTTTTAAATATCCCTCCTTATTTACCAATAAATGATGGAAAGCAGTAAGTGCTGACTTTTCCACCTACTGTATCAGCTGAAAAACTCCACTAACTTACTGTAACAGTGTTTATTGATTAAACCACGTTAATGCATTCGTAGATTGTACTTCTACTGCTATTTTGTGTCCAACTGTATTGTCTCATAGAAGTTACTCTTGTATCCTCTTTTCCAGAAAGGACCACGCAAATTGTCCTATTCAGAAAAACAAGTTATTAGCCTGGCTGTAATTTGGTCCATGGCCACGCAAAGTTATGAAGTAAGGCAAGGCAGGTTTATTGATCTTGTCTTTAATGTCTGGATTTCAAAGAGCCGAGAGTTTCAGCGGACCTGCAGTTGAATTAGTAATTGAACGCAGCAGCAACATATTGTGAATATGAAGCCATCTCACACGTGCGTTTGTACACCAGACCGCTTCACACTGTTCCTACGTGTTAATAAGAAATAACTCCTGTTTGCTCTCATCACTTCATCTTTGCCCATCTGTGGCGTTTAGTCTTGTAAGCTGCCATATCTCTCTGTTTTCTTTCTGGTTTCAGAAGCTTTAAATCTGTGCTGTTATTCAGTCAGTCATCAAAGGTGGCTCATGGATACTGTGTTATATGAACATGTGATTTGTTACCCCTCAGCGTTACTCACCAAAATGCTTTGTTTGTGTACTTGACGTCTTTCAAACGAGAGTTTTCGAATGATTTTGACCTGAATACTTTCAGCCATGTCAATCTCTGCCTTGAGTCTATATTCTTGGTCTATTACTGCCCCTTCGGGATGATTGGTATGACATTTTTGTCTCAACTGTACATTGTGTCTATTGTTATGGAAACATTGCTGAAATGACTTCTGGCCTTTCCCCACTTATGACTTGTGCAGACACACCATCCCAGAGGGTCCAGTTCATCTTGGGTACAGAAGACGATGACCTGGAGCACGTCCCCCATGACCTTTTTACTGAGCTGGATGAGCTCTCCTTTAGAGATGGCAGTGCCACTGAATGGAAGGAGACTGCCAGGTCAGAAAGCAACTCAAGGGGGACATCTTTTGTTTCAAATGAGAGCAATAGAGCGCGTCAAAGAGTTTTTTTCTTTTGTTTTTGTTTTTTTGTTTTTTGCTCAAAATGTGAGGTCTTTAATGTACCTTTGTGATGGCTTTGTTGAATGTAACATTTAACTTGAAACCCAGAGATGTTTAGTCACAATAATCAGATGACAAACTTTGATTTCTCACGACACAAAAGTCAAAAACTGTTGTTCTAAGAACATGAACATTTGAGCCCATTGCCCCGTTTCAATATCTCATTCTTTTTCTTGTTCTATGACTGTATTGGGAAACAGTGTTGAAACAGTTCTCTTCTCTTTAAAAAAATAAAATAAAAACGGCCTCTAATTTGAGCTGAAGAGACAGACTCTAACTGTGACATAACTTAACATAACTTTGTTTTTCCCTCTCTGACAAAAAAGCAAGCTCCATATGAGAATAGCTTGAAATCAATTGTGTTTCACTATACTCTCTGATAAATGGAATTAGCAAAAGAACATTTAGCCAGGAATGAGACACTTTACATTGAACTCAAATATAACAATTTTTTTGCAAGTTGAAAAGTTGAATTGTAGATTCAAGAAAAGCATTTGGGTCTCAGTGTGTATCTGTCTGTATGATTATGTGCAGATGGTTGAAGTTTGAAGAGGACGTAGAAGATGGTGGGGAGAGGTGGAGTAAACCCTACGTGGCTACTTTGTCACTACACAGCTTATTTGAACTGCGGAGCTGCATACTCAATGGCACAGTCATGCTGGATATGAGGGCCAACAGCATTGAGGAAATTGCAGGTAAAATAAATTAAAAGGAAATATGCTTTGAGACCCATTTCTCATGTTAAAAAATCCAACAAATACATGAACTACCTCAATAACCTACATTTCCTTGCTCAATGCAGAACTGTTTGTTTCCTTGCTGTGTTCATGTCTTTGCCTTTGTTACCCCTCAGACATGGTGATAGACAGCATGGTAGCAACAGGCCAGCTGAAGGAGGATTTACGCAACATGGTGCGGGAAGCCATGCTGAAGAAACATCACCACCAGAACGAGAGAAAGCTCAGCAATCGCATCCCTCTGGTGCGCTCCATCGCTGACATAGGCAAGAAACATTCTGATCCGCTCTTGCTTGAACGAAACGGTGAGATCCTCCTATGCGCTTGCATTTCTTTTTCCTCCATTATTTTCCACCACCGGGGAGCTGTTCCTAAAAAATATATATATATCCATTGTTCAAATCCCTCAATGCCAGCGTAGAAGGTGGATGGTAAAAGTGAGTAAAATCTAGAGAATGATCAGCACTGAAACAGCTGTCCCCTTAGTGAAAGAGAAATCTGGGTGCTAGTGACTGTGCTAACCTGAATGGCTGGCCTGGCTTGGGGTTTGAATTAATGATTGTTTTTACTCCATAGGGTGACACTCAGGAATTATTGCTTTTCAGTCAGCATTGTTTATACTTTGGACTGGGCATGCCCACAGTGGTGCTAATGTATGGTGTGCATTTTACATTGTGAAAGAAATATGAAATTCTCCACTTCTCTGCTTGTGTGTTTTTTTTGTTTTCTCGGGCTTGCATTTTCATACCATTAAACCTGAAACACAGGTGTGAAAGGTCAAACATAATATTTGTGATGATGGTTGGTGATGGTGATTGCTGCAGTGTGATCGATTTATGCTCTGTGCCAAATAGATGTATGTGGAGAATTTAAGACTGGCCTGTTGTTGAAGAGCACATGTATGCTGACAGCGCACTGACGTCGTGCTAACTCCATCCTGTCCTGCATGCAGGCCTCTCTGAACATTGAGTTCACCTCAGTCTTGTTGTGTGACTGGTTTGTTTGGATTTAAATGAGACAAGTTGTTTGGCTCTGTGGACCCTCCTACATGCCTCTCTGAATCATTCTCAGTGTCCTCTGCACACAGCCATGCTTTCGCTCACGTTTATGCAAGCACGAGTCTCTCTAACTACACCTCTGCCACGCTCTTGCTGCCCACCCCTTCCGGCTGCGTCTCCTCCAGATACCATCCCCGTGATGTACTCCTACCTCATTTGTTTTTTCCTCTCTGCTCCATCCCTTATTCCTTTCCTTCCTTTTCTCTCTCCCCTTTCCTCTCCTCCTTGTGCATTTGTCTCCTTTGTTAGGAGAGGGCCTGTCCTCTTCACGTCTCTCTCTCCACAAGCCAGGGGCGGCCTCCTCTGTCTCCAACCTCTACCAGAGACAAGAGTCCAAGGTCTCCGTCCTGCTCAACCATCTCCTGCCCTCTTCTTCCTTCAACACTGGGCCCTTCGCAGGCCAATCCACCCTCACCACCCCTCAAAATACCCCCAGTCCCTCCCGTTCCCACGGCGCAGGCCCTGGCCCTCAAGGTATCCCTGAGGTGGTAGTTTCTCCCCCTGAGGATGACGACCCTCCAAACTCTGCGGGAGAAGCGGCAGCATCAACACAGCTCAGCCGGAGAACATCCTCTGCATCCCAGGGTCTTGAGCTGCTGCCCTTAGAAGGCAAATATCTGTGTAGCCCGCCAGTGTGAGTCACGGCTTGAACAGAGAACACTAGCACTAGCATGAAAGCTCTGCTTCCTGTAACTTCTAACTCTCCCCACCTGCCGCCATCCCATTCATATCTCACAGCAAGGTTCACAAGCTAAGACATTCCTCCTATTTTTATCCACAAAGATTTTTAAACATTTCACATTTTCCACTTCATGATTCTTTCTTCTGTTCCTTCTTTGTTTTAATTTGTTCCGCTCAGCCATTTTTTTTTTACTAACATCTTCCTTCATTCTTAACTTTTTTTTTAAAAATTTCTTTCTGCCATTCAAAACATTTCTGTTACCTCCCTAAATTTTTTTTTTTTTTAGGATTTTCCTCAGCATCAAAGCCTTGCTTGGCACTGTTCCCTTCACACCTACTTCACTGTGATTCCATGGCTTCCTTCTCAAATGTTGGAGTCTGTGCATAATGCATCATGTGTCCTGTGATGTTTGATTTTCAGTCACCAACCCTATCAAACTATTTCCAGTTGATGGGTTGATTTCATATAGGACAAGATAGAAAGGTTGTGTATATTTTAGATCCTGATTATTTGTGTTTACTTAAGTTATTACCACCATCATAGTCATTTAGTTCTGGATGTCTGATAATGTAATTTAATGTATAAGCAAGCTGTAGGTGCAGGTACACTGTGGGAGGGAACTCTATCAAAACGCTTAAAGCCAATCTCAATGTAGCTGTCACAGTTTGCTTCAGTATTTGTCAGGGTCACACCCCTCTTCTTTCCCCTACTCCCCTCTTCCATCTTCCCACTCCAATCCAGGAAGTGCTGATTACTAGGGACAGCTACAACAAGTCCTATGAGCTGAGACTAATGCAGTGTTCGCCATTATAATAAGAAGAGAGGAATTCCATTAGGGATCTGTTTTTGCAAACCGTCGTCTATGTTTTAATCATTAACACAAAATGATTGCACTGCACTTTGGAGTGTACTATGATGCACCTGTAAAATGTGTAAAGGTTGCACATTGAGAGCATAATTTATAATGTAACACACTGCAGAGTCTGGGGCTTTTGACCTTACAGTGCTTTCAAGTCGTAAATCTTTCCAGGCTACCTCCACATTTAAAGTATACACAAATATCTTGCAGCTTGTGTGTTTTCCATCCCTTCATTTTGGCACCCATGCTCTTCTGCCGCCATCAATTCCTGGGTATAAACATTCTTTTACCCGATAGAATGAGGTAGTGAGGGCAGCTTGTGCCAGCAGCATGGCTAAATATAAGCCAGAAACCAGGGTGCTGTGTTTGTACTGTATGTGCTATCATATTGGCAACTACAGTGACTTTTCCTTCCTCTCAAACCGACCCATGTCTGTTTATTTTTAGACTGTGTGTGTGTGTGTGTGTGCGCGCGCATGTGTGACTGTGTTTGTGATCGCTCAACTTCAAAGGATGGAATAGTAACAGCGATCACTTGGTGGGAGCTGACTCTTAAAGGTTGGGGTGGTCTGATTATAGCTGACAAGCTTCTGTAATTGTAACCCTTTCTCGGAAAATATACATAATTTCCCAAGAGGCATGACAGGTCTTGACATCAGCTTTCTGTTTACTATTCAGAGGGGGGTTTTAAGCCTTCATTATTACATTTAAATCACCCTGCAGGATGTAACGATGGTGTTATTTACACTGCTGGTGTTAAACATCACTTGGTCTGTTCATTGTACAGTGAGAAGGTTACACAGTAAAATGTCTTATTGTGAAATCTGTCAGGATGAAAGTAATCGATTCGCTTATGTACTTTAAAGCTATTTATTTGCTTGATACGTCATTGATGGAACCCCTGTACACAGGGCATGCAGGCAGTCAGCAGTACACTTGCTCTGTTTTAATATCCCTCTGCTACTCCTGGTCATTTTTATAATGCATGAAGTGAACCATTTCTTTATGAAGGCAAATGGTTGTACCATTCACATGGTTACCTTATGCCATTTTATAATCCCCCGTATATACACAGATACTTGTAAACTGCAGAAAGATACCAGCATTAGCTTGATCTCACAACACACCATGTCTGCACAACTACTACTAAAAAACAACGTGAATACATTTGACATCCTGATTTTATTTTATTTTTTTAGAAAAGACAGAAAGTCTACAGCCCAACAAAAAAAGACGATATTTGCATAATTGAGTTATTTATGTTTCTCTTCCCATCACTGTTGAATGGCTAGTATGGGGGAGCATTCCAGGGCTTAGCCTTCCTGAATGAAGTGTGTTGGCGGACGCAACCTAAACTAATCCCTCCCTGATTCCAAGGGGCTTTGTTGGGTATGTGAGCAATCATGCTCCTGTTCAGCAGCCACAGCTACCCAGAATCCACTGGGGTTACTTCAGGGTATAGTTTGAGTGTAAGGATCCTTTGCCAAAAAGTCTGCTGGTAGAACACATTTTTGATTCAGGATCCAATGTAAATGAGCATGTGCTTTATTGTTCGAGCACTGTTATCTTTTCTTTTTTTTCCTTTCTTTTTTTAAACTCCTGAAGTAAAACAAAAAAGACTTCCTGGTGGTGAAATGAGAAATGTTTTCATGTGTAAACCAAGACAAAGAAAAATCTGGTAAAAGAAGTGTTAATCTGAATTTCAGAGGATAGTGTCCAATATGCTATCCTTGGATTCAAATACATCACTCCCTCATTTCATCTCCCTCTATCGTGTCACCTCAAGTGCTAGCGTTTCCTGGATCTGGTATGGCTCGAATCAAATAAAGCAATGTGGAAGTGTGCTGCCAATTATGCACAAAAATACCAGAGCTTCAACACTTGAAGGTGCTGAAGTCTGAAGAAGATGAACTGTCAGGCATATCAGACATTCTCTCACCTTAAAATCAGGGCTGGCAATATTCAGTCTCAGTAGAACTAACTTAAGCGGCAAAATAATGAGCTCAACAAATGAGGAGCAACCAGTCAGATATATCCTGTCCCCTGTGGAGAGACATCACAGTCTTACAGCAGCTCTGTGCTAAATCAACAAATTCTGCACTTATGGTTTTACTGCAAGAAATCCTTTTAGTTGTTGTCAAACATCGGAAAAGCAAACGGCAAATGTTGCGCAGCATTTGAACTAGTTTGTGTTTTATCAGTTTAAAGCTTGTCTTTTGTAAGTCAGACACACTTTGATCATTGTAGAACACTGAGTCTCTGCAAACCCTAATGTGGTCGTCAAGTTTTCTGACCAAAAGTGGAACAGACAGAGGCGCTGCTTATCAACAGGCAAGACAGGCAACTGCTTGGGGGGGCCCCGGGCCAGAAAGGCCCCCCCCCCCGAGGCAGATGAACTGAGAACCGCAGCAGTAGCTCAAAATGTAAAATTTTGCAATGACAGAAGAAAGCCTCCCTAATAGAGCCCCATTTAACAGCACTCACTCTCGCTGCCTTGCTGAGCATCTCATGTGTTATTCCTTCATTACAGTTAGACCATTAAAGGGTAATGAAGAGGAATGATCTGTCTGGGAGTGAAAAAAGAACACTGGCATACATAATTGTGTTTGGAGGGGCCCCCAGTGAATTTCTGCCTTGGGCCCCAACAGACTAGAATCGCAACTGGGAATAGATACATTTCACATACACTAAACTGCAGAGCTTAGACTCTGGGATTATGTGGCTGGTTTGTTTGCCAACAGATAATCTCTGATAAACTTCATCAGTGAAACTGTCCTTGGTTTATTGAGCCCATTTGAAAAAGAACTGCTCAATCACAGTGGAAAATTACTGTGAACATGTTTTCTGTTGTGTTCTTAAAAATGAAAGCCTGACTAGAGGGAAAGAGAGAAAGATAACAGACTGTTGATTTTGAATAACAACATCACAAGTGGTATGTTATTGTGAATCACACTGGTATTCTGCACCAGTCTTTGCTCCCTGAGTACTAACTCAGCATCCATCACTGCTTTGTCTCCCCCTGCCTCTCCTCTCCTCCTTTCCCTTCCAGGACCAATGGTGTCTCCAAACTCTGTCCCAAACAACCTGGACGGCAACAAGGCGATGGAAAGAAGGCCGTCCAAAGTAGGGGTCAGTAGAGAAAGCAGCAGTGTCGACTTAAGCAAGGTAACATGAGCACAGCACTGAGCACAGAACCAGTCCCATCATGGTGGAGGGGCCCATGAGTTCATTAGTTTTCCACAGACGCTTCAGTGTTCTGTGTTGAAAACTGCCTGTATGGAAGCAACCATCACATTCCCATCAGCCTCTTTCTTTTGGTCTCAGTAAAAGGCATCTGAGGACATTATCCCACCTGTGATGGACAAAGAATTGATCATCAAAGTAAAAGTCTTACACGGTTATGTAACTGTGTTTGGTTTTTAAAACATTCCTCCCTCGCATGGCCCTCATTCGTCCTACCATTTTGAAGCTCTTCATCCATTCAAAGAAATGGCAGACTGCCATAAGTAGTTATCATTCTAAAACAGCAACGACTGCCAAAACAACAAGATGCAGTGTTTAGATGAGTCAGAGGATCCGAAGGAGGGGACCACGGCGCAGTCTTTTCTACACAAGGATGAAGAAAATGTCCTGCTCAGATCTGTTTTTAGTCAATATTAAAATAGCAAAACAAGTAATGCTTCACATTGATGGACGATCTTTGCTCAGTACCTTGTAGAATATGAAACTATCAGCTTTCAAAGCATCTGAGCGACCTGCTGCATTCCCTTTCATTCAATCTACTTCATCTTTTTGTGTTTGTCTTTGTACATTGTCTATTGTTTCATTTTTTCCATTTATTATTTGCATGTTCCTACATATCCAGTTCCTTAATTTCATTGGTTTTCTTGGTTGTACTGGTGTTAGGTGGACATGAATTTCATGAAAAAGATACCCCCTGGTGCTGAAGCTTCCAACGTACTGGTGGGAGAAGTGGATTTCCTGGAGAAACCCATAATTGCCTTCGTAAGGCTTTCCCCTGCAGTCCTTATCACAGGCCTCACAGAGGTGCCTGTGCCTACAAGGTACAATAATTACATTCAGTTTAATCAAGTCATTTGTAAAAGCTCCCTCAGTTGAGACTAATAAATCCTAAGGAATAACTTTGATTCTCACTGAAATTGTATCCACGTCCAAAGAATCAATGGGTCTTTCAAAATTGGGATTCCCAATTAACTGATTATACTCAGTGATTATTATTGTTTTATGTATATTTGTCTTCTTCAAAGGTTTCTATTCCTGCTTCTGGGTCCTCATGGCAAAGGGCCACAATACCATGAGATTGGGAGATCGATGGCAACATTAATGACAGATGAGGTGAGAGAAAGAAAGATGGACCCCTTTCTTTGACTCGTTGTTTCAGCTTGGCATGTCCTGGAACTTAAGACACGGGAATATAATAAATGTGTAATTTTTGAATGATGATACTGGTTTAATATAGTATTTTATTGTGCTCTATTTTAACATGCGACGCCTTTCTGTTGTTTCTGTGAACAGTACCATTTGTAATTGCTGAGATGTTTAAGTAACTCCCATGAACAATCATTATCTTTCTTATTTAAAAGATTTTCCACGACGTAGCGTACAAGGCTAAAGACCGAACAGATCTCCTCTCAGGGATAGATGAGTTCCTCGATCAAGTGACTGTCCTGCCTCCTGGAGAATGGGACCCTACTATCCGGATTGAGCCCCCTAAGAATGTCCCATCTCAGGTGAAAGTCTTTTTCTTTCATTACTTTTGATTCATTTTGATGAACAGAGACATTCAAATACAATGTGAAATAAAAGAACAGAAATTTGCCTCGTAATGTTATTGCACAGTACATATTTACCTCATCCTTACATCTCTATTCAGAAACAATATCCTTAAGCTTTCCGCTCACTACAGTGGGTCTCCTGTATTTACCTTAGCTTATACCACTATGATCACACTGAGAGTGCCCCCTTATGGATTTAAAGAAACATGACAGTGAAGGAACTTTGAAAGATTTAAATGCATTTCATTTCCTTTGGCATGCAGATGAAGAGGAAGAGACCGTCCCAGCCCAATGGCACTGCGTCTCCATCGGGTGAGCAGGAAAAGGAGGAGGACAATCATACAGGGCCTGAGCTGCAGCGGACCGGAAGGTATGTTTATCTTATTTTCATTGCAGACCTTTGACTATAGCTTTTTTCAGCTTGCTTTTTTTTTTACGTAACAGTGCCGAGACTAAGCTCAGCCTTCATCACATCTTAATACAATCACATTGATTCTGCGCCAACTTAACATCGGTGCCCCAGGCTGTGAATACAGACATGCACCTGCTCTGTTTCTACCTCTACAGTACAGCGGGGGGATCACTTCGTCCCTCTATTACACCTCCGCAAGATTCAGCTTGAAGGCGAAACGGCACAGGGACTTAAATATTGCTTCTTAAACCGGCAGTCATAAAAGGACTGACCAATCATTGGACTCATTGGAATAGGAATTATTATTAACTTCACTAGCATCAAAAAGCCTACATTTATTATGTGTGTCCTCATTTAATGAACACCCTTGTTAGCACTAGTATTAATGTTGAATAAATCATGTTTATCATGTGTCATGTTAACAGGACCTGCAAACTTATTAGCAGTTACAATGGAGAGGATATCTTTGCTGCCAATGCTCTCCAATCAAGATCAGATTAATAACACCATGAAAAATGTTTCCTTGTAAATTGTTTTACCTACAGCAACAATCATGCTTCTATCTTCTATATCTCAACATTACTGTTTGTTAGCAAATACCTTTGTGCTGTATTCTGTCCATCTCAGTGGCTGATTGACATTTATCAATAACTCATGCTGCCTCTCCTGATCCCAGGCCACACAGCAAGAAAAATGTGTTTATTTGAAAACCTCAGCAAGACACACACCCACACACATCAGCTGGGAGGCACTGTATTATTTACAGATTCACTCTCCCTTCAAACTGCTACTATAAAAGGCTCCTGCTACGAGGGAGTGACAAGGGGACAGAAGAGTGCAAGTAGCTAATGCAAAGAAAGCTGGAGGCTGGAAATAGAGGTTATTCCAGAGGTGTGAGGGAAATCAAAATCAAATAAGACCTCCAGCGCAAAGAATTTGGACAGGTTTCAGGGGGAAGTGATGAAGAATTACAAGGTGTGAAATCAAATCCCTCAAAAGCAATGTTGAAAGAACAGAAACAAAGAGAGGAGGCTTCGTGGACGGTGACATTCTGTACAATATGAGCATGAAGATGAATTCTGTCCCTGTTTTAAACATTTTGGACTTAAGCATCTGTTTTTAGTATTTTATATCCTAAAGATGCATGATCATAAGGTCATGATACTACCTGATTTTCCAAACATTTAGATGTTCATATAATGCATCTTTTGAATTAACTCGTAAAAACAATGGCAATAAACCATCTTTTTTTTTTTTTTATTGATTATTTAAAAGAGAGTTTGTCAGTGTTGAGTGATCCAATCATGCATTCCTGTACATGTCAAACATTAAATGAAACCTCCGTTCCCTTCCAGGATATTTGGAGGTCTGATCTTGGACATCAAACGGAAGCTGCCGTTTTACTGGAGCGACATCAGGGACTCGTTCAGCCTGCAGTGTCTAGCCTCCATCCTGTTCCTCTACTGCGCCTGCATGTCCCCTGTCATCACATTCGGAGGGCTTCTAGGAGAGGCAACAAAAAACAACATTGTAAGTCCACAATTTGGGCACTTAAGAGTCAGCACTTGGGCTTTTTGTGAACCCAATGGGAATAAAACTCTGCACAACTTTTGTCTAAGTGCTGTATTGTACAAACTGCCATATATAGAAGGAATTATAACATTTAGCTACCAAGTGCTGATATGCAAATCATGTGGCACTTGATAAATGGATGTTGTCATGGTATGTTAGATGACAATGACACCTCAAGCTGCGGAGTTTAAAGCAAAGATCTCATCTCATTTAAAAATAGATGTACAAACAACAACACTCATTTGAGTAGTTTTCCAACATGGTCTTTGTCTCTTCTTATCTGTTATCACACTGAAAGCTTTTCTGTAAAGTGTCTCTGTCTTTTTGCGGCTCTTTCCATTTGCCTATCATGTCTTGCTCGGACGGGGACTGTTGTTATAGGGACTGTCTGCGTGCTGGTGTGTTATGCGTCTGGGTAAACTCAGCAGCAGGCGAGGTCTAGTCTGCGGGATGAAAACAATCAAACCGTTTATCTTGTCTCTCAGACACAGCCAAGGATGTCAGTTTAATCAAAACTCTGTTTTATTCCGACGGTCTTCTCTTCACCTCTGTCTTTTCTCCTTCAGCCTTTCCCCCTCTGTCCTCCTCGGTGTGGTTTCACCTCCTCTACCCATGCTTCTCACTCCCTCACCCCTTCCCTCTCGTCTGTGTCTACAGAGTGCCATAGAGTCTCTGTTTGGGGCCTCACTGACAGGAGTGGCATACTCCCTCTTCGCAGGCCAACCCCTCACTATTCTAGGCAGCACAGGTCCTGTTTTAGTGTTTGAGAAGATCCTTTTCAAGTTCTGCACGTACGTTCATGCAAGTCTTCTTTTGATTTAAAATTGAAAACAGTCACAAAATGGAAAATTGTCTGCATGGCATTTATCATGAATTGTGTTCATTTTCATATAACGTACACATGTAACAATTCTCATTCCAGTGACTATGGACTATCCTATCTGTCCCTGCGGACCAGCATCGGCCTTTGGACTGCCTTCCTGTGTATCGTCCTGGTGGCCACAGATGCTAGCTCCCTGGTCTGCTACATCACTCGATTCACAGAGGAGGCCTTTGCTGCACTCATCTGCATCATCTTCATTTATGAAGCGCTGGAGAAGCTCTTTCACCTGGGAGAACACTTCCCTGTCAACAAGCACAACAACCTGGAAAACCTTACATTTTATTCGTGAGTATTTTTTATTTTTAATCTGTTTTTATAGGAGATCTTTTGCTTAACGAGTCAGTGGAATAAACTAAAATGAAGGTCTCGGTTTGTATATGCATTCTTAAATTGATATCCGGACGGTATATTTTACAACAGATCTCATCATATTTAGTTGCAGTGGAAACTCTATTTTCTTAAGAGCTGTTCTTGTTGTTGATAACTCCTTTTAGAGCTGCGCGTTGAGCCAATGCATGTCTTCCTTGGGGCTAACTAATTTTCCAATGAACCCACCTTCTTTATTTTTTACTCTTAATATATGTGTGTTATGATTTGTTCTTCCATCTTTAGGTGCCATTGCTCCCCACCAGCCAACATATCAGAAAAGCTCATACAGGAGTGGAACCAGACGGGGTACACCCCAGATACCATCCCATGGACCAGCCTCGATGTTTCGGTGAGGCCAGCACACACAAACGCACAACACATTCGCTCATCTCGGCTCTTTGTATGTCACCCCTCCTAAGGAATAAATGTCCCGTGAGAATAATAAACATTTTCAGATAGTTAAAGTTGTACACAGTATGCCAAAAAATTATTTTTTTTACAATGCTAACCTTATGCCTTTTTTTTATTTTCTTATATAGACGTGTAAGATGCTGAAAGGGGAGTTTGTGGGCGAGGCCTGCGGTCATCATGGACCTTACATCCCAGATGTTCTCTTCTGGTCCATCATCCTCTTCTTCACCACCTTCTTCCTGTCCGCCTTCCTGAAGCAGTTCAAGACACAGAGATATTTTCCCACCAAGGTGAGATGCTTCAAACATCACGTTTAACTGCACACAGGGCGGCTTTAATTCACTGTTTGAAATCCAAACCTCTATAAATTCAAAGTGGAAAGAGATGATCTTGTTTTTATCACTCTGCACACTATATTGCTTCTCACACTATGCAAATGTTTACATTGTGTCAGTTGTTAGTATGCAGCAGCAGTCTCCTCTTTCATCCTCCCACACAGTACCAGCTTGTCTGTTATCACTTAGTGTTCTTTGTAGACAGGTGCCGCTATTGTGTGCATTATTATGATGTCGCTGTGTAATTATTTCTGCCGTGTCTCTCGCCTGAAGTATAAAGAGTGTGGTTTGTATTAGAAACAGGTTCTATTTGTTGCTGTGTGTGTGACTGACAATTCTATGCTGCATCTCTCAGAAACACAGATAAACATAGCTGTGTTGTTGTGTCATCCTTTGTTGTGTAGCTGCGATCCACTACGAGTGACTTTGCTGTCTTTATAACCATCATGGTCATGGTGTTGGTGGATTATCTTATGGGGATCCCCTCTCCGAAACTTAATGTTCCCGACCGCTTTGAGGTAGGCTTCTATTCCAGCATGTCTGAACACTGCATGAGACATCACACATAAACACTTCCTCTTTAAATGGATTTATTTGTAAGCTAATTTCTAAATGAAGCTCTTAACCTTCTGCTTCCCTATGTACACTTTTTGGACACTTCAAAACGTATTTTATGATGGGGTTTTTTGCCATTTTTGATGGTTTGGCATTAATTTTTCACAAAGGTGTGTATTTTTACTAAGTCTTTATAATTTGAACCTTACCAGTTATAAAAGGCCTATAATGGATAGGATATAACTTTATTGATCCCCAATGGGGAAATTTGGGCATTACAGCAGCAGCAGCAGTGCAGAATCAAAAACAAAAAGTCAAAAAATCGAATAAAATAATAACATAAACATAAATACAATCCAGGTAGTAAGGGGGGGATATATACAGAGGACTATATTGTGGTGGACTCAGCAGGACAATGAAAAGATAGTAATAATACTGTGCAGTAAATGGCATGTTAAAGTGACATTTGTGATCAGAAGGTTATGTAAACAGTATTGACAGTTTAATAAATATAGTGCAGTTTTGACTAGAATGCTCTGTAGAACAAAAACAGATGTTTGAACTTATAACCATTGCAGCATACAAATGTGAATTTTGTTTTGATAGATAATAAATTTGCAGATTTGACCATTTTCCATCTTATTGTGCCATTTTTCCATTTGAGCCCACCAGCACAAATAACATGCAATTTTCCTAGGAACCACTAGGGACAGTGTTGAATCTCCTACAGCCATAGTAATGAAAGAGCTGTACTAAAATGAGATGTGAATGTAGATGTGGCTGTCAGAGAGTGATATATGTGTGTAAAGAGAAACTAGTGTGTGTGTGCACGTGTGTGTGTGTGTGCATGTATGCAAATGAAGAAAAGAAAAAACATTCACAAAGAGAATTCACTTTATTGTATGCCTAGTATTCTAAATATAGCCTTTTGCTGCATTTTCCCAACAGCCAACTTCAAAGAACCGAGGCTGGCTGATGGACCCGTTAGGAGAGAATCCCTGGTGGACGCTGCTGGTTGCAGTGCTGCCTGCCCTGCTGTGCACCATCCTCATCTTTATGGACCAACAGATTACCGCAGTCATCATCAACCGCAAGGAGCACAAGCTTAAGGTCAGCACCTGCCTTCCTACAGGAAAGTTCACCTTACACCTTCTGTAATATCCAACTGTACAAACTCTACCAATGCAGCATTTACAACTCCCATACAAAGAAACATCAACTGGAAATGAAAGAGTGAGGATGGTTTATCCCAATCCCTGAGTTTATTTACCTGATAAGGAAAAGATGTTCCAAATTAAATATAAACCACAAAGCACAGTTTTTAAGGAGCATTGTGGGGAGTGAGAGTGGAGAATGCACCAGACAGCATCAGCATTAAGAGTTGAACATACAACCGGTGCAAAGAGGGACATTTAGAATAATCCAAAATGTTACACACACCGCTTCTTGTTTTGTCTCGACCTTAATACTCTGTCTCTTTTATCTCTGTCCCTGTCCGTCATAGATTCTCTAGTCTGTCCTTCTACCCTACATCAGAGGAACTAGAATCTCGGTCAGCCTTTTTCTGGCCTCAGAGTTCTTTAATCAGGACTATCATTAGACAAAAAATTACCCAGAATTCCAAGAATATTATGTTCAAATTTGATCTTTTACAGATTATGATTTTTTTCTCAAGGATTGCATTTGCTGCACAGGGAATAACCAAGGCTGCTGAGCTGGCTTTCAGGCTGTCTATCTCCCTGTGTGTCTTACAGAAAGGCTGTGGCTATCACCTGGACTTGCTGATAGTGGCGGTGATGCTGGGCGTGTGCTCGATCATGGGCCTGCCATGGTTCGTAGCAGCCACCGTCCTCTCCATCTCCCACGTGAACAGCCTGAAAGTGGAGTCTGGCTGCGCTGCGCCTGGAGAGCAGCCCAAGTTCCTGGGTATCAGGGAGCAGCGGGTCACTGGATTCATGATCTTTGTTCTCATGGGTTGTTCTGTATTTATGACCTCAGTGCTTAAGGTGAGATATCGATATAATACACCCTCCATTGCCTCACGTTTTAGACCCTCCTTAATAGGTCAAGTCACTCATTTGTGGCCAGAGGTTGTGAATAATTAGCAACGATTTCACGACTGTCTTTTTCATTTGACACTGCAGCAAATTCCATCATTTCCTCTCATTTCCTGTGAGCTGTGATTGATTACTGTAGTTCTGCTGTCCCTCACAGTTTATCCCTATGCCAGTGCTGTACGGAGTCTTTCTCTACATGGGAGTCTCTTCGCTCAAAGGCATTCAAGTAAGACTCTCCTCTGCTGCTCTTTGAAGATAATACACCCTCATACTCTGAACAGAAACAGCAGTCAGGAACTGTTGCTGAAGATAATTGTGCTTCTTGTGCTTCCAAACCTTTGATCGTAATTCAGAACCCTAAAGGGCTTCATTTAAACGTGTTCCTTCTTCTGAATAATGGATGGAATGGCCGCTTTTATTTCCTCGTTTTCTCTGCAGTTCTTTGACAGGATCAAGCTGTTCGGCATGCCTGCCAAGCACCAGCCGGACCTGATCTACCTGCGCTACGTACCGCTGTGGAAGGTCCACATCTTCACCCTGGTGCAGCTCACCTGTTTGGTGCTGCTCTGGGTCATCAAGGCCTCTGCAGCAGCGGTTGTGTTTCCCATGATGGTAATGATTTGAAAGACTGTCAGTGATTCTGATGTCGGCCGTTTTTAAATGAACTGATTCAAACTTCCGTCTTGTGATGTTAATGCTTTTTTTAAAATAAATGTCTTGTCTGCATGTCTCCAGGTTTTGGCGCTGGTCTTTATCCGAAAGCTTCTCGACTTTTTCTTCACAAAGAGAGAGCTGAGCTGGCTTGATGATTTGATTCCAGAGAGCAAGAAGAAGAAGGAAGATGACAAGAAAAAGAAAGCTCGAGAAAAGCTGGTAAACCCCCTTGATTTATTTAGATATTGTTTGATTCAAGCAGACGTTTTTCTTCTTCTGACTGGATGACCGTACTCACCTTTTTTATAATTAACTGTTACTGTTCTAAACTATGGGGACAAAACAGAACAGATATCTCAGACTGTGTTGTATGTACTTTCCTGTAGAACCAACACAAGAATGTTTGCCTAATTTTCACATTTCAAATGGCCCTGATTTGTTTTCATGTACCAGAACGTGTTTAAAAAATCCTGCAGGATCGCCTTATCTACTTTGCATCCAACGCACTGTTCAGACCTGTACTGTTTCAGTAGGATCTGAATAAAGGGTGTTCAACACATGACGTTAAGTTTCAAGTCATGGATAATATTGTAATATCTGGCTGCATCAAAAACTGTAAATAACTTTGAGATAATAGTGTTCTGTATATTAAACGGCTTTGTGATGTAAAAAAGGGACATTTTTAAGATTTGAGAAAAAGAAACCACATGAGACTCATAACAGCCAATTTAATATACGAGTGACTACGGAGCAATAAAGCCCGAAGGAAAACATCCGGAGGAAAAAGACGGTCGTAAACTCATTCTTGTGTTTTTCCCTCGTTGGGTCTTATTGATCTGACAGCTAGTGTTGTGATTAATGCTTCCAATGCACGTTTCATTCAGCAAGAAGAGTCCAAACTGCAGGGGGAAGACATGGGACTGAAGGTCGGCTATGAAGGCTCCGACCTGCTGAAAATCCCTGTGAAAGCACTCTCAGGAAGGTGAGTTTGACTCCATATGAGGCCCACTTTGAGTATTACAGGGATTGTGTTTATTTGAAATGACTAATAATGAGTGTTTTCCATTTTTACTTCTATATGGTATGTGGTTAATTTGTATTGTTTTGAGTCTTTTAAAGAGGCAAAAAAACCCTCATTTGATAATGGTGAAAATGTTTTTGGGACGTTACAAGTTCATCGTTCACTTATCAGCATTAAAAGACAAGTAAATGATAAACAAGCACCGCGCACAACTTCCAGTGCTCATCATGACAGTGTCGGTCAGCTTTGTGTTATTATGTCCATCCTGAACAGATCTTACAGAATAGGACTAGTGACCCACAGCATCCCAATGGAAGAAGAGGTAGCAGGGCTGTGTGTCTGATGCAACACATTTGAGCCACATGGCTGCGCTCTAACCTCACTGATGCTCAGATAGTCAGCGCATGGCTCACTCATCAGCTGATTCAAACACACTGTCACTGGCTTTTAAACCTGCTGCTTTGTGTGCTGTTGGGTTTGATTTTGAGGGCCTTTATCTAACTTGATGAGACTGCACAGTCGTAATAAATAACTCCCATCTAATGCAGTAATTAATCCCACAGTAGTTGAACGTTTGAACATGTCTGACTGGAACTTGAGCTGGTCATTTAATTGAACTCTGCATGTTTGTGTCTGCTTGTTTGAACTGTCCTGCACTGTGATTTGACATCAACAAGTTGTTTTCTCTTTGTGTGTGTGTGTGTGTGTGTGTGTGTGTGTGTGTGTGTGTGTGTGTGTGTGTGTGTGTGTGTGTGTGTGTGTGTGTGTGTGTGTGTGTGTGTGTGTGTGTGTGTGTGTGTGTGTGTGTGTGTTTGCATGTTTTTGTAGTTGTGATTATGACCCCTTGGTTGTAAATATCTCTGATGAAATGACCAAAACAGCAGCGTGGAAAGCAGTGAACTCGAGTGCACAGTCATGTGCCCAACCTAAGAAATGAAGTGGAACGCCTCCCCCCCCTCTGCCCCGCCAACCTTCATCTAGCAATAAAAAAAATAAAAAAATAAACCCCATCCTATTACTACAGGTGACTACTTCTGAGGCACACATTTACTGCAGTGAAGTAAACAAAGCTTAATGCAAAGTCTTTGCTGTTGATGTCTCGAGGATTTGGTATCACAGTTTAAAACTGAACAAGTACAGATATGGGTTGGGCTTTGTCTCCTTAAGCTCCTCAGACTTAAAAGAAAAAAAGGCTTTGATGGCTTTATTTAGAGAGAGGAGAGTGTATAGAGTCTGTAGTCAGGGAGAGAGAAGGTGGAGAATGAAATGCAAGAAAGGAGCCACAGGACAGATTCAGAAAAACAAACAAATGCAGTTGTCCTCCACCCTGAAACACCAGCGTACATTTCAATGAGCGCTCATCTTCTTTATTCAGTCAGGAAAAGGTGGCCTGTGTTAGAGTTGATGTCAGCCCAGATACACCGGGAGGAAGCTCCACTGCCGAGGCCTTCCTGTGATCAGAGGCCCTCCTCCCACACAACACTCTATCCCGCTGACGGGTACCACCTCGAAGCTCTGAGGGGGCTGCTGCAGGATCTCCCCCCCCCCCCCCCCCCCCAGTCCTGGAGGGGTGTGTGCAGACGGCTGCCTCGCTTTTCTGCAGAGGGCACATCTCCGAGGAATTCTGCAGTTACTGCCCACCGACCCTCACTGTTTAGGAACTCTTGCAAACATGTCACCCATTAAAGCCACAGATGCCAAAGGAACAGGCCTCACTGGTGGGGATCTTGGAACAGAATTTTTCTGTATATTTTAAGTTAATTTTTCTGTTATCATTTTAGCTGGTCTTAGTATTGTTCTGTGTTATTCATGCACTTCTTCAGTTTTATCTTACATAGAAACTCATTAGGTGAAAGCCATACATGCACTGTTAGTGCCAGTGGATTATATTTAATCATTTGGTTTGGGACTGTTTTATACACAAACCAAAACAAGGGTACATTCAGACAGAACTACACCACACTACTAATTCAAACATGTTTGTAGTAGGAGAACTCAGTATTGATATTGCTGCTCATACGTTGTTCAGTTCTTTCACTGTAAACCTCACTGTTAATACTGTACGTGAAGTTGTAGAAATGTCAGTATGTATGTTTGTATTTAAGCTCTAATATTTTCATATGTAACATAGTAGAAAGCCTACGTAAGAGGCCATATGAAGTCTGTACTGTACAGGAAGCACTTTGCCAGTCTAGTTTCTTACTTAAAACAGAGTATAACGTATTCATGACTTAAAAAAGGTTCCTCCTCTCACCGCATCTCTACAGCTGTAGTGCAAACATCAGTTAAAGAACTCAGGAATCTGGAGCGATTTCTGACTGTGGTCACTTGATATTTTTGTCACAAGGCGGCGATAATTAACTGCCCACCTCTCATCGCTGGTGTCACAACTGTTTGAATAAATGCTGTAAATCCTAAAACATAGCAAAGGTGCGAAGTAAAAAAAGAGAACATTCATGACCCAGGGTTGTGGCACCTGTTTTTTATACCGTCTGTGTTAGTGTTGGTATTGGTGTGTTTGTGTGCAGTGTAGAGATAAATCTGTATGTTTCACGCTGCAAATCATTTTATGCAAAATATTTCTACAGTAAATGTAAAAAAGAAATAGAATATTCTATGAAGTTGTACTTATTTTGCTACGTGCAGTCGTGTTTTAGCAATAAGTATCCCCTACTGTGCAGCGTATGGACTCATGAATGTGGCTACTGTTCAGGCAGATAATAATTAGTGAGATGATTTCTGTGCGTTTCATCGGCTCTGTCTGCGTGTAGCTACAGTGACAAATACGGACATTAGCTTGCGTGCCTTGTCAAAGCTGGTTATGTATCTTACGTGCTCAGAGCGGATGTACAGGTACACACAAGGTGGCACATACATGCCAAAGACAGACTGTCATTATTGTACAAGATGGAAGCAGTAAACGGCTCTTCATATCTGTCGTAGTGTTATTTGGCATCTGTGTGAAGGTGGCAGTCTGAGCCCCTGACTTAAACAATGTCATTTATCTTCCATGCAAGTGTAACTCTAAATTCAGTGTCTGTTTACTGTCACAGTGTCGTATATGCTCACGTTTAAAGCTCTGTAATCAATATTGAGGTACTGTTTTTTTAATGATCAGTGAATGTCAAACGATTGTACCGTCAACGACAAAAAGGAAGTCAGTAACATCACATTACATTACATTATGTTTTTACACAAATAATTATTTCCCTAGATATACTGTATGGACCATTTGATATAGAGTGAGAGACATCAGATCTGCTGAATATCCTCCATTCATGTTCTTCTAATTTCATAATAATAGTGTTTATTTTGATGGAAAATGCCTATTTTCACATATCATTTTAAACATGTTCGCTCTGAAGAGTGGATGTCAACAACGTGGAAAAGAGAGTTGAGCCTTTATCACTTCATAAATACGTGTGTTGTGCTGTACAGACACATGACATCAATGAAGCACACAAGGACCTTTGTGTCAATGCCGATTTGTGCAAAGCAATAAAAGTGAATACATGGTGATTATTTTCTTCTGTCTTCATTTAAATAACAGTGTTTCAGCATGTTCAAGAGGAGAGGTATCATTTTATGTTGGTTTGACTGTAAAATGCAAAATCAGTAGTTATCTTGTCTCATAAAACAAATGAAAGGGATCCTCAGGAAAATGTTTAGGTGATAACTAAAATAAGGGCTTACATTTACACAATATTCTTGAAATCATTGAAATATATACCTCATTGAAATTGGTATTGCACCATTAAATATCCAGAGTTGGAGGAGTTACAGTCAGACCAATGTGAAGATAAAAAATGATAAAATCCTTTTCTGAACCTTGGATCTATTTCATGTTGGAGACAGAAGGTGGCAGCAGAGATCTGTCTCAGGAGAGAAAACCGGAACTGAAGAAACGCAACCTTTTTATACTGAATCATCTTTTCCACAGTCATTGTCTCAGTTGTAGAGACAGGTTTGTATTTTCATCTAATTCTAGTCTTGGATGAGCTTTTGTGTAGATAGCAAGAAATAATTGTTAACATAGACTGGTATAAACATTGCGGGTAAAATTAAATAGTAAAAAGAAAATTGTGTTATGTCCCAAGTTCTAATTATAAACTGATGCATCGTGCTGTTTACTTCATACCCAAACTGGGATTCAAAGGAAATACCACCCATACAGTATGTGAATAAAGAAGGCCTTTCTTGTGATTCTTCACACTTCATAGCGATGATTAAAAGGTTTAATAAACATAAATATAATTGTGTGTTTATGTTTGAGTTTTTCTGTTCTCAACCTCACCTTGTTCAACATGATTTATGTACATTTATGTATTTTCCTCACGGTATTAATTATTCAATTACTTTAATTTATAACACACTTTGTAATTTTTTTTTTTTGAAGAGCCATATAAATGAAGTCTTACTTATTAGTACACAAAATGTTTAAGGTAACAGTAGCCATGTTGAATACATCTCAAGGCATTAGTTTGGTCCTACATGAGCTGTGGAGTGACTCAGGGCTTCATGTAACAAGCAGACGAGTGGAACGTAATTCTTTACTCTTGAAGATAAGTGGTACACTGTTTCACCACTCACCAGCACACACACACACACGCACACAGTGCAGACACATACAAACACATGTTAAGTTATCACAGGCGCTACACGTTTCATTTATTCAGGTTCAGCCTTTGGACTAATGTTGCCTTATTTTAAGTTGCCTTATTTGGATACAACAAATGTAACAAAAAAAATCTTTACAATACAAATTAAACTATTTCAACAAATAACAGTTTGTTAAAGGAAAAAAAAAAAACAGGTTGTTAAGCAAAAGTAGTGCTATATTGGTTTCACTTTATACATGTGCCGTTGTCTCTATTTTATATGTGACACAAGTAACGAATGTACAACTATTTTTTACAAGGCGTCACTAGCACTCCTCACATGTAGCAGGCTGACTAAAAAGGGTGTCATCTGACAGATGTTGTTTTTCTGCAGACAAAAGAAATCCTAATCAAGGGACCACTTTCTTTTTTACAGGTAAAATCAGTCATTTGTGTCTCAAAGTCCTTGATTTGTAACAAAGTGGACAAAACGGGAAAATATAACACTGCACTGTAACAGGAGGAGTTTCCCCAAGCATGTAGGATATACAGTATGTCCTCCTGTTAGAGAGAAAAGACGACATGTCCCAGTGGTGATCTGTAGTGGCTCATGGTTCAGTTTGCAGCATTTTGCGGACCCTCTGGGATGAGTGACATGAAGAAGGTGATGATGAAGGACCACGTGGAGGACAGGAAGCCCGTGTGGGGGCCGCTGTTAGGATCATCTCCTCCTTCCTCGCCGCTTTCCCCGTCGTCATCCGAGCCGTCATCCATCAGCCCTTCCTGCAAAAGATAAAGTGACATTTAAAGAGGAGAATCAAGACAGTTTGTTTTACAAATCTAACCCATCAGATAACATGACATAGTAATATAAATACGAAACTTGAGTATTTGAACCCAAATGCAAAGTAACCCTTTACTACAGCAGAATTTTAAATGTAGATAAGTATTGTCAAAAAGGCTCCAATTATCTGTAAGCTTGTCCAAATGTGAAGGGGATGTGCTGCAGACTCTTAAAGCTCAGACAGATGTAAGGCAGCAACCATTTCTTGCAGGTCCAGGTTATGCAGCTCCGCCTCCATCTCATCCTGATTGGCTCTTTCAGGAAAGAGTTCGTTCTCCAAGTTGAAGGGAAACCAGCCGGCTTGATGCCTAAAAAAAAGAAATTAAAAAAAAACAAGATTACAAAGTTTCGACAGTGAGCATAGAACATGATTCTTTCATCTGAGTAATGCTTCAGTTGTCCTGGCTCTGGGAAAGAAATTATAGATTTTTTGGCCCAAAGTTAGCCTGGTTATCTGATAACTTTCCATAAACCTTATTACACACATTTAAGGTGTAATTATAAAAGGAAACCTATCAGATTCCATCCCTTTGATGGATTAAACATTTAATTTCTCATTGAGTAACACAAATGTCCTTAAATGCTGCAGAAGACTCAGAGCATCATCAAATATTTTAGTGAGAAATAAGGTGAGTTTTTTCCTGAATGTTTCCTTTGAAGCTAAAATCTTTCTGAAGAACTTGTAAAAATCATGGGTCAAATATTTTAAACTTGGAGAAATGAATGCCTTTAAATAAAGAGCTTTTCAAAAAAAATGTTAAGTGAGCACCAGGATATAGCCGACTGACTCACAAGTAGAGCACCAGCATGGCCATCATCACCATGATGAATCGGCTGAAGGACGAGTAGAAGTAAACTACGCTCAGTAAGATTGCGGCGCGTGCGAACGTGTACACCCAGTCCAGCCAATCTCGGTTCAGCTCCTCCTCGTTCATGATCTCCCCTCCCTGCGCGTTCATCTGAACTTCAGGGTTGCCACGGCGATTTCTCTGAGGTAGCTGGGCCAGAGGATCGTGCTGGTTAAACGGAGGAGAGGGCTGATCTGGCAGCAGGTGCTGAGAGGACGCGGCCAGTAAGTGACTGGCAGGAGGGGAGAGAAGTTAAAAAAAAAAAAAAAAAAAAACGTTACCTCTAATAGAGTCTTAGTAAAGAGTCAGAAGGAAAACATGAGTGGAACTTACTAATGCATGTAGTACTGCTGGGCGTAAAGCTGCTGCCACCACATCAGTGTTAAGGGGTTGTAGTAAGCAGGCGAGTTTGTGGCAGGAAATGTCTGAGGAGGATACTGATTCCAGCTGGGATAAAAGCATGTCCAGTTAGAACAGTTTGATTTAAACACACACACGTTTCTCATGTTTTTAACTGTAAAGACTCTTACTGTAGAAAGAAGTTCAGGGATACATTTTAAATAAACCAAAAAGTGCACACTGCCTGTATTCAGAGGCGACAGGACTCAGGTTGACTTCCACATGCAGATCTTTTATTTTATTTTTTTACTTTATTGACAAGACAACACCAACAACAACAACAAATGTAGTTGTGAAGAATTTTGAGAGAAATGTGGAACTTAACGCCACAGCCCGATCAGCTGGCAGATTTAAAAAGTAGAACATGCGAGTCCCCTCTGATTTCGACGCAATTCTTCACACTTTGAATTTAAATTCTCGTTTTATTTTTCCCCCTCTTTTCTTGCTGTAGTAAGTTTGCTCAGTTGAACTCTACTCTGCAGTGGTTTCAAACTTTCAGCAGGCCAAAGGCGTACCTGTGCATAAATTGTGGATACATATGTGGATTTGGAACGTGTCCAGTTCTCTGTCTGAGTCCATCAAAGCTCTCTGCTGGATGAGGCCCGCTTTGCTGACCGGTGAAAGAACCAGCAGAGTTCTGCAGAGGCTGGAAGCAGAATTATAGAAGTCATGGTTAATGATCCTTTTTCAATGAGAGACAAACGACGCCTCTTTAATCCTCAGGGACGTGGAGAGAACAGCAGACAGCTGGATGATGAAAGGGGAATGCGTGGCTGATGAAATGAATGGAAAGGTGTGACGAGTCGTGTGGCCGACCTACCGTGGGACCGGACGAGCTCTCCGGAGGCTTGTTACTGTGGCTGCGGGGGGGCTTCGGGGAGCTGGGGGGGGTTCTTGAGGCGCACACCAGATGGAGCATATGGTACTCATCCTGCTGTGGAAGGGAACGCAGCCCATCATCAAACAGAGCACAGGTACTGCAGGTTCAGAGCAGATTCACTTCTCAACTTTTCTGTTCTGTGCAGCACTGAATACTTGCAAACTCTTCCGAGTAGACTTTTTGAATAATTTGCTTCGGAAAAACTGAAATTAAAGATCCGATTTCAAAGCTTTGAATTCAGGATAACTGCCTTATGTCGACACATTTTCTCCTGATGAATGTTTGAAACTCCTTAATGATGACACAATTTCAAGTTAGTGACCTTGAACCAAAGCAGCAAAACACAAAGCTTAATTTAGCTGCTATTGTAGGAGCCTGTCAAAGTCAGCGTAAACACAAACTCCACATGTAATGTTGTTTACATTCAAAATCAAAGGAATACCATCAAATCGTGCCTGAGCAAGAAATCTTTTTGCATCAGATCAAAAATACTGTGTCGCAGTACATCTTACCGAAGCATACAAGTGACTTCTACAACAGCCTCTACTCTGTTTTTTCCTAAAAGGTGAAAAAGATAATAAATGGAGTTGGAGAAATGTTTTAGTGCAGGTCAGTCCAGTTACCCCTGAGAAAACCTTTTCTATGTGAGCAGTGGTAGCTGTTAGAAGCACATGATCATCTCAAAAGTCATTGTACTTTTTAGGGTTTACTTTCCCACCACATAACAGCACACAAAAGCTTGGGTGCTTCTTGATAGCTTTAATATCATGTTTACACACCGTTTCGTTTACACACTGGATAGAGTCATGGAGAGGGAGAGTCACAGGTCAATCACCACCACATGTGAGGCACAAAGCTAACGCTGCTCCAGCACTTACTTTTCGGAGTACGTCCTTTAAGGTGAAGTGATCCAAAAGCAGCTTCCCAGAATACACCAGCCTCTGGTCTTTTGAGCTCTGGAAATACAAACTTGTACTTTTAATGGGGTCAAAGGAGAGAAGTATTTATCAGCGAAAAAAAAATAATGTTATTATAATTGAATGTAATCACTTTGAAAATGTCAAGTTAGCATTAATGCTGCTGATATGAAAATATAGATCATGACCTCTGAGATAGACATTTTAAGTGAGTGAGTGAGTGACAAGGATGACATCACATTGACCTTAATTGGGATGAATAGGTCTTAACGGTGGATTACACTTGCAGGAAAGAGAGCTCAGAGTGTCTCGTCTTTAAGCCCACTTTGACTGCTCGTCCATCATTAGAGATGTGGACCTTTTACTCTCGATTCATTTGGCCTCTACATACGTCTTTAGTTAACGTGTGCATGTCAAAAGCACATCCTAACAGAGGTGAAGTGTGAAGCTTCACACGGAGGCCGTTTGTCTCTGTGTGTTTACAAAGACGGCATCAGAACAAGCAGGACTGTAAACACCTGTTCACTCTGAGACTACGCGCCTTTTCAGCTGCAATGACTGTGGACATCCTTACAATGGAGAATAGACAAAGGTCCATGGTTCGGTTCCTGATTTAAAGAGGAATATCGAAACACAAGTTCAACATGTATTGGTTGTTTTTTTTGTTTTAGTTTTTGTTCTGTCAAAGTGGAAAACTTTCAATCAGGTGAATTATTTCAACACTGATCGTCAGTTACTCATTGATAGCATCACAAGCCGGGCTCACTGTCTGTCCAGCTCTTCTTCTATGTATACAAAAGCTGGATTTCTACTGTGGGAACTTTACACGGATCCTAAAAATTAAGGAGACAACAGCGTCTAAATCCAGTCCCACTGGGTTTTATTTAACCTGAAAGTGTCTGCCTCTGTGTGAAGAACTTTATTAAAAAAAAAAAAAAACTTGTCAAAAGAGTTTAAACATATCTTCTACTTTAGGATGAGTTCACACACTAATTAACAGTTTAGATGTTGCACCAGCTGTGATCCAACATAGGCATAAATTACAGCTTCAGTCTTACACTGAGCTGTGTGAAGTCGACATAAAAATACGAGCTGTCGGGGTGGATCTTTCTGAAAGGTGGGAGAACTCCGGGCACGAGGCGGAGCAGAGGGTTTCACCAGCTCTCTGGTGTTGGCAGTTTATTCTCTGTTAAAGTTTATACCTTTTCAGAATGAGGATCAGCTTTATTGGCCAGGTGTGTTTAACACACAAGGATTTTAACTTGGGGAGACTGTGCTCTCTTTGTACAAATGTAAACATTAAATATTAACAATTAACTAAAAACATAAACAAGTAATTCAATAGTAGTATGTACAAGACTCTAAGGAATGTATGACTTTGTATTGTTCAGGCTTTCTTTCTCCATGTGTGGGTATCATTACATCCAGATGAACATCATGTCTCTGTGGTGCAACCAAAAAAACCTACAAATTTAAGTTATAAACTAAATAGTTTCAACTATATGTGTGCACATAGAGTAGATGGTTACTTTTTGTGGAAACATAGCTGGATTAACTGATGGATTGTGATACGAAGGGAACATTTGTAACATGTCTCTGCGATCTGTTTGTTATGTTTCTGTTCTTTAAGTCACACTCAGCAGTCAAAGTGCTCGGCATAACTGGATGTAAATGTCCCTTGTGACTTCACAAAGGAGATTATCTGATTTGCATGACAGAGGAAAAATTGCTTTGACTGTAGTGTAAAACTCGGCCTCTATCCTCGGCCTCTCATTCATCACTGAAGTGGCTACAGCCCCATTACTCACTGGTTTGCTTGGGTACACATCGGACAGGTGAGCTTTCAGCTTCTCCACAGTCCAGTTCTGACAACAGTTGATGGTCTGGTCATTGTACTTTTGGTTGGGTGCCCTGATGACAAGGGTAACAAGACCATCCACAACACCTGGATCCATGACACAAAACCATTTGTCTCAGGTGGAAAAGAGAAGGGAAAAAAGGGTTCTACAGTAGATGAAGACCTTCTAGTGGTTTTCCAGCTGATCCCTCTTGGTCACCATTGGAGCAATAATGTTATGCAAAGTCGGATGATTTTAATCTGCAGCAACAGTGTGTGTATCCTGTGGGTTTGTCCACACGGGACACAGCTAGAGCCTGAGGAATGACAGCAAATCACGAGTTTAGAGTGAGCACAGTAGCTGCGTATAACAGTCTAACATGTAGTTTTATATCATGTATGGCGTCTAATATCACAATATATTTAACAAGGAGATATCCGTTAGTAAGACACGCCTTTAATCAGCCATTTAATGTCTATTAGTATTACTTTGTTACAACATTATAACGGCCTGGTTATTCACTTGAAGTTGTGGGACAATTGACATTTACAAATAACTAACCAGCCCTGTTAAAAGAGCGATATTGTACTTGCTAAGCTAACATTAGCTTGAGTAGGTTTTCTGATACCGACGCAAGTCAACTTATACCGAGAGAGTCGTCAGATAACGTTTTTAATTTGCACTTATTATAAAGATATTCGTCTTTCAACCGAGAGGTGTTAAATTCAGTTTACCTTTCTAGTTCAGCCCCAGTGACAGCCGACTTGTAACTCCAATCCTTAAATGAACCTGCTGCTGCTGCTGGGTGTTCGTCTTCTTCGTTAGGTTTTTTTTAAAATGGTGTACGTGAAATGTTTACAGTTCACTATCGACATCTAGTGGTAGAAATATGAGTTACAGTAGAAATATCCATTAAAAACCAGTCCTGGGCTAGGCTATAGTAATGATAATACAGGGTTTTTTCTGTATGATCCTAATATGTGACATTTTTAATAATAAATGTTGAAATGAGTTATTTTGTTTAAGTGTGTTTTGGTTGGGAAAAAAAGGCATCACTTACAAAAAACATCAAAGGCTCCAAAATGTTTATAAATAAAAATCATCTTATTGATGATAATGTTTCTCAGTTTCTGGGTCTTTGACTCATAAACTTGTGGGGCAGGGTATTTTAACATGCATGTTTTCAATTAAATATATTCTCAATATATATGTATGATGTTAAATGATGGAAATGAAAGGGAATAACAACACAACATTGATCACTGGCTAAATTAGTAATTGAGTAAATGGAATTATTTGTGGTCGAGTGATTCCATTTGACTGCCATCTAGTGGTGACACAGAGGAACAACCCTGCCACTATCCAGCCCTTTCTCAAAAAGATATTTGTCTAAACTAATATGAACACAGAAATAATTTACTCATGTGAAGATATAATTATGGTTCCCCTCAAGGTCAATGTCTAAATATTTTACCTGCAGCAAATATATGTCACCTGCTGAAAATCATATTTTACAAATTAGAAAGGGTATGCCCACACTACAGCAGGAGCTATATTTTGCAACAGGTGAAATAGATTTTTAGCAAGTTAAATATTTAGACAGTTCACCTTCAGGGCCACAGTAAAAAGTAAATTTAGCAACGTTAAGACCAGCACTATCTGCTTTCACACTGATCTAATATAACACAGTGACAGTGTTGCACATTAATGCCAAACAAAGGAGACGCCGGCTTGGTGTGACGACACAAGTCCAAAAATCATTTTTCCCTGTCTTCACATGAACACATTAAAATCTTCACCTTGGTAGGGCTTTTATTACAAAAGGTGCATTTTCAATGGCATAGAAGCAATTTCCGTGTGTATGAAAGGTCAAAAAGCACACAGACAAATCCCTGTTTTAAAAAATAACCACCTATGTGTAGACGAGGACACAGAGATTCCAACCTGAGGGTAATTCAACTCAGGGCTCAGGGTTAGACTGAGAGGTTTTTTTCTTTCTTTCTGAAATGGCCCCGGTACACTCACCATTGCGCCCAATACTGGTCATCATTGAAAGCAAGATTGCATTCTTTTATCAACAGCCTACTCGTTGGTAAACCTCCTTCTTACATGACATTTCAGGCCTTACAAGCAGATCTCAAAACTACGTCACTTAGGATGGAAATGGGAAAGAAGGCTCTTAGTGTTGCTTCATCTATTCTGTAGAACAATTTTCAAATGCTGGCTGCTCTTGTATGTAAGAGCTAGTTTCTGATCTACCAAGGACAAGCAATTGCAGCTGTTTTAAAGTGTGACTTAATAACTGGGGCATGAGTTTCCTTTATGTATTTGTAATTATTTGAACTGTGTTATATGTTTTTCTTGTTCTGTCTTTTATTGAATTGCTGCAGGTCACCCCTGGAAAAGAGACCTCAGAGTCACTGGATTCTTCTTGCTAAAATAAATGACAAGTACATGTGTTACATGGCAGCCAATCTGTGTTTTTTTAGGAACATCTGGGAATGAATTTGTCCTGAAAACTACAACAAATGTGCCAAACAACAGAAAATGCTACCAGTAAATCTACAATGTGTGATTCTCGAGTGGGTTTGAGGACCATATGATTTAACCTCTTTAGTAAATAACCCACTTTTTGACCTATATTTTCTTCAGCTGCTCCACTTTCCTCACATAGCCTGGACGGACAATTTCTGGTGGTCTGCCTGGAAATGGAAACCATCATTTGATCTACAGTATGTCCCTGTGATGGCCAGAGCCAAACATGGGTGATATCAATTGATTTCAGTGTATTCACATGATTTCAGTTTGGAAAGTCGGAATGATGTAACAGAAAAAAAAACAGTTAGGTTTGTATTAGTTATATTAAGTTATATTTGAACAAAAAGTTAAACAACATCTCAGTCAAGGACAGGAGCTTAGTCTGACTCTCTTTCTCTCTCTGTCTTTTTTCTTAGGTTCTGAGTCGTTGTTCCGACTTGAGCTGGTGTTTATGTACATTTTGATTCTCGGAAAATGATTTTTCCAATGTGTCTGACACCATACAGTATGAATGCTGAAGCCAGTTTATTGGAGCAGACCATGTGCTGTGATGTCTTGGGGATGGTTTGGGTTTAGTTGGTTTTTCCTTGTTTGCAGTTAATTGGCCGTCCATTTATTGTTTAACCTTAGTGTTGGAGTTGGTTTGGCCAAACAACTATATACGTTCATATAATCTTTGTATAACATTTGATCTTTGTCAAAAATAGTCACAGCAAATAAAAAGCTGTTATTCAACAATGCTGCAATGTTTCCTTCTCTATTATACTGTGCATGCTTCTCATACCCTCTCTGTACATAACGCGTGCCTACATTAATGACTCACTGGTATGAAAGGATCACTGGCATGAAGAGGTTTTAATTAACTCAGTTTTCATAATGAGGTCACTGCGGTTTGTTTCTTTTTTTTTGGTTTTGTGTTTCCAATCGCATTTATAAAGACAAAAGTGTATCTAATACAATGTAATGCAATTTTTTAAGTTCAGTAGTTTTACTCAGTAAATGGACTGTAAAACCATAAATTCAATCTTTCTCATTGTTACTGCTTCATGAACTCTGGGCAGAGCCCTGTACACCTTTAACCTGAGCCATCTATGAAACAAGTGTAGTAAGTTATGTCAAGAATAACCAAGTATGAAGATAAATAGTCCAAGGAAACGACTGTGACCTTTAAAGTTTCAGGCCAATATAAAATTAATTAATTCATTATTACCGCATCAGGTTTTTTTTCTTTCTTTCTGTAGCTCTGACTGAATTGTAGACCTTTATGTTGAAAAATTAGAATCAGAAATAATTTATTAGTCCCAGGGGGAAATTTGTTGACAACTTTAGTAAACTGCATATGGCATCTTACAAATGTGTTAAACAGAAGCTAGTCATATCTTCCTGTACGAACTAGGACTTGTTCTTGTCTTGTTTCTCCTTTTTCTACAAGCTACCTGGTACGAGACCTGACTTCATGATTACTGAGCAGTCTGCTCAACTCATAAAAGTTTAACCAGTGAGGTGTACTTACGCTGAAGCTGTGCTTAATTTTTCAACATGCAGTGGCTGTCTTACCGTCAAAAACCTGTCATCTTTTAGCAGGTGATGCACTTTTCTAACAGTGATGTATTTACAGTGTTGTAAATCATACGCACTAGGTACCTTGGCTGTGCGTCACTTTTATGCGAATTTCTGCTGATGTCAAGTCGTATCTTGAAGTAGAAGGCGTTCTGCACACAGCTCACATCTGGCAGCAGTGCACAGAGGGTTGCATTTGCTTTCCATTGTATTGCTGCAGTGTTAGGCAAGGAAGCAAAAGTATTTGAAACCTTTGCGAATGGATTGTGATGTAAGTGATTAAGTTACCCCTGCGAACCATGGAGGAGGGTAAACTGAGTTTCCTCCATGTACTCATGACCTTACATTTAATAGTTTTCTCTTTCAAACATCACAACTCGTTTTCTTGACATTTGCCCTTTGAAATGGGATTAGTCACAAGCATTGAAAAGAAAGCAACTATGATTCATGCCGTATTGTTTGGAGCAGATTGTAAAGCCCTTGTTTCCCCGAGCTAAATTACATACCGTCTACAATTAGTGACTCATGCAAATGGTAAAAAGTCACTGGGTCGGTGAGGGGAGGCTTAGACTGCATGTCTAAACTCTGGTTATGACTTGCTAAGGACTATAGTGGTCCATTTAATTCTTAATGGGAAGTATCACTCCTTAACAGAGTATACCACAGTCTTTATCATTCACTATCTCATTATTGTTAACTTTATGTATGGTTTACTAACTGCCTTTAGATCAAAATATAAGTCTTCAGAAGAATCATAACAAGAAAAATACCAGAGCTATACTCATGAGTCTCACTTTCACACCTTTTAACAAACATGTTGCTTACACTGGGTGGCAGTATGCATTCATTTTAACTCCCAAACCATGTGACGTATTTGCCTGCAATAAGCACTATTGCTGTTTACTACATCTGCACCTCCAGTAACATTTAAATGAATAAATAAATAGAGAGCTTATGAGATGTTAAAAATGATAAAGCTTGCAGTGCACTGCATGCCACTGAACTTTTGCATTTGAAATGAGTCTCAAGTCTTAATGGAAAAACTGCTTAAACTTTTTGCCTCTGCTTTGTGAAAGATGTGCAACACAGGGTCGATCTGTGCTCTGGTTTCCACTACAAGGTGTAATAAAGATTTTATACATACTTCTGCATGTAAAAACAGTAACCAAACATTTGTGTAAGAAAACTGATTAATCAAACCTTGCATTTAAATTGGACATATTTTGCTGTGTTTAAAAGGGATTCTTGATCCACTATCAGCATTAACAGTGTTTCTGATCTAACAACAACTTTAACTTTGTTGAATCATTGTGCAGCAACCATTCCTTCAGTTTAAAACTCTACATGCTGGCCTATTTGTTATGCTGCAAAAGAACATTTATTGACTGGAGTGAAACTTGGAGATTCTTCAGTTTCAGTAGGTTATGTAGATGACACAGTGAAAACTTTTATTGTTGAACTGCATGACTGTCTTACGCACACGCGTCTAGCCATTCTAAAAGACAGCCGTCCCCATGGAAACAGGTTTCCTGTACTCCTTAAGCGGATATCCTGATAGAGCAGGAGGAGAGGAGAGAAAGACAGGACAAAAGTCACATTTTCACCTCTGTACCATATGCTTCATGTTGATATGCAATCGTTGATATGCACATATATTCTTAGAGTTTTTGGATGCAATTTTCTTTTTTCATTTTCAAGTGCTTATGACTCACCAACCAACTTATCAGCACTGAGTTATTTTCTGTTAGTGGTCAAACCATTAGTTTTACGTCTACACAAACATTCAGAGGAAGGATGAATGAAAGCAGACATTACACTATGGGAAGACTCCGGGAAAAATGTCATGAGGTTAAAGGAAAGATATTAGGAGAATTTATAAATGACTAAGGGAAAGGTGATCACATTGCTCAGAGAATCCAACCACATTTCCTCTAGGCTGGGTTTTTAATGCAACAGTGGAGGTTAATGACGTGGGTCTGCCTTGGTGAAACTACATGTCATTTCACTCAGTTAGGAACCTTCCTAAGCAATAAAGACAATATGAATGCACCCTATCACTTGTTTTAAATTGCTGTCTGCCACAGAAGAAATAAGGATGTAAGGGGATGTCAGGTCAAATGTATGCTATTTGGCTGAAAGAAATCTCCCACACGTGGCCTGGTTATGGATGCGGGTCCCTGTAATTCCATTCACAGAAGGTGGGTTACAGGTTGCATCACAGGAAGGATGACCCTGTGCCTCGTCTTCACAAAGGGCCTGTCACTTATACATGTGTCACCTGCAGATCTGTGTAACACTTCCTTGTAACTGTTTTATTTCAGGCGGGCTCATTGCGTACAAACTATGAATAGGGTACTCAGCAGATACTGGGTGTGCACTATTCTGGCAGAGACATCTTGGCAGAGGCTTTGTGATCCATAATGGTTCTCCCACATGGGTAAATTATTAGTTCCACTGACTAAAAATAGTTCCCTTAATCCACCCACAAAAATTACACATTGCTGGTGATGTTCAGCTGTTGCCTCAATTTGAACACATGTATTTAAAGTAAAATGTGATCTAATATTGGCCTCTTGTAGCCGGAATCTGATCTAAAAATAAATAATAATACATGTTTTGAAAGACATTGTGTTAAAAAAAAAGCATACTTAAACTTTCCTTTTAGTTTTATCAAATAGATAGAACAAATATGTATCTTTGTACAATCTCAAACACAACAAAACGCAGTTTTCAGTCAACAAAATGTATCACATGAAAAAAAGAAGTTTCATGACTTGTTTTATCTCCTAATATTTGGACATGAAAACCATTGAAATTGGTTTAAATATTGCTACTGTACCATCTTTAGATGAAAATGCATAATTCAAGTCAAGGAGGAACTTAGTATTTAGTTTGAAACCATGTCTGTATTTACTAAATGATATGACAGATTAAAAAAAAAAAGAAAAACAGAGCGTGTGTTGGTGTATTCTACTTTGAAGTATATTGACAGGAAAAAGGTTTGACAGCTGCAGCCCACCAAAATCGAAGAGGTGTTTTGTAAAAGGACAAGAGACACTTTTTTTATAACACCCACTTTTAAACAAATGAATGAAAACAAATGTACTTCAGGAAAAACAACAGGATGGAGAGTTACTTTTTAAAAAAACGCACAAGTAGTTTTAAACTTAAAAATACCTTTAAGATTCTTCAGGTAGTTTAATAATCGCAATGAAAAAGGTTTATAGGTTTCACCAGTTTTATACAGTTTGTTTTCTTTTTTGGTTGAACACCTGTTTGTCTGAACATGTTGTTTTTTTTGGTGTAATCTTGGCAAATCAGGGCCTCATACCATATTTATATTTATAGCCACTAGAATGGACAGTATATCTGTCAGTCAGAGGAGCTGGCACCCCACAGAGGCTTTCTGTCTCTACATGTCTTGTCTCTTTATATCTGTCCTACGAAATAAAGGTCATGAAGCCCCAGAAATAATCAGAAAACAACCTTTAAAGAGCAACATGTTTGTCGTGATAAAAGCTGTAAAGGCCAAAAGTCATGACTTGCAGCTCTTGTTAGCATTATTTGTTCCATCAATTCCTAACCTCCTCCTACAGTTTGATTTCTGATTAATTCTATCTCAGTAAACAAACTTGTTTACTGTCATGCCACTGAATAAAACGTAAAGGGGTTGGTCGTCTGAGGCATGACAACTCGTAAACCTCCTTCCTCTGAGTTCTCCACAAACTAAGAAACAAAACATGAATAGAGGTGCAGACTGAGACATGTCAGCACTGTCAATGGGCTTGACTACTCATTCACAAAAAAACTGCTGCAGTGCACAATGAAAATTGACTCTGTGTATGTCATTTCACTCTATCTACTTTGTAAGAATGGGTGCAAAGCCTGTGCAATAGGCGTGTCAAGCGGAAAACGGCACTTAGTAAGTAAAAGCACTGCGCAATGCTCAAAGTGTCTGGCAAATTGAAAGTTGGCACTTGATGGTGAGTTACCATGGCTACGGGTTTATCAGAATGCAGAACACGTGTTGTCCAACTCCACTTGAGATGTGAGCAGGGGGACAACCAGGTTAAATGAATGCACTCTGCAAAGTCACAAATGGTACCATTAAGTTCAATTAGGAGGCTGCCATCTGATAACTTAGCACTGTTGCCTGTTTAGTTAGTCCTAATGGTCTTTCATTCCACAGGAGATCACTTTATGACTTCTACATGCTTTACAGATGACATGCCTGTGGGTCAGCACTCAGGGGGTTGCCTGGTTTCAGATGCCTGAATAGTGCCTGCATATCTGAATGAATCACACATGAGAAAAGATATTCAGTCACATTTTTGGACAACTCAGAGTTAAATGATAATAATAACAATAATAATAATAATAATAATAATAATAATAATAAAGCTGTAGCCACTGAGTGCAGGTAAAGTTGGACGATATGTCTTCAACTCCTCCAAATCAAGTGCCAATAATTGAAAAAATAATTTGAGCCACAATCTCCTCTAGTCTGACAATGCGATGCACACAGAGTCCCATTTGTCAATAGAGCTGTCAATCATTGAACTCCATTTTATAGCATACATTTTTTTTTATAAACATATAGTAGTTTTTCAGAATGTGAGATCATTAGCATGAGAAACAAGTATTACAAATGTGACATGTGGATCGTCTTAGCATTAATTGCTAAGTCAATTTGGAGCAGTTACTGCATAAGTATTCAACAAAATAGAAGATTTTACATTATGTTAAAATAATACCAAACAGTGTTTTTCCAAATATCTAATGTATGTACTAAGTGAATTGAGAAGCCATGTTGGTTAAACAAGCGATTATAATGTTACAGCTAATCGATATATAAAAACGTTTAGCTTCTTTAATATATAACAATTAGAGTAGCAGTTGCTATAGTCCCGACCTCTTGATAGCACTCCTGGGAAATTAAAAATTAAGTCAGAGTTGGGGTTTAAGACTTATTCACATTTGCAAATGTATTCAATGAAGCCAGACTAATTAAAGGCACTTTAACCTACTGTAGCTTTTGCATGTAGCTAGCTCACAACTCTTTTAAATCTCACTCTGGAATGAAACACCACCCAAACCATCTCCACAGACTTAATGCTTTGGGGGACGCCGGGCCGGATCTCTGTAACCCCCTGCTACATCATGTCCCATCCACTAACCTCTAATTTCTTGTGGATAATAACACTTGTTTTGCCAAGATTAAAAGTAGGATTACAATGATTCAATATTTTTTTATTTGAAAATTTAAAAGCTTAATGAAATACGAAGGCAAATCCTAATAACACTGTAGTTGCATGAGTAGTATAATGAGCAAGATTGAGGTGAGAGGCTGAAAAGAGCAGGAAAGTAATAATCAATTTGAAATGATTTGTTGTTGCTGGGGTGACTTGGGCTCCACGTGTTTTCTCTGTTAATGTGGATCATGTTTATTCGTTCAAATTACCCCAATTAGATACGTATTATGCTCGTTAAAATGTAATCTTAAACTACATCATACAATTTGAAAACTTGGCCTTTCTTTCTTTTATTTTACTGAAAGTATGCTATGTTTTATACATTAATGTTAGGCTGAATTCAACAGGACACGTGCAACCAACCTAGACATTGTTGCTGGTGTGAACACGTTTTATTTATTACACCCACCCTCAAAATATTGAATGCTAGCTCCAAATATGGAGATCAGATCTGTCTTGTGACATAAGTTGGAGTTAAGAGTTAAAAAACAAAGGAAATTATCTGTGCCCTAAATCATTAGTTACATAAAGCAAAAAATGCTTAACACTCAGTTTGCATGGAAATTATTCACTTACCTAATCTGCAAAGAAAATCAATTCCTGAACTTTTTTATGTTATAATATTTCATATTCTGGATGCAGAGACAGGGTCAGAACCTGCTAGGACAGCAGTACAAAAGACGTGTACAAGTAGCTTCTTCTCTCCATTGTCAGAGAGATTACTGTGATGAACCTTTAGCACTTGACCTTGACATGACCCTGACCTCCCACAGCCTGCGGCCATGTGGGTCAGTGGGGTCCTTAGGTGCCCTAATGTTCCAGCTTTCCTCTCAAATCTGTGCAGAGAGTGTTTGACACCTAAGCAGCCACTAGAGCCTGTCAGTATCAGAGCGATTTATTCATCTCCATACTCTCTTCTCCCCTCAAGGGCAGTCGACTTCCTGTTGCTGGGATACACTAATTGCAGCATTAGTATTCTGTATTGATCCGCTGCCGGAAGCTGAGACTCCACCAGACACTGATGGCCAGTGCAAGCCATTGTAATTACAACAGAGGCCCTCTTTATGCTTTGTCTGGGTGTCTTTAACTCATGCAGCTTCCGTTTGGGCTTTGTCTGTTTTGCTCTTACTCATTCTTATACTGACCTTATAGTTAGAGGGGCTACAGGGGTCCCTCATCCATTGGAGGCTGCGTCTGGTGATGCAGGACTTCATGTGGATCTGTCAAGTCATACTAAATGATGCTGTACAAATGATGCTTGCAAAGGGCCGTCAGCTCAGGAAATGGTCAGTTCGGCTAAGATTTAGTATAGTTTCTAAACTGCCATAATGTGTGAAAAAGACCACAACTGTCCCATTGGCAATGTTAAGTCTTATTGTTTCACACATTAAGAAAAGGATCTTTAACTGTGGACTAATATTCTTTGTAAGTGCATTTGCATTGAAGAAATATTATCCTTTGATGAGCATTTGAGCGCCCTGTTGCCTTCAATTTTTCACACAGTTCTTGTCAAGTTCATATTGATTTATATAGAAAAATCACCACGGCAACATTGCTACCACATGCTAGCACAGAGAAGCTCACTGCAACTTAATTAAGGAAACTCAAATTGGAGATCAAATAACAGCAGGCCTCGTCTTAAATCTAGAAAAATATTCAAAATGTTTACCTCTGGTAATGATCTGTGTCACACTTACCTTGCAGGGTCCTCTGCAGTCTTTATGTGGACGTGCATGGGCCTATGAGTCTGAGTGGATTTTGCATGCAACAGAGTTTCTTTCTGCTCATTTATTGACGCAGAGGATGGAAGGAATTGTCTTTATTGTTAGAAGTATTCTCTTACTTGATGATTAACAGCAGCAGCTGTGTGCACAGAATCACTAAAGTATCAAATTCAATTGCAGTAGAAACTTTAAAATGTTTACTTTTTAGTAACTTTGCATGCAAACCATGATTCTGTCCTCCTGAAGAGAGCTTCACTGATCCTTCATAGCATGGGTAGCACGTCTCTGCTGTTCACCTGCTTTCTGCCTCACCAGGCGCTGTTTTTTTCCAGCGATATGTGCGTCATTGGACCTGGCGGGGCTAATCTTTCTGCAGAAGCATCTCTGCCACGATCAGATGGAGTCACTAAGTCCATTTGACATAAAGCCATTGTTTCTGCCTTTCTGTGAGGCGCAGATAGCTAATTTGTAGGTTAAGAACAGTGGTGTTTCTGTCTGTAATAAAAGAGGTCATGAAAAAGCTTGACCAAATGACTTTTTTTTTTAAAAAGAAGAGGAAATGGATTACATGACCTAATTCTGGGGTCACATTTTGTATAACATTTCAGTTGCAATGACTCAGATAACTGTTTAGAGATATTCACAGTAATTTAATACAGTGGTCAGTAATGAAATTTCAGCCAGTGTTATAGAGATCAGTGAATATCTACAGGCAATTGCCATTTTACTGAAACATTTTAATGGTGACCTGATGAATGTCTTTTAAATACTAAACTGATGAAATATGATTTTCAAGCTACAACATGCAAGTAGCAAACTATGGCTACACACGCTGCCTGTCTAGAACCAAATAGCACATAGTTTGAGTTAATGGTGAGCTGATAAATAATAAATTAGTTTGAAAGAATGATAGACCTTATTTTAAACAAAATACTCAGAATAAGATGATGATGATAATTAACAACTATGAAAAGGAGAAGGTGATGCTAAACTCATCATTATCCCTTTCTCTCTTTTCTTTGATTAACTCGTATATTATTCCAATAAGGGCCATAATGTATTTACAACTAACATAAGTTATAGAACCATGTGTTACTATGTTCACTATACCCCTCATTGTGTTATCTCCTGATCGCTATGTTTTGAAGTATTATCCCCAATCTTCCACACAGTAAGTCAGATATGGTAACACAAGTAAAGATACAGAATCGGCATTGATTTGTGGACCAGTATGTGATGTAATTTGTGTCTAACTATGCATGACATAAATTGGTTAGGCTAGCCTTACCAACCTTCTTTTACTCTTGACGTCAGTGACATTTGAAAGGAGAAAATGAACACCTACGACAATCACTTCAAAGTGACAGCTCACCGTGGCAATTAAAAGGAAAAGGACGTTTTGAGTGATAAAAAAAATGGTTCCTTTCATTCGCTGTAATTGTCAGGAGGAAATACCTTTCTCTCTGTTGCAGGATTTCCTTTTCTCCTCAGAGTTGTACTGCCATACTGTCACACAGCTATGTCAGAAACTGAGCAGTTAGAGCTCTTTATCCAACTTTCTTTAAAGAGAAATGTCCTGACTTGTTGCACACAATTCAAACTAAAATTACTGAGGATTAATACATTTTACATGCATGTGTGTAACATATAACATACAATTGCATTGTCTTATAGTACATATAATTGATTAGTTTAAAAAGACTACTACTGCTCATTTGATGGACAGGCGCACCTCTGTAGGGCTCCCTGTATTTCAGAGATTAATTCATACAAGAAAAATAACAGGATCAAAGTGATAAAAAGGAAATTAATTTTAAAGGTGCTGCACAGTGAGGAGGGAAAGAAATATCAGAGTGACAACTAGGGCCCGACCTACGTATGTGGGATTTTTTTGGGCTGATAAAGACATTGATATGGTGGAGATATGCTGCGTTCAATCTGTAGAAATAGAGTGATATAGATTTACACATTTACATCTACTTGATTTGACACATAGAGCTACCTGGAGAGAGCTCAAGCAAGGATTTGCAGACTCTGAAAATCCTTTAGGCTGCAGGCTTTACCTGCAGCCTAAGGTACCTACCTGTAAAAACCTGAAGGCTTTGTAGAAGGTTTAGCTCTTCACCCACTGTGCAGATTTGACTAATCTCTAATTGAATATTTTGATTCAAATCTTATTGAAGGGGATTTCTATTTCTTAAAGCCTTTTTTTATGTCTAATAGAGACATTGCTGTTTTCATCATTTGATCCAGTACGGCTTTAAGTAACCCATCATCTCTGAAGTCATACTGTTAAAAAAAGTAGTTTTTCAGAGAAAACAGCCATGCTAGCTGCTTTTTGAGGCTACGATTGGGTGCTTGAGCGGTTTCGCATAATCATATTCCCATTGAGAATTCAATATGCCGAAGTAAAACAATGCTCACAATCACCATGTTGTGGCGAAGTGAAATCTTTCCAGCAGATTCTAATGCTAATGTCTAGTCACTGGTCTGTTTTAAATTCAAGCTCTCTCTTCAAAAAGCACTACCATCCCGAGAATGCAATTTGATAGCTTGTTGTGAGGGCATCTCCTGGCCGGTTCTCTCCACTTAGCTTAGCTCATTTAAACCTCATTCCAATAAATCCTTGTCAGAGTGGCGGCCTCTGTGATTGTTACTGTGACAAACAGTGCAGAGCTTAACAGATTGGCTATGTCGCAACAACATCATTGATTCAATCAGCCTTCCAAAATTGGAAATTGACGTCAGCACCTTTATTAGATATCTGGGTTTTTTTTCAGTTTATTGTACTGATAAGTCTCTGCTCCCCTGTCTGCCTGAACATCCTGTGAGATGGAAACAAGTGTACAGATACTGTGAAAGAGAACATTAAAGAAAAAACACAGATTTTGTTATGCTTAACTTATATAACAGCGTTTGACATATGACCAGCATGTCATATTAGGTCATAGTTTTAAGTGGGATCACGGAAGAATTTAGTTAACCTCCTATAATACCAAGCTGTCACTGAACAAAGCTTGCTTTGAAATATCTCACGGGAACCGGAAGTACATTTTAATACACTTCCTTACTTCCTTGTATTAGAATGTTAAAATGAAAACCAACATCCCCTCGCATGAACCAATTCAAAGTTTTATTATACGCCACCAGATCTCTTAATGAATATGGAGGAGATGGTGTTGGGGAAGGCCTGTGCGTCATCGTCCTCATCATGTTTGGGTTGCATTGAGGAACTGAGGTTGAAACCACTTAATGTGTGTTGTACAATTTGGATTGCTAACACAGGCGCCCACCTGATGGCTCCACAATTACTGCATTACGCATTCACGCACACACAATAGGCAATAATTAATCATTTGTTAGAGCAAGGACGAATGAACTTATAAAAACAGGCCCTTATATTATGGGCTTTTACAAGCTGGGAAAAAAAACAAAGAAATTAGTAAATCTAGTGTCTCTGTGGGGCATGACACACATTTCTTTTTGGATTTGAATCATCGCTCAAAGTGTTAAAGAAATTAAGGTTAAATGAGGTACTGGTGCATTGAAGAGCCAACATTTGTGTATTGTCAAGAAATATTATTTTAATGGTTTTTTGTATATACTTTGCAAATTCCAGGAAGAAGACTTTTCTTTCCTGCCTGTGATATTTCCAAGCTACTTCACTGGACAAGAGGTATTCCATGAGTTAGAGAGCTCAGCTTTTCAGTGACTTTTTACTTTGTGCATCACTCCGCCTCAGCCGGGGGTTCTGATAACAGTTAATTATTGTTGTCAGCATAATCAAGGTGGTACTTCGTAATTCACAGTAATAGAATCTGTCAACAAAGCATCTGTAAGGCCCTAAGAATTACAAGATGCAAAAAACATTGACAGAGTTAGGTAATGGGAGAATGAAAATGGAATCGACTGTAAAGTGAGAAATATTGCACAACTTGCCAAAATATGTTTGAAATTTGAAAAAAAACATTTTTTTTCATTAGTTGTCTGTCCTTCGTCTCTGCTGTCAAAGCGTTTGGTTAAAACTCACCAAAAATACAAATAGTGTTTACTTTTCGTGCAGCGTCACGCAGTCCGTAACGACCAAGTCTTTTTGGTCAGAAACGTAGATGATGTAATCAAACAATTGGTTTGTCTTTTCTACATTTACTCTCACAGACAAGTTCTGGTCTAAAACTAGGAAGGTTCCAGCCAGCTTAGCTGAGTGAAGGGAAATTTGCGATGAATACAATGAGTCGTTGTCAGGCTTTGTTTGGGCTGAGCATTGAAGTTTCATTCTGTGAGCATCAACAGGAGAGGTAAGTTGACGAGGGTCGATCACTTGTTTGATTCCAAGCTGAAAATCAGTTCGGGGTTTAAGAGAGAATGAGTCTGAAATGACATGTGCTGGTACAAACATGCTTGTCCCCTACAAACAGTCCTGAAGACTCCGTAGAAGGGTTTGTTCATGTGCATAATATATCAAGGTCGACAGTTCCTCTGGTCTCTGGGTGAGTAATTGTGTAACTTCCCCAGAGTCATGGGAAGATTTAAGGTTATTATTGCCTGCAGTTTTGCAAACTGTTCTGCAACTGACTTACATAATATTTTCACATAATGTAATAGGAGTTAATTGTCAACAGTGCATCCTCAAACACATCAGTTGATTTCTCATAATGAAGTTGCTGTCTGATACTGAATAGGGTTAAGTAGAATCTGAGTATAGTGCCTATCTGATAGCCACTTCTACACACAGGTCAGGTAATTCAGGTTAACTTTTAGTTCACACAATATTTTGGACTGCAAAGTTCAACCTCTCCTCCAATACAAAGTGTTTGAAGTATTCAGTAACGTAATTGGCTCTATGATCACTTTTATAAAGCACGCTACAAAAGAGCTTTTAGGAATGATACAAGCATTAATGGCTTGTTTTTTGATGAAGTGCTTTTACACGTGTTAAATAGAGGAGTGACGGGAGAATACTTGTATTAATTGCTCTTTAAAATGGATGGACCATCAATGATGTATTTTGTTCAACCCAGCTAACTTGCTAAATAATTATTTGCAATCGCTGCAGCACCAGGCTAAGAAAAAGGATAAAATCCATATTGATTGCAGAGTTCGAAAAAAAAAATCAGTAAATCAGGACGTAGTTGAAAAGTGATGTTATAATCCAATTTATAGTGAATAAACAAGTATTGCAACATTAACATTCAGTGTGCTCTCTGCTTTCCAATGTTCTCCCAACAATGACTCACAAAACAGATGCAGCACCATAAGAGAAAAATGTAATAGTTCAGTAAATGTCTCATAACAAATTAGATACAGACAAAGATGAAAAAAACAATAATGCTGGATATCTTATCAGAAGAATGGTACAGAACGTAACAGATGAAGAAACCAGAATGAACAATAAACATGAAGCCTTTGTGAAGTCACCCATTGTTTACTGATGGGGCTTTTGAAGCCCATTGATTTCAGTTGCCATATTGGAATTGCAGTCTGCAACAAACTGTCTGTGAACCTGATGAAAGGTATAGAGCTGCAGCTGAGGCCGGTCTGAAACCGAGAAGTGTTTTACCCTTTTGACAGGCCTGCTCTTTTCTTTTGGTGAAGCCATTTCTAAGAAAGGATTCATCTGGTGCTCATGTGTTGGCTTAGTAAGGTCCTTTGTATTGCATGGTATTGTATAACTTGTCTAACTATTGAGTACAAGTACTCTTTTCCAGCTCCTTGCACGGTCACTTTGTCTTTCTCTCTTAGTTGTAAATAGGCCTCTTTGCCACATTGTCTTTATACAAGCTAAGACCAATCAAAGGACGTGTTTCCCTTCCAGAAAGTTCTAAAGAATAAAAACCCTCTCAGCCTCATGTCATACAGTATGGTGCATGACAAGGCACAAAGAGCAACTACAGGGACCATCTGAGTTTTGAATTAAATTTTAGTTGCATAATATTGCTTTTCAAATGCCAATGATATCCTTTTTCATGACTCTAATAAAGCGTGTGTTTATGCTAAGTCAGCAGTCTACAGCAGACAAATAAAATACCTCCCAACAAATATAACACAACTTCTTATTAGATTCTTCTAACAAAATCTCGGGGAAATCACGTGTACTATCAAATGTTTTCAAAGTAAAACTTGAACAGTGAACTCTTGTTCCTCGCAACATTTACGTCTCCTGATAATCTCATAATTTATATTTATTTCTTTGATGTTGTTACATATTAGTTTTGTTCCTAAAGCAACTATTTTCAAAATGTTATTGGAAAGTCAACATTTGATTTGATTTGATTATTCAAACATAAACACATGCAGCTTTATACAAACTTTAATTGTATCTCAAAAGATAATTTGAGCTTGTGTGTTTGGGACATTGAGATAGAAGCAGACAGATATTTGAATTCAGTGTTCTTTTTTGCTGGCTTATTATTTGTTTTTTGTGTCCAGGGGTATTGCGGTCACAAATAACCTCCTCTGAGCCAGCTCACGTGGAACACGTTATTGTTGTTACAGTGAGTGTCTTGATATTTATCATCTCGGCTTGTTTTCTTTTGAACAGTCTGCAACTTCAGGACAAAGAAATCAAGGACAAAGTCGTCTGACTTACTTTACACTGGCAAAGCGTAAGGGCAGCAACAATGTCTGATGGTTTATCTCTCCGGAGCAGTTCAAAGAGTTTGAACCTTGATCTCAGGCAGAAATTCTAACAGGAAAGTCCAGCCTGTATTTGTGAACTCATGATATATTAGCATGGAGAAAACTTTGTTCTCAAATCTTGTCACAAACGGGGCAGAGCCAAAAACTGTAGAAAACAACTCTTAGAAGTAGCTGAAAAACAACAACTTCTCAACGATGGTGGCAATTATGCTAATTTTAGCTTTTTAGACAAAGTATTTTCTATTTCGTCTCCGGGTTTGACAATCAAAATAGTAGTCAAAAGCATCATAAAGACACATGACTACAGCATTTAAATGTATAAACGTAGCAATCACGCAACTGAACACTCTGCTACAATCAAGCATACACGCTCTATAGAGTAAGTAAACTACATTTAACACAATGTGCTAACTCTCTTTTAATGATGATTTAAGGACTGAAAAGCTTACTGATTAAAATGACACATGCAGAGTGCGCTATAAAGAGAAACTCCACATCTGCTTGAGTAAGCTGAGCTACTGTTGATAGTCTTCCCCTCATCCTTGTACCAATCATTGGGTGTATTTAAAAATGCTGAACACATTTTTTGTTCCTATACCTACACGTGTGGCTTTTGCTTGGATAAAGGCAATATCCAAGTAAATTAAACTTGGATATATTAGCTCATCGGCAAACATAAGGTCAACTCTAAATTAGTTTTCATTGGGGGTGGGATAGCAGAAAGAACTACATCCAATAATCCCCACCAACACAGAGCTCCCTGACAGTGGGATTTACATGTGTCTAAATGAGGGAACATGCATGCTAACGATGACACATTGTTCATGCAGATTTCTTATTGATAAATAATCAAATATTTTCCCCAAAACAATATCCATCAACTTGACTTTGACATTATACTGTCCAGACTGCTCTGGCCATCAATTACGTCTATATGTCGTGTTAATACCACAAGGCCGATTAGATTTGCAATAACAAGCATTTGAACAGCTGTACCTAATAAATTGGTCGGTGAGTGTTTAATTGTCAGAATAGCTGCCTTTCTAAATTCAAAGTTGCAGTTGAACTCAGTTATATAGATGTATTTTTTATCCCCATCCCTTTTGGTAGCTGAGAGATTAAAAGCCATCATACACTCCCTTCCCTGCCCGTGAGAAACACAGCTGTAAAGGTAAAACAACAGAGACAGTAGTGATTCACTATCAACCCTGACACCCTCCTTTCTTCCTCCGTCAGGGGAGAGCTCCTTGGCTGCTTAGTGGCCTCCAGTAACACAGAAGGAGTACGTCACATGTCAAGAAACTCAACCCTGTAGTACAGCTGAGTCCATGGCGTAGGTTGTAAAAAGGGTTTATAAAAAATATGTGTGCGTAAATCCCCGCCTGTGTGAGCAGGTGTTAATGCACAATTGACCAAATGGATTTTCTGTCATACGGTGGTGGTGGGGGTGGGGAAATGGGGGGGGCAGGGGGGGGGATATCTCTGTGGCTCCAAGCCTGTTTGTCGTCTGTGTTTTCCTGTGGGCGTTTAGCACTCTATGTGGCACATGACTCAATCATGTGTAGAATAGTTTTAACTGTGCTGTCTATGCTTTTGCATCATAGGGTACGTAAGCGCTAACCCAAGCCAAGTGTACTGAATGGCTCATTCCACATAAATCTAAATACTAAAACATCTATATGTATTTCAATGCCAAGATTTCCTGCACTTGATTTCGTCTCCCGATGTGGAAAACTAAATTTACATTGCTTTTTTTTTTTTTTTTTTTTTTTTTAATCTTCAGCGTCTGCCAGCCCCAGAAGGCTCTTACACTGGTGTATCAGATCTTTTTTAGAATATGCAAACCAGCCTATGTATAGATATAAGTATTTAACATGCATTCTAGGGTTTACATCTTATTTCATAGTGAATAGTTTTTAAGATTTCACACTCATACAAAATAAGTTAAAGCTATGCAGATTTGAAAGCTTTCACACTTGCAGAAAACTCCTGAAAAACTCTGGATATTTGCTTAATTTTTCCCACAGACTTTACACAGAGTTTTTCTGACTGACTCCTTGTATTTTTATAGGAGAATTCTCCTTGAGCCAATGGGTGGTGATGTTTTATATACTGTGACTGCTGCAAAGTGAATAGCGTGTGCATGCCACCTCTACGGTCTCCGTTCACGTAATTAATCTGCTGTATTTTGTTTTATGTTCACCAGTCTGTTGTTCTCTTTGTGCTTTTGATGATATTTTGATTCCATTGAACTACACGTAGTATTGATATGAAGGAAAATATTCTCATGATAGCATCATGTAGATATTTTCAGGAGTACATACTGTATGTAAAAATGGCTTCACAGTCATGGTTGCCATTGGAAAATAAGAGGCAGACACTCATTTCTCCCTGAAGAACAATTTGCCCCCAACAGATTTTTAATTAGTGTGGCTGCTCAGCTCTTTGTAATTTCCTGATTGAAATGATAAATTCTGTGTTTTCCCCATACTTAAATCTCTTTCATGAAGCATTCTAAAACCTTGTCTAAATAATTCCTAGATCTGAGAAAATAAAACAAAAAAAGTACTGCATCAAATTGTCTACAATGCATTGTATTGTTGTATGAAAAAAAGTTTAGCTGTTAAACAGCTACCACGTAGATCTTCGATTTAAGTGCACAAGTGCTGGAAACACATTTTGTTTATAATTGCCACTCTGTATCTTTGCTTTTAGAAAAACAGAGTTTGAATTTGTTGCAAAGTTAAAATGCCTTAACAAAAATTTGGAATTGCAGAGAACAGGGCAACACATACTACATAAAGCATTTATCATAAAAGCAACGCCACCAAATTGCCCAAACCCTCACTGGGATAATTGTACTAAAGGAAATGTAGCAAACTGAAAGTCTCCCTCACACAGTCCCCGAAACATGAAGGCCAGGTTTGACTGAAGAGCACAGACAAAGTTAATGCTGTTTTTTCTACAAAGCGAGGTTATGCAGGATTCTGTGGGGGAGTGTAAGGTCATTTGATGTGTCACTTCCTGTGAAAGAGGAATTCAGAGTGAATGAGAGTGATAATAAAGCGTTAATACCAACCTCAACTCGGCTTCACAAGACACATCATTACACCAAAATGAAACTGAATGTATGAGAGCGATTACTCACCATAGGCCATCTGCAAATGCATGTGCAAATGTCCAGATAAAGCCCCCTTACCCCTGTGATACTTGATTTCTAAACATGTTTTAATGGATATAAGTCTTTTTCAGACTATAGGCTGCAGATGCATGATTCTTGCTCAAATGTGAATCACCACTATTCTTCATGAGAACTGAGATCACAAATCTCTCGAGATTTTTATTTAAACGGATCATCGGTGTCCCGCTCCCCTCTCTTCTGGACCTCTACGGCACCCGCCTCACCCGCAAAGCAACCCGCATTGTGAGTGACCCCACCCACCCCTCACACAGCCTCTTCAGCCTCCTGCCATCGGGGAGACGGTACCGCAGCCTGCGGGCCGGCTCTACCAGACTGAGAAACAGCTTCTTCCACCAAGTTGTCAGGAAGCTGAACTCTCTTCCCTCTCTTCCCTCCCCTCTCTCCCCTCCCTCCCCTCCCCTCTCTCCCCTCTCTCCCCTCCCTCCCCTCCCCTCTCTCCCCTCTCTCCCCTCTGCCCCCATGAACACTGAATCACTGGAACCTCCTCCTGTTTGAACATTGAAACAGAACCCTGGTTACTTATTGCACATTGCACGCATGCACAAGTTCACTTTTCTTATAATCTGGTTCTATACTCCATTTTATTTAACTTAATACTTTTGCACATTTAGGTTTATTAATGTAAATATTATTTATCTTTTTACATCTTTTTTACCTCTTTTACCTTGTTTTATTTTATTTACCTTTTTCTTATCTACATTGCACCGTGGGGAGGGGGGAAACGTAATTTCGATTTCACTGTATGTCTGACATATTTTGGAATTGACAAATAAAGAACCTTGAACCTTGAACCTTGAACCTTAAACACTTTAATTGCAACCTTCATCACGGGTTTCCCACAGAAGAGTTTGAGCTCCATGCAGTTCTTTACTTGCATTGTAATACATTTGTATGCAGCACGTTGTGACTTTCCTTCACAACTTTATGATTATCATCTAGTCTTTTTGACTTATTATTTGTTTTTGTTTCTCAAATCTCTTTCAGTGTTCATTAGACACAGGTTCACTCAATAAAGAATACAATCATTAGAATACTTGAATAAATACGTGGACTGGAGAGTTGTACTTTGACTTGACTTCTGTTGTCTATTTTATTTTATTTTATTTATTCATTTCTTTTTTTTAATTTTGGAGGGGGGGGGGTTCCCACACTTCTTTTCCAGCATGTAACATATCACTGAGAAATTCTTTACAATGATTAACTCAGAACAATCTCAAGACAAGCATGTTTAACTGAGAAACAATTAACAACAACAATTGAATCCTGTTAAACTGTAAATCCAGAAAAGTTTAACAAGAAAGGACTTTCAGTAAAGTACGTAGTATGTTGCTTGGTAGTGAATCACTTATCAATTGTTAATCCTTTACCAAATACTATTTTAATATTGTATAGCTATAGTAAAATGAGCTCTCATTTTCCTACAGAAAAGAGCACTTCATCCTCCACAATCTTTAATTAGCCTCTCCATGAATCATGATTCTCTCAATAAGACATGATGAGTTGTGTTCTGTGCCTGACAGGGTGACAGTAGAAATCATGCAGATGACACATTTGAAAGCGTAGGATGTGATGGAATATTTATGAATGGCATCAAGTTTATCATACAAGGATGTGTCAAAACAAACAAGAGCGAAAGCAATATTTTTACATTACATTCTATATTTAAGGATCAATGCACAACAACGGTTTTGTGGACAGAATAGGTTGTATTATTTTAGATAGAGTTTCATGTAAGAATTCACATTAAGAGCCTCAAATCTTAAGTAATGTTACAACAAATGTACGAGAATCATTGAACAATTGTTTCTGGTATTAAGATAGTCACTAATAATGTAATTCATCTCAAATCTGGATAATATGTTGAGAATTGAGGGATTTGTTAGCTCACCAGCCATCTGTCTGAGCTGAGCGGAGTTACTGTTGCTATGGAGGCCACAATCACTGCAATACACCAGGGGCTGCTGACCTGCAATCAATCTAACTAGACCAGTGTAAATAACTAAAAAACAACATCCCAGTTAGATGGACCCTTTCTTGTCTTCAGTTGTTTTTTGACAAAGTCAACCAAAACACAATAGTTCACAGATGCAAAATTTAAAAATGACTGTGCAAGACAACGAAGTCACAGTTATATTGACCACTTTGCATTTTGTCATTGTTTCATGTTTTGCTTCCTTTATGCGTCAATAAAGTTTTAGTTTTTTCCTTTTTTCTGGCAAAGAAAATTCAAGCGTAAAAACTGTCTAACAGTACTGAGACGGACTGCTTCTTTTTAGCTGAAGGCTGGTGGGTAAACTCAATAAGGCTTTGAAATATGGACCAAAAATAATTCTTTTAAACCTACAACCAATAAGAGGTTAAAATGTGGGATATAGCGTTAGCCTGCTTGGCTCCAACGTCCCATTTATATTGCTTTTTGTTATAACTCACTGTTGAGCTGAATTGTGGGCCTTGCCCCTCCAGCCTGGATACACCAGGTTGGGTGCACCAGGTGAGGGTGGTTTACTAATCATCTGGATTGGAAGTCATACCCACACAGAATCACTACAGAGCAACATGGGAGCAAGCAGCATGAAAGTTGACTGAGATCTGGTGATTTGGACTGAAACACCAAGACTGTTTGTGCAGAACAAAGCATTCAAAGGAGATGCAGCTGGTGAGCTCTCTGCATTTTTCTTGGATGTAACTGGACCTTATTTGCTGCATTGTTGTAGTCCATTGTCATTTAATGGTCTGATTGGAAGTATCAATGGTTAAAATCATGTTAGATGCATATTACCAAAAATAGTTTCATGGTAGTTAAATTCAGTTAAAAAACAAATGCTTTTAAATACCATGTGAGCTGAAAACAATTAAGGTGTAATTTCTATAGATTTAAATTAGAAAGGCTATTAATATATTGTGTAGTTAAAATCATGAGGTCAAATAAAATTACACATCATTGACATCAAACATCTAAAATAAAACAAAGAATAAACAGAGAGCAAAATTGTGATGAGTGAAACTTATAAAGCCATTACAGGTAATTTAAATGAAAAGGAGGAAACACAGGAAGGAGCTAAGAAGAGGCTGGCAGGCCATACCATTGATATCCAAAACACATCCTCAAGTGAAGGATTATGTAAAGCACCAGAATGCTTCCTTCAGGGCAGCAGGTTAGGTTTTTAAAAGTTCTCTTGGGATAACTTTATTCTGCAGCTCATTTAATGCCCAGGTTGCACGAAAGAGGAAGCAATCCGTACCGAGCTCTGAGGGACCTGGGGACATCCAATTAAATGGATCTCATTCAGGGGTGTTAGTGGTATATTCTCTAGTATTAAAAGACTTGAGATGTATTTTTAAATAATGTCTTTGTTGACCACTTAAAGCAATATTTGTATTTTCTGGTTGGGAAAACTAAACTAAACATGAATATAAAAGTACTCATGAAATGACATTCTTGGCATTTATGTCACAGAGTGTTAAATGCATGAGCTTCAAACTGCTTTTTACAGACTCTAATTGAAAAGATTCTTCTTTCAGAGGGAAGAAAAAGTTTTTCTCTTTTTTTTTTCCAATGACAATCAACAAACCCTTTTAAAGGCAGCTTTTCATGAAGATAAATGAAGAATCCAATAGATTTAAGAAGACTCTGTCTATTTATGAATTAGTAAATAATTCAGGATCTACTCCAACGAATAACATCTTAGAAAAAAAACAGAGGAAATTGATGGCAGACGCTTTGCTGGAAACAAAAGAACTCACTTTTCTAAATTGATCAAAACATGTCTGCCTTGTAGCTAACACTGACTGAAAGTGACAGCTGGCAGTGATTTTGAAACTATCAATCATTTGTACAGTGTGTATAATAAGTGTCATCGAGAGACCCTAAATGTACTACTGCTCACATGTAGTGCAACTTCCTTGCTATTCATTTCTCAAACAGAAGTAATACAGATCCAGCTTTGTTGAAACACATAAAGCTGTCCGTACTTTAGTTTGCTTTCATCCTGCTGGTGGTGGAGGTTTTCTGTTTTGGAAGGTGGAAAATGGTCAATGGTTAAGCCAAACAGTCTTCAAATAAGAAAACGGCTACTGTCCTCAGCTCTTTTTGCCTTATAGGTCTCTGCGTCACTCACTTGCCGTGGAATTATGAGAGAAAATAGTGCTCTTTGTGAGAGCATTGAAGGCACTAGACATTACCAGTGCAAAGGAAGGGAATTAAATGTTTTGATTTTTAAATGCCTTTATTCATATGTATTAATCTGAGCAACAAACCTGCGTATGTTACTTGGAGGTCGTTTACAAAGGTGGAGTGGTTCACCCTGAGGACAAACAAAACGAAATTTTATGACTACTCAGTTCTGATGAAGACAGATAACAATATAAAGAACTCATCCAACTTGAGACCTTACCACCAGCTGATAATAGCCCGTGTTATTCATAAAAAGACCCATTTAGAAGAATGTCTTTCTCTGCTATGTCCAATTGAAAGTTCATGACATACGATGGTCTTTAATATGTTAATTAAAGACATGTGGACAATACGCAGCTTGATAGTTGTGAAGAAGGACCCTTATCAAGAACTTCTTTTGTGCAGCTTATTTTCAAATGAACCGATGTGGAGTAATGGCTGAGTTTAAAGCAATAGATCTCTCAGCCTGTTCCAGGCTTTAAGTGGTGACCCTTAACTCATTTAAGACAGGTGGACAGATATCCCATCTTTGTGAAAAAGCATTCTAATCTGAAGTCTGACAAAATAAGCTCCATGCACAAGAGTGGTGACAAACTTCATGCTGTACCAAGGGGTCGGCTAATCAGATTCTGGTTTACTTCGCGTATTGGTCAACACAAATTGAAGATGAGCTCTGTACAGAAGAGGTAGAACATATGCCCACACCTGCACACTAAATAGACAAGAGAAGCCTATTTGGCATCTGACGTTGGTTGGGAACCGAAGGGGTTGCTGATTCAAGTCCCAGTGCTGACCAATCTGGAAGTTAGTCTGGTAGATGGAGAGTTGCAAGGCCACTATCCAAGTACTGCCGATGTTCCCCTCGAGGAAGGCACCGAATCTCCAACATTTCTGATGAGCTGCCTGTGCTGCAGCCCAGCTATGACATCCTTTCACTAATGCATGACGTCCACAGGTCCTGTGTATTTTGGGCCAATGTGTGAGCAAGTAAACCAAAGCAAGTAACTAATAATATTGTCGTACAACAGTGCTCAACGGTGACCTCCCACTTTTGGCTCGGGTTCCACCAGTAGATTTCCCCATTTAGTTCCTCCCTTAATTTTTCACAAAATCCATATATCACCAGATTGGCACCTGGGACTAAAACAATACGCTACCCCAATACTTGTGAGATAGTACATTTAATTCTGCACCAAAACAGCATTGGAAAAACATTTTGTGTTAGAAAAAAGTCTGCCAGCTGCTCACCTTTCTTGGGCAGTTGCTAAATGTTTTCTGTGCTGAAGTCATCCCCCGCATGCCCTGACTCTTCCTTGCAGATAAGCATTACTCACGTGTTTCCCTTAGTCCACAGAGGGTGACTCATCCCATATCAAAGACGCAAGCAGTGCACAATATGAACTTTACAGACACATAATCCCAAAAGACACGGGGAAATTCAACCGTTTTAAATGGCAACCCAACCCCGTTTGAAAGGGGGACAAAGTGTGTACATGTGCACATAATTGCTTTTTAACTGACTGCAATATTAAAAGTGAAGATATAGATAGATAGATAGATAGATAGATAGATAGATAGATACTTTATTGATCCCGAGGGAAATTCAAGGCATATATATATACAACCACTACTGTGATGAATTCTGCCTGAACTCTGTCCATAAACCAGATTGGCAACATGTGATGGAACTATTAACAAATTTAAATAGACCCAACGAGCTGGTTGTCCGTAACAGCAAGATGTCTCTCAAACCTGTAATAATCAAGGGCTTAAAGGCTGCGGATCTGATGCAAGAGCTACCTGAACTGTTCGTACGTTAGCAGCAACATAGGCCAGCAGCTGTCAAGTGTGAGCCAGATATACTTTCCTTCTTGAAAACAATATTCCCCTAAATCTAGTTTATTCAACAAATTAGAACCATGCTGCTTTGCAAGCTTGACATGACATATGTGATGTTTTTTCAGAGGTTTTCTCCAACATGAGTGAGACTAGCAGCAAAGGAGAGAGCAAACCACTTTTAAGAAAACACCTGCCACCTACTACAGAAACCTGCTGCTGCTATTTATCATCATTAGTCTGTGCTTTATTTCCCATAAGGTGCAACATGGAGTGATTTAAGTGCTCTTCTGTGCTCATGTACTATGCTACACTTCCTGTATGAAAGAGTCTCAAAATGTCTTCAATAGAATGACGTAGGAAAAGTAATTGATACATTTGTACCATTTACACAACACATTTCCTGGAAATCATCATTTAATATCCATTATTTTTGTTTCTGGGGTATTTTTCTTAATGACCAGGAAAAAAAAAAAGAGAGGTTTGACAGAAAACGCCAAGGTCTGGAATGAAACACGGCTGGAAGAACTCGGGCTTAATACACGTATTAGTGCATGTAACACAGTATGCTGTCATCTGCATGCATCAACTTTCAGCTACTATAGTTTACAAGCTGCAGGGAGCAAATCAAATTTTGATATAGATTAGTTAGAATAGTTGTAGAATATGAATTTTTGATGATGCATATAAAGTTGTCTTGATGTATCGTCCTTGAAACATACTCTCTGATCCTGCTGCTGCTGCTGCTACAGATTATCACCTCAATGAATAAGGCAGCTGCTCTCCTACTTTTTATATTCAATTGCTATCTGATCTTCTGGTATCCAAGTTTCCCCCCAGGATAAGCACTAGCATGTTTTTCTTGCAATTGGCCACAATAATATAATAAAGGCTGTGTGTAAACATCATGGTGCATTTACTATTTTTATAATCATGCTTATTTCACCATATTCCTTGTTTTTTTTAATGCACTTTGAAGTCCCTAAGGTATACATTAACATGCAAACATGACATTGCTTTTCAACAACATCACTGGACATGGTGTATATATTCCCTCTTTGCAGATATCTCTTCAAGAACAAGCTTAAAGATTGAGAGAGGGAGGAGGACTGTAGCATCACAGGAATACAAAAGAGAATGACGACCGGAAGTGCTGCTTCTCCCAATTCAGCCTGAGAGGGGCAGAAGAGAGCTAGAGATGCAGTCTCTCAGAAGGGTCAATAACTCTGCAAGAGGAAAGACCAGACTGTGAGGTAACTACAGGACATGTCATCTGTTTAGTCATACAGCTGCAGTTCAGGCTTTGATTCTGAATGTTTTATAAAGTATTGATAATGAAAGAGAACCTTTTTAAATTGTAACGATGCAGACACGTGATAAAAAAATAATTTGATGCCAAATTACCTCACAATTTAATAGTTAATTTCCAATAATTTTTTTAAATCTGCTTTTTCCTCATCCTGCACATGTCCTGCAAACACGTGTATAAGAGCACATCTTCATGCTTACATTATCCACAGGATGCTTCTAAGTGAAAACCTTGATCCCATGACGCACTTCATTTTCTTACATATTACAGATGACATCAACACTTTCAACAAGTTACACACTGATCTGTCAGTGACTCATTGCATCAAGGTTTTCTCATCAAACATGAAAGCTACAACTGAAAACTAGAGGAAGTCCACAACCTAATAAGTGTTGTAAATGGATCACTGCGAGTAGATTTGGGTATTTGTCAATTTCCATGATGGATAATTTGGTGTCTCCTGGGCTGCTGGTAGCTGTGGTAGCTGAAGTTTGCACCTTCAGAAGCATTTTAAATGACCTTTTAATAGGATAACATTACATTTAGCAACCATTTTTGTTACATTTCTGTCAGCAACCTGCAGTTCTTAAGTTCTAATCCAAATTATCTTTTGCTATAAGTTAATCAAATCGAAACAATTGAAAAAAACTTGTATTGAGATTTTTTTAGAACTTTGTTGCAAGGAACCCTGATATTTCTTGCCTTTAGGTACTTCTATGTATTTCTTGTGGTAACTCTGGACTGTTGTCATGCATATAAACAAAGCTGGTTTTAACTTTTAGTGGGAGTAAACTTAAGGGCGAGTGAGTGTGGGATGGTGTTAAGTGCAAAGCTGCTCCATCTTTATGTGGGGGTGTGGGACCGTTTCTGTTGGAGGAGCAGGAGATCGGGATCTTTTTTAGACCAAGAGCCTCGTGCTTTAGACTTACCCATTTCACAGCCCACACCCGGGGCCGAGGCGGGAGCGGACGGTGTGTCAGAGCTTAGTCATACTACGATTCGTAGCATTGGATCAATAATCAGCAACATGATTTTAGGGTGTCCTTTGTCTTATTTTGCAGATTGTGTCAGATTTTATTCACACATCTCACCGCTCTATTGTATCTTCTTTTATTACAGTAAGTGGGGAAGTCACAGAGACCTGCTGGCAGTAGGATATGCATTAATGATGGAAGTGTAGGAATTAAACAGTCTGGTGCCTTTGGCACATTCAAACATTTGATCGTGAGTATTGCCCCAAAAAATAAACATCACAGAAGCATATCTGTGGCGAAGAAGAAGTCCTGCGCAGTGGGAATAAAGCCTTACAACCACAATAAAAATATCAAGAAGCTAGAGATCACTTTTATTTTTCCTTAAACTGTGAAACAGACTGAAAGTAGTCAATTAAAAAGTGAAAGCTTAGTCTAAGACTGACAAAGCATTCGCAGGAGGACAACTATAAAACTGTGCACCATATCAATAAGAACATTTCAGTCGTGTCACGATTAGCAGGCAGGAAACAGGGGGGAGGACCCAAGTGCAGAATGACAAAATTTATTAACAAAAGATAAACAAAAACTTACGAGGAGAAAACTAAATCCAAAAACGAAGAACATCCAAAATCCAAAACCACGATGAGAAACACATTCCAGGACGACAGACCACGAGACATTGACAAAACATGACAATACAATGAACCGACAAGAAACTGAGGCAGACACAGAGACTAAATAGACATGGGGTAATCAGACACAGGTGAGACTAACGAGACAGGTGAGGAACATCAGGGTAATCACTAAGGCGGGAAACACAAGGAACAAAGAACACTGAGGACAAGTACAAAGTACAACCTGACACCACAACCAAAACCAGATATACAAAATAAAACAGGAAACACTAAAGACTAGACTTGGAAACATTAAACACCAAACTAAGAAACTGAAAACACAAGTAACAGGAAAACAAGCCTACAGACAACGTAGAAGAACACAAGGACACAGGGAAACACACTAAGGACAGAATGAAACAAAACCAAACCATGACAAGTCGCTATTGCAGATCAGATAGATTTGTTATTGTGGGATGTTATTTGACTCTTTCTATGAAGGTCATACTGCATTTTTCTTCTTGTACTACAGTAACATTGCATTTAAGAAATGTTGCTCCTGGCTGTTCCCTTTGTTCAAAAGAGACATACATGTATTACAAATTGTATGGAAAAACTGTACATATACATGTAAAATAAATCTATAAATCAATATATGGAGGAGTAAAGAAGCTCCTATTTAAGCCTGCCTTAAAGTTGAGATTGTTGACTTGAAGAATGTTTTTAACTGTAAGTATAGGATGATGAAGTTGGCTGAAAAGTTAATAAACTTCTTGTTTGAGCTTTTTTTCAATTTCCAATTTAAAAATCAAAGCTAGGTCCAAAAAATTGGCAACTAGATCAAGTTGTGCAAGTTGTTTGACAGGTCTACCATTATGGAACATCAAACTTTTTAATCTGAACTGCACACTTTGAAAAAGACTTAGATTTATATTGATTATAAATGGGTAGGCTGAGTCATCATCCCAACATCTCTTTGTGTCTCAGTTTTGCCTTGAATGATTCTTGCAATTAGCACTCCTCAGATAAGAGTATACAAATAGACCTGGGGCTGTTTGATTGCACATAAACTGCCGTAGAAAAAAAGATGTGCCTTGTTTGAAATGACTGTTTCACTGTTCTGTCAGTGAAGCATTAAATTAGGAAGAGATGCTATGCTAACGATGTAGTTGGAATGTAGAAGAAGTTAAATGTTTAAATGCTTCCCCGATTTCATTCTGATTCTCTGACATTGTAAATTTCTCTGCTTGCGAGATGAATAAAGGATTATCTTATCTTATCTTAGCTTATCTTATAAGGGAGAATCTGCTCAGAGATCTGATTTCCTGTGTGTGTATATATTGAAGAGACTCCAGAGTTTTCAGGTTTTCACTGGGAACACTTTCGCATTGCCAACTAGTCATTGCAAATGATCCCCAGCAGTTATCCTCTTGTTTGTGTAAACGTCCTCAGATATATACAGTGTCAGGACAAGGGGGAGTGTGCCAGGAGGCTGGCTCCATATGGGGACAGATGGCTTATAACTCCTCCAAGACATCTGCTTGCTGTTGTTTACACCCTTGGTCCCAGATGATAAGTAAAATGTGTAACGAAGGCCCCATCACATATCTCTGCCTATGTGAGGGGCACTCAGTGTTCTTCTAACCCTATACAGTATAGTGCGGTATTATGTGTTGAACTATAATCCTTATTTTTATTGTCATATTTGATTATTGTAAGTGGATTTACAGATATGTTCCATCACTGTAAAAAACAATAGAAGAACTTTGATACTAAAGAAACACTCCTGCATTAACAATGGATCATAACTAAGAAAAGAGATGGGGAGTCCCACCAGTTCAACTTACTTAGCATCGGTGTTTTTCTTCAGCTTGACATCAAATGACCGAAAAAAAACAAACAAACTATTAGAAGCTGTTTTTTAAACTATTACATAAAGAACCCGCCAACTAAATTAGAGTAAGTAATTTGGGTTAACAACATGCTGTTAAGATGTCCATTTACTGACACCACAAACTGTGGGGTGTACTCCGTCACCTTGTTTTGTAGTTTAATGTTCAATTGGTAGGACAAGCAAAAAATAGCTTTCAAATTGTCGACCCCACTTTGTAATTCAATTTTAAGAGCACAGTCAATTATGTTACATCTTTCTTGGCTGAGATTGTTTAGTGCTAAATGAAAACAAATACAGATGTCAGTCAGGTTAGTGCTTCCATAAGTGGACCAATCAATCTGTTTTTCAAGGTAAGACTGTGGTGATATACAATCTATTTTCTTCCAATAAGAGGTCTCTTTGAGAGGTAATTGGAGGGCATGAATTTGAAAACCCTCTCTCATAAAACCTGGTTTAATAAATCTCTATTTTTGCTATGTTGCAGTACTTTCGCTGACAGTAAATTACTCGCCTCATCAAGATAGAGTCATGTACCAAGAATAGTGTTTTAATGATTGAAAGTTCATTCTTGGATTCAAAAACATACCATTTAGGTTTGGTTCCAATGAAAGCTGCAAAAGCCTGGTGACTCTTTTTCTAAATGGCAGTTATGAATAAAGCCACTGGAGATGGACTCAGTCCAGTGCAAATTGGCTGCATTTCTAGAAAATTTAGTTTTTGCCTTCCGTGAAATGTCAGGATCAGAGTGCAATTTACTAGTGGGCACCTCAGAAGCATGTGTTTGCTGCTATGTAAAAGTGTATAAGTATGTGTATTTATCCCTAACCATCACAGTACATGCGTCACAGTTGGGTGCGTGCAGTTATACGTCTGATTGGCAATCGCACATGGCAGTAGCTACCTTGCAATCCAAGTCTCTGTGAAACTGTTTGCCAACTTCTATCAAAAAAAAATAACAATGAAGAAGAATCAATCGCATCAAAACACAAGAAGATTTTAGCAACAGGTCTGCAAGACCCGCCTGTCCTTGTCAATCAGTTGTGTGAGAAAATGTCAGGTTTGCAGTGCCATAAGTCATTGCGCGCACATCTACACATTAGACAGCACCATGCAGCTCACCAGAGCTAGGCAAAAGGAAACAGTTGTGGATCAGTGGGTAGAGTTGGTCATCACACAAACAGAAGGTTAGGGGTTTGATCTCTCCTGTAGATCTACTGTATGTGTCCTTGGGCAAGACACTTCATCCCAAATTGGTCCCGCTGCTGTGTCAGCAGTGTATGGATGGATTAGCTTATACTGTTGAACACTGTATTTGTTGTCCAGCTTACCAATTTCTTGTTGATGAGAACCTAAAATATCTGACTCGACATGCCAACTACTGTATATTTGGTGAGACATTAAAAACTATGGGTGAAGGGGTTGAATGCTAACTGCAGCTGTTGTCAAACAGTAGTTTAGAGGCTGTCAAATATTTTGATCGGTCCAAAGTTTCTCAAGGGTCCTACAATTTCTGAGCATCCTGGAAGTGCTAATGAATGACAATAATGAATGAATTGTATTGATTTTTTTTCTTCTTGCAACCTTGAGAACAATAATTTTCTACATTGTGCAAGCATTCTGGAAATAAAGGCCAGTTGCAACACAACTTACTTACTGATACTTCTGCAACCTCCTGTTCTTTTGCAAAAAATAAGAGGGATCATGAGAGACAGAATGAGACATGAGGACTGATGTAGGATCTGCAGAGCTTTATTGTGCTCTCCTGTTGCACCTTATGTTTTAATTCACATTAGTGCTTCCTGAATCCCTGCCATTGCTTACTTTAAAGCACCATTCTTGATCAAGTAAAAGCTTTTGAGAGCTTACTTTTATAAAAAATCATCAGCCCAGAGACGGGGAAAATATTTCAGCTGTCTGTCAATCCGTGCTGTAAAATTACAGCTCGTCTTCCACCTGACAAGATATCTGAAATTTGGTAACATCACCATGATGAACATTCAGTTGCATTTTCCAACCTTTTCAGCTTTGAGAGCAATTGAATGTTGTTAGAAATTATGTCAGCCAGTGCTGAATAGGCTGATCACACATTGCTTGAACTAGTCTAGAAGGTGCTGACAGAGAAAAGTAAAAAGGTTTTGTGTTATTATAGGAGGCAGGCGTTTACAGCACCACTGGAAGGCTCAAAGCACACTTACTACCCTTTCACATGAATGCATATGTAGGCTTCATGTTGTCTATTGTGAGGCAGTGGACAAGGGAAATATAAAAAGGTTGGAGAGCTTTCCAGTAAAGGTCAATATTTTCTCACAGTAAGTATTGGATTTGCTGTCATGTATCGAACACCAACATTTTCTTTGCAGACTTGCTTGCAGAGAGGACAGACCTGAACTCCACCATGGCCTCAGTTTACTTTAGTTCTTTCAAAGCTTTTATAAAGCAAAGGGCATTAGCAGAGCTTTAATGAAATAATAGACTTAATAGTCTCCACTACAATTCAGTCCTTTTTGTTTCTTATTTGCGATAGTGACTACTCAAACTCCAATTACTTTTTATTTGTTTAATTGAATACATTTATATCCTTAATTCAATAATTTGACAATGAATTATCTAGTAAATGAACATACTTGACTTTGACATGAGTGTTCTTGGTAAAGCATTATACAAGACATGAAATATTTACTAAAGGATGAGACAGTAAAATAAAAGACTAACTTAGTTTTGTATTGAAAGGAAAAAAAGAGTAAATATAGTTTTGGAAGGAATGCAATTATATATATATACATAATGCAATTATTTTAGTTACTCAAGTCATCTATTGAACTTGTAGCAATGGGTTGCATAAAAAAGTACCCAACAGATTGACAGAGTGGGGAAACCAGTGGCAAATGACTTCAGATATAAGCATTATAAAATATGATGCAGAAATATTGATGCAAACTTCATAAATCACTACAGTACTTGACAGACAGTTGGTGTCCTTTTTAAAACTTTCACTACTCACTGACTCTTTTGGATCTTTTATTTCCCTTGAAGTGTTTCCGGAAGTGGAAAAGCTACATCTAATGCATGTCCCTGAGAATTCACCACCTGCCTGTGAATCTCTGTCCCCATGGTAACCCAATCTGCTGAGAGGGATAGAGTGACAGACACAGGCAGTGTGTGAGAAAGAGGAGGGTGAACAAGTGTTTTTTTTTTTTTTTTTATTATTGGGTGTGAGGAGAACCTGTCACTGGTTCTCTCCTCACGTGTTTTATTAATTCAGACTCTTGAGCCTGGCTCAGACTGCAGAATAGTTGAGACATTTTGAGGTCCGATTCCTGCTTCCGGACAGTCTAGAGGTCGTTCCCAACTTGAGGCTGCTCTTGTATAAAGATTCAATCCTAACATCCCTGTTCTGCTCGGAGATCATGGGGAGGTCCTGATTCATTGCAGACATGTTGGACATTTTGAATTTGAAATCTTTACAAGTAAGCCTACGACATGAAAGGGTTTAGCAAAAGTCATGTGGAACTAAAATAACCATGAGAGACGAGGGACAGTTGGCGGCCGGATACAACCTGCAGTTGTTCCAGATAACTGTAATGAATGTGACAATCTTACCTCCAGCGCTTGCTGAGAAATGAAAAAAACCATATAAATGTTTTTCCCTCTCTACACAAAGCATTAGAATCACAAATGTAACCACTCGCCCCACAGTAAATGTGTGGTCACGTGATGTGCATTTTTGATGAACACAGCTTCTGAATTCACTTAAAAATCAAACTAAATCCTCGGGCCATGAAATTAAAGCAAAAAGCTAAAAGACACGACAAAGGAAGTGAAGCCATTCAGTGTTTATGTAAAACAAACAATTGAGATTGAATTGCATGATGAACAGAAGGAAAAATCAAACGTTGTCTTTGCACTGCGACCTTATTAATATTCAGAAAAAACTGCATTTTATGTCTTTTAGTAACATTAAACGTGCTATATTCTTTTCATCACCCTTGAGTGTTCAGAAACGTTCAGGCTTGTAGACAAAACATTCCCTCCCTCTCCTCTGTATTCACTTGATGTTAGTGTTTATGCATCTGTGTTAAGGAGACTGACCTCTCTGCCTCTGTGCAGCTCTCTTGTCCTTGATCAGCTCTATATTTCAGTCTCCCGACACCAATTTATCAACTCTCCACTACAGAGCTGTCTCTGTCCTCTGCCCTACAGCAGCTCTCCTTTTCTCTGATCTCTGTTTTTCTATCAGACCTTCACAAACTCAACATTATATTGTCTGCCCCCTGCCTCGCCCACCACTTCCGCTCGCTCCCGGTTTTACTCTCCCTCCCTCCCTCCCTCCCTCCCTGTCGTTTTTGCTGTAGCTCATGTCTCACAGTCAGGTTCACGTCAGCATAATGTGAGACTGCTTCTGCCAACAGCTGGAATCAGTCTCTTTCTGCTGTGCTATTCTTTTATTTTTGCCTGTCTGTTATCTCCTGCCGTCTTTTCATTGATATTGAAATCTTTTTCAGTGCCCGAGGAAACCTTCTGCCCTCAGGCCAGAGTGACATCAAGCTGTATTCATACCATCCACAATGACTGCTTTGAACCAGACTGACACATACATGCATTGTTTCTTTAATTCCTAAAAAAAATTTATTATATTATTTATATATATTATATAATATTTGTTTTGCTAAGTTTTGTAAATAAAGCAAACCAAATAAAAAAAAAACTTCAATCTTAATAGACTAATTTATTAGTATTTAAAGAAGTTTTCTTTCAAGGTCAGTCACTGCTGGCCATGTAAGATAGCAATATCTTTAGAAGCAACTAATGACACTCAGCATGGGGGATGTTGCGTGGTTTAGACTAGCTCAGCACAAGCATGCGAACAAGAAAACACTATAGCATAGAGATACTGAACTTCAACACTTCTTCTTTGTTGGTAATATTTATTTAAGATGTTTATTCAGACAATGATGTCTTGAATGTTTCTGTTTAGTTGGATTATTATAGTCAGGAATCGGACAGATTTTCAAAGACCTCTTTATGACTTCCTTCAATCTCGGCTCGTATACCTGCAATATATTCCGTCAAAGTTATGATGCAAAGGTTTTGATGATGTGTCACAGTTTTAGATTGCATTGCATAATTCTGAAAGCTGAACCTCCTGCACACATCATCCACTTCATCCCCGCTAATTATTCACAACTCTGCCATCAATAATGTGCAGAGTGAGGGGCTATTGGGTGCAGCTGAGCTGTCATGAAGTGGATCTGAAAAATCGGAAAATGACATGAAGGGGAGCTCAGCCAACACCTGACCTGTTATAAAATACATCTGCTGACATGGCATTCATTTAGATCATTTTTAAATGGGAAACTCTTTGAAAAGCCAGGAATTACATTGCATCTCCAAGAAATAGATTTGACTTCTGTTAATGTGTGAGTAGTGTGTAATAGTAGGGGTTTATAATCAATTTCAAAATGTACCTGAAGCTGAGACATGATTATTCAAATAACTCATCATGCAGAAAGGACCAAATCGAAACTCTTATTATAGAAAAAAAACACAACATAACATTTGGTTAGATTTATTAATTATCTGAATTCTGAATCTGCAGAGAATTAAATAGAATAGTGGCATACAAAGAAAAAAAAGAGAAATAACCTCCTTACTTGCATATCATAATAAGTTATAACATCAATGGCCACTCCCATGTATTTCTGCCCTGCTTTATTTTCAGGAGTGGTGTATTTTTGTGCCCTAATGGATCTGAACAAGCTCTGTGTTTACACAGTTTCACTTTGAAAGCTAAAAGAAGAAACGTATGATGTTCAATTCACATGAGCTAAAAGGGTTTAATGGACGTACTTTTAGCTTAGCAGCAGTACAGTATGAACTGAAGGAAATTTAGAAAGGCAGGTAAATGGATGGCATCATATTCTTCTATCAATTCGTGGTTTTATTCTTTACATTCTTTCAAGGACAGGGGAAGGGGAGCAAGGTTAGTATTTATTTTGAGAAACGAATCTAAGGATGAGTCAGGTCTATGAGTAACCTCCTGATAGTTGGGTACAGTCCACTTCACTGTAACGAAACTGAGCACACGGCTGACGTCAATAACAGTTACAACTCTATTTCCGTCTAGCTGTCTGCACGCTTTGTAACTACACAAGGGGAAAACGTGCTTTTAAAAACAAAATGTCTTTACGTAAAATGTATTTACCAACTCTTCACCTCATAGCTAAAATATGACGCAAAGGTCAACACAGTGCTCAGAAATATACAGTGCAGGTGTTAAATGGTAACGATGATAGCAAAAATGAGTTGAACTCCTACTGTGACTGACATTTCTATGAATTTGTGTAACTCAGACAGTTAGCCTGCTGTTCTTCACTTGCAGAAGTGAGACGTTTGGGTGTAGATTTGTTCTTGCCAAGTTGAGAAGTGATGACAAGGGAAACTTGGGGTCAGAAGCGTCTTTACCCAAACTAGAACAGACTGAGGTTGTTGGCGCTTCATCGACATGCAGTATCCAGTTGCCAGATTCCCTTCACCTGCAGGAAATATTTCAAAACCTACCTATACTTTTTGTAATTATTTGTAGATGTTGGTCATTTTATTTCTTTGTCTCCTTCTGTTTAAGCAGTACAATGTCGAGGCATCAGTCATTTTCAAACAGTTAAGTTCATTTGACTTAGTTTGGCCATAATTACCTAAATCATATTTTCATGACCTAGGTTAATCGTTAGTGTTAAACTGTTTTATTTCATTTTAGAAGTGAAAGTGTGGTACAAGGTCAAGAAGCACTCAGACACAAATATGAAATGTGTTTTAATACTATAGTATCTGATTACAGCAGCCTGATTCATGTGTCACTTTAGCATGTTATTGTTGAATTGTGTATATAACAGATTGTTTTTTTAAAGCCATACTCTTGTATGTAATATAGCTTTTAGTTAAAGTGCTGCCTTAGTCTTATGCTTGTTTTAAGTGTGTTATGTCAATTTATTAGTCTAGACACTGAAAGCATTGTGGATCTGTCAAATTCCTTAAATTTGCCCACTTAACCTGCCAGGAGAAGTGGATTTGATTCAGATGTTCCTACATCTGTGCCAAGAGTGTGTTTTAAACACTGTGTTAATGTGTCGCTTTTGTGAAAGCTGCACATGAGCTCCAAAGTGAATTACCCAAACGTTGCAATATCTCAGTATTTTTATGTGAGCTTGTACTTCAAAGTCATATGCAATGCTTACAATTGTTTAAATCTCCATGTACAGATGTAGTCGTAAATGTAATCCAGTGTATAACTCAACCTGGGAAAGAGGCCAGCCGTAGTTTCCATCAGATCCGAGTTTAAAAAAGCACTAACAGAGTTTTCTTTAGTTTCTTGTCTTTAATGAAAATGTTGTTTACCACAGTTACGTCCCTTGTCTAACACTGTTCCAAATCCTGAAACACAACAAAACGCCTACCACTCTTTCATTCTTCTAATCATTTACATCATCGGCTATATTTGTTTTGGGTGTGATCATCATGGGCAATAATCTTAAAATAACAGGTTTATCTAAGAATACATTGATTCACAACGCCTCTTCGATTCCTCAGTTTTATTCATAGTTATTCAGGCTCTGTATATAACAGGAAGTTCTGACTGGGTGCTTGAAATGATAAAACTATATTGCTTGTAAATATAAGTAGAATGTTTAGCTTATGGGAACCAATGGTGATTCATTAGTGGTGGAGGAAGTTTTCAGAATATTAAGAGGAGCTACATTACTGCAGTGACACTACTACTGTTTGTCGCTCCTTAGTGTGATAAATGTATCTTTAAAGGAAAATCCACTTCTGATGTCAAAGTCAAGTATGCTTTTATCACAACTCATTCAACACGCCTTTATGTTGGTGTTAGTCTTGATGGACCCTCAGCTGGTTAATAATGCTGCAGCTCGTCTTTAACTGTCTGGCATACACGTGAGCTCAACACCCTACTTAGGCTTTCCCTCACTGGATCCTTCTGCATTTATTTTTACTGCAATTGTTACCAAATATATCCCTACCTTCTTCCTGCTTTTTAAATGTGCGTTATGAATATATTTGTACAGTTTAATAAATTGTAGTGTCTGTGAATCAGGTGAGGTAAAAACTAAACAACGTCACAACAACATGCTGGATAAAAGGAACTGGATGAAAACGGTTCTGCAGGGCCTAAAGGTTTGCTTTTCTAAATGTCAGATGTTTTTCTCTTCGCCAGACACCCACATGTTATCTGCTGTCTGACTAAATAAACCTGAGAAAATGCTTTTGCTCTCATTGACCAACCAGCACATGTAAAAGCTAATGTTTTGACCTCAAAGACGCATGGAAGACTGTGTCAGGAGTAAGTGGGACCGTTTTATCTTTCTTGAGGAAGAAACTTTTCATTTTCAGAATTTGAACTTGAACTTCAGCTTGTGATCTTGTAATCTTCCTTTTTCAAATGGAATCAAAACTTCTGTTAGAACAAGAAGGCGAAGTATGAAGTCGAGATGTTTCACATGTGATCTGTCTGAACTGAACTTATGCAGAAGGAGGGTGGGGAGTGGACTAGTGTAGAGCCTGAGAGCTGCAGAGTTACTCACAGGCAGCAGATTGTGATCGAGGGAATGTGTGTTTGTGCGTGTATGTGTGTATTCATCTGCAAACACTTTAACACATGAGAGGTTTTTTTTGGCCGATATTTCACTTGCTGTCATACATACCATCATGTCTCGAACATACGCCCTCAAACACATGTCCTGTCGAGCCCTTTTAAGATGCGCAAATGTACTTTAACACAACTCAATGTTCAGGCTTTAAACTTGATCAAACCTCACCCACCTGCACCTTTAAATATATTCTACACACAATAGAGGTGACACAAACCTTCTTGAAGCACATTTTTGAGCATGGTAGATCATCTTTAAACCTGGAAATATGAGTTTGACAATAAGTAAAAGATTTTTCCAGATCCGGACAGTTTTTTTTTCTTATGTGAGCATGTGATGGGTTGAATAATATAAATGTCCCTAAAACTGAATCTATCAACAGACTGGATAATATTAATGCAGCATATCACGGCCGTGGTTCTAATCTAACAGACAACACTGAGACTCTGTGCAGGCTGAAGGATAGACAATTTAATGTTCAGTGTGGAGCCATTATATACCGTTCAACAGATGTCATAAATTCCTTCCCACTTTGGATATTTCTATACATGGTCTGGAGAATCACATCACCTTTACCCTTACAATGTCAAACCTCTATTTGAAGAACAATTCCTCATTCCACTGTCAACTGTCGTGGAAAATTCTCCTTTTACGAGGTGGAGAGTTGCTAATTCTCAAGAAGAAAATTCACGGTGGCGCTTGAATCAGATCTCTTTTAATACGTGCAGCACGGAGGAGAGGCCAGAGCATCTTCTCCCGAACCCTTACATTACAAATCCTTATATGCAGTACAGAGAGATGGAGGGAGGTGACCTTACACTTAACAAATGGTGATCTTTACATTACAATAGTTATTTGAAGTTTCCTGTATCCTGTCCTCTGGAGACAGTGACTCTGTGATAATCAAATTACATTTACATTTTGTATGGTGTTGTCTGAGAAAGAGGATGCCCTCCTGTGGCTTTCTTTCACCTTCATTCTTCAGAACATTTGCTGTCTCCTGGAAGTCTAGTTAATTTCTCACATTCCTCCCTTTTTGACACAAAGTGTCAAAACAACATTTATAGAAATTATCATACAAGGTCATTATAACAGACTGTTCATTACAGTGAAAAGATGAATGAAAAAACAAATAAAGAGATAAAAAATAAAACAAAAACAAAACAAAACGATAAAAAATAAATGAGAGAAGAACAAAATAGGCAACTTATGTAGTTGAAACAGTTCTCGGTGGCAAGTTTTTAGTTCATGTTTTTGTTGGATGTTCCGATCCTGTATTGGATCTTGTGTCTTCTTTTGTTGTTGCACACAGTCCATGTTTTACCCTTCTGTAAGAGATGGGGTGTCTAAGTATCAGTATAGTGAATCAGTTGGTGATGAGAATGTCCCACGGCGTCCTCTCTCAGCACTCCGTAGGTTAGATCGCCTTTCTCCCGTCGGTGTCATGGCTCGGAAAAGGTTTGCAGTGATGTATGGATCTTGGTATCCCTCTCAGCTATCCGATCGTCAGTGGATGTTGTCATCATCTCCAGGTGTCCCTCTCAGTTATCTGGACAGCAGTTGTTGTTGTCAGCAGCTCCAGATCTGGTTCTTGTCCACCGTGGTTAAAACGTCCATGCTTCCTTCTCAGGTCCTTTCCATCTCCAGGCTGGATGTTGTGGAGTCTCACCAATGTAGTCCCCAGAAGGGCCGCTTTCACCTTAGGGAAGACAACTTAGAAAACATGGTTATCCACCCCTTTGACACATGGTCAAGACCATGTGTCAAACTTTTGAGGCACAGAGATATCTTTGAGGGGTAAAAACGTCATTTTGGACAGATAAAACATTTGTAGAGTGGGGGAGACAGGTGAAAGAGCAGCAGTCCCAGGAGCTTCAAATCCCAGTGACTCTGGGTCATTAGCACCTGTATGAGCTGACATTTACATACTGATGAAATGCATATTTAAAGTCAGTATGTACTGTGAAATCCTTCCCAATAGTACAGCTGCCTGAGCAGACAGGTTAGCAGTGTTAGTACAAACAAATCAAAGTTAATGAAAAGAGTGTCAAAGAGTGCATCTCTTGGTTTTTGACACAGACAGGGGTGTGGTTCTCCATCTTGAGCTGTAAAGAGTAAGGTTAAGACTGTTCTTCATTTTAAAATCACATGAGTGCACAAAAAGATTTAAAAAGGTTGGTAGTGTCTGCTAGTCATAGACAGAGGGAACTCGATAAAGCTTGTGTCAAGTCAGTTGAAGCTTTATCTGTGTCAGGAGTTCAAGTCAAAAAAGTCAGTCATGGCCAAATATCTACCCCCATGTGTGGGGGTAGGGAGATCTCCACCCTTTTTAAAATCCATGGACAACAATAGCCTGTTCAAACCAATTAGGCAACCGTTTGTTTGTTTTTGCAGTTTTTTAACATCCAAGATTGTGGACGTAAATCAGGACCAAATTTATGAAACTCCGGAGTAAAATAATGCATTTTTAAAAAACTAAAAATAGCTTGCAAACTTGTCCTGCAAAATATCGGACCGTTTTCTGCCAGAAAACAAAAATGGACAAACAACAAACACTGTCTCAGCTTGACAATGCCTCTGCATAGGGAAACATATACACAGACATTGTCAACATACTGAACAAGTGTATTAATACACAATGGTTGATAAAAAACTAATTTCTCAGCTCTATTTCAATCCAGAGTGAAAAATTGGAGAAGAACACCCTATGGTATCTTCATCCAAGAATAAAAATGCACCATTGATTGTGAAAGCAACCCAGAACTGTGAGTCAAGATGAAAAGAAGAATGCTAGAATTTGCATTTGTTAATGAATTCCAACCCCAATTTGTTTTTTTGTTTTTTTTTTCTTCAGGCACGATGGGGGAGGTATGGTGAGATTTAGAAAGTTCAACAATAGCACTTTAATTTATAAAACAATGATTTCAAAAACAGTCTCAGGACTAAATGGATATCTTTTATCTCGTCTAAAATTACATTTTGACTGGAAAACAATATACTATTCTATTTCTAAAATTCAAGATTGTTTAAAATTTTAATTATCATTACAGTGTTAGTTGCAGTTTATTCTTTTTCAGTCGAATCAGTGTTTCTCTGTGTGTAGGTGTGTGTGTGTGTGTGTTTGTGTGCGTGTGTTTGTCTCTGTATGTGCTGCTCACTACTCTGACCTGCCTCCTCCATTTCCTATGGCTGCATCAAGGGGAGTCCTGGAGCCTGAATGGAAAGTCCCTGCAGTGGAGCATGTGGCCAGGTTTCTCTTGGCATCTCTTCTTTCTCCTCGAGAAGAGTCGGGGGTAGCGCACTCACGTGACAAATGTCCATAACCTTCACACCTGTAACACTTTCTCTTGCGTCTGTCTTCATACCTCCTTTGAAGTGATCTGTGTGGCCCCTCTCTCCTCCCTCCTCTGCTCCTCATGCCATTGTTGTTCTGTTGTGACTGCTGTCTTTGTCCTGGTTCCTGCGGGTTACCTCTCTGGTAATACATCGTCTGAGCAGATTGAAGGTTCTTTGCTTCTTTAAAATCCAAATCAATTTGATTTCTTTCAGCGTGCAAAACATGTGTCCATACAGTTGTCATGGGCTCTGTTTCCCAGCCTACACAAGTAGCCATGACACGATTCTTCAGTCCCGGATGGAGACCATTAATCAACGCCGCTTTTAGCAGAGGAGGTGTCGACGGCTGGGCAGTAATGGCAGGGAGAGCATATGGAGGAGGCAGATTTCTTTCTCTTGCCCTACGTTTCTTTTGCTCTTTACTTTCACACAAACCTTCTTCTTCTACTTCCTCTTCTGCTTTCTTTTGTATTTCTGCTTCTCTTTCCCATTTTTGGAAAGCTTGCCAGTCAATACCTTTCTTTCCTACTTTCTGTTTCTTTTCTTCCAACATAACTCTACACCTTTCTAAACATTCTATGCTTAATGTACCTTTAATTGGAAACACCCCCTCAGTTATATGGTGCCAAAGTGGAACATCCTTAACAACACTTTTCCCCCATTTTTCTGCCATTATTTTAGCAGGACCTGAAAGAGGGTCATCTAGCATTTTTAACTTCCCGGTTTTATTTTCAGTGACTCACTGGGACAGGTTTGCTTAAACGTTCAATGGGCTTATCACTCACACAACTTCACAATCACACTGATCTTCCCATACAGTGTATGGTTGGATCTTATCAAACACACACTAAAACTTTTCGCAACTTAATTCAGCCAGGTGGTTTGTATGACACATAAGTTCCGAGCAACGCACCTTAATAGCATACAATCTGCATGCCAGACACTGAATGTCGCAACCAAAGTTTTTATTTTTGATTATCACTCATACGCCCATTTTATTTTAGTGGGGCCTTGTATATCTATAATAATCGTTGTTTCACGTGTTTTATTCTTTAAGTGCAGACAGCCTCGTGCTGTTCGTTAGATATTTTAGTTTCATTTTTCGTTTTTTCTTTTTCTTAACTTTTCTCGTTTAAGACACTCTAAACATATAAAACGCACAACACATCAACAAAACACACTACACATCAACCTCCATCACCGCGCAGGGTATGGGAATTACCAAAACATAAACCTCCAAGACCGGTATTACATGGGCATGGCGTCCATAAAACACTATATGGACCCGAAAAGCATAACTGAAACCACCCCAAAGGACTTAAATTACGTTTCAGCTACCTAGGCTTTTACAAATTGAGCAAATGATTCAAACGCCGTACTCACTTAGATAGAGCGTCCGCTGTCTGCACCCTGTATCTGACGTCAGGTGGGATCCAAAATCTCCGTTTGTCGGAGCGGAATTTTCCCGGCCGGCAGCTCCTTCAGTTCAGTCTCAGGTTGCAATCAGCGGAAACGTCTATCCCATCCTCGTCGCCATAATGTCGTGGAAAATTCTCCTTTTACGAGGTGGAGAGTTGCTAATTCTCAAGAAGAAAATTCACGGTGGCGCTTGAATCAGATCTCTTTTAATACGTGCAGCACGGAGGAGAGGCCAGAGCATCTTCTCCCGAACCCTTACATTACAAATCCTTATATGCAGTACAGAGAGATGGAGGGAGGTGACCTTACACTTAACAAATGGTGATCTTTACATTACAATAGTTATTTGAAGTTTCCTGTATCCTGTCCTCTGGAGACAGTGACTCTGTGATAATCAAATTACATTTACATTTTGTATGGTGTTGTCTGAGAAAGAGGATGCCCTCCTGTGGCTTTCTTTCACCTTCATTCTTCAGAACATTTGCTGTCTCCTGGAAGTCTAGTTAATTTCTCACACAACTGAGGCCATACATTATACTTTTGGAATACCTCTAATGACATTCTTTTCTTCAAATATGGTCATAGCTTCTCCGAATAGATCGTAGTCTGCTAACAGCAAAGTCACCTCTACAAAGTGTAAGCAAACTGAACGTATTCACAGAAATTCGTACTATCAGCATGCAACAGTAAAAAGCCTTGAAGAACAGGACTGCAGGTAAACACATGTCTACAAACAGCCTGGCTTTTAACACATCAAAAATAGTGGCTTTGCAAATACAAGCTCCGTAAGACTCAGAGGTACTTTATAGTTGTCTCATCCATATGCATGTTAACAGTTGGGACATGATTGCCTTGCTCTTGAAGCAGGACTGATGTGTGTCACGTGAGCTGTGCAAAACAAGTCAAATAATATTCTGAACTCTTAAATCATCTGGCTGCATTGTTGATAAAACTAAAAGGTTTTGTCCCTTCTTGCACTTTATTTTTTTAAAGGACACGAGTTAGTTAGACCTCCAAAAGTGTTCTGGTAAAAATAAACACTGATTGCCAATATCATTTCAACATCAAACTCTACAGTACAACTTGAACCCAAAAAAGAACAGTGATTTGATCAAACAAGAGTGTTCACATCTCTAGTCCTTGTAGACATCGTAAAAGCAAAAAGCTTGATAGCCTGCAAACAATCACCTCTCTCAGGCTCAGAGGAATTTAAATTGAGCCAAAGCTGCTTTTAGGGATTATTTGAAGTTTTGGGGGAGCAACACGGTTGCCAAAGTTCCTGATCATTTCGGATTGTCAGCGAAAAAAACATACATCCTCCCTTTAACTTGACACAGTCTGACCCTTTCTCATTCCCACTCTCTTTTCAAATACACAGTCATGCCGTGTTGTTCAAAAGGGTCTTATTTGTTTGTGTGAATAGTATTTACAGAGAAAGATCATGCATGGATGTGTGTATGGTGTTGTATGAGGGACATTATTATGGAGTGTGCAAGATTCAGTGATTTCTATCCAGACTCAGGACTGTATACACAACAGTTAATGTATACAGTAAATTAATCAGATGGGAAGCCACACAGCTCATATTATTTATGTTGGCAAGCTGATCAAAGAAACACATTTTCATGTAGGGTTAAACGGTAATGGCGGTATAAAAAGCTTTCTGTTCTACTCTTACTCTGACGAACCCCTCAGTGCTGGTGAGTGTGCACACAAGAGCATTATTAACTCAAGAGGGACAAACATGCAAACAGCAAACCAAATCAACCCCTGTTTAGTTACAGTATGTTTCTGTAATGCTATAACACCAGCTAGCAACTTGTCAATAGTACAGCCATAAAACTTATTCTACCTGACCTTAAAAGCTGGGAGGAGGGGACAAGGGGAGACGGCTCTCTCCAATGTTTTGAATTTAGACTGCAGTACCTATTTTAAACTCTAGGTGTCTGAGTTACATATTGCTACTTTAATATAATGTATTTAACGTAAAACCAAACTAAGCCAATTAAACTAGTTCTTCATTTTACAAAGTTGTCTGAAGTTATTTTTGTAAAATGTTTGTGAAGAAGTGAAATGAAGTTTTATTTGAAGTATAGGTCCTGGTACTTTAACTCACGATTTTAATATTGTTAAGAAGCTTGCATAACACTGTTTCTGTGCCCTAGTACCATCAAATACATAAAGTATGAGCGCAGTTTAAAATGTTTATTTATTTTTTTTAATCTGCAAAGTTTATGACTTGGGATAAGGTTTGCGCCACTGGGCTCTATACCAGTAAACATCAAAACTGCAGGCTCATGTGTTGGTTTTACAGACCCAGATGGCATCAGGAGACCTAATCTCCCCATCAAGTCTGCGAGTGTACAAACAAACATGGCAAGTAGACAACATTGTCTGGATCCAGCTCTTTGTTTGAATAAAAAATCCCCAACCTCAGCAGAGCACTCAATCCTGTTATACAACATTGTTTGTTGTTTTTTGCTGGTTTCATGCTTAACAAGAAAAGATGAATGTTTTGAAAGTGACATTTTTTAAAGGAATGAATTAGATTCCAGTCCATTCCTATATGTTCTAGAAGCAACTCAAATATGGAAATGTGACATTACCACCACTTACTGAGAGACACATGCATTATTATGAGGAAGGAATTGCATTAAATGCCACTTCAGCAAAGACTATTTTATTTGCCTTTCAACCAAAAAGCTACTTTTCTATTGAATATGCACCATTTATTTAATGAGAGAAAACACAGAAAAGTTTGAGGCTGAAAATAATCTGGCTCAGCATGCATTATATGATTGATGAGAATGAACTAAACAACGTAGCACTGTTGAGTGATTTAAATCTCAACTCAATTACCGCTCCAGACTGATGACGACCATGGTGCACTTCAGTCAAGTCAAGTTTAATAATGTGAATTCATCCCCATGTTAGCAGTCAAAATTTGCTTTGAAGAAAAATCGTACTCTGGACATATTTTCTCTGATCTCTGCTTAGTTAGACAGTTAAACTGATCATGTTTGATGATAACACTTGTTGATGTTGTACGCTGTCAATCGGTGAGAAAGTGAGGTTGTTGTTGATACAAATCTTTCACAAACTGTTCCTCCTCTCGATAAAAGAATAAACAAATTTGACTTTCATGACGATAACAATTTGAAATGTAAAAAAAAATGTAATCTAATTTTTTTATTTCTTTTTTCTCCCACCTCTTCACTTTTTCCAGCCTGCCCTATAACATTTATCTTTTATCTTTCCCTGTATCAGTGTCAGTTCATTTTTTATCCATCCATTGAAGACATTCCCAGTGTTTACTCAAAGTTTTTTCTTCTCTGTTCCCTCCAACAGACTTTGTAGATTTATTCACCTGCACTGGATTGTTTTAATGGGTTTGCCCCTTCCTTCCCTACAGTGCGCTGAATTTCTACCTTTTCCTTCCAGATGGGCCTTCATAGGCAATGATTAGAAACTGGGATAATTGACACTTTGAAACGTCTTCCACTAAGAACGAATCATTACAGTCTCAGTGGTCTTTTTCTGTCCCGATAGGTTACCCTTGCTGCCTAAGACGCATGCCAACACTCACTCTGACGCATGGAACCTGCATAGAACAACCAGGGAGGTTGGTAGGCTGATGGTTTCCAGGATGTAAATGGAAGCCTCTTTTTTTTTTGTGTCATAGCACAAGCTATTTTTAGTCACCATCCATTGGCAAAATGCGTAAGTGTGAAGATTGAAGGGAAAGGATGTAAAAACGTAAAAAAAAAAAGTGTGCTTCCATCTTATGTGCGGCTCTTGGTTTTATCCAGGTTCCTCCAGGGTGGAATGTCAAAGAAACACTAAATTGAAAATAAGATGGTAATACGTAAAGGAGGCAAAGATTTCATGCTGCTCTCTATGTGGCTCTGAGGCAAGCAAAATACATTTATCCAAACACATGTTGATGTACACAGTTCTTTAGGCTTAATTGGCTTACTACCTTATTTAGACTGACGTAAAAGGAGTAAATCTCTATAAAACGGAGTACAGTAATCAATGAGCAAACCCGAGTTGTTGTGCATCACGACTTAGCCGCCCTCATGATGCTTTTAAACCAGTCAATCATAGGATTCCAGAGATAAAATCAATACTTGAGTTTGTCCAAACTATTGACTGCAGTGAAAAGTTTGTGAGGCGTTAAGAGGTCAAACAGAAGTATTAGTCCACTGCAAATAACTGTCGAAAACAAACTATGCTTCAGAAAAAATTGGAGCACTCAATAAATATGTACATTCATTAGTAAACATCATCACATCAAACAACACATCATCCTATGTCGATAAGTAGAGTCAGCTTTGAAAATAATTATTCTTTGTTCTTAAGGCAATTTAGAGGAGGCTAAAAACATAAATGAGTAAGTTTATATCTAAGATACAGAATATTGTGGACATAGCATATTCTTTCAACAGATTCTGCACCTTTTTTTAAAACGTTACATTGATTTGTTGCAAGAGATTGTTTCAAACCAAATTGTTATCATACATTTATGATCGTTTGCTAGATTGTATTGCTCCCTGTAAGGTAAATGTTTCTGCTGGCACAAAATGTACTCAGAAAATAGGATCTGTAGGCTGATTTAAGATTTAAGGCTTTTGTTCTTTAATCTCAAATAATGATTTTTTTTTTTTTCCCCCAAAACTAAATCTGTCTATTTAACAAAGAGAAGAAAAAGGCAAAATTGTTTGGTTCAGCCATCAAATTATTTGTAAAAAGCAAAAAGAAATGAATACTCCGTCAATAATTAGCCGAGGCGCAGGTTATAGTCTTGAAAAGCCCTGCCTGTCCAGGGTAAGAAAAGTGCTTTGTAGAATGTCCAGTCAACGTAAGTACGAGTTTCTCTTCAAATGCGATGCCAATTTCAAAGCTTTTTGTCCTCTGAGAATGAAAAACTAAATGTGATCCATTTGGTAGCCATTTACAAGCAGGGTCGATTAAAAAGTACTTATAGGAGGTCGGTTGACATTTTCCTGGTTTCAGTGTCAGATAAACTATCTGTCATAGGAAAAAGTCAGTTGCATTTGCTGAGGCTGGTAGAATAATAAAGTGACCATGGCTGCAGCCATGATTAACACTTGAATATATGTTACATTTTAGTTCCTGTAGTGTGCAGCTATAAAAACCCTTAATGAAAAGTATACCTTCTGGCAATGCTGCCTACAGTGCATGTGTTTCTACTATTGTCACTTAATGTTCCTTTTGCAAGAAAGAAGCTATTACAGTAACCAATCAATGGCTAGACATGGTCATAAATGCTTTATTCCTATATATGGTTGCAGTACACATTTAACATGTTTATTCTGGTCCAAAACCTGAGTTTCCTGCACAGCTAGACGTGTGACTTCATGCTGAGAGACACTGCAGAGAAGTGTTGGGAGCGGCTGGGAGGAGAGTTTTAAAAAGCATCATGACAAAGAACAAATTGAGAATGTTTTGAGAAATTAAATTGTATTTATTACAAACTAAATACATGGAAGTTTTCTCAGTTATTATCTATAACTTGAGGTAGTAGGTGGTTTACAACATACACACTCAGTATTTATGTCAGAGAAGCACTACTCGAGTCTGACTGAGTGAATCAGAGATTTTAAACCCATCTCATAGTTTCCATTCACGTCAAGGAATAAGCATCCATTAATGGGTCTAAGGCAGATATTGGACAAGGGCGCAAGATGTATTTAGAAAATGAAGACCTGTAATCATTGCTTATTTGCTAGGAAGTAAATGAGGGAGATCAACACTACTTGCATCAGTCCTCTAAATGGGCAACAACCAAGAAACTTTTAGTTTAGTTCATCCACAAGACTGGGTCATAATATCTAACCTTCAAAGGTAACAAAATGAACCTACTTGCGTCTCAAAAAAATCTCTAATGAAAACTTTCCAGGTAGTTTGTCTAAAGGAGCCATACTCTAACTCTGACACCTACCATTAAAAACGAGTACTGCAGTCCAAATGTATTACATTCAAAAAGGTCCCTTGACTTATCCTTCCTAGAGTTGATTTGCATCCAGGCTGCCACATCATAAGCTTCGGTAATTAACCAGCTCTGCATCCTTTTTCAAACATTTATGCTTTCTAACCTAACTCCATTTTTCAGAAGCATCTCCATTATTTATCCTAGTTTTACCACGTTCCTGGTTGCGGAGCTTATCAGAAAAATCAAGTCAAGGATTAGACAGTTTTTCAGATTGGCTGAACCATCTGCAGATCACATGCAGCTCAGATCATGGGGCCGATCCAAACAGATCACGTATCAGATGTGATCTATTTCACCCCTATCTATGTAGGTGTTTGAGTATCATATCCTCTCGGCACACATTCAATGTCCTCATGCTAATATGGAGGAAATGCTAAGTAACCTTTTTGATCAACAATTCAGACTCTCCTGCTTTGATCCCAGGGTTACTGGCCTCCCTCTCCTCCCTGTGGTTGATCTTGCATCCCTCTGTGTCCCTCCCTTCCCAACCTTCACTCTCTGTACTTCACCCACATTGAAAGTCTTTTCCCTCTCCTCTGTCTGACCTCGGTGTAAGTGTATGAAATGTGAGTGTGTACGAGCGGAAGTATGTCCAAGTGCCTGGCCAGATCAACTAAGTTCACAGGGCTGCCCACTCTTTGTTATTAGGTTTAGTTGTTGACCTCCAGGCAGCAGCAGAACCGTTGGGTCCCTCTGAGGGTGGCCTGGACACGGCAAGCTGAACAGCACTACTACTTACCGAGAGAGATCAACAAAAAGCAGTAGAAACAGAGGTCCCATTAGAATTGAGAGAACGAGAGGGAAAGAGGTGGTGAGACAAAGTGTTATTCACTCCGTGCCTGCTCTACCACTATCATAATTAGGCAGGAAAAATGGCATAATGAATACAAATTGCGGTGGAATACATTAAGCTACACTGAACATTTGCTGAGCACACAATTACACACAATAATTGGTGGTGATGTGTTTTGTTTTGAAAGCATATACAGTGTGGGAGTCAGACATTAGACAGTCTGTAGTGTTTTGAGCCATGTGAAATTGAAGTATGAAAATTGTAGTCTTCAACAAACTTCTTTTTTTATTTAAATGTCTCGTGTGCCAATCTCTGCACCATGAATGTGCTGTTTAATGCCAACTAATTGCTGATTATACGCAAATCTTGCACTATTTAAAACTTAAATATCATGCAACTTGTGTCTACAGTTATGCTGAAATCTGTTTCCTGTCAAATCAAATAAAATTAGAACAATTTGTTCATACAATCAGCACACTTGAATAAATCAGTCTCTCATAGTGTAATTAATAGCTGCCTGATTATCTTTAATTAAGAATCCTCTCTTGCTGCTGGCTTATTGAGATGAAACTATGACTGTAAATAACCTAACCTCCCTAACTGAGCGTCCTTATCATTAAGCGGTAGGCCAAACTGTGAGCAGGCTTTGCAGGAAGTTCCAGTGATTTAAAGAAGGTGAGAAAGTAGGTCATGTGTTTATATTGGCTGAAAAAATTTTGGTCATGAGTGTAATTAAAGATTCAAGATTACTTTATTTAGTCCCGAAGGAAATTTGCCTTGGACGTACAGGCTGCTGCATAACACATAACACTTCCATGAATGTTTTTTGCAGTTTTGAAATGCAGAGATTGAAGGAACACAGCAGAGGTCATGTGAGTCAGAGATTAGGTGTGAAAATGAGGAATTATGACTGAACAAATTGGATTATCCAATTTGTAAACATACGCAGGATGAGGGAAATGAACTTTGAGTTTTGAGTGCTAGTCAGAGGGTGGGAAGGGTGTTTGTTCTACAAGTGAGTGTGAAGGGTGAGTTCACTGGATATGCAAAAAGGCTTGGAATGGAACACAGGAATGTGTAGAGTGTGAAGGTCTTGTGGGAGTGTGCAGATGTTACAGTGAGAGACGAGAGGACTTGTACCCCTTGTTTTGACATTTTCTAGAAATTGAGTATTTCATGGCCTTCAAAGGTCACATGAGCAATTTTCAAAGGAAGCAATGATGACTAAGTGTTTTGTTTCAAGATCTTTTTTGTTCCTGTACATCAAAATCAGTTGGATGAATTAACATTTTAGGGAAGCAAGCTTTTACAAAAGGGATCTTATTGTCAAAACTGAAGTGTGACAGAATCTCAGCCACTCAAAGCCCTGGGGAAAATTGTATGAAGTGTTCACTTGAGACTCAAAAGTCAGTAAGACTTAAGACATCTTATTTCTTGATTAAAACATCTAAATGCATCTTTGCGAATGCAAGGTGACAAACGTGCATCTCTTTTTCTAAAGATGACGTAATCCTACGTGTCTGAAACCTAAACTAATTGAGCCTAAAGTTCAGCATGTTCTTATGGCTGCCGTAGAAAAGGTCATATATGCATAATACTGCGTGACGTCTCGTTTCAATGAGCAGTTTTTTCCCATTAGAAAAAACTTCACACTACCACATTAGTCAGACCAGCTGTCTCCATTTGACACAGTGTTGGCCTCTGTTGTGCAGGCTGGCTCTTTGTTGGATTTCCCTCTTTGGTTATCATCCTTGTCTGCTTAATGGTCTTGTAAACTGTTGAATCTTATTATTAATAAAACATTGTAGGCTACTTCCCCAACTCTATCTCCTTTATCTGCATTTGTTATTGTATACCTGTGTACGATGGGATACTGTCCTTCTTTTCAACTCGTGTGAATCGCAACTGTATTGATCAATACACACATTTCCAGCAAAATTTTTTGGGGTACAAACATACTTAGTGCAACACTCTCTTACATTAGCAGATTGATTCATATTATGTGTTGTCCCCTAAAATTGTTAATTAGTAAATAATGATACTGTGATCTATTGTAGAAGTTAGTGTAAACTCTGAGGTTTAAAATGGTAATGATCGGACAACCCTAGAAGACATAAACACTCTTCTTCTATCATTTCATTGAACCATTTAAATCACCTGTGGAGAGCACTGAAGACTTTACTTAGACACCACTGTTTACAATCACAAACGAGAAGGAATAATTGCCTGAAAACTCTCCTCCCTGACAAAAGGAGCCTAGAGAGTTAGCTGCCCTGTAGCTTGTTGAGATTAGCATTGATTTCAGAGTACAAAGAGTCTAAGAGTTAAAGTCGCTTTGTGCCGTCAGTGGATTTAATTAAGAGCGACCCACTTGAGGACGCAGGTTTCTGAACGAAAGCTATCAAAGGGACTCTTGTCCACCTACAGATGCCCTGACTTCATTGTCAGGGACCACAACTCATCTTTGAGTAAACAGTCTGTGATTACTCTGTGGAGCTGTTTGATGAGAGGTTTAAAATTCCATTTGCACCCTCAGGTCCTGCATGAACAATCAATGTCTACGAAGAAAAGGAGCCAAGCAGAGAGTGTGCACATTGTATAGATAAAGAAGTAGAAATGTATGAGTTAGAATAGTTTTGGGATAATCACTGTGTTCAATGTATCCGGTGTCCCTCATCTCTCAATTCAAGATATTTTTCCTCATCAATGACAAATCACAAATGATAGCAAATCTAAAGCTGTCTAGACTGAGCTATTATTTGGATTGCATCTTTAGTTTGGAAAACACAAGGTTCAATATCTGGCAATAAGAGGTCTCATCAGGGCAATGAAAATCTCTCTATGTCACATCCTCGTCCTCACACTGCGATAATAACAAGACTAAAGCTGAAGGGCAAGCTTTGACAGGAAATAACATATTGCTGTGTGGCTCAGGGACTCAGCTGACGCCATTCCGACGCAGGTGCATGGCGTTGCCATGGTGATAAAGGGATTTCCTGTTCATCCACTCGGAGTGGAGCACACATCACTATCTGAAGAGCTCTGCACCTCCATAGGTGATCCCTTGAAAAGTTGCCTCCCACGTTCAAATGAAAAAACAAAAAACGTCCTCAACTTATGGACAGTCCCCGTTAGCTGTTTTGGAAAAGATGCTGCCAGCAACAAATGACTTTTCTTTGAATGCAATACTGCAATCTTTGTGGCAAACTAAGGTCTACATACAATCATACAATGATTTTGCTTTGCGTTAGTCCTTCCTGCTATGAGTCATACAGCTCCTCACCAGACTTCCTGTAGAACTTGCTTGTAATATAAAGTCAGAAAATGTGTTGATGCACTTTTTAAAGAATTCACATTTGACTTTACTGAACTCATCCATAAAGATAAACACTGAACAAGAAGCTCAACAAAATCCAGGTCAGCAGCATGACAAGTATTCATTTTCTTGAGTACAGTTTTGAAGTACGTCAGTTTATTCTTCACAACACGGGTAAATGTTACTCTCCGACACTTTCACATTTAATCATTCTCCAAATAACGTAACGCATTGTGCATGATTGAAGCGGTTAGTTAGTATGGGTAATGGCTTCTAACAATGTATGAAACAGACTTTGTAGCTGGGTCTCCTTTTGTCAGATCAACATTCGAAGAGTAGTCCATCTAAGACTGTCTTTCTCTCTAACAAATCAAATGGCTTAATTAAACAGGGTTACTCTGAAATTAAAGAAAATCTTGACGACAGTGAAGCAAAATGAGGATGAATATTTGGTTTCAACACACTTTGTATTCTTACCTACCCCTTTCATTTACATTCTCACTGTTAGGAGGATGACAGACTTATATCATGTTAGGCTGCCTTGTTCTACAGTAAGTAATTGGACAGTTTGCTGTGCAGCTGTTCCAGCAGGTGCGCGTTGCTCCATCATTAGTAAATGAGCAAATCAGCTGGTACAAAGCCACAAGTTTATTTTTTGTTGAGCTGGTGTGTTGCATTTTCATTTTGTATCTGTTGCTGGCAGAGTTAACAAATGAGCTGACTGCTTCAATAAAGAGAGCCATTTTGTGGCTGAAAAGTTGGAAACAATTGGAGAAATTGCAGAAAATACCTTTGAAGGCATCAGCAGAGCAAGATAAAAAAAACACTTTGGGTATGCACTGCAATTTTCCCTTTCCCTAGATAAATCTTTTATTTATCTGCCACATCAAGTCATCTCTATGCATATCTGTGCCACAGTGGTCGGATAACTTCTTTAGATTACATTTGACTTTATAAATTACTTTATATATATATATATATATATTGCTGTCATTTATTGGGAACCAAAACAGATGCTAAAGTTTGGACACAGACTTTTTTTTTAAAATCCATTGGAGTAATGTACAGAGCTTAACTATTTGATTTATAAGAGGTACTTGCTATTGTTTGCTAGACTTCCACTTGTGATGATGCATTTTTTAATTGTTGGTTTGCTTTAAATGAAGATCTGAGGGCTTTTAAAATAAACAGTGATCCACAGGGAAGTATCTTGAATTATTGCAGCAGTTTAATGGTAATGCATTTTGAGCTTTACATAAAGTATTTGTAAACCAAGACTTTTTCATACTTGTGAAATAATTTCACAGGAAGAAGAGCTATTTTCCACGAAAATGTAATTATACTGTAGTTATTATACTGCTGAGTTGGTAGTCATGGTGAGAGAAAAGTAACCGGAAGGGAGTTACTACATGCAGCTGAAATGACACATGAAATATTTTTTGTCTCATTCCCTGAGCCCTTAATTACAGCAGTTTTTCATTTGTGCTATAAGTGTCAGTCTGAACACTGAAATTGGATATCTAGTATTCACTTTACACATCCTTCTGTATTTGTCATATTTGATGACCAGTTCTGCAGTCAATTTTTTTTCATCTTTCTTATGTCCTCATTTTGAAACGTCCATTAACATTAGAGAAATAAGCTTCTTTTAACATTGAGGGGCATTGCATAAAACTAATAAACATCCAGGGGGATAGTGTTGTGTTTTTTTATCAAAGATGTTGATTTTGTGCTGTCCAGGATGTAGGTGTCAGAAGGGTACATGGATACACAAGATCAGAAATGTTGCAAACCAAACAGTGAAACAAAACACTTGTCTGCTCTATCTCACAAAAGGGCAGACAATTTATGCTACCAACACAGGAACAACTAATGATCCAGCAGAAGTCAGGCCGGTCTCTCTTTGTTGTGTTCTCATTAAAGGCCTTCTTGGTCTGCTTTTTGGTTTTCTCACTCATCTTTCATCTCTCATCACTTCCTCCATGAAACTTATGTTACACTTTCGTTCCTTGGTTTAGGTTCCCCAGAACACATTTAATGTCACAGTGAGAGGGACAGGATTTCAAAGCGTTGTGTTCTTTTATTCACAACAGTGTTTTCTCTTATACCCACGCACTGTGGTGTCATTTGCAGAGTTTAAGCATCTGCAAAGAAAATACAACTGAGGGGAAACACGTTTCATTTCATGCAGCTGAACTAAACTTTAACACTTTCTCAAATGATATAAGCAAAAGTCTCGAGAGGTATATGAAAAGTGGCGTTGAGTGGGCTTTTTATCAATGATTGCACGATGTATAATGCACCAGATTCACTGCTGTCATTGTGTATGTTATGTTATCAAGGCTGCTCAGACCTATAAAGAAACCAGAGAAAAATCAGATGCCTCCAGTATTCAGTTCAGTTTCATTGTATGACACTAGCAGTTCTTCATTATTTCTTTACCACATGTTTGATTACAGTATTTAAGGTTTAATGCATTAAATGTATACATATATTTCTATCACCAAAGATTGTTGATATTTGATTTTTTTTTTCTCCCCATTAACACTTCTCCCCATCTGTATTGGCCCAAAAATCCCTTTTTGGTCAGATCCTAATTTATTTCCCCACTGACCACGACCAACTCATTACTTATCAGACAGATAACATTGGATTCTAACTGGGGAACACAGTGGCTCATTTGATGTTAAATAATCCTAACCCTAATCTATATTACCCAAGCTTAAAAGAAATGTATAGCTGAATGGAAAACAGATTAATCGAGTGGCAAGAAACTTAAAATATATCTAAACTCTTTATTATATATCTGCTGAACCTGAAAGCAGGCAACTAATTTTGCCATTTAAACATTATAGTGTTATTACATTTTTTTGCTGAAATAAAATGAATAGCTTGGAGTGAAAGAAGGCACTGACTCATGAATTACTGTCATTAATGTAGTTTAATACACAGTTCTAAACATAGAATTAACCAGTTAAGACTGCAGCGATAATAGTCAAACTAGTAAGGATGAATTTATCAAGATAACCAGACACGTTATTGCTGCAGGTAATATCAAATATGTTGATCACATCTGGTAACTGGACATATTACCATCCATTGGCTTTGTTAATGTGACTCTGCCTTATCAAAAGTGTCAGCTGTCAAGTATAAACTGCTTGTTCAGCACCGTGACGTCCGTAGAGGTATCTAAATGCATTTCCTGTTGACCTGCCATGAATGTAATTGGTTGTCATGACTTGCCCGATCTAACCATATTGAAAGCTGAACAGACCCCTGGTACATTCTGACATGTTTTTACCCAAAGTGCACGTCTTTGAGACGACGTGATTTTTTCCGTGTTTTGCAGAAAGTTAACTTTGCTGTTCCAGGAAGCTCTCCTGCTGACTCATATCGTCATCAAGTTTTATTTTTACATTATTGTTGTTCCTGGTTGTCTTAGCAACTGGATGAATAACATCCCGGCAGTTATTTTTAATGGACTTACCCCAGTTGCATTATCATGTTTCCAAGGATCATATTTTGCTCACCAGATGAGATCTCTCAAAAGTCTGAAGTTTCCAATTGATGAATCTTTTATCTCAAAAGATACATCTTGCCTGCTCTGTTAATGGAAACCTTTTTTATAAAAGGACTTGTTGGTGCTCTCTATTTACGCAAGTTCCAAATTTAAACACCAAATAGAATTATGAGGGCTATTAGAAATTCATTTATTAATTCATCACTGTTGCCAAGCAAGCAGTGGTTAAACTTCCTTGCGGTTGGTTGTCCCAGGATAAGACTTTCATAACCCCATTGCCTACAATGTGGGATGTTGTTTTGAGTATGATTTTTTTTTTTTTTTTTTTGATGCAAGTAACATATTTACACCTGTTTCATCACAATTTCTTTCAACTCTTTGTGTTTTGGAAACTGCGTTGATCAGTTTCTGTCATTTTAAAAGTAAACTGCTGGACCGTTCCTGCTTAATGTTCTTTTTCTGCTGCTCAACAGTTCAGGGTCTCTTCTGTCTTTTTTATGTTTACACTGCAGGAAGTACTGTTCATCTCTCACACGAATAAGTGATCCATTATACACTACATGCAGAATCTGGTCTTGTGGCTTTTTTTTTTAAATAGCCGTCTGTTTGGATTCATAGGATAGCCTACTCATCTGGATCAGCATTAATGGTGAGTTGATAAAATGTGCAGGTTACCTGTGCCACGAGCAGATATGCCTCTCCACACCATCAATGGATGCTGGCTTTTGAATTTGTGCATTAATAATAAGCCTCTCATCAGCAGAGACAATAAGGAATCCCAGATTTCCAAGTGGAAGGTCAAAATTGTAGTCATCAATCTTTATCAATCTTTATTTGTATAGCGTCAATAAGAAGTGTTATCTCAAACACATTACAAAAAGCAGATAAAGGACCTTACTCTTACTCACTGTTATGTTTACAATAAGTAGGTAAAATGCCTTACTTATTGCTGTATTACAAGAGCCCGCAGCTTAATCTGTCATAGCGTTGTGAGAAAAAACTTCCCTTTAACAGGCAGAAATCAGCAGACCCAGGCTCATGACGAAACAGACGTCTGCTAAACTGTGCTGGGTTTGAAAATGGGATAGGGGAGATGGGATAAGATGCAGAAAGAAGGCTAGGATAGGAAAGTCAGAGGAGAGAGAGAGAGAGATCTCCAAAAAGCAGAGGTTAGTAACTGGAAATTAAAGATGGTAGTCTAGGCCTATAGCAGCATAGTCCTCAGATCTCACGACGGTTTTACACTGTCTCCTGCCCAGAGACTACAGATGTAAATGAGCTTACAGATAACTCTAGTACAGATAATAGGCTGTACACTGTCCCTGTCAAAATAACCAAAAAATGAGAATAAATAAAAAGTTGACTTAGAAAAAGCAGCAGTGATTTTGCATTAGAGTTTCAGTTAGCATTTGTGAATGCACTGATGACTGTGGTTACTGCCGGGGTACTCAAGTCAAAATAGAGTCACTTTGATTAAAATGTTTTAAGTCTAAGTAAGATTACTGCTCTATAAATCCACTCAAGTAAAAGTAAAAAGTGATACTGAGAATTGAGTTCATTTCCACCCAACCCGCTCAAGAATGGCACAATCTCTACTTCCTGCGCAGTGCGCAAACAACTAAAAAGTTAAATTTAGGTTCTGGTTTGTTTAATTAAAGTTGCACCTTAATTATAGTGCAAAGCCCCTTTTTTAATGTAATGTGGAATGATTATCCTGAGCACTGTAAAAAGCTCTACAGACACATTTCCCTCAACAGCAAAGTGTCATACTTTAAATATAAAAGTGTTTAGAAGAATTCCAACAATGATAAGACAGTGCTGGTTTAGAATTGTACAGGGTATACATCTTTCTAAATAAATTTCCCTATTGGTAGACTGGGTGTTAAAAAATCTTGCTACCCTTCTAATAAATGAGCTGTGAAGCTTTCTTATTATTGGATGCCATCTGTCCTGTTCCCACCTCAAGCTTCCAAAAGAACATACATTTATTCATTCTTACTGTAAAATTGCCAATGCCTTGAATAAAAGCCAAAAGCACACTGTAGCCCTTGTGAAGTTGTCATGGTGACATAATAAATGAAAAGATTAATTATTACATTGCATTTGAATTCAGACTGTTGATGACGTGAATCAGGGGGCAGGGAGGGAGGTAATTATTAATCACGAGGAAGCCCCCATTCTGCTGTTGACTGAATTTTTCAAGTGCTGTGATGTCATTAAAAAAGATGACATCACCAGGAGATTCCATGATGATCCGCAGAAGGTGGTCCCAGTCCTCCCACTGCCTCGTTGCCTTGCTCTTTCTGTTCCTAGTGGTACTTCTGCTCCTCCATGCTGATTGCTACATAAGAAAATAATCACTGTACTTGCTGTTGCCACCCACCTGACATTTAACGAGTCAACCCCCATCAATCCTATTTTTTTGTATGCTGTCACGTGTGTATTCAAAATAAAAACATTTATTTTGAGCAGAAAAATGAAATTATTTAATACTTAATGTAATTCCCTGAATCTATTGTGCGCACAATAGATTCATAGATTCCGTTTTCCTTGTGTGCGCCGGCCTGACCCCATCACCTCCGCTGTTTGCTCCTCTTCTCCGCCTCCTGCTACTCGCTTAAGCCCAGTAATGCCCGCCCTCATACAGTACATGGGGCACCACATGAAGGAGACCCACACATAAGCCACGATATAGTTAGCACATACCTATGACGAATCGCACAGAGAGAAAAAAAAACACCTCATGACAAATGTATTAATGGAGGAGTGTGAGAGAAAGGAAAAAATAGATGTCACCCTAGATTTGATAAGAATCTGTCCAAGCCGGATATTTCTTTGTGTGGTTGGCTCTCCTACACACATTCTGCTTTGAAAACAGAATGACTCGCATGTAGCTGTGTGGGAAAGAAATCCTCAGTAACTATTTTAAGTGTGTTTTAGATAAATCGACATCTACCTTGCATTGAATTTAGGAAGTAACATAAGCATTATGTTGAGTAAATAAACCTACAGTAAATATAGCATGTTTGATATGTGGCTGGTGCTCACAGCTGTTTTTATTACTACAGAAAATGTGAAATCTGTGCACTGTCGAAAATTCAAACACTTACATTTCTTGGCAGTTTTATTAACATGGATTTATATACTTCTTTTTAATAGTATTTAGGTTGGGACAAAATATTGAGACAACTTTCATTGTTGGGGCTGCGATACCATTATCAAAAATTGGTGCAAACATTTTTTTTTTAAAATATGGCCAGAGAAGAAGTTGACAGTGGGAATGAAGAAAAAGAAAATCTAACATTTCTGAGTTGTGTGACACTAAACACAGTGGAAAAAATACAGATATTCTGCACTCTACACTTTTTGGGTCATTTTTGTATTTTTAATTTTTTAAATAGTTACTTTGTATCACTACACTATCATTATAGTGGTCCACACACAGAACCTTGAGTAATTGAAAGCCGGTTTTATTATGATTTTTCTCAGTTTTTACCATCTAATGTGCCATTATGCAACAAAAGCAGAGCACCAATTTTTCCCTATAATTCTAGCAGGCAACTTTTATATATAGAGTATGCAAACAGTAATGACGTATTAGACAAGTGTGGATGCAATACTTGTACTTGGATAAAAATGTTTTAATTTAGCATACACATATCTACATATATGCATGTGCAATATCTTAACTGTTAAATACTGTTTTTAGTGGGGGGGGTTTTCAAGCCCCTACGTTTTTTATACACAGCTTATTTATTAATACTCCGTACACCTTAGAAATATTTTGGTGGGTTATTTTCAGTTCACTGAAGCATGCATTTGGCATATCTTACCGATGGTAAGGGATAACTTGTGTCCTTGGGTGAAAGTAACTCTCATAATGATGTGTTAGAAGTTGAAAGAGAATTATTTTTACCTGTCCTCTGTGATGCATTTGATGCAGTTAGATCCATTGTGAGTAATTAACTAATCACAGACGCATGCAATGTTAAATTGGCAAGCACAAGTAAATTCTCCCAACACTCAGTAAAATGACTAATTATGTACTCATAATGTCACAATGTGCGTTTTACTGCTGGTTAAAGCAGATGGGACAAGTAACTGTCAAACTGTGCTTTTGATGCATGACACACTGCGCAAGGCTTACCTCCAACTGTTAAGACCTGTTTTCTACGCCCACAACTCAGGAAGCGTGATCTCTTTGACACAAATTAAGGGGGGGTGAATGTGTCAACATCATTATCAAGATTGGACTCTTTCAGATGAAGACTTTAGATTACATTTATTTAAGTTTACAAACTGTCTGTGTTGATAAAATCTGTCTAATATATAGCATAAAATAAAATGAAAATTGAACCAAAAGCCAAACAAGATATAAAGATAAGCATTTCTTCTGGAAAAAATATTAATTTGTTTAACAAAATGGACACACCTGGGTATTTAAAACCATCTTGAAAGATAAGTAATGTAAACTAACACTGAACAATCTGGGGTTTCTCTAAATCAATGCAACGACTGGATAATAAATTAAATTGTACAGGTTAGTAAAGCAAATAATGTTCAAGTAAATAAATTCCTATTTCAACAATTAAAAGTTGCAGTTCTTCGCTCTAGCTTATTCGCTGGGTAAAGTCGCATACATTTTCAACGGTCTCATATCAAGAGGGTTATTATCCTTACATTAAACCTAATTATCATTGCTGCTTATACTGTGTGTATCTATATGTGTGTGTGTATATATATATATATATATATATATATATATATATACACACACACACACACACACACACACACACACACACACACACACACATACATACACAGTATAAGCAGCAATGATAATTAGGTTGGTCCAAACAATGATTTCCCTGCACGATCATTATTTTGCTGCAGATCAAAGATTCAGATAACTCTAGTACAGATTCAGTGCAGAATGCAGTACAGAGAAATTTAACATAAGCCCTGGTCAACTTAACATTAACCCAACAATTTCCCAGTGAAAAACTAAAATCAATATCAAAGACACTAAAATCACTGACTATTTTAGGTAATTTTAAGAAATGTATTTCCCATGGAAAAGTGGATCGTGATTCACGTGTCGCAAAAAAGCAGCACTATTACAAGAAGAGCATGTGGGTATCACAAAAAAGACAGAAGTCACGATTCCAGGGTTGAGTATATAACCAGGTGTCATGACAGAACAGGTTTTGATAACAGCCAGGCAATCTGTAATTCAAGCACACAAAAGCATCATTACAAGTAATCTTAGTTTATAGCTCTGGGAGCCGCCCTCGCCATGTCCACAATCCACCAATTTAAACATCTTAGCTCCTAGAAAAGAAAGGTAATCATCGGAACTATTGATGCTGCGGTTATTTGGTTAATCAATTTAATAGTACCGCAGGAAATTCAAGAAAAAAATACCTTATATCAGAGTTTAAGAAAGAAACATGTTTTTTAGGCTCACTTAACATCCATTAGCGTGCTTCCTTTTCCTTTTTTGTTTTTTTAATCCAATCCATTATGCTTGTGGTTCCTGCAAACTTGATGACCCCTTGTATAACTTTACTGTAGCCTACTTGGAGAAATCAACTTCCACCCTCGCTTTAATTGTGATTCTGGAGAGAGAGGTTTGTGCAAGAGACACAGAAAAAAAAACAGAGACCAAGCAACAATGAGGACTGAGCAAATAAGGGCAGCCAACTGTGGATGAAGCTGAAAGTATTTAACAGATTACAATGCTAAGCAGAGTCCAACTGGTTCTTCTCCCTGTACAAACAACTCAAACTAGAGATTTCCTTTGAATTTCAAAGGCCGTGTTTTGTTGCACGAGTGGGTGTGGGTGAGTGTAGGTAAGACATGTACGGAGGCTTGCACAGGTGTGGGTGTGCAGGTAGGTTTGTTTGCATGCAACAGCTACAGTACCTCTTCTTTAATAGAATAATATCAAAGCCAACATCCCTTAAGAGGCAGGCAACTCATTCTCTATGTGTACTACTAAGAACTTTAGTCAGACCATTAGGATGTACGTATGTATTGAATGCAGTCATAACCAGCTTGTGTTTGTATGTGTCTTGTTAGTTTTTAAATTTGTTTATTTCTGGGGTATTTACAACTGCTACATGAGAAACAACTACGTCAGCCTACATTAAAGAAGTACTATTGGGCGAAACTGCTTTGAAGGAAGGTTTACAAGTGTAAGTGTCAGAACCCTGGTGAAACCAGCTGGTTTCTTAAAATGGTGTTCCTGTTTCCAGTGTTTATGGTACATACAGCAAGCTGTCTCCCCCCACTTTCAGTGATGTTATTAGAAAACAATTAGCTGCAAAAAGAAAATAAAGTTTGCTGAATGATAAAAACATTTATCTTCAGGGGAAACAACGTTTAGCTGTACTCTGTAGTATGCTAACTATCTGGCTTGATTAAAATGCATTTGGGAGCCATTTAAATCTTGACAAGCAATTAAAAAAACAGCTTTATCCCAGACTCCGTGTTTGTTTGTTTCGAATAACATCACGATAAAGCGTAGGAAATACACACGGTGACTCCCTGTGACGTCCTGTCTGCACAAATATGTCCATATTGGGACCATTCAACGTAATAGTGTGGGTGGGAGATTCTGCCATTGTGTGCCAAACCAACTGATGATTCAAACCTTATGGCACTTTCTACAAAGAGGGGAGACCAAGATGGTTAGACCTGCCAGCCATTAGCGTCCTGCTCTGGGCATTTGGCCGAGCTATCAGTCACAAAGCATTTGTACCTAGTGACCAATAGCACCCGTTATATCATACAAGTGGTATTCTGGCTGGAATGGACAGTGACAGTCAGGCTTGAGCCTTGTAGGAGGAGGTGTAAACTAAATAATCATTAACTCCCTGCTGTGGTGTTTAATCACCACACAGCGTCGCTGGGCAGACTTCTTCGTCAATGGTTGTCTGAACAACAATCTCAGGACGTACATGTTATTTTGAGCAGTGATGAAAGGATATTCCATTTACATCCTGCACAAATAAAAAAACAACAGTTAAGAGGAGGGGAGAAGCAGTGTGATGATGCAGAACAGTTCACCTAGGATAGCACATTGTGGGGAAGACAGATCCGGGGTTGTTATATTGTCTTTGAAAAACTTACAAACAATACTTGTATGCTTCAAGTTTCAGTTTTATTTCTTTAAAACTGCACAAATTGGGCAATTCCTTTTTGTTTTTTTGGACAAAAACTAACCTGGGAGCCAAACAAATCTGAGAGTCTTGGACTTATCTGCATTGACATGACGTGCAACCTCCTAGCTGTTCACACACATTTTAATTCCTGAATCAGTGGAATTTTAGGTTCAATCAGTGGGACTCAAATATTTCTGAGCTGTTTGGACGCAGCAGTCTTTTCATCCTTCGTTAGAAAAATTCCCCTTGTTTTGTCTTACGTCTTGTATCCATGTTGATTTCAGACTTGCAGTAGTTTCATGTGTGGTTGTATGTGTGGTCAGTCCTTATGAGTTATTTGTTTGTCCAGTTGTTATGACCCACCAGTCTTGTGCAGAGCATTTACATGAATAAAAAAAAAAAATTCCAAGGATACATAATCAGAACCAAGACTTCCTTTATTTAGATATTAATGAAAGGAACTCTATGTTCCGAAGTGAACCATAATCAGGTTCTGAAGTGACCATAATCAGGTCCAAAAATACTCAACACTTGACTGAGCTGAGAGAAATATTCCTTGTTCCCACAGAGAGCAGACCGCAGCATCCTGATTGGAACCACAAGACAGAGTTTTCTAAAACACAAAAAGAACAACCTATTCTTAAATAAGAACACAAAAGTTCACTGGGCTTGATATTATAGACACGCATGATAAATCAACTCATATAATGGGCATGATGAGTCTAAAAAAAATGCTACACATAGTTTTGAAGCATGCAATCAATGACTAGGCAGCTTCAAATATCAGGTCCCAGAAGATGAAATGTGTCTAAATGGTAGATCGTGTAAATCGTGGATTTTAGAGTTCTTTTCTATGCACATTTCTATTGGGAAGGCAATACAAGATGATTAAAATCACAGATTCCGGTTTATAATATAAACACTAAATGCTATAGAGTAACAGCATTTTCTAGAAATTCAGTGATAATGTATTTGTTGAGATGTCGGTAAAAGCAGCAGATATAGCTCCCTCTGAGAAACTGTGAGAGTGATATTGACCCGCCTGTAGATAGACTACTGATCAATCCTTTGGCCTTTTACAATTTCAGAGGATTAAGGTACTTTTACATACATGTTTGGCTGGGTTGTTAAGTGTTTTCTTGGCATGTGTCAGACTGAAATCAAACAAAGAAAGTTAAAAGACTTAATGCCTTTTTTTACCCATAACCCCATATTTAATGATTTCATAAAAACAGGTTGAATATGTAAATAAAAAAAGAAATATGACAGGAATATTAACTCAATTATTGATTATTATTTTTGTATCACTTATTATATGTTTTGGAAATACACTGACACATCCATGCCAACAAATCCTTTAGACTAGAATTCACAGAAATATTAAGACCTATAAATAACAGCATCTGGAAGTCCGTCCATCCATACAGAGATATGGATGTAGAATATGTTGTCCATTTCAAAATGTTCAATATTGCAATCACTTGTTATATGATTAAACCAACCCTGCCGACAGTTACCAGGAAGAGCTCTTGTGGATTCCACCTGTCATGTACAGGCAAAAAGCTTTGCCCTTTTTGTAACAAAGGCTCTGACGCACATCTGAATGAGCTGATGGTACCTTTTAACGTAGACTGTCACGGTGATGAACACCTGGAAGCTGAAGTTAATTCCCCTCTTGGCTAATTTTAAGAAGCTGTCGCAGTAGTTCTAAGTTCTGCCTCATTTAAAAGGCTTTAATGGTTATAGTGACGACCAATCTCTGAGAGACGATGCGAGTAAGGGAGCAATTGGATGAATCAGAGAGGGAGTTTGAGGAGCTATCAAAAGGGGAAGTACACTCAAGACTTTGACATTAAAAGGTTTTATGGATATATTATAGTTCTCAAACGGTTTGTAAATGCTTAGAGGGGTTGGCGAGGGTTTGTTTGTGCTGATCTCATACCCACATACTAACTGTGACTTATTATTTTCCAACCTAACCTCACTGGTTACTTGTGTAAGTTTTGAGTCTTTTCAATCAAACAAGCTTTACTAAGTGGTTAAGTTATAAATTGTATTTCACTATTCTGTTAGTTGTATGATGATGACATGATGAGGGTTGCAATAAATGGGGTGAATCCTTTCAGGTGTCTGTTTGCTTCTTTGAGCCATACCATAGCGTTAAAGTATACCCTCGACCTTCTCCCTCCTGTCAGTTAATTGTGTTGTGAGTGAGCCTGTTCAATGTAGGCCAAATGACGTAGTGTTTTTATTCTATGTAAGGGTAGTAGAAAGGTAACAATGTGCTAATGTATTGCAAATTCTTGTTATTCCAGGCACTGGTTGTTGCAGTTTATTACTCGGAACTTGAAGGTGGAGGTCAAGTTGAGCCCAACAGCAATTATTTTTGCATCCAAGTTAAAAAAAAAAATGAAAGGAATGTAACAGCATAATTGATTTGCAGCTTTGGATCATTAACACAGGTCAATATTAAACGCGTCTCTCGACTATATGCCCCCTGTAAACCATTGTAAGTCTAACTTTAAGCCTAGTTGTCCATTAAACGTGTTTCTCCGAACATTGCATGTTTGTCTCTCCATTCTCTCTCGTAGTCTTCGTTCCTGCTGTGTCTGCTTTTGATAATTGTCAATGCATCAGGAGATGGTTAAATGATGAAAAGCTCTATTGAAATTAAGGAACAGCGACCTAATAAATGCAATTATACTCATTTCAACAGATGGTCGGGTACAACCGTAGAGCTACAGAGCATTTCAAAAGAAGATGACGTGTTAAGTATGAGTCCCAAATTGTAATTTTAAAACTTTTCTTTTCAAACGGAAAACTATGAATAATGTATTTTGCTTTCTTATTCTCTTGTAGTGTCACACAGCATAAGGGATTTGGCATTTATTTACAGACAACATGCTAAATTGGGAACAAACACAGATGTTTGTTAGTCCTTAATTGAAATCAGATGTGTCCACTGCTCTGCAACATTCTCACACCAAGGCTGGCTGATGTAGGATAGAAGTGCCACAGCCTTGTTTTCCACCTTCAGCCCTCATCTTATTTGTTTACTTGTGATTTTTGCATAACATATTCTGTTTTGATGCCCTGACCGTTGTGTTGTTTACTTGGCTTTGCGTTTCCTCCAACACTGAACCATGTTATCAGTCTTGCCTGTTTCAAGAAATATACCTCTGAGAAGTATACAGAATAATTGAATTGCCACCACTTTGTGTCATCAGCAGTAATGTTTGTTTTGCTTCTGAAAATAGCCGGTTTACAAGACGGCGGAACATTACGGAGAGCGGTTGACTTGTAAAGTTCAATGTGACTCAAGTGTCCTTGGTTCAGCCTTCCAGGAGTAAACAATTTGAATGAGTCCAACCTTACTTTTGCATCTCAATCATATCACTCTGTACGTGTACTTCTTATGGCTATTTTTTCCACAAATATATGGAAAAAGCTTTCAAACAAACAAACAACCCAATAGATCTTTGAAGGACTCACAGCACCTTTATGGGTGGAAGTAGAGTAGAAATTAGTTTATTTTTGTCTCGAGAACAATTGCAAAGACACCCAAGTTATATGAGGCGTTACAGTGCTGTCAAATCAATTAAGCAAGCAGCGAAAGTCATGATAACCTCATGTCAAACTGAGCAGGAGAAGATCATGACATCAAACAAAAGCAGCCAGTAAGCAAGGAGTGAGAGAGACCAAACAGGGACTTTATTGAGATATAAATAGTTTGACTCTGTGTGTCTTTTTTTTCTACTCCTACTTCACACTGGTATCTGTGAGTGGGTTCTGCATGTGACCAAGCCACAGCAAATTATATTTTTATCAACAGAGACGCAAAATGATCTGACTAAATGTGATGATACAATCACAATCAAGTCTGATCCCAAGATTAAGGCTTTCACTCTGTTAATATGTTTCTATGGAAGGCTTCATTACTTAATAAAACGTTGAAAATACAGGAACTTTTTGTCAATCCGAGTTCTACCAAATAGCCTCCACAGCCATGTCACTGGGGAAAGTGCAGGTCATCAATTGTTGTGCTGCTTGTGAGCTTCTGTGGGGTTATTCTGCTTGTTCGCAGTGTTGGCTGTAGTAGCCCCTTTTCTTTAGTCTTTAAATTTTCATTCAGAACCCACCACAAGGTGGCTGTGGCTCACTTTGTAGATTCGGTCGTCTTCAAACGAGAAGAATGGCTGAATTAAACCTTTATTGCTCCTAGGGGAATTTGTCTTGCATCAAGAGCATAAAACACTATACAAACAAACATTTACAGGACAGCAGAAAAGAAAAAAAGCACGAGGTTGTGGGTTTTATCGCCAGCTCTTAGACCAACATGTCCGATTTGTTAGGCAAGACACTTAACTCCGAGATGCTCCTGGTGCCTCATCAGTGGCGTATGGATGGGATTAGTTGCTTATGACTGTCACCTTACAAAGAAACTACTGCCATCAGTGTTTGAATGAGTTTGTATGGATAGGTGTGACCTGTGGTATAAAAGAGCGTTTTGTAGTCAGAAGATGAGAAAAGCGTTACATAACCTCAAGTCCATTAAGTCCATTTACCATCTCTGAAGGTTGTCAATCCAGGTCAGACTTGTATCACACACGTCACTGGTAATACCACACATACTTTTTATCATAATTATTGATGTTGCAGCTATTAATATATTCTATTTAATGTTGCTCCATCTCTTTCTTCCTGCATCTCCCTCTATCCCATCACAACCCCAACACATTTTCTGCAGAGGCGTGTTCAACCCGAGTCTGGTTCTGCTCGAGGTTTCTGCCTTTTAAAAGGCACCTTTTACCTTGCTGCTGTAACAGTTTGGCTTGATCAGTTGGTTTTCTATATTGATCCACTTGCCTTGTTTGAAAGAAAGCATGCAGCTGCCATCTTAGAGAATTAATTTAAATCTTCCAATAATGTTTTGAGAAACTGTTATTTATCAAGAAATCAATGTTAGTGAGTTAAAGACGAGGGTTAATCTTTGAATTTTTCGAAACACTGTCGGAGTAACCTTAATCTGGTGATTTTATTCAAACATCGTGTTTCATCCCTGTCCTGGAGAAAAGTATCAGAGAAAATGATTAAATGGAAACACGTGAGAACTAACTCTGTCTCTCATCACAAGATTTTAGAGTCCTGATTATTTCTGTGCAGGGAGGCATGGAAGTTTTCATTTGCGTGCATTTTTCCTACAAATTTCAGTGCCAACCTTCTCGTGTAGCACAGTCAGAAAACCTGATATCTGTGTCACAGTAGGTTGTTTATCACCGCAGCAGCACCACTCTGTTGGCTGCATGTTCTGAATATCTGAAAAGCTCCAGGAACAGACGAGCTGCAGGAAGTAGGGCAAACCTGCAGACACACCATTCAGAAGGAGAGAATCTTATTAAAACGTCACTCTGACACAGTGCCCTCCACAATGGGGAAAAACCAGTGTATCCCAAATGTAAACAGCTGAAGGGCCGATGCTTACATGACATCTGAGGAGGTAATGGTGTTGTCAGGGGAGATCTTCAACCATTCAAGGCTTTTAATATTAGTTTTTGTATTTGTTTATTCATTTTCTATTGTTCTTACATGTTATGTCCCCTGCATGTGCACAAACACAGTCCCATCCTCACCTTCAGCCATTCAGACTCATTTCAATCAGGTAGCGCTTATTAAATTGATCTATTTTATGCTATATTATCCTTGACGATGTCTTAGACCTGCTTTGTCTTTATTGTCAATGAGTGATTGATTCTGTTTTGGTATTAGTTTATCATATTGCATGTGTGTTTTTATATGGGAGATTTTATATGCTAAGATCATTGATTCATGGTTTCAGAAATGTTCCCTGACTGAAGAAAACCCCAAAGTATGCATGCAAAAAAGCTTATTATTTCTCCTTGTGAAGATGAAAACATCTCAGGGCTCATATTAGAGGTCCTTTTTCTCAAAAATGAAAAAATAAATAAATAAAATAAATTAGAAGAAAACTAAGAAAGTAGAAAAGACCTCATCCTGTTGTCGCAGCATTGCATTCTCATCTCCACTGCACAAGCACAGAGCAGAAAAAAAAAGAGAAGAATTTCCGGCGAGCCCAAATATGGCCAGGCATCGATGAGGTGTGCAACAGATGAGTCATCGTTCAGACTCCCACACTCCCATTCTTCACATGTGTGCAAGACGGAGAGGGAGAGCGAGACAGCAACAGAATAAAGACATAAAAGCACTAGAAAAAAAGGGGGGGGGGGGGGAACGTGTAGAACTACCTTGCAGAGCAAGTAATGGCGCTCACATTGTGAAATACATCAATTCCACTGAGAGTATAACAGCAGCATTGACTGTGCATTATATTACTCTCTGCTCTCTATCATATGAGCCCTTCTCCTCTCTTCAGATGCCTGCATTGTTCTTCCCACAGCCACTAACAGTACTTCAAACAAAGGAACCTCCTCTGACCGTTTGTTTGGTTTTCATGTGTCATGCACTTCCATTAGGATGCAGAATTACAAATGATGCGTCATTGAATCATAGTGCAATAGAGACTATTATTTTCTTCATAAATGAGCGATGCAGGGTTATTTGAAATGCTAATGCTCAACAATTAGACTTTTGCAAGCATGACAAATATTGTTCTTTATGCACACAAAACTTGCGAACTGCAAAACCATATATTTTCACCTTGGGGTTGTCCCTAGTTTATTCCTTTTAGCAGTAACTTCCTGGAGTCTCACTGGTTGCCCGGCAACCTCATAGTTATTGCATTGCTCCAGAATTTTGAATGCCTCAAAAAAATGATGGTAATTATCACAATCAGTTGGTCAATTAGAAAAACAAATAAGCAGTTTTATCAGATTCTTTAGAATGTAAGACTTCAGCACTTGTATTTATACAAAACTTTCCTAGTTAAAGGGATACTTCACCCATTTACATGAAGCTGTGTATCATTAGAAACATGGTAGAAGTGTTGAATGGTCGTGAATCCAGCCCTCATTTTGCCCTGAGACGAAAAAAATGTGTTTTTCTTTGCTTGAAAGTTTTCTTCATGTGATGCAAAAGTGTCATCAACACTACTACCATGTTTCTAATGATACACAGCTTCATGTAAATGGGTGAAGTATCCCTTTAAAAAATCCCAATAGCAGCTGAATGAAACAGTCCTGTGTTAGCCCAAGGCTCATTTAGTTGTTGATCAGTTTTATCATGAAAATGTTTTACTTGTATGTGGCCGAGTGTTTCTTTATTTACACTTTAGGTTTGCACAGATTGCCTTTGAGGAGTTTTTGAGTCGGGATTACAGTTATTTGTGTATTGAAATCTTTGTTTATCTTCACAAGATATATTCTGTGGAAAACATGGATGTTGTGTTGTGAACAAAAAGATAAGAATAAGAGAACAAAGTCAATGCAACTGAAGAATTGAAAAAAACAAACCCACTTTAAAAATTGCCACTTATTCTTTTTGAAAGCTGAGTCACAAAAGTGTGCCTTTTATTGAGGGGATGAACATTTTCCCTGTAAACCAGAACAGCTTGTCTCTTCTGTCTGTGTGCCCGGAGGCAAGATGTGTTACTGTTCCTTAAATTATACCAAACAGGGACACATGTCCTCTGGGTTTTTATCCCAAAAGAAGAATTCTATTACAACACAAAAACAACATTTAGGTAAATTTGTACATCTTTTTTAACTCCACCTTTAAGTTCATTGTTTTAAATCTTAATCTTATTTTAATATTATAAATGTGAAGTACTCTGAATTTCTTTGTGTATGATTGGTGCTCTTTAAAAAACATAGAAAGCTGTCAGCATACTCTTATTTTGTCTTTAAGGATGACAGCCAAGCAACGAGGCAGCCAATTTCAATTTTTGTCTTTGATAACACAGACATAGTCACTCCTATCTTTCTATAGATGAGGTGAGGCTGTAGAGGCAATTCTTACTAATGACAATTAGTTTACCCATTTACATCAAGACATGACTAGTTTATATTGTGAGCATGCTGTATGATATTCTCTGCCAATTTACAAAAAGGCCTTTGCTTTCCTGAGAGCACTGTAAAAATGTAATTCCCTTGTTCCCAAAATATAACACATTGCTAACAGTAATTTGTCAAAGTAAACTCTTACAAATATTGTAAAAAATGTATGTTGATAGAGTCTCTTCAAATGAAGTCATTCGTAAACATACAAGGCTGCAATGTGCATGTTTTGTTGCTTAATACTCTAAATAATCATCTTTAAAGTTACACACTTGCATATTTTATGCATAGGTCACTTTATGGGGGAGAGTTAAGATTTCCGTCTAATGTATAGTAAGTGTGTTTTATGTTAGCTGATGTTGTTATTGTAATGTTAGCTTAGCTGAGTATTAACCCTGTTAAGAGCTAGAAATAGCTAGCCTGGTTTTGTCCAAAGTTAGTAACTTTATTGTCCCAGAGGATAATTTTGTTTGCAGCCAGATGAAGACAATACAAATACATTTAGACACACAGGCTCAGACGATAGAAACAACATACACAAAGAACAACATTAAAACATAAATACAAGAGTTCATATGGTAACTACAGGAAACTCAAGCATAAAAACGTTCATAAGACCAGAATCCAAACCATCATCCGAGTCAGGAATCTGCCCCACCATTGTCATTTTTTTCAAACCTCGATATAATTCTAGGAAAAATCCAACTAAACTGGTACCTTTTTCAATGCCACGGCAACACAATAAAAAGTACTAGGTTCCAAGTACTAGGTGATTTTTTTGTTTAAAAACAAAATACAGGCAAACTCCTTCACACACTAAATAGTACAAATATGTTAACATTTTGATTACCATAGTAATTACAATCATAACAACAAAGATAATCCAACACTAAACTCCAAACAGTAAATGTGTTTGTTTTTGTTTGGATTAGACAAAGAAGTTAAATGAGTTGATGAGTGAACTTTAACAGTAGACTGTTTTATCCTATTTTGACGACTTCTTGTTCACGTGCTGACAGTATGATTATGCCTCAATTATAAAATTAAGAAAGCAGAACTATTACTTTTTCCTATTATCTCTGTCGGAGTACTCGTAAAAACATTTCAATGTCAGTGTGTCTGTGATTCCAAAAAGCTTGTGTCACTCCTTTCAAAATTCTTGGAAATGACTCAGCTTCGAGGCCAGTCGGGTTCAGCTTTGTCCAGATTCTCGCTGCTCACTACAGTTGTTTGAGAGTTACGGAGTACCCACAGGTAAAACCATGTATGTCTTTCCGGCCACTGTGTGAGTGAATTTCCTCCTCAGGCACCTGCCGTATCTAGGCCTTCCTCTGGCACTCAGTGCAGCGAAAACTCCTCTGAGTCACTCTGCCTAATGCCTACATCTCTCTGTCTCCATTTTTTAATTCATTTCTCACCACCTGCCCTGTGGATTACTAATGAATTTCATTCCTTTTACAGACATGATGATGAATAAGAACATTGCATGCTGTTAGCTTCTTGTTGTCTTTGTCGAAAAGTGATGAACAGCAGGGACGCCTCTGTTGGATTAAAGAGGCTTTGTATTCTTGGCAACTCTCATCACAAACACAAATCAACATGAAACATTGGTCTGTCTTGTTACATTTTACAATGCAAAATCAACTTCTAGGTACAACACCTGATCTGTGAACTTCAAGGCAAAGTGGCCTCATTCCAGTGTTTATGAAAAAGGGGGCTCTTCCTGCAAAGATCTTTGCTTGATGTTGTTTTGGAAAAAAATCAATTTCCTGGCTCACTTAAAATGGCAGAATTTCAGGACTTTTCCTTCTTTGTGTTTCTACCGATCAACAAAATAATTGGGCTGCAACCCAGGATGTTCGACTTAGGGATAAATGGGAATCGAAGATAACGGCAGAATGTATGGCCAGAGCTCTATCACGATTAATCGCACGCTATTTTGGCTCTTTAGGTGTACTGAGGATCGGCTCTGCAGGGTCTCCCTGTAGTCACAGTGATATAAAAGAATGGCAGTGCTGCATCTTTAAATGTCTTATTTTACTTCAAAGAACTCCAAGACCGCACAGTAGAGGAAACAAAAGCCACCTCATGACATCAAACATACAACTATATTTACCGTTCCTTTCCTGATTTACTTTTTGATCCGTAATGAGTTCCATTTTCTGTTAATGCTGTAACCTTTGACCTACCAGAGGTCCTTACTTTATTTCAAAATAAAAGCAGGCTTGATATCAATCAGCATGCAAGCTTAAGGTAGTACAACAGTTCAAAAAGCCTAACCTTTTGTATTTTTTAATTCAAAATGACAGAATTTCAAACATGCCCGTCTCTCCATCTACTCAGCCCCACCACACTAGCATCCACCTACAGGCTCTGACTGGGGGATTTAAGATATCACTCCAGCTCTCCTCAAATCCTGCATATAAAATAAAACTACGAGGAGTGATGAGGTTAGAGCCCAAACGCCAAATACAAACATGTTCTGCTGGTGCAATAAACATTTTAACAAATAAAAACGTGAGTTGTCTAACTGAACAATTGAAATTTTGCTTTTAATCGTGACTCAAATTGTACTCACAGGCTTTTAGTTAATTTGAGTGTTGAAAGAAGAGTGTGATGTTTCTAAGGAGATTAATTTGAAGCTAAAAGACAGTCTGCCTCACCCAACAGATTAGTTTTCAATCACGGCCAGTGTCTGAGCTTTTTTCTCTTATTTGTCAATCACCAGATGAGGGATGAAGGATGAAGGAGAAAAACACAGCAGGAGTCCTTTAAGAGGTGGAAGGTGTTGCAGGATAATTGGGAGAAAACATTGTCTGTCTTTCACATCGTCAGTTATACGGTCCCTGTTTTTTTGTTTGTTTTTTTCCAATATAACAAAAGCTGATTTTAGCTTGAATTTGTAAAAAGACATTGTGTCTGTAGTTGTTTAATGTGAAGTCCCTTTGATATGTTAGATAAATGTAATTGGTTGAACTCTTCTCACTCTATGCTCTTTTCTTTTGCCTTCAAGATGTCCTTATCTTGAAATGAATAGACAGACAGGGCAGCCTGTGCTCCATTCACCTCTTACTGTGACTCCTGCCACCCATTAAGTTTTACAGACAACACAGAAAGAAGCCGAAAAGGCAAGCAGGAGGTCATTTAGTGAAATCTTGACATTTGGCAGTGGCTGATCGTGAAAGAGTGAAAATGAGTTCTACAAATAACTTTGTGAAATATGTTTATTATTTTATTATTATCTTTAAATGATTGAAATGTAACTATAATTGCCATGTTGGTGACAAGTGGTTACACAAGTAATGTTAAAATCCTGTTAGGAGGTATGTCGCCTGAAGGGGCGCTGTTCAGGGGGGAGGAGGGGAGAGAGGAGAGTGGAATGTACTGTATGTGACGAGACGTTAAAGTTATGAGAAAGACCCAGAACGTGTGATTCATTCATTCATTCATTCCTTCCTACACACCCACGTCGCTTACAGTGGTCTTCATTTTTCGTAACATAATTTGTCTGTTAAATTAACATTTAAACAATTAATTATAAACAAAATGAAACACATTTTTGCAGCACATTAAATCCATCCCAGGTTGGAGGATTAATGAATCACCTACACCTGCAGCAACTGGAATGTGTGTTTATTAGTCATTAGTTTCACATTCTGTCTGAGATATTGGCTTATACACAAACATCGGCCATCCTAAAAAAAAAAGAGAGTACCCTGTTAGTCCTCAAGCTACGAGTCATGCCAATACAATAAATAAAATTAAGTTTTACAAGTTTTTCACAAGACTACAGGATCCAGTAAATGATGTTCTTCTAAAATCTCAGAAATCAATTGCATGACTGAGTGACTGATTAACTTTTAAGGAGTGCAGGATTTCTTTGTTAATATTTCCATAACGAGGAGCCTCAGACTCATAATGATTATGTAACATAGTTTGCAGAGTTCTTAGTCAGTTCATTAGGATGAAAGAAGTGGACATAGCTTCCAGCTCTTGGAAAGAAAGCCAATGGATATTCTCCTTAATCCTGCATCTTGCTAATGGCCAGAAGGGGGAGAGTGTATTTGTTGAACAAGTAAGTCAGATTAGCAGTCAATGATGAAATGATAGGAACGTAAAAGGAAGGGTTACCTCTTTCTTAAATACATGTTTATTTTCTAAATTAAGGCATCTTTTAAAGTGAATCAGACATTTATGCTTGGTGTATTTGGGTGTGGCTAAGCAAAGTGTCTGGTAACTTTGGTTTATTCTTTAATGAACACACACAATAACTAGGAAAGGAAAGGATGAGCTGCTGCAGTTAATCAACATTTTTACAACGCCCATAACAAGCCCTTTAACAGACTGAAGCTCTGCCTTGTTTGTTAGCAGTGAATTGCAGACACAGGTCATGGTAACTAAAGGAACATCAACCCTGTCGTTTCTTCTCCGTAACCGTGTCTGCCCTACTTCTGCTCTTATACAGCTGAAAAAGCAGAGAAACCCAGAGGTCGAGAATGGGAGCCACCAACATAATAAAGAGAGATGAGATCAACTCCAAACCACGTTTTTTGTGACTTCCTCTCTCTGTCCTTCAGGCAACAGGTGTGTAGCACAAAACACATTTTTGAGTAGCACATCATTCTGTTTGATTTTTCATAGTTCATCCCATTTATATCAATGACTTTGAGACTTGTAGAGTACACCGGATGTTTTACCATGCAAAGCAACACTTTTAATTATCTTTACACAGTGAAATATGGAGACATTTGAGTGCCACTTTTGTCTGGCTGTCGGTTATATCACATTGTAATTACTTAGCCTCTTGAAGCCTCATTGCATTCACTCAACATTGCAGCAGGGGCAGGTGCAACTGCTTTAACACGTGAAGACATCATATGCAAGATGTTGGGAAAGATAAACCCCAAGTCCTGGAATTTATAATGTAAATTTACAATAAAAGTGGGATTGACAGAAGAACTGATAAACAAAAGTCACTCTTTCAGTATCCTCATCCATACTGGGAAGTTCAGATAAATGATAAAAACTGCCAGCGTTTTGTTTTTACAAGTTATGACACACAGTGAATCGTTTACGGCATCATCTCTCTCTCATCTCTGCAGGTCTAATCATGACAGAAGACTGACAAAGCTTGCTGCAGCACTGCCACTCAGAGAACTCAAAGCACCTGAAAACCAGCACCATCTAGGGTCCAGATGGCATCATAGCTGCAAAAAGATTATGCTGCAATGAAGGAAAATCAGGTATGAGAGATTGGTTGTAGAAGTCATTTTGGTATAATTCAAGAACAATGTGTTCATAAAGAGTCATACAACGTACACAAGAAAAGGAATGCAAAAAAAGAGCTATATTAAGGTGGAAACAAATCGTCATAGAGGTTAAAATAGTAGCAAAAGGAAGCCTGCAGCTTTTATACTATCAAACCATCCCTAAAACTCTCTCCCACCCCAGCATTAAAACTACATCCTGTGAGTCAGTTGTGTGCAGGGATTTGCCTCTCTTTGAATGTGATATACCTTTTTCTGGGCCTGAGGGTGCTTCAACCCGCCTCTGAAATACCTGTTGTAAGAGGGCTGTCCTGGATACAGGAGTGTGTGGAGGCGATGGGTGCAGAGGTGCAACGGTGATTCCTCAAAACTTTGTTGTTCCATGTTCACTTACTGTATATGGGCATTTTTTTATATAACTGTGCATGCAGCTGCCCACACGTCCCCCTTCGATCAGTTCTACCAAAGCACAGATTCGAGGTTTGCATGAGCAAGTATAAAAACTTGGTCATTTTCTATTACTCCTATATAAAGTCCATGCATGCACGTGTGCAGACAATTATAGAATAAACTGAATTCCTTCAGGAGTACTAAGTGAGATATGTGTGCTTAAGTGCAGATAAAAAGAGTAACGTGATTACAGCCTTTATCACCTCTCCTGGCCTTTAATTATCTTTTAGCACTTTAAAGAAAATCTGTGTTGCAAACATTCATTCATGGGGGGGGGGGGGGGGGACAGCTTGTCTTCAACCTCTTACCTGCTTGGGGGTCTAACAAGTCATTTGATTACACAGTCGGACATTCATTTAGTCCAACCAATGAGAAGTTCTCTGCTCAAACATTACATTAAAGAGAAGTGCAATATGAGCTTTAAAGATTTCTACTTGTCCAGGAGAGAATGATGTCAGAGTTAGAGTTGTGATACAGGAATAGTTTAAGACTTGTGAAGTCAGTTTAACAGATGTTACACATTTTGCTCACTCATGTATTTAACCTGATCAAATTCTCACGGCTGATAAGTTTACAACGTAAACGAGGGAATCACGATGAATGTTTTCACACTCTAAGCTGCCGTAACGCATCAGGCAGCTGTGAAAGCAGCATGAAACATCCTCTTCACTTTCAGATCGGTGACCTTTATATTTAAAACCAAGACAACAAACCAAAGTTGGTGATGAAGAGAGATAGCGATAGAGTGAGAAGCCAGGCCCAGCCTGCCCAGGTGCACGACATCAAATAACCTGGCCGTCCCCCTTTCTACCTTAAAGGCAACCCGAATGGGGAGAAAGACATGGCAACAGGAGGACGTCACTTACATTCTGTCAGTAGAGTAATAATAGACACAATCTAAAGCATAGATAGATAGATAGATAGATAGATAGATAGATAGATAGATAGATAGATAGATAGATAGATAGATAGATAGATAGATAGATAGATACTTTATTGATCCCGAGGGAAAGCATGACGGAGTAGAGGTGTGTGGACTCAAGTCCTGCAGTGTGACAAGCTGTTCTACGTATGTGTGACATGACTTATTGTGTGATGCACAGGAAGTTGTTTTGAAGTGACACATTTTTCTCTGACGGTGTGCACAGGCGTAAAGTTGGCTGGCCTTTTTTTTGTGACGGCAGCCTCATAGACCTTATTGTTTACTACAGTCCAAATAACTACAAACCTGCTGCAGCTGCTCTCATAACTGCTTGTAAAGTTATTAAGAGTGGTTCGCTTAGGGGATCTGTGCCTTGTTTTCTGCACAATCAAATATCTATTTCGTGACGAGGGCAATGAAGGAGGACACTATTCTGTGGGCCAGTAGTAGCAAAATCACAAAATATTCTGTGTTTAAATGTTTAACTTGTTTAGAAAATTGGGAGTGCTATTTCAGATTGTATACAGAGATAAATATAACTTCTGCAGGACATGTCAACCCCATGAGTTGTAAGGTCAAGTTATCCCCAGTCCTGGAAGAATACATACTCTTAATCTCTGACGTTGCTTTCAATGAAGCGGGCAAACTAATTAAAGTAGGTGCCAATTAGATTACAATGTTGCTTGGTTTATCATGCACTTTGGTACATGGTAATTACCTACAAGTAGTGGGATCTAAAAATTCCCAGGGCACCACAGCACATCACAGCATGACTGCAAACTCCCACCTCTTTAAGGCTCTGTTTTTCTTGAGGGGTGGGAGAGAAAATGAGGAAGGTGGTACCTAATAATCAGCTCTTCAGTTTTTTACTTCCTGACTCATGTTTGGACAGATATTACATCTTTCTCTCTCTCAGCTGAGTTAGACTAGGAACCGTGCCAGCAGTACAGCAACAGGCACACAACCCACATTAGGTTATCCCTTTAACACTTTTCGAGAACTACCCAGCTCCACCCACGTCCCCAGAGAGAGACAGGGAGGGAGGACGCCTCGTGTTCGTGTATGTGAGCGTGTTTTTTTTTTTTTTTTTTTTTTTGTGAGACCGACAAACTGAGAGAATGATAGTGAGCGCGCGCCAGCTGTGTCCTCTCTCCTGCATTACTGCACTGTCTGCTCCTCGCTTCAACTTTTAATTGGTTGTGTGGAGATGCTGTTCCTATCACAGCAACCGGAACAGGGCGCGCGCACGATGATTCCTGAACTGCTGAGTTAACTGAATACCCCACGTGTCGATTTAATAAATGCGATTGCTTAATTGAAGCTTCAAAGGAAATAATCCCTCAACATGCACTCAGTGAACTGGCGCAAAAGTCTGCATTGAACATGAATTACAAATATAAGATGTTGATAAGCATTAAATGTATTAATAAACATGGTTTGTCATAAAAAAGCATCATAATTAAAGTATCCTATGTCCACGTCGCCATGGCTTAACCCTTCTGTGAAACGTTAGCAGACTGAATATTGAGTTATTCATCTCTATCTTTCATCCCCGCGTGCATGCACATTGATTCCGTTGATCCTCCTTCCGGTACCTTCGGCTCTGCGTTGATATCTGCGTAGTTTGGTGTTAATAATCGTTTGTCTCTGTCTCCCTGAACAGACCCCTCCCCTCTCTTTTAGACTCTCCCTCCTCCTCCCTCTGAGCGCTGACACTCACTCTCACAATTTACACGCGCACACAAACACACACAAACACGTCTCCCCCGCACACTCCCTCCCTCCCTTTCGTCTTGGTCTGCTGTCTCATTCACTTCTGTACGCCATCCACGCACTGACTCCGACTCTGTGCAGGGGGGGCGGGGTTGGATATATACCTCACAGAGCAGGCCATGAGCTACACTGAGACTGGACCCACTTGCAGTGCAAAGACCACAAGCAAGAAGACTCCGAAGCCGGGAGTAGAAGTACCAACATTTTTATTCTGGAGCTTTGAACGAAGAGAACTCAGCGTTTTTGGTTCTACGGACTGTCTGCTGGAGCTCCGATTTTATCCGATTTGTCACTCCGCTATACGCCAGTTTCACTGGATATAGCAGCTAAACTAAGTTGGTAGTAAACTCTTTGGAGTTTGGTAAGAGTCACTTTATAAATTTCTTTGCTTGTGAGAGTGGACTGCACTGAAACTTGGGACCAACCCGTCTGGGTTTAGGTCTGGCTTGGACCTGCCGTATTTTTTAACGGCGAAAGTTTTGAGGCTCAACTCAGCTTGAAGACTTCGAGTCGACTTCAGTCAGCAGCTGCTACCCGAGAACAGACCGGATAGAGAGCCACTGACGAGACTTTAAAGAAAAGTTTAACAGGTAAGAGAAGACTTTTATTGTGTTTTAATTGACGACAGTGTGTGTGGATGAATTTAGTGGATTTATATCTGCAGCCTGCGTCTCTTCGTCGCTGTCCGTGGTGCTGAAACTTTCAGCCGACTCCTGCTTAGCTGAAATGTTTAAGCAACTTGCATCAACTCTACTGTTGCCTGCATTTATTTCAGAAATTGATCCTTTTTTTGGATTGTAACAACAGGTGGATCGCTGGAACTTTCTGTGTACATGCATTGCAGACATGGCACATTGTTACTGCAGAAGAAGTGACAATATTATGACCTGCATGGTGAACATTGCATTTTATGCATATGCTGTTGAATTTCTTTGCAACTATGTTTTTACCATTGCATGGATGTGAGAAATGCTTGTACATGTTGAAATGAAACACTGTCTGCACAGCATTCATTCGACAGACTGGCTTAAATTTTACTCTTTATACTTCTCTTCAAGAATGGGAAGACTTTCAAAGACTTTAAGAGATCATCAGTTTAACTGCGTGACGTTGAAAGCTTTATAATGAGCCCTTGTCTGAATCTTAAACACTCAGTCTTAAGACCGCAGTGCCTGTATACCTGCAGGGAGTTGCCATCAGCAATCTGCAGTGATTGTTTTAGTTTTACTGCCTACTGTTTTGCTTTCACTTAGATTTTGCAGCAAAGCTACAAAGTGGTCCATGTCTTGCTCACATGGGCAAATTTCTGCACCCGACATGGCAAAAAGAAAGCGTGAGCAATTTTGTGGAAGGCACATGACTTACTCGGGCTCCGAAGCTGAACACAGGCAAGATTGCAAGCCTTACCCGTTTAGTTCATTTGGTAAAACTGCAGATATTGTATTGTCATTCAGAAGACTTTTTCTGCAGTGACAATATTACTTCACATTACATTCAATGTTTGCACTTTTATATTGCTTTACATACTTGTCTTGCTTCTCTTTGTCATACACTGAATAAGAGTTATGTGTGAGGGAGGAGATATCTGTGATTAGATTAAATACTTGAAGTCTGTGCACTCCAGCATAAACAGTGAGCATCTCACTGATGGTCATTTTGTATTTTTCACACTGATCTGAGTGTCTCCATAACAACTGATGTCCCACTCTTCAGGCTGCCTGCTTTGCACACATGTTGTTGACGACAGCAAACAGACAGGGAAATGGGGACCAAAAGGTTGGGGAGGGAGGCGGTTAGGAAGGACAGCAGAGTTCTGCTACGACAGCTGGACCTCTTTCTTTTCACTGTGTGCCTCATCAAATGCCCATTCATGGAGCTTCCGGTTGTTTGGGAGGCAGAACAGAGACACCCACCTACACAAAGCAGAGGTCTTTGCTGTGTTGCTCACAGATAGGAGAGGGGAGGGGTTAGAGGGAGGCAGAGAGATGTGAAAGGAGATGTGAGGGAGGTAATTATGAGTACTCCGCCTGAAAAGTGCAGGTGCTTCTCACAGTGAATGTGTCTACATGCATCACATCTACTGCTGAATGTCTGCACTGCCCATTTCTCTGTGGTGAACTTTTCTTTATCAGTTAAACATACCGGCATTTATTACTAGGATGAATAACTTCCTTCACATACATATTCCCCTTTTGTGTTCTAATTGACAGCATGTGATGCCCCTGGCTTGTATTACTAACATTAAACGAAAGAAAATAAACCTGCATGCATGTGAAAGATGTTGCTGAGCAACAGTGTCCTGCACTTTATAGAGCATCTCCCACCTTATCTGACAGATTCGGTTTGTGCAGAGACCTTGTAATGATTCTGCACTATGTCTCTTGCCAGTCTGCAATGGTCAGTCTCCATCAATTATTATTGAATCATGTATGTTTGCAAGATGAGTAACTTTGTTAAAGCTTAACTTACTTTGGATTCATTTGAATGCATACAACACCTGTGCAAAATAGAATTCAAATGCAACATTTGAGTAGATAAGGTGTACATGCATGCATTTGCATCAACATGCAAAGACTGTCATTGGTGCATTTGGTTCCTAAGTCCGGCTTGTGATATGTAATGTCGGAAATATTCCAGAAACATTTCTTTAGATGCCGCGAAGGTGTATGTCATCACACATGGACATATAAGAACCATTCCTTTTGTTTTGCACTCAATAGGAGGAGTGCACAACAGACTTGATAAGCGTCTGTGGTTGCTAGTGGCAATGCTTCTATGCACGTCAGACTGACGCACATGAATTGCTGTTCAGTGCAATGTGTGGGAGGAAAGAGCAAGAGCTCTGAGATACCAGCCTGCTGTGAAGGACTGTAATTGCAGAGCAGGAGCAATTATGTCCCAGAGAACTGGGCATTTTGAATCATTTAATCTGCCCCGAAACACTATGATACTGATCACAGGCAAATCCCTGATGCATGAATGTCAGGTCAACAAGGGATCCAATTAAAATGCATCACATGAATACAGTGAGAGAATGCATTTCACGTGGAGAAAGCTTTTATCCTGCATATTGATGTCTGGTGGGGTTTTTTTGTAAATGTTTAGCATATTTACAGAGTTTGCCTCTCTCTATTCTTTTTTTCTGCAGCTCGCCTGTGATTCAGACATGACATATTGTCTGAGACACTAAAATCAGAGGGATCAATCGAAGTCCAAAGGTCTTCAACAAGTGTAGTAACTTGCAACAAATAGATCGATACAACTGCATTAAACTACCTACCAGTGAATAAAGATTAACATTATCCTAAGCCTACCCAATGGCGTGCTCAGCTCTCATCGGCCCCTGTGTGGCCCTCGTGCTGCTCTTCTTCGGTTTGACCTCCTGCACTCCCTCAGGCCCTGCATCTGCAACCTGTGCCACCCTGGAACAGAGTCGCTTTTTTGGCGTTTTCTCCTCTTCAACCACCCTGCACTCCACACCATGCTCCTGGACTCTGCAGAATCCTGATCCTCGCCGCTACACTGTCTACATGAAAATCACCAAGCCCACTGAGTCCTGTGTGCCTCGCCAGATCAGAACCTTTCAGTTTGACTCCTTCATCGAGACCTCCCGCACCTACCTGGGCATGGAGAGCTTTGAAGAGGTTGTGAGGATGTGCGATGCATCAACAACAGTCACCTACTTGGAGTCCAGCAAGCAGTTCCTGCAGATGCGTAGAGTGGCCCCAAGGAATGGCCTGGAGGTCGTGGAAGAGAATACCGATGTCAATGAGTTCAAGGCTGAATTTCTGGTTGTGGGGAAGAGGAACCCAAGCATGCCTGCCTGCCAGATGCTGTGCCAGTGGCTGGAGAAGTGTCTGTCCAGCAGCACTCATGATTATCCCTGTGGCATCATGAACACACCTTGCCAGTGCTGGGAAGCCCCAAAGAGGAAGCCAGGAAGCTGCTACAGAGGTGGGGTCTATGTCGAGAAATGCCTTCCTGTTTCAAAGGACAACGGACGTGATGTTGAGATTACCAGTAAGTTTGCAATTTTATTAGTTACCAGTCAACTTTTTTTAAAATGTCAAAGAAATCATAAGAAAATAGGAGTTATAAAAACATCTCGCCTCCATAGAAACAAAACAAAAACAGTGTGTTCCCTGCTGCTGGGTTGTGTTTTGTAATGCAATCCAAAAGACGAGGCTTGTTCAGATAGGGGGTCATGTTCCTCAGGGCCCTACAGCTCTGCAGGCAGCTGCTGACGGTAATGATCCATGTCTGCAGAGCGAGTGGAGAATGTGCACTCTTCTGCTGCAAAGTAATGAGTAGTAAATCAAAGGTGTTAGAGAAATTTGTCAGAGCATCTCCAGGCTTTATTGGCAAGACCGCCTTGAGCGCACACAGCTCTCTAGTCTGTGTCAGGCAGACATGTTGGGTCGAATTGTTGGCTAGGAGTCTGGGATGTAGGGAGGGAAAAGAAAGAGGGAATGTCTGTGTGTTAGGTTTGGACGAGGGGGGGGGTAGACTGAAGGAGGCACAAAGACCTCGCAGTCAGCAGGTGTCGGAAATCGAAGTGCAGTACTTTTGGTCGTCATAGCAACTCTTCTGCAAGCTTCACAATCATTCACACAGAGTTCTGCTGAGGTACACACTGAGTGGTTAAAAACAAACAATCACCATTTAAGAGAGAACATCCATTGGTCTCTGCTCAAAGACTCATCCATGTTCAGACTCATGCAAGACACACGTACAATATATATTACTCACTTCCTGTTCTTATATATGAACTCTACAAAGTGGACAAGGTCGGTTGAGTCATGCTTTTGTGCACTTCTTTATGCACAAATGTGTCAATCTTATTTAACCTGTAGCCCAATTACATTTTTTTTTTCCAATATTCCAACATCTCTCCTCTTCTTGTTCCTACAGAAGGCTGGGCTGGATGGGGTCGCTGGTCTGTGTGCAGCCAGGAATGTGGTGGTGGAGTGCAGGTGCGCAGCAGAGGATGCCAGCCCGAGGACAGTGTGTGTGAGGGAACAGTTGAAGAAGGACGGGCCTGCAACCCTCAGGCATGCATTGGTAAGCCCATCTTTTCCTCTTGTCTTTTATTTTGTAGCTGCAGGCAGCTCGGATTAAATGCTATAATCATGAAATTTGTCAATTCTTTTAGGCAAAGAGCGCAACAGGAGCCAGGGTCTGCGAGCTATTGTTGGTTTGAGGAGAGATAATGCAGATGATGCCAACCATGGAGTTGTTGCAACCCAAAGAGGTGAGAAATGAAGATGACAGACTGCTGTAAAATCAGAGCTTTTTTGTCAGGGCAAAATGTAGATCTTACAAAATTGAAACTGCAGAGTAATGCAAAAAAAATGGAGGCTAAAGGTGTAGCAAAGTGGTTAAAAGTACCACCTTAACACATTCAAGTGTTTGTAGCCTTGTGTGCTGCCACTCTAAATCAATTCTTATTTCGATAGACGATGTCAAAACAGATGAGTGGTCCACCTGGAGCTCTTGTTCGGTCACTTGTGGAGAGGGCTGGCAGAGCCGTACCCGCGTCTGTGCCACTTCCTCCTTCACCATCCAGTGCACCGGACCCCTGCGCGAGAACCGGCCCTGCAACAACACAGCCGTCTGCTCTGGTGAGTGCACTGTACACTTCTTCCTCTCTTCTGTGAGAGTAAATGGAGGAGATTAGAGGAAAACATCAGGGAAACGTTGAGCTTTTGATGCACGCAGTGAAATTTGATTAAATAAATGCACCAGCAGCAAAGGGAAAGGAGAAGCAGACTATATGAGAGGTATTACTAAACTTTCACATACTCAGATTTGACTGGGTAAGAAATGTTGCATTAAATATCAAGGCAAATCCCCAAACAGCTTTTGCATTTTGTGCTGTCTTAGGGAGTTTGTAGAAGAGTGCTGAAATAAAGCTGAACATTTTAAACAAAACATTTCATTTAATGATCCCTCTGTGTTTCTAATGTGTAGTTGATGGTGCTTGGGATGAGTGGACCCCCTGGAGCCTGTGCTCATCTACCTGTGGTCGGGGTTATCGTGACCGTACCCGCACATGCAAGCTGCCCCAGAATGGAGGAGAGCCTTGCCATGGACCTAAAAGACAAACCAAGTTCTGCAACATTGCTGTCTGCCCAGGTGAGACCAGATGCACACAGTGTGGCAAAAGACAAAGATGCACGAAAAAATATATACAGTACTTTTGCTTCTACACTTCAAAATACTTCACAGCTAACACGTGCAAAAACGATTGACCCTTCAGTGATCTGATTTATATATGAGAGGCAATTAAACCACTTAACGGCATCCCCACCAACCCTAAACAGCAGCTGTTGTGACAGGATGACATTAATGTGACGCATCCAGGGAATAAAAAGCCTCTGTGAGCATTAGTCAGGGGCTGTTCAACAACTACCGGTGACTCACACACTGCGCATGGTCATTCCATGTATCACTTCTTCTCCTTTTCTGCCTCCTACTCCTCACTGAAAACTCTCTTGGAAATATCAGCTGCAACTTGTACATTTATTTTTTTCACTCTCTTTCGGCATTGAGTTTGGTGGAAAGAATCATTGCAAAGAATTGATAAAGTCACCTCTTTATTAATCCAGTGCTATATGTATTCTTTTTGCAATGCAATGATGCCATCAGCCAATGTCTCGACACTCTACCGCTAAATTGCTGTTAATGTTTGACAGAAGAAAGACTGTGCTGTTAGGCAGTCATTACTGAGAGATGATTACACATTTAATTTGTAACATAAGGGCTTAGAAAATTGAGTCAGGCTTAATAAGCCTTTTAGAGTTTTTCATTTTGACTAACTTTATTAAGTCTATTTTCAAATCTTGCTAGATGGCTTTTTTAAGCTTTTTATACCCTTTATAAAAGTTTGAGGATGAAAATTGTTTCCTTGAAGTCAGCTGTTATTCCCTCACCTGATGCCTATGTGCACCTAATTAAAAAAGCCTCATACAGAGAACGAAAGAGCCACATAACTTTTATATAGAAAAAGGTTTTCTCAGCCAAATCAAAATGTTGCATTCAACACTGCTCGAAATGTCCATTAAGACATAAACTTGATTTAATTTTTTAGGATGGTGAATTTTTTCAAGTATAGGCAGACTTCAGAACTCATCTGAAAAAGGTCATATGAAATATGTGTTGCATCAGTGAGGGTTGCATTATACCTGTAGGTAGAGGGTATGTTTGGTTTTTGCACACACTGTAACTGTCTCGTGTAACTGTGCTGCCCTCTAGTGGATGGATCCTGGAATGAGTGGTCTGGCTGGAGTGCTTGCTCTGCTTCCTGTTCCAACGGCACCATGCAGAGGACTAGAGAGTGCAACGGCCCCTCCTATGGGGGCTCTGAGTGCTATGGCAGCTGGAAAGAGACCAACAACTGCTTCCTGCAAGAATGCCCAGGTTAAAAAGAAACATTTTTGCACGTTTTGATTTTTTTTTTTTTTATCCCAACAAAAGAGAAATTAGTTAAACTGAATATTTTATTTCTTCAGTTGATGGACGCTGGCATGCATGGACATCCTGGGGAAGCTGCAGCAAGACTTGTGGTGGAGGCATACAGCAGAGACAGAGAGTGTGTGAGGGGCCTTTCTTTGGTGGAGAAGCTTGTCCTGGTGAAAAGGGAGAGCAGAAGCGCTGCAATGAGAAGAGATGTCCCGGTAAGTTACTGAAAGATAAACTGAATATGGTTGCAACATTTAAAAAAACATCAGTTTGGCTTACTTATGCTTTTTTTTCTGTCCTTGTAACTTTATAGAGCCCCATGAGATCTGCCCTGAACAGAACATAGGAGATGTTGTATGGAAGAAAACCCCTGCTGGAGATCTGGCCGCCATCGCCTGTCCTTCTGATGCGTCAGGTACAACAACAGCAAAAATATTAACATACCTTGTCTGTTTTACCTTGCATGTCCTTTACTTTTTTATCAGCCCCTAGTCCGCTAAAAGAAGGTAATTTATCTTAATAACAGGTTTGATTCTGCGCCGATGCACCCTGGATGCTGTAGGCCTTGCGTCCTGGGAGAACCCTACTCACGTCAAGTGTGTCTCCAACAACTATGAGAACATTCAGACACTGGTGAGCCCTGAAGTCTTTGTTAAATGCCCCATCTCTTTTATCCTCATATGTCTAATTTACATAGTCAAACAAGCGAATGTCAAAGATCCAGATTAACTTCTCGACTCTTCTTCTGTAGTCAAGGGACTACATCTCCAAAGCACAAGCAGGGCAGAGTGTGGATGGGATCGCTGAGGTAATTTCACGCCTGAGATTCTCCTCCGACGAAGGGGCCAGGTACAGTGGTGACCTCTTGACTGTAATGGAAACCCTAAAGAACATCACCGAAATGTACCACGGAACCAGACTGAGACTGAGCAGTGCAGATATCGAGGTAAGATGAATTCTTATCAATGAGAGGATATGTTTATGCATGAAAAAGTGTCAAATGTACATATTACAAAAAATAACATCTTACCTTTGTCTTCATTTAATGATGTGCAGAACTACGTCCAGACCATAAGCAACCTTCTGAAGGAGGAACATCATGACAAATGGGAAGAGGCACAGCTGGTATGTGATAAGAGGGTGTATGTGAGTGTGTATAAGTGCATGAGGAGAAAATAGGTCTATTGTGCTAATGTTCTTTTGATGGAATAAATGTGTGGAGTTCAAACTCAGGGAGTAAAGTGTGAGAATTTAGTTTCATAAATGTGAAAATGAGAGTATGAATGACTGGTGTGCTTACACTGATAAGCACTCTTTTTCACCCACCTAAACGTACATTTAGAATATAATAGGTTTTAATGGAAAGAGCAAAACATATCTGAAACCCTCAAAACAGGAATAAAAGCATTAAAACGATTTCTTGAGAGGGAATTCACGTACATTTTCTGCATGTTTTTATAGACTCATGCATGGATTAGTAGAACAAACAGAACCTTGATTCATTCGACCACCTGTTGATGCATTCTCCCCCCATGTTTACGAAAAACAAAAACCCTTCATCCTGCAGAAATGAGTGAAGAGGTCGTTCCTCAAGTAATGGAAAGGTTGAACAAACACTGAGGCTTCCACTGCAGACAGTAAACAACACATTTGTTTAGGAATTGAAAAGTGGATTGTGAATTACCAAGGCTACTGCGACAAGAAAAAAGTGAACGCTTCAAGGTGACAGGGAAAAAAAAGAGAGAAATAGAGAGTGCGATTGAATCAGGGAGAATCACTCTCGCCCACTCAGCAATCTGTGATTGTCCATGTCATCCTACATACCAACAGCAGTTGTAAGGGGACACAGACAGCACATTGCATACAAGCACACACATTGCGCCCACATCGCTGCAGTTCTGCGTCAGAGACACGCAAGTCATGCAGCCCTCCCTCTCCACCCAGCGAGAGATGGAGGGCAAAAAACCTGAGTATGAATCAACAGCCTGCCCATTTATGGCCTTAAGGAAGTCCTGTTGTTGCATAGCAGCAAGAAGTGTTTTTTCTCTCCTTATCTTTCACTCACATGCAGAGCGCTCTCAAAGAATAAGTATGATCTACACTGACATGGGAGCAATAGATCTATAACACGGGCTAACCGTAATCAAATGTAGAGTGCATTTAATGAAACTACATGTGTGACCCCCTACTCTATATTTTGCTCCTTTCTGATCTTTTTTTTCTGCCCCTTTTCTATTTTCATCCAGATGGGTGACAACATTAAGTCGTTCCTCCGCCTCGTTGAGGACTTTGTGAACATGATCGGTGTGCAAATGAGCGGCTTCCAGGACATTTATGAAGTCACCGAGAATTTAGGTGAGTCCTAATTTCCTCTGCCAGCTGCTCCCTGCTCACGTCGAGTATTCAGGGATGATTTGTCCTTTCTCCAGCCGGAGTGCATCAATCTTTATCTTGTTGTGGATTTCAGTCCATATAAGCAGCACAGTAGAATGTATCACTTTGACAGAGTGTCAAGTACTGTGACATTTGCAATCTTCAAACAAATATATTTGGCACAACACATATAGGGCTTCTTTCTAACTTAGGAATAAGTGTAATATTGACAATGACTCTATCTTTTTGTGACTTCTGTGAATGTTTTGACTTAGTAAAAATGAAATCCTAACATAAATTAGCACAGAATGATCACTCCGCACACTCACATGACGAGTGAAACCAAAAAGTTCTTTGTAGATTTTACAACCAACTCAGAAGAAAGTCGAAAAATGTAGTTTATTGTATGATTTCTTAGTTCTGTTAAGTAATAAAAACTCCTTTCTCTGTCTCTCCATCTTAGTCCTGAGCATCCACAAGCGCCCTACTTCCACAAGCTCCAACTTCACCTTCCCTGTGAAGGGCTGGAGGGGCATGCTGGACTGGGTTCGGACCTCTGAGGAGAAGATCTCTGTGTCCCGAGATGCTCTGGCTATTGAACAGACTGGTAAGATAAAACAAAAATGTTCTTATAGATCATTCAATTGAGACTTTATCTCGGGAATTTTAGTCTAAGCAGCTATTCTGTTCTTTGCAGAAGGAAACGATGCTTTTGTTACTGGCATTGTCCTCTACAGAAACCTCGCCTCTTTCCTGTCCTTTCAGAGGTAAAAAAAACAAACATTTTTCAGCTTTTTATGCAATACGTTTTCTCACCACAAGATGGCGCCGTTTGTTGAAAAACTCCTCACTTCATGTTCTTACTTGCCTACCTGTTTTCATTATAAAGCCCTACCAATATGTCACATGAAGCCTTGACTATAATCACTTAAATACAATGTCTCTGTGTAATTTTCTTTCTCCACAGTAACACAACCCTCCTCAACTCCAAGGTTGTGTCAGTCATCGTCTCGCCAAACCCAACCCTCCTGTCGTCCCCCGTTGAGATTGAGTTCCCCCACCTCCACAATGTAAGTCCCTAATGTATACTCTACCTAATGGAGCCTTACAAAACATATCAGTCCCCCCTCTGGCTGTTTGCTCAGCGCGGTGCACAGAGCCTGACATTTTGTTGACATTTGCAGCGACACTGTGACTTTTACTAAAAACGTGTGCGAGTTTCAAAGATCACAGCTGCTGAACCAAGCGGTCACTCGACGCTGATGAGGAATCATGCGCAGTAATTAAGTCTCTGCAGCTGAGAATGAGCTGTTTTTAGTTGAGGTTTTTTTTTTTTTTTTTTTTGCACATGTATATCGAGGGAGGGGAGTGAGAAAATGTGGGCAGGTGACAGGCCAGCAAGCTGTTGCATCTCACACGTTTATATCGCTGCTTACGTGTTGCCACTTTTCTGTGCAGAGATTCCTCATACTGACTCCTCCATCGGCCTCTCTCTCTCTTTTTTTGCAGGGCACCGTGAATGAGACTTGCCTCTCATGGGACGAGAGCGAAACGTGAGTGTTGACCACAGTTGTTTCTCTTGTCAAGCCATCACTCACATCTAGTTCTCCTGTCCCGGGGGGCCTTGTTGATGTTTATTTCCTCACTTGTAGCCTTATTGTGATTTCAGTTATGCATCTGTCATCGCATATGAACATTCAGCACCCCACTCCCGCAACCAAAAAAAACTAATAATGTCTCCCAGCCAAAAGCAGCAGGCCTCTCTGCTGTCTGACACACTTATCTGTACTCAGAGTAAAGAAACGACAATCTCAGTGATCATCAGCTGAGTGACACTTCACTTGAAGAGAAAAAAAACAACACGCAGGCCACGCTTCAACCCTCATTACATACATCAGTGAGTATATTCACTGCAGCCTCCTTACAGGTCGCACCTCGGAGTGTCAATCTAGAGACAATGACATCCCCAGCTCCCTCGCCTCTTAAGTCATGCTCATATGTCAGAGCTGAGGTTAATGTCTGTGGTACGTGGGACTTTTTAAAGATGCCTCTGAATGACTTATGAAAGGGGCTCTAGCTGGATCAATCAGCCTCAGGCCCACTCTGCCCCCTCCTGAAGAATACACAGGTGGACCATTTGCATTTAGATAGATTTGTACACTTGTGGAGGGCAGATAAGAAATGAAAATGTACCTCAACACTAACACACGCATTTTCGCATTAGCCACAAACAACTAGAGTCATTGCATAAGCAAAAAGAGGACTGAATCGCAGGAGAGAATGAAATCAACTCCTTTGCTTTCAGAGGAAGATGTGCCTCTGGTCAAATTAGATTTATTTCTGACAGCTAATGTGATTAACTGCTGGAGAGAGAGACAGCGCAGTTGCAGAGTGTGGGGTCAATGCATTTCTGCAGTGCTATGTCTGATCAAAGGACGTGCATGAACATCTAGTCTGACAATTAACTTTCCTATATGCATACAGCTGAAATGTGCAGCTTTTGTGACATAAACAAACTAAGGGCCTTAAATGTCTCAACATTAGTCCAATTTACATTATATGACGACTCAATCATAGCACAGGTTAAACTCTGCAGCCAAGCCTGCTGATTGATGCCATCCCAGGTGATTTTGCCCCACGGCTGTCCCCCCCATGTCACTCTGCACCAGCCCAGACCTGCTGGCTGTGATGAACCCTCTGAATACACCAATCAGTCAGCGCCTCATGGTTCTGCTCTTTGCCTGAAGCTCCTCTGTGCTCCCTGGCATCTGCTGCTGCTGTAGCTGCTTACACACAAACATTTGTCATTGAACAAATCTGATCTCAATCCTTGCAGATTTGTTCAAGTTGATTTGTCATCAGACGTGCATCTCATTTGAAGCATAGCCTTTGTAAAGCCCTCATTATCGATTTTACTTCTTGTTTGTACTGTGATTGATTCATTGTTTGTTTAATCAAGCATGGCATGGTATAAATCATTAAGGCTATGACACGATCCAGTTTGGTTAAAATGTGATTTTTTTTGTTTTAAAAAGAACAGATACAAGTGGAAATCAATTAATGGAATAGGTTTCCTCACTTTAGATCAGTGCTCTGGATTCAAATAGTTCCCATATTCACCCTCTTTTCGAAAAGAGGGAACACTTTGTCCTTTTGTCCCTAATGCAACAGGCAAAGGTTGCCAGTATCTTGTGTTCTTTCTCAAAAGAATGGCCCTTTACAAGAAATCACACTGATTTCAAGAAATCACACGTGAATTACAAGAAATCAGACATGAAAGTCAGGAAGGCATATAATTGTTAATCATGGCACAGATGGAAATTAATTACACATGTAAAGCATCATTAAGGCTTTTCTGAAGTTAAACTGAGCTCCTCAGAATTCATAGGTCTAATATTTACTCAAGCTGGATCATAGAATTAGTTTTTTGAATGTTATGTAAAATGCAAGAAATGTGAAGTTTTCTGTGTTTTACTGTTTAAAAAAAAGCCATGATGGACTTAGAAGCATAAATATCTTCATATATATTTTCATCGTGAGTTTACATGAGAGAAATCTCATTAGGAGGCATTCACATGAGACATTTGTCAGATCTCTCCTCTCCTAACCCATCGCTGCATTCTCCTCTCCTCCTTCCTCGTGCAGTTCGTCTCTGCTCGGCTCGTGGTCTGCGCGGAGCTGCAGAGCGGTGCCCGTTCATTCATTCAGGACCAAATGCGTGTGTGACAGCCTCTCCACCTTCGCCATTTTATCGCGCGTCAACTTCGACTCGGTAAGTTTTGTATTTCTGCAATGTTGCCCTTTTTTTATTTTATCAGCCATTCTTGAGGGTTTTGTTCCGTGCAGTGTGTGTTTGTGTGTGTGTGCGCGCGTGAGTGTGTGTGTGGTGCAGTGTGGCGGCATCGTTGGCTACTTGTTGTTTTCGAGCGATCTGCTGCCTGCCTGCACCTCTTTGTTTCCGTGCAGGTAATCGGAGAATTGCAGGCTGTTTTTATTGGAGCGCAATAACCGAGGAATGTGTAGATATGTAGGAATTTTAAAAATCGAATATTGCATATTGGCGTTTCGATTGTGCACGAGCGTGTTAATTGGATGCATTTTCTGGTAATCCGCTTTGTAATTGCCAAAATAAACACGATCGCATCTATTGGAAGAAGCTAATGGTTTTTTGTTTGCAAATATTAATAATTAATCACAAATTATTCATTCTTTCACTGTTATTGACTTTCTGATCATTGTATAACCTGGTTTTGCATCAGATTTTCCGATCGTGCATGATGTATGTAGGCAGAGTGGGTGCAGAAACTTGTTAAAAAAACACCGGATGCTTTGATAACGAAAATCTGTCATAACGCACCAAGTGTATTTTATGCGCAAAGACAATGTGTATTTTTCCTCCCTGAAGACTGTGTTGCCTCCAAAGCTGCTCGCTCTGGAGTTGCCATGGCAACGGCTTCTGCAGCGCGAACCTGGCTTGTGTGATTTTTGATAACTAAGAGGGAAAAACACATACGCACACGCACGCATGGACACACACACACATTCCCCTCCTCCTTCCTCTGTTCTCTGTGCGCCCCCCCTCAGGACAGAGGAAATGGCCTGTCCATCTCTGCTGTTCATCTGATTTCTCCTGCACGCCAAAGTGCAACCAACTGATGATTATAAATGTGAAGATTTGTTATTTTATATTTGAGTTTTTTTAACATCTTAGTTAGTTTTTCGTTTGCTTGCAAAACAGCTCATAAATTTAAACTTCAGTGATTTTCTATTTTGTTTTTTTCCTGTCAGCCAGTTGTTTACATCACATATTTTATGAGTTCTTCAGTTGCCGGTCTTAATAGCTCTAAACTTGTTATCAGCTGCACATCCTTTTAACCTCCCACACATTTAAAAATAAATGCTGCTGCGCCAATCATTCTGTCTGCCAATATCTCAGAATTCCCGATTACGTCCATCCCCCACTACCTCCTCCTCCTTTTCCTTCTTCTTCCTCTTCGGACACAGCAGAGAGTCTGAAAATGCCCGAGAAAGAGAGGCAGACCAATGAGAGACAGACGTCTGGTCATGCATAGATGCCCCCACTCATGTCCCTCCTTCCTCCTCGCCCGTCTCTGCATCCATTCTTTGATGTGTGCCGTGGACATTTTCAATAACATTTTCATGCCCACCATACAAGAGGGAGAGAGAGAGGAGTGAGCAGATGTGGGGGGGGGGGACACAAGATACTGCAGCACTCATTCGATGTGGTCTGATTTCAGGAGCACTGTAGCATCCTGTGTGTTGGAACATAATGGTCCAGCAAGAGCGGCACCCAAATAGTGAGAGCAGCAGTCGCTCTTGATGGCCAGGCTGATTTAAAAAAAAAAACTACAAAAAAGATCTGATTTTTTTAAGGTTCTCTGCATATTTTTTCTTCATCTAATACATGCACAAAAGAAACAAGTGATTGTATCAAGGAGAGGCAGAAGACAAGTGTCATATTTAGGTCAAAGTGGTTGTTTGATCTCATTCAGAGACCCTGGGTGCAAGCATCAACCCAGATCTCGAGACTGGGGAAGAGAGGGAACAGAACATACTGTCTCACTTGTTATTTTTTGCTCTCCCCAGTTTCAGTATATGCTAAAGCTAAAAGACAGCTCCCCACTCCGTTATCTGCCATCTGTTTTGGAGCACTTCTGATGTAGCTGGAGAGATTTCGAAACAAATTTGCCACACTGAATTAGTGTTCGGCTGCCGTAGGTCTGGACTCCACCAGCTGTGCTTTGATAGGAGAAAAGCTTGTGTGAAGAACACACAGAGACAGAGCGGCACAATCCTTCAAGGCCATTCTGAGACCCTTTCCACAATGGCAAATGCGTGCTTCACATATGGTTGCCATATAAGAATTTACGACCATCATGAATCAAACAAAGGCCAAAGTGGTGCATTTTTTCCCCTTTAACTTTGCTAATTCAATCCCTTAGGATTCACTTTATTTCAGGACATTTTCTGACTCACCCTCAGGAGCAACTTAGCTCATTCTCGCCTTTTCCTCCCCCTTAACACGTGCTCAAAAACGTTATCACACCATTTATCAACGCATAGGCCAAACTCTTGTCCTCCACCTCACACGCCTAATAGTGATGACAACTTGATCGGAGGTGCAAGAACAACTCCAAAACGTCATTATACATGAAGGTGGACAAACCACACAATGAGCTGCATGGCAGTGCATTAGCCGGGCAGCGAGGCAGCTTTGTGGCACCTGAAGGAGGTGAGATTTGTGTGTGCAGCAGTGACCCGTTGGCCCCGCAGGTGAACAAGCAGCAGGAGAGACAATCTTTCTCTGTTTCCTCCACCTGAGGTCTGATGCCAGGGCGGTTTGAAACATGGGACAGTCGTGCCGTCGGCAGTTTCGGCGCTAAGCTGCTGTCAGGGATCAGATGGGCAGGTGGCGGCAGATTAATGCACAGGTGATAATGGTCCACCTGTTCATTGCTGCAGGCATGGGCAAGGAGCGGCTGGTTGGTTCAAATACATCAAAATGCTGCTAAAGGGGCACGAAATACAGGAGCTTGCTGCCAATGATTTAAAGCTCAAACTGATGACAGAACACAGCCTGAACGCTCTACTGGGAATTGTAACCCCCCCCCCCCCCAACCTTGCTTCATTGAGCGAGATATATGTGCAGTATCCTCCTCGCCTCATTTGTTGACTCAAAAGCTCGATGGAGAAATGCACTGACCCTGACCGTTTGTTTGGTTTGCCGCTCCATCTTTCTGACACGTTCACCTTGGGGTCACCTTGCCTCAGCCGTGGCCTGATTGTGCCATTCAACCGTTCGCCTGCAGGGAGCTGTCTGCTGTTCCAGATAGCACACACACCCTGAGGCTTTATCTTGTGCGTGTAAATGTGTGTACTTGCTGGTCTTCTGTAGGAATATGTCTGTGGGTTACTCTGTTATCAGTTCTAAGAGGCATGTTTGGTCTTGTGTCCTCTCTGTAGATCATGGACAAGGCACTGCTCCCATCCGTGACTCTCATCGTTGGCTGTGGGGTCTCGTCGCTAACCCTGCTGCTTCTCATCATCATCTATGTCTCCGTTTGGAAGTAAGTGACTCTACCAGAGAAGTCTGGCCATGCCAGCTTTAAATTGTATGGACTGGCCTCTATTTTCTCACCTTTTTCATTCCTAAATCTTTATTTCCTCTTGTCCAAAATTTCCAGGTACATCCGCTCCGAGCGCTCTGTCATCCTCATCAACTTCTGCCTCTCCATTATTTGCTCCAATGCCCTCATTCTCGTCGGACAAACTCAGGCTCGCAACAAGGTAAGACACTCTTTTCGCTATGATCGTAGCCTCTCTGAAAGTCACTGCTTTTAGTGATTTTGGAGTTGATGCATCTCAGACTCAATTTCCCCTTTTTCCTCTTCCTTCCGGGCTATCACAGGTGGTGTGCACTCTGGTTGCTGCTCTCCTGCATTTCTTTTTCCTCTCCTCTTTCTGCTGGGTGCTGACCGAAGCTTGGCAGTCGTACATGGCTGTTACTGGTCGTCTCCGCAACCGCATTATCCGCAAGCGTTTCTTGTGCTTAGGATGGGGTAAGAGAGCCTGTCTTATTGTCATCTCTCCTTTTATTCTCACCTTTGTTGCTTCCCTTTCTCTGTAGGTTTTCTGCATCCTAAATGTTCCCCCTCTTTGTGTATTTTTCAGGGCTTCCTGCGCTTGTAGTAGCTGTGGCTGTTGGATTCACAAAGGCTAAAGGATACGGCACTGTCACCTAGTAAGTCTCTACTGTGGCTGCCATATTTTGAGCCATATTTTTTCCCCTGCAATCATCCAGAAAATCTTCTTTCTTAACTCGCGCATTAATATTCTTTTTATCTCTTCTAGCTGCTGGCTGTCTCTTGAGGGCGGACTCCTCTACTCCTTTGTTGGTCCTGCTGCAGCTGTTGTTCTGGTACATATCCTGCCATCGACGTCCCAATCCATCACAATACTGTCTGTTTTTAAATGCATTACCTCTTGTTAGATTGTCTCATCCATTTCTTTCTTGCAAACAGGTGAATATGGTCATTGGCATTCTGGTCTTCAACAAGCTGGTATCCAAGGACGGCATCACTGATGTGAAACTGAAGGAGCGAGCTGGGTATGTCTTAATGATCTTCTCTTTATACCCAAGTATTGTGCTTATCGCCCTTATCGGTGCTATTGCAGGCGTATCGATAATGTGCTTTAATATCGTTACTGAAAATCAAACAACAGGAGTGCAAAGAGAAAACAGCAGTTCACTCTGGCTTGTGTGACTTTGTTTAGTCTTATTTCTTGATTTTCTTTCCACTCCAGGGCCTCACTGTGGAGCTCCTGTGTTGTTCTGCCCCTCTTGGCCCTCACCTGGATGTCCGCTGTCCTTGCCATCACCGATCGCCGCTCTGCCCTTTTCCAGATCCTCTTTGCAGTCTTCGACTCCTTGGAGGGCTTTGTCATCGTCATGGTTCACTGCATCCTGCGGAGAGAGGTAAGGAAAAGGATTTATTTGGGCTAAAGTAGCAGGAATATGAATAAAGGAGAGTCATTTTTTCTGGGATTTTTTTTTGTTCTTAATAAGATTACATGAGCTGATTTTTTTTCCCCCCCATTGTCCATTAGGTTCAAGAAGCCGTAAAGTGCAGAGTAGTGGACCGCAAAGATGACGGCAACGGAGACTCTGGCAGCTCTCATCACAATGGCCACTCCCAGCATATGGTAAATTTCTTGGCATATTGCCTTTTAATGTCTTGAGTGCCTCCTACATTATATCCTTGAATGAATATTTTCATTCACTAAGCGCTGATAGATCTGTTTGCTATTCTTTTATCAGCCGTCGGATAACGAGAAGGATGGAGATTCAAACAGACAAGGTGAGACCCCTTTACGTTCGCTCCTAATCATTTTTCCATTTTCATTGAAGTTTCAGAGCCTTCACTTAAACCTCTAATCATAAGCTAATGAAGCATTTTTATTTGAACCAATGGTTAAGATACGGTGGGCTTCTTTCTTGTTTTTTTTAACCGTCTGTCACCATTTTTCTCAAAAGGAATGAAGAGCTCCTCTGAAGAGAAGATGTCTCCTCCTCAGCTGCCTCTTCCAATGGGCTCCAACTTCCACACCCTCCCATCCAACCCCAATAAGAGCCACATGCAGGCCGTCCCAGAATACTCCAGCCACACTCTCACCCTTAAGAGAGAGAAGAGCCGTCTGGCGATGGGAGTCGACCCATCCTTTGGGAAACCTGTGTATGTCTGCGAGGGCGAGCTCTTCCAGCAGTTGGACGCAGACCTTGCTCGGGCTCAGGCTGAGGGCTGCCTTTCTGACGGCAGCGGCTATGTCCTCATGCCCAACACTACTTCCACCCTGAGGACCAAACCTAAGGACGACCCTACAAAGTACAACATCACCATGGAGCAGCTGCCTCAGGCAAGGTTGATGCACCTCAGCGGGCCCTTTGCTGAGCCCCAGGCTGCCTTCGGGATCAAGTCAATTCCGGCTGATCAGGTCAGCGTGTCATACTCTGAGAGAGACTCGCCCATCCAGAACATCCACAACATGTCCAGCGAATCTCACATCACGCACAGCAGCCTAGAGAACACTTTTGAGTCCATGAACTCCATGATGTCCAAGAGTGAGACCATCTCCACACTGTCCATGAGCTCCTTGGAGGTAAGATGGGACAGAAGACGCGACCTCACAATTTGTTTCATGCATTCCTGTACCATGTTTATTAAATGTATCTAAAACTAAACCAACTTCCCTTTTTTCTTGCAGAGACAGAAATCTCGTTACGCTGAGTTGGACTTTGAGGTAATTGTTTGAATACTCTTTTTTTTTCAAAAAGGTTTCATATTAAACTTTATGTACATTTGATGTTTAGTCACAACATCTGATTATTAGTCTAAACCTTTTTTGTCTTTCTCTTTTCTATAGAAAATAATGCACACAAAGAAACGCCACCAGAACATGTTCCAGGACCTGAACAGAAAGCTTCATCACGCTGAGAAAGACAGAGAGTCTCCGGCTTCTGACAGCAAGGTAGCTTATTGTGATTTGGTGCTCGTCATCCATTTCAGAAGATTTTTTTTTTTTTTAAGAAATGAAGAGCTAAAAGACTAAAAGATAAAGTTAAAGATAAGAGAGGCAGCTCTTTGAATGTAAGAATGACCCTTCAAAACAACCAGTGACCTGCGTATTGAACTTTGGTTGTGTTTACCTGGAGGTCATTTAAATAAGGCTGTATTTTCTTCCTTCCTTCCTTCTTACAGTCTGTGAGATGGAGTGTGTCATCAGGAGGAAGTGACAAAACGAACCACAGTGTGAGTGTTTATATACAACCTCACTGTCTCAAATTTTACTGCCAATAGACGAGACACACCCTCAGATATTACACTTGCCTCAAGGAGGACTAATGTCCCCAAATGACAAAACTACTTTCATTATTAGAAAATCACCTCTGATGTAATGAAACCCATTTCATTTTGATTAAATCAGAATTGCTCAGGGCTGATGGGTGGCACCAGTGCTAAAGTGGCTCCTCATTTTTATCCCACCAGGACAAGCAGCAGGCACCGATGGAGAGGCCATGGGAGGGAGTCCGGGGGATCCCGCAGTCGCCCCCTGCATGGGTGCGGAAAGACCTGGAGCCCCTTGCTGCCTCACCTCTGGAGCTTCACTCCGTGGAGTGGGAGAAGACCAGCACCACCATCCCTCTGGTGGGGCAGGACATCATTGACCTGCAGACGGAGGTCTGAGGGGGAGGAGGGGGGCTTGAGAAGCCGCCTGATTTCACCTTGGTCACCTTTTTTGGTTTAGGAATGGGATCCAGAATGGATAGAGTAGAGGAAAACCAAGAGGGTGAAGAAGTTGGTCCCAGAATCAATGTCTTCAAACCCTCAGCCAGAGCAGGAAGGAAAGGAAAGATGGAGAAGGAGATGATGTTAAAGGGATGTTTAATGTAGCTTCTCTGTGTGGACTTAAAGCATCTCGTGACTGAGTGCTTTGATAGTCAAAGGGTTAGTGAAGCGATCAGTGGTTTCCATGGACCAGGACTGGTAAATGGTTCCATTAATGCTTCATTGGGAGTTTCCTGAAACCCTTCAGTTTGGGTTCAGAAGATGTGGTCGACATGTCTGTGCTTCTTTTTTTCCTTCAACTCAACTTTGGAGAAAAAAATTAATAATGATGGTGCGTCCTCCCTGCTTCTTGGGAGGACCAATCAGAACCTTTGGCTGCTCCTCTTCAAGCCAAGCTCACTTCCAAACTAAGACAAGGCAAAGGAGCAAAAAGGGGTCCGTTTCATGCTTGGAGTCCAACACTCTGCATTTTTGCTTTTGTGCCGTGGGTTATTTTATTTTTTTCTGCTTTCTGCTTCACACTTGGAACTGCTTCAAAAAGCCTTAAAAGAGACTCTTTGATGAGACTCTTAGATCTCTTATCTGTGAGTGCGGGCTATATCATGCTGATAGTGCTTCTCTCACAGCTGTTATCAACCTGGTTATTATTATTCCAATGATTAATGCTATTATATTGTAATTGTCATTTTGGATTCATAGCCTTTATTTTTATTTTCTGTTCCCCACATGACTGTCAGGCACAAGATATATTGTTTATTTTACAGTAAAATACTACATTAGGCTCCAGAAAAGACTCAATGCATCTATAATGTGTGTTGCGATGGACTGCATCGGGACAAACACAGAGTGGTGATGGAGGGGATCGTTATGTAAAAAAAAAATGTCCTGGTTACTCCTTGATACAAAAACACCAGCACCAGGAAAAAACACAGACTCTCACACAGGAAGAGCAGTGCACTCTGGGTAAAATGCTGGGTTCGAAGTGTGAAGAATGTGTGACTCCTCTCAGCTGGCACAAGATGCAGGCTCTTCCATGTCGTACATGAGGATTCGAGGGTTCAGCGAAACCTTTTAATCATCGCCCTTATGTTTTTGCTCAGCCTTGCAGGACTCTTGGACCGATCAGAGGCTTCCTGGCGCCGTTGTGACTTCCAATGCGGCGCCAGGTCCTCGAGACTTCAACACATTTGTGTTTTCAGCCATCAGTGTGAAATAGTGCAATATGATGGGTGCTTGATGCTCAAGCAAGACTGATTTGATTTTGGCAGTATTTTTCTTACAAATGTTTTCAAACTTTTGTACCATCTTCCTCATATTTACAAAGCATAAAGATGCTTTATGGGAATATTGTTTAACAAATCTGTATTAGTAATTCAAGGAATTTATTCACTAGAGATTTGTTAGCACAGGACTTCATATTTGGAGCTCTAAGTGACAGGTAGATTATTGTACTTCTATAGAGCGAACATTATGTAGAATGAATGGTATCTAAACTGTGCTTCAGGATATTTGTGATTACTCTTCGCTGTGTAGCGAGGTGTATTCGAACCTCATGTCTTCTGTAACAGTGTGTTTTTGATAACCTTGTCAGTGACTCAGTAGTATGTACTACCAGCCAATTCCCTCATCCCTTCAGAATCCTGCGTCTAGCCTGATTCAGACCCGGAGTTACTCGCATCAGAGACCCATTTGTATTCTCTTGTCATAGCTTTGTTTTTATTCTGTTTTACCTCCTGTAAATGTACAGTTTTCACAGCACACAATGAATGTGACTTATTTCTAATAAAACACATATATATTACATTAAGAAAGTGGTCCTCCATCTGTGACGGATAATTGCATTGTAATGGAGACACACGTCTTTAAAACGCTTATTCTTTCCAATCATCTGGTTCAAAACTTCTTCCACTGCAGAGTCAGACTTTTGTTTGACTCTGATATCTCAAGCGATAGCCAACTAAATCGCCTCCTAAAAATAAAAAGTTTAAATGTATAATGATTCACCAACGTACTGCAATGAGTAAAAAGTAAAGCAGAACATGGAGAAATGGATTTAGAGCCCATGCCACATTAAAGCCTCAGGCGAACATTTGGCTCTCTAAATATAGACATGAATATGCAGGGCTAAAAAAGAAAAAAAAAAAGCAATCTCTAGAAATGATAAAAGTGCAAATATCCTCTGTTCTATTTTCATGCTTTGCAGGGAGGCAAATCATTGTCGAGTAAAAGATCTATGGAGTTGAGTAATGAGAAAACAAACAAATTTGACAGGGGCCAAAATCTGATTATGGCCTCTTTAAAAAATAGGACAAATGTATCAAGAGTATAAATTTAGTTTTGCCTGCTCAGTCTGCATTGTTGGCTCTCACACTTTCTATGTTCTTTTCTGTTTTAATTGGATCCGCCTGCTGTAATTCTGCTGCAAGCTATAAGCAAAAGGAGATTTACGTCCACCATTTGTGAGCGCTGCTTTTTGTGAGGTCAGCTGGAGGAGCAGACTGGCTTGTGTGCAAATGGCACTTCACTGTAGATGCCTTTTTTTATTTATTGCATTTCATGTTTGTCTTCCCTTCACATGAAATTCACAATCTTCCTTTTCCCCTCTTTCTACTTTATGCTTCATGGCTCATTTTGTGCTCATTTATTATCCCACCAGACGTCATCTTTGCGATGTCTGCTCTTGACAATTCAAAGCACTAATGTTGGAGCTAATTTGGCAGCATTTGAAATGTGACTCCAAAAATATCCTACATGAATCACTGTGGCCCTCATTATTTGTGTTTCTTTTCATGTCATGACCCGCAGTTGGTTGCAATGAGTGAGCAAGATGACAGATTTAACTGAAAAAACAGATCAAGAGCTACAAAGATGGACACAGTTTATAAATAAACTGGCAGAATATGGGACAATGTGCAATACTTGCCTCTTGTGTGAATGCATAAACATCGGTATACTTTTTGCTACTACATTTTGAATGGTGCAAACATCACTTAAGCTCTCCAAGTGGCATACCAGTTCCATACACATAATGTAAACCGTGTACACAATAAATATATTCATGCAGCTCTAAAGATGCTGCAGTCATTGCTTATTCAATCATATCTATAAGCAAGCAGCTCTGCCTCCTCATTAGCCTTTTAACAAAGTCCATCCAATCAAAATAACAGTAATCAGTATATGCTGGTGCTGCATGTCTGTGTGTTTAAAAAAAAAAAAAAAAACTTCCCCATACTAATAACCTCCTGAAGCTGATGAAAACCCTCCCCCACCCCCCAACACACACTCATACATACACATTAGTCCCTTTTTCATCTCAGCACTCCCATCCCTCCTGATGAGAACCCCGGATCAATTAGCACCTCGGTGGCGGTAACACTGAATTCCTGGCTGTGTCTTAATTGGAGGCGGTTGTTATAGAAACAGCAGATGCTAATCCGGAAGAGATGCAAAGAGAAGTGAAAGAACAGAAAGAGCAGAATTCCTCTCACAGACAGCACAGTCTTTGTAATGCTTTTTAGAAGCACATGAACATGTTATATTGATAAAGATATTTTTTGTTTTACTATTTTTATCGACTCTGAGCAATGAGGGTGTAAAATTATCAAATTCAGCTTGTATGTTTTAATTCCCCTTCTTATTGTTTTACAGTTGCTATATATATTGTGGGATTATAGCAGTTATTACAACACTTCAGCTCTATATACCTAAAACTGAAGGAGGTGTATAGCAAGGGGAGCAGGAACAGAAGTTCTCATATCCTCACCCTGTAGACTTTGGCTGCTATTACTTCATTTTTGAGGCCATATATGGACCCACAGTTGAGCACCTAGGTTCAGTGACTTGGAACAGCTGAAGTGATTCCTAGAGGACAGCTAATAGCATCCCACTCATCCAAAGAGACAATGCCCTTAATTATGCACAACTTTAAACCTTAATATTTCAATAGGTGAGTCATATTAAATTCCCCTTGTGCTCAGTTATACAAATGGTAACATCAGTTAGAGGTTTATGTATCAGCTTGTAAAAATAGGAGAATCATAACCAGTGGAAACGTTGCGGTCTTTTTTGGCACCTGCTTCTTGTGGCTGATAGAGAAACTGCTGATTTAGTTAATTTATGCTGGCTTCAGTTGTCAGCCCTGCAGGTTGCATTATCATCACATGTTAAATTCACAAGTTGAACTTTTTAGCAAATAGCTGCTTATTTGCACATGCAGCAGTCGTGGATCATATCATTATTCACTTAGAGTTTTGTTGTACATTATCCTTGGAATCAAGGACAAATTGTCACTCTTCTGTCTTTCTGCTTTTGGTTTCTGCATTTAGTTCTGAGCAGGTGGTGTACAGTGTTTTTTTGCACTTTAGTTTGACTGTCAGAGTGAACTAAGGCAGGAGGGATGTGGGGAGGACTTCTAATGACACCAATGTTTCCATAAATCTAAATATAAGTGAGCGGAGCTGCAGATTCTGCTCATAATTTCCTTCTTTTATTGGTGAAATAACATCGCAAACAAGGGACATTAAAGACAAACAAAAACACAAGGAGAAAAGATATCCAGCGAAACAATGAACAGATTACCAATACGAGATGGATGGTTAGTCTGGAAGAAGAGATTCTATCAGAGGTAAGAAATACATAAAAAACAATAGTAATTGTTTAAAAAAAAGAGAAGCGCTAACAGAGAGATTTATTTATTGAATGTAATAAAGAATATTGTGATATGTGTGAGATTATGTGTGCACATGTTTGGATGTTTGTAAAGATTAAGGTTGATCATGTTTGGGTAAGGGGGAAAAATAAGGACTCTGGTAAATTGCCTGTAACTTCATCTGAACAAGTGACACCTTCTACATTGTCATCAATGAAGCTACAGTATGAGTCCTTGATGTCTGATATTTCCTGCAGTACACTTTTGTACCTGACATTTTGTAGTGACGTGAAAGGAGGATCTCGTAATCACAGCCCTTCAATGCATTTTGAGAATCAATTCATAACTGCAAACCAGAATTTCTAACAGCTTAATATGTTGATGATTATTACAATTTGAAATGCTTCTGTTTCCCTAAAACTGTCAGTGTTTCTGCTGCGTAATAATAGATCCACGTTACATTAAACAACAAACAGATCAAAAAGACTAAGCAGAGCTGTGGAAGTGAAAGTCACTCTGGGTGTGTTTTTTGCAGCTAATGACAAGCTGTCACCTTAAATCAGTGTGATGTGATATGGTGACATTTTACCTGAGATACTCGTAAGAGGCCGTGATTAGAGAGACCGTTAAGCAATTACAAGATGGATTCACGGCCTTAGTATGGAACCAGTCCAAGTCTTCCAACTTGGCAACCTGTACAGATAAGACTGGCTCACTCGCTCAAGGAAGAGAAGCATCAGCCACCATAACTGTGCAGTGTTATATAAGGTTGTCATTAACATGCAGGAGTAGACACCTTAGAAGCACACTGTAACAAATGTGCCTGTTAAATTACAGTAAACTTCTGGCAGCTACAGCTTCAAAAACTGTTATTCAACAGTACCCGTTGTAATCTACAACACTACTGTGCTGTATGGAAAAAAAACATTACAGCATTATACTGTCAGCTTTTTGGTGGTGATATTTTACAGCTTCTACAGTATTCTCCATAAAAAATGGTTACTGTACCATAATGTTTAATACTGTAGAATGTAATCTTGGTATAAGATAATGAAGTTTTACATTTAATGACAAAAACCCCTGTAAATTGCTAGTAAAAAATTGCTCCGACAAAAGAGGACACAGCTTAACATGCCACACTACTGAACGCGCTCCAAGTTTTCAAGAAAAAACACCCTAACCCTAAATACGGTTGTGTCTTGTAATTTAAAAATGACGTTATAATGTTCTAATTACAGTTCTTCACTGCTTTAGATGAAAACAGTATCGTAGTGTTGAAAATTGGCCATAAATTAACAGCAATTGCTTACAGTGAAGCATTCTGTAAAGTCTAGTACAAATCAATATACAATTTGAGCAGTAACACTCAAAAATAGCGTAAGACTCTCATCACAGGCTCCAAGTGGTAACTGCAGCCACTGCAAATTGTACTTTCAAAATTTACAAGAGACAAGAGACACACCAGCAGACTTGTAAGTTATTTCAGTGTGCTGGCTTAGCTTTTGATTAGGCTTGTGGGCAGACCAAACACTTCAGCCAACACGCCCATAACTTGTGTCATTTCCTTGCATCTTGCGTGTTCTTTTAATTGTAAAACAAAACAGTGTGCAGAACAAAAAGGAAGGAATGGTGTGGAGGTGCAGCATTTCTCCACACTAAATGTGTCCCATCTTTGGTCAAAATATTGGTGCAAAGAATACACGTTTCCTCGCTCTGAGCTCCTGAAGAAGCCTCCTCTCTCTTTATTCCCGGTCTTCTTCAGGTGTATTTAAGGAATTGGCAGCTCTTTCATCATGGCCGAGGAAAAAGAGGCTTCTAGGGACTCAGAGAAAGGATGCAAGGTAAGAAAGAAAAGCACCCTGGCTTAGCATGACAAAACCATCACAAACACTTTCTAAACAACCTGAACTGATTACCCCTGGGTGAATGGACTTTCTGGCAACGAGTGGTAAACTAGCCGGGCATTTATCCTGTAGAATGTGTAGGTGACCTGATTGCAGATGAGTGGCATGTACAGTATGTTGGCTTGATGGCTGCAAGGTATGTATCCATACAGCCATCTCAATCAATCAGAACAATGAACTATGACTCACACACAGAGGAAAATAAAAACACACAGAAAGTGTTGATGCCATATAGTGGTAGTCTTTTTTCATAACCAGTAAATTCCTCACAAGAGCTTAAATATTGAAATAATTAGAAAACTCCTAAAACGGGGGATTTTGGACAATTTGTGTCTTTGAAAAAAAGACTTTTTGGGTTCCAGTTGAAATTTTGTTGAAAGTCATTACTGGAGAAACACAATAAGCCCTAAAGATTAGCTGCATCCAGTGTTTTCAGCTGCAACACAGCATGTCCTTCAGCTCAAATGATCCTCTTGTTTTTCAGAGCGTAACAGATCTGAAAGCACGACTGTGAGACGCCAAAACCCCCAGCTCGTCTGTTTCTGGTGGGCAAATATTTCTTGAATGTCAATACAAATTTAAAAGCAATCTCATACCACTGAGGGAATCAGCACATGAGTAGGAGTTATGAGGAGGACTTTTTCGATATCTTTCTTAACAAACAGCTTTTCTGCTTGATTGAGGTTGGTCCGTTGTGTGCCATGAGAAAAATTCCCCCATGTGGCTCTTAACGACGACAAAAAAAGTAAAATGTGATGGGTTACAGCTGTGATTGTGCGTCATAGGGAAATGCCAGCAGTCTTATGAGAGTGGTTCCCTGGAGGGTGTTACTACTTGTCTTGCTTTCAGACCATATGCTAACCCCAGGGGTTGACTAGACGGACAATAGCTAATAACCAACTTGATGGAATACAAATGGATTTAATATTGAGGTGTGTTGGACATTTTTTACAGTAACTGCTCTTTGTGAAAGTTAAGCTCTTTCCAGCTGGAACCTGGAAAGAGGCTCAAAGTGTTCACAAGTGAGTGAGTCATTGGCAAGACTAAATTATTGTGGAGAAAGTATTTTCTATTCATAAATTTCTTTATGAATAGAAAATACAATTATTGTATATGTTCTCTACACAAATCTACAATGAAATATCTTGTCAAACATGCCAATTTATATAAAGTGAAACTTTGTGCTTAAATCATCAACCAAAGAAGTTCAATCTTTTCAGCTTTCCTGTTTGTCACACTTACGCCACATACTGTCACAGGTTCAAAGTGTTTAAATATTGTTAGAAATATCAAATGTCTACAAAATTGGTCTTTACGATGTTCTGAAAAAATCAACTTGATCCACAGATGAAGTACCTTGTGTCTTTGTTGATACCTTCCTAGGACAGGAGTTGGAGGCCACATTTTCAGTTATGAGTGAAACATGATTTATGGCCATTATATTAGGCAGACATATTAATGCCCCTTTAGATTCAGTTTCATGACTCCTTTACTTCTAGTTGAGTGACACCATGGGTCCTGATTTTAATTTGCTCTGTTCATTGTTTTATGAACAAAATACCTGCTAAACTTGATTGGCCAAAGCTATAAATTTTGCCTATGAGAAAATTAGCTGTCCTTTTTGCAAACAATCAAATGCTACTTAGCTAACACAACAAAAAAGATAATAAACATGATAATAAACAACACCAATAATAGCATAGAATACTGCTATTAGCATTTAGCTCAGATTACCTTTCACCATGCCACAGTTTAACGCGAGGATCACTTTCGATGTAGAAGTTCATATATTTGTGTTCCAGAAATACCTTTGAGTTTAAAATGGTTCCATCTTTCAATGTAACAGAGACAAATCTTTACACAAATATTATACACTACATATCATACACTATATTGGTGACTATCTCAGCAGTATAAAAGGGACTAACCTTTGTTGTTACTGAAGAACTTATGAAGCTTGTCTCGCAGTGATATCAGTCCACTTAATAAATTAACTTAATTTTAAAGTCCCCATGAAATTACAAATATTTGTTCACAGTTTGAATCCTGCATTCATTTTAAATGTTGATTTATCAACTAAATATATTTTAATAAAGCTTTACCTGAGTATCTTCTCTTCCTGTAAAAGGATTCAAATGTCAGAAGACTAATCCTGCATTAAGGGCATTTTCTAAAATAAATAAAAAGGCCTTGTCCAAGCTAAGGATCCAATCAAATATATCCAAACACTATGTCCCGCCTTCTATCTTGTGATTGGTACTGTTTTTTAATTAAGTAAGAAAAACATCACGACAAGTCAGTCAAATACTCTGAAGCGCTGTTTCGCTTTGACTTTAACGTTTCAAAACGGCCTGAAAATAATGTTTTGTGCTAACTAGTAACTGTTAGTGAGCTTCGTTTCCAAATAAAGACAATAAAAATGATTAACATGTCTTGAATGTTAGCATATAGCAGATAGCTTGCTTTGAATCTTTACATAAAATACCACATTCGGTCTCTCATGTCAACTCTATGATAGAATAAATGTCATCTTACCCATATAACATAGTGACACATCCTTTACATTATAATGCAGCTCATAGTGAATGCCACTACACCCTGCAATAGCAGTCTCATCTTCCAGATTGAGAAATAAAGTGTCTGACCAAAGAACTAATCCGAGTTGGACACACTCCTCAGATTGTAATCATTTTGCTAAATGAATCAGTTTCTCTTTAATTATAGCCAAGCTTCCTGTAAATAATGTCTGCCACTGTTCTGCCAAAAGACCTTGTATGTACAGAACAAACAACCTGAGCCCCTTTATCAACCCTGATGGTCACCATGGAAACACTGGAAACAGGGCTCATGAGGAGAACTATTAGCAACAAGGAGTCCCAGCACAGACTGATCTGGAGAATTAGATAACCAGAGTGCCGCAGAAAGGGAACCAAGAGGTCTCAATTCTTGCAATCTCCTGCAGTATAGTTCAGGTGCAATTGGCATTCCTGTATTTTTAACTGCATATTTAATTACTACAGTATGTTGCATTAGATGGCGGTTTCTTTGAAAGCAGTATAAGCTGTTTCAATAAGTCCATGCCAGAAAAATTCTCATACCTCTTTAATATGTGTTGAAATCATGAATAAAAAGGGTTCATTGACATTCCCAGAGGGAGGCCTATATCAAAATGCTTTTCCCTAGAGGTGTAATTGAATTTCTATAGGAAGGACTATTTTATGCAATTACTGATGGTGCACAGACAGAATAGAGCACTTACTCCAAACAGTATGAAAATAAAACAACAACAAAAACCACCAAAATGGCTGCAAAAGGGCCATGGAGATTCACATGGTTTTTTTTATCATAAAGCCTTATTAAGCCAAAAACACTAAAAGGATATTGTTTGAAAAATGCATTAAATGTCCTTGCAAGCGGGCGTTGTGAAAATTAGTTGCATACACAGGAACATTGTACCATGTCTTGTTGTCTGCATGACCTTACTTTGTCTTTGCTCAGGTTAGTGCTGTTGCCTGGATACTATTTCCTATGGCAACACTTGAGCTGGCGAGGTGAGCAGCTCTGAAAGAAACCAGAAAACTGGCCGTTCTGCATCCTTTGGACCGGAAGTCCGTATGACCATAGAAAGTCATGCAGACTTTTACACAGAAGAACAGACCTAAAAGTTCAGATCTTATCCTTTTTAAATATCAGTACCTTTTATTTAAGTAATCAGGGTTTCTTTTTGTTTTTTTACAGTGTCCCCTGTTGATTTATGCGATAAATGCAGCAGAATCAGCTACCTCTGTCAATACTGGAGATTTCTCTTCAGTAATGATTCTTGAGATGCAATATGCATTGTTTCTTATGAAACTCAATTTCCATCCTCATTTGGACTTAAATAAGCCTCTCTGAGGTCCATTACAAGAGAAGAAGGAATGTTATATACAGTAAGATTGCTATATGAATGGTAGTTTATTACATATTCATTGCAACACATAGCAGATGCTCTCCATCAGTATGGGAGCATACTGCCACCATTTGTTCCAAGGGTGTTACTACTACATAGAAAGTAATGTTGCCATAGCAAAGACAACTTTCATTTCTGTGGAAAACTGTGTAAATGTTTTCTTTTTGACCTTGTTTTTACTCAGTTGCACAACTTGTGTACCTTAATCTTACCTTTCTTTTCTGTTTCCTCTTTCTAAAGAATACCTATGAGTCAGAGATGTTGCATTAGAGAACATAGTGGCCTATCAACTTCCCATAATTTTCTTTTCAAAGGAGCCTCAGAATCATCAAAACAGTTTGACAGAATGCAGCACATCATTAGAGCGGCACTACGCCTACACCTGTCATTGACCATCCACTCTGCTGGACTCAGTTGATGAGAAGGGGGAAGTGTCAGGGACGGTGAGATCATACTCAACTGTGGATGAGGATTGTCAAACAGAGAGGACCCTTCATTACTGGGACTCCATCATGACTCATCGGAAACACCCACAACCTGTCTTCACAGAAATGCTTCCCTTTGTGCAACTGAGTGTGTCTCACCCAGCACTTGACATGAGCACTGGGTTTAGTCTTTTCCAGTCATGTGACCACAACATAGCGATATTACATCGGTGTTTAATTGTATTTACAAAATGTAAGGTTTTCTTAGACAGACCTGTGCAGCTACTTGACAGTGATCATCACTTAGGAGGTGAAATATTTCTGTCTGTATTTTTTTTTTTGTCTTTTTTTAAATTTGTATAACTGTATGTATGATTGCTTTAAACAGGTTGACATTATTTAAAGTGTGTGCTTGAGATCGGGCTTTAAATGGTAAAAAGTAAACACAACTGCATCATTGTGCTGCAGGACAACCATAGAATATAAAAACAAATGCATAAACTGGATTGAAGTCAATGTCTTAAATATTTGTATAATTCGTTTACAGGGTAAAATGAAAGGTTGAACGACCTACTGCATCACAAGTACAGTATTCTCTGACTTACTTCTAATTTCCTTGCATGAGCTCATATGTTGCTTATCAAAGGGGAATTGGGGTCAATGAAAGCTGTGTATCCACCACATAAACTTCCAATTAACTAAAGCAATAGATGAGCTTGTGTAATCTAGAGACAATACTGTCAGAGCACGGCAGTTCAGATAAAAAGCAAAGGCCATTGTTGACATAGATACAGAAAAAAATGCATTTAGCCCATGACTGGTACCAAAGGACCTAACATTTAAGAGTTTGTTTTAAAGAAATAAAAAAATATAACACAACAAAAAAGGGAAATGTGCTGAGATGTTTCAGAATACATCAAATCCTCCAGTGTTACTTGCAAAAGTTGAATACATTTTATCTTGTTAAAAGCTACTGTATGAGCACATGTGGTGGTTTTGTTTGATATAAATACCAGCTGATTAGACCAGAAAAGAGTTGTAAATAAGTGGATCGATAGATAGATTAAATTCAAAAGAAAGATAACATGTCATCAAGGCCTCCTTTCTTGAAAGGCTTCTTCTTCTTCTGCAAAAAAAAAAAGTGTGTGTGTGTGTGTGTGTGTGTGTGCACCCGTCGCTGTCAGCGGCCCGCCCGCATAAATGCTTGTGCCCCCCTCACTTGAGGCACAGATCTTTTTTTTTTAAACTTATCATATTATCATAGATGCAAAAGATGTTGCATTGTTTATCAGTAAACCATCAACGTTACCGCAGATTTTTGAAAGCTGGATGTACGACTGCAAAGAACTTTTATGTTCAATTTATCACAGTTTACAATATATACACAATAGATAATAAAAGAACTAAATTGTGCATTTTAAAGATTTATAATATCAGTGCAACTAAGAATACAACTTCATTATTCTGTAGACTACACACAACTGCCTAAAATATGGTTTAATGTGATGTACAAAATAGGCAATACAAACTTATAAACAATTGAAATAAAGTTAGTGTTATTTGTCAGGGCAATGTCAATATGAATGCTGCTACTGTCAAATTGAAACAACAAAAACAACAAATAAACAAACTGTAAGGTGACCCAAAGATTCCAGCTCAAAAGGTTTTGAGTAGTAAACAGACATAGCTTAGAGTCTGCTTTAAACTATGTACAGTATGCAATAAATGCAATTTCTTAAATGTCTTTTAAATAACTGACCCTTACCAAACATTAAAACATCTGAGATGTAAATATCAGAACATATGGGCAAATATCAACAGTTGCAATAATACTGAAAATGTAGATATTAAACACAGATGTAATAAAGAAAGCTATTTTTCATTCTAATATTACATTTTATGTTGTATGGGGAAGAGAATTTTCTTCTTCATAAATTGATTGATTTTATGATTGAGCAAACAAGACAAAGAAATTTTCTTCAGAAATATGGATCAAAACATTTAGGTAAGAAAATGTGTAGTATGGGGTCGTCGGTGGCGCAGTGGTGGTGCACGCAATCCCATGTATTGAGGCTATAGTCCTCGCGAGGATGGCCCGGGTTCACGTCCAGCCAGTGGTGTCTTTACCGCATCTCTGTCCCCACTCTCTTTCCCTGATTTCCTACCCTATCCACTGTCCTCCTCTACAATAAAGGCTTGAAAAATGCCCAAAATAAACCTTTAAAAAGAAAATGTGTCGTAGGTGCACTGTCACTGCAAGCTAAGCTTCATTAGACCTTTTAAAAAAGTCCTGGGACCAGATTGTCATGTGTTTGACTTCAGGAAAAAGGACTCTGTTTTAGTTCTTAGCTCCTGTGTGAACTGCTAGAGTCTGGGTGTGTGGAGAGGAGAGATGACTGTCGTATGGCTTGTCACTGTTCCTCTCTGCAGCATTATTCCAGTGTCGCTCTGTCAGAGTCATAATCAATCAGAAATAAACAATACATACTCAAAAGCAATGTTTATTAAGATAATAAAACCAATAAAAGAGAGCCGACTGACCTGGATGAAGTCCCATTCAGAGTCAGAGGGTTTCTTCAGTAGCATGGCTGCGGGAGACTTCTTCTGGACAATAACATCTGTCTTCTTGGAAAACCTTTGAAACAAATCAACAAGACATGTTAGGTCAGATACAACAAAGTGGTCTAACTACACTTTGAGAAGACAAGGATGACACTTGTTGAGCATTTGTAAAACTCCATCAGCGATCTGGCAAAACATAGTTACAATTTAAATAAAGTATTTTACATTCTCCTATGCCACTATTGAGACATAGTTATTAAAGTAGAAGTGTCAAGGTTTTGTGTTTGATTTTAAAAAGAAAACAAATATAATTCCCTGTGCTTGTTATATGAAGATCTACAGAATTTTAGCAGAAAATCAGCCTCTTCAGAGTTAAAATAATATTGGAATTGTTAATTGTCCTTTCTTGTTTTTTTTTGAAGTATTAAGTAAGTATAATAGCTAATAAGCTCAGTCTATCAATTGTTTGGTAGGTAACAGGTCCCTAATGCTTTTTATACTGATTTTGGCCTCGCTAAATGGAGGAAAGGATTAAGGGAAATACAATACAGGCACATGTCATTTGTACCAAATAAAATCCAGTATGATTTCGCGAATGATAAAGAGAGAGTTCAAATTACTGTAGTAACAATAACATCACTCGTAACAAGAACAAGTATTCCTTAAACACAACAGTTGGTGGCGGTAGTGCACAAACTTGATGTAATTATACTTGAAAAGAAGAGGAAAAAGAAGACGGGAAAAAAATGAACACACCCCGACAACTCGACCACTGCGAGTGTCATCGCCCAAAATCTCGCGATGGTTGCTGAGCGGTGGTGTTGTTCGGGCGAGCCGACGACGAGACCGTAGCTGTCTGGAAATTTTGTCTCGTGTGTCAGATCAAACCTTTTCTCCAAATAATAGATATTTGTTCGTCCGAAAAATTGAACCCATTTGCATTTTAACACCCATTGCCACAAGAGTCCAGAATTAGAGTGGTAAGTGTTGCTAACTATCTGTTTGCACATTTCCCCGAGCGCCTGTTTGATTTGCGAAAGGTGTCTTTTTGCACGGCGAGGCCTTGGTATAAGCTTGAAAGCTAGCCAGCTTCTAAGAACTATAATGATCAGGTTAGGATGTTAAAACCCTGCAGATATTAATTTTGCTCTGAAAAATGTGTGTCACTGAATGCTGAAATAGGCGTTTGTCCAATATCCACATGCATGTGAATGATAAAATGAAATGTGTCAACCCAGTTAGCCTGCAAGCTGCATGTGAGGGGGGCGGGGCGGCGTCTGTCGGTGGTCTCCACAAGTGACCTGCTTATGTTACAATACCTGAACCTGTGCAGCTCAGGTCCTATTTCAAACAGTATTTCTACCAAATGACAATCCCCACAGACTGTTTGTTCAATGTGATGAATATCATTGTTTTAATGAGAGTACAGGTTTTAGGTTGCACAGGCCATTATTTCAATTTCATATTTTTTTTTTTTAAATCAACTATTATGAAGACATGTTCCACATTGAAATATTATTTATTATTCTCAGATGAAGAAATCCAAACGTGCATTAATTATTTTTGATTAAAAAAAAATGAAAAAATAAACCTCATATGAATCTCTCTATGTGTTACAGGAATATGGCTGCAGCTGAGGTGAACGGAAGTTCTGCCCCTGTAAAGGAGGAAGAAGAGCCCATGGATGTGACGACAACACACACGGAGAACTACCAAACACTCATTGATGCTGGGCTCCCGCAGAAAGTGGCTGAAAGTCTAGATAACATCTTCCAGACAGGTGGGTTATAGTAGCGTGGAATATCTTGAACAAGTTGGGCTGGACTACATAATGTGAAGTTGGCTGGGGCTGACTGTGAACCTGCTTTTTACAGGCTTGGTGGCATATGTAGACCTAGATGAAAGGGCCATTGATGCACTGCGAGAGTTCAATGAGGAGGGAGCGCTTACTGTGCTGCAGCAATTCAAAGAGAGCGACCTGTCCCATGTGCAGGTTTGCCCACAGCTTCATTACAACGGTTTTCTGTTTTTAAGAGGCTACTTGTGGTCTAGATCATTAATAATAATGATAATACCCATTTTGTTTTTTAATGTAGAATAAAAGTGCATTCCTTTGTGGAGTCATGAAGACTTATAGACAGAGAGAGAAACAAGGAAGTAAAGTACAGGAGTCCACAAAGGGCCCAGATGAGTCAAAAATAAAGGTAAACGTCCACAGCGTTTTCTACTTGGTTGTAAAAATGTCAGAATGAATCCAGTCTATGTATATACATGCCCCTGCTTTAAGGCAGCTTAGTAAATGGTTTTGTTTCTGTGTTTTTCAGGCTCTATTGGAGAGGACAGGATACACCCTGGATGTCACCACAGGGCAGAGAAAATATGGAGGTCCGCCACCTGAGGATATGTTTACTGGAACACAACCAGGGATTGGAACTGAGGTAGAAAGTGTTGTTTTTGTTATGGCTTGTGTTTTGCTTAGTTTAAGGCACTTACATTTGGCGTGGCAGGAAATGATTGGAGCACGCTGTTGAATCATTCCTGAAGATTTTCTAAGTATCTTGCTGTATAGAGTCATTCATGAACACTAACACCTGTAGCTCTCCTTTTGCTCATCAGGTGTTTGTCGGAAAAATTCCAAGGGATTTGTATGAGGATGAGCTGGTCCCGCTATTTGAGTCTGCGGGTTCCATCTGGGACCTCAGGTTAATGATGGACCCTCTCTCGGGTCAGAATAGAGGTTACGCTTTCATCACATACTGCAACAAAGATGATGCCCAAAAGGCTGTGAAACTTGTAAGTATTTCAAACACATACAATAACCATATGTCAGAGCATTAATAAGTGATACTGATTTGTTCATGTTGCCGTTTGTTTACAATATATTTCATAACTTCTTGGGACTTTTCCTTTTTGTTTTTAGTGTGATAACCATGAAATTCGCCCTGGCAAGTACCTGGGAGTGTGTATATCCGTTGCAAACAATCGCTTGTTTGTCGGATCAATTCCAAAGAACAAGACAAGAGAAAGCATATTGGAAGACTTCGGCAAGGTTACAGGTCAGTTAAGATGCACGGTGATGGATTTCTATTAGACTCTCATCACCTCTGTTGTGAGGCAGGCTACACATGGCAGCTGTGCTGAAAGCTGGAGATGTTATTGTTTTGTCTCAGAGGGTCTCCAAGAGGTGATACTGTACCACCAGCCAGATGACAAGAAAAAGAATCGTGGCTTCTGCTTCCTGGAGTACGAAGACCACAAATCGGCTGCTCAGGCTCGCCGCCGCTTAATGAGTGGCAAGGTCAAGGTGTGGGGAAACCCGGTCACTGTGGAGTGGGCCGACCCCGTTGCTGAGCCTGACCCCGAGGTCATGGCCAAGGTAAGTGATTCTGATGTCATTGTAAAACAAATTGGTCTGTAGTTTTCTTATTCCCTTCTCTTGTGCAGGAGCACTTTAAGAGGTAGCCTGAGGATTTAGGATGAGATGACCAACCTTTGCTAAAATTCATAGGTCAAGGTGCTCTTTGTGAGAAAGCTGGCCACAGCGGTGACTGAAGAACTTCTTGAAAAGACGTTCTCTCAGTTTGGAAAGCTGGAGCGCGTCAAGAAATTGAAAGACTACGCTTTTGTTCACTTTGAGGAGCGGGATGCTGCTGTGAAGGTATGTCGTTTGTGCTTTGAATCCTTCATTTTGGACGTCCAGTGGTTCTCTGTATGCCGAAGTAATGCATTGTGTTTGCTTTGTTAGGCGATGGATGAGATGAACGGGAAGGAACTCGGGGGTGAGGAAATTGAGATCGTCCTTGCAAAGCCTCCAGACAAGAAGAGGAAAGAGCGCCAGGCAGCTCGGCAGACCACAAGGAATACAGGGTGCGGGACCGAGACATGTGATTGGTCAGTTGCTAAACCTATCATTAACTTCTCTAATTATAACACTGTCATCCCCTGTGCAGGTATGATGACTACTACTATTACCCACCTCCACGCATGCCCCCACCAGGCCGTGGCAGGGGCCGCGGTGGCCGAGGGGGCTATGCGTATCCCCCAGATTACTATGGATACGATGATTACTATGATGACTACTATGGCTACGACTATCATGACTACCGCGGTGGCTATGAAGACCCTTACTACGGCTACGAAGATGTGTACAGCATGAGGGGCCGTGGTACTCGTCCAAACAGGGGGGGACCTCCGCCACCTAGGTCCCGTGGAGCGCCACCAGCACGAGGCCGTGGTGGGTATGCCCAAAGAGGGCCACCCCTTGGTGGTCCGAGGGGCGGCCGAGGAGGCCGGGGAGCCCCTTTCCAGCCGCAGAGGGGTCGTGGTCCTCGTGGGGCCAGGGGCAATCGTGGGGGTAACGTCGGCGGAAAGAGGAAGGCAGACGTGTTTAACCAGCCTGACTCCAAGCGCCGCCAGACCAACAACCAACAGAACTGGGGGTCCCAGCCCATCGCCCAGCAGCCCCTGCAGCAAGGGGCCGACTATTCTGGTAACTATGGTTACAGTAATGACACCATGGAGTTTTCACAGGATTCTTATGGGCAGCAATGGAAGTAGATCCACCAAAAGGTATTTGACAAAGTGACAACAACAAAAAAAGAGAAAAACAACAATAAAAAGAAAAAAAATGGAGATTGGCCACAATTTTTTGATTGACTTTTTATTCTTCATCCCTCCATGAAAAAAAAATCTGTACATATCTAAAAAAAAATGGACAGAACCCAGAATTGGCTCGTGATTGGCTGCAAAGCCTTTTGGCTGAAGAAGTGAACGTAACCGTTGTTGTGAATCATTTCTTACTCCTACGGTTACATTGGGACATGTGTCTTTAAAAAAAACACTCAAAACACTTTTATTGTTACCTTTTTTTCCTGATTCTTTAAAAGCCAACCATGAACATTTACAAAAAAGTGGACATTCATAAGTCTGAGAGGACATTAAATAATGATACTTGCCTTGCAGGAAGTTTTTTTTCCATGCCCCTTTCCTCCCTCCCCTTCTTGTACTCCCTTTATTTGTGGTTTCTCATAGTTGCTTAGGGACTTGCTTGTAAATAAATGCATATGGTTAGAGCTTCATACTTCATTTTTTTGCAATGGTGGAGAAAAGAATCCACAGGAAGGAAGAAATCAAGTTTTGTAATGTTCAAAGTGTATGCCTAGCATTTCTAGACTTAGACAAATTGTGTTTTTTTTAAACTTATAACATAACTTCCTCTGTTTTCTTTGAACTTGCCCAATAGAATTTGGTTTGGCTTACCTTAAGAGCCATAGCAGTTTGTTCTCTGATGTTCTTTGTATTTATAACTTTTACGTTTGTTCCGTTTCAATAAAACGCCGCTGAGCATCAGTCAATTGTCAGATACTCAAATTCAGTGTTGTCATTAAATATTTGATTTGATTTCTATCTCAATTCTCTTATTTGAGTGAAGATCATCGTTTTCAAGTCAAATTATTTTGCTTCATAAGGCAATCGCAAAAGAAAAACTGAAATTGTGCAATCAGACAGCGGGACAAGGATTTTAACCCTTTAATTTTCAGTGCATGTTATTTCAAGCTCCAGCCATTTACAGCTCCCAGAACTGATAGAGTGGATATTAAAGGACCAAACTGTCACTTGACTTCTTGCATTGCACAAGATTGTACCCATTTGTCCATGTATTTTGTGCACAGGTAAACTTTTGCTGTACATTGAGTGCTTCATTTAACTTTATTTCCATCTTTCAGAAAACAATATTTCATGTAAAGAAAAACAACTTTTAACTCAAGACTGCGTTTCCTGTGGCTCGTGTCATAACTCATCCTTGAGATCCAGCCTCAGTAACATTTTGTTTTCAATTTACACTTCTGGAAGATGAAATGATCATTTCTAAAGCATACTTCTAAGCATCACAGAAGATTTCAGATGTAAACCTCGTGCATCTTGTGCGTTTGGAATCAACTGAAGCATATATTTTGTTTACCTGTTCACAAAAAGACTTTAACAATCTTGGATAATGGAAAGATGTCACCTGCTCTGTTCTGGTCCTGAAACTGACACGCTTGTGTCAGTAAGAACAACAGATTTGACTCAGAAAGGCTTTGTATTTTTCAATTCATTTTTTTAAAATTTCCATTTCATCTTAACCATCCTTGTTAACGGCACCACGGATTTGACAGTCCAAAGGGTTAAAATTCTTAAAAACATAGCAGAGTACCACCTGTTAGAGTTTGTTTACTGAGTGTTTTTAGCATCCTGCCTTTTGGTGCCATGGTATCATTGTCTTTTGTTTCATGTGTCTGTCCTCTTATTCCAACCTGCCTAGGTGGAGAAGCATTGAGAGCGGCACCCCTAGAATGAGGAACTCACCTGAACTGTACTCAAGGGTGAGCTAGCCTTGCACAGAGTACTGTCTCCTCTCCTCTGGCTATTTGTAATCACTGGAGAAACATCCGCCATAATTATACTTTCTTCTTTTTATTGTTTTCTCATTAATTCAAGAAAAATCAATCTTTCATCTTATTCTGTAGGAGTTAGCTTTTTTTTTCCAGGCCAGAACAAAATCACGAAAGTTGACAAAAGGATATTTAAAAATATCAAAATGAGTTCTGTTGCCAGCATATGTCTCGACAATTCATGATTGTGTTAGCCCGGCAAATACCTGCTGCCTGTCTTGGTCTGCTGCACCAAATCAGCTGTCTGCAGAAATTCTGTGAAGGAGCAGTGGTTCCCCTCCTACACCGCTAGAGGTAGCAGTTCCACACAAGCATGACTAGTAATCCATTGTTGCCTTACTCCACGATGCATTTATTGGCCATTTTCCGAGTTGAAAAGGTGTTTATTGATTGGAAGATATTAAGTTTGGGATCTGTGTTTCAAATAAAGGTCAATAGCTGTGGGGATACTGATTCAAATCTTGGCTTAATTGGCTGATGATGGAACAAAGACTGCCTGAAAACTGATGTTAGTACCTATTAAAACCACAAGATGGCAGTAGATGGGCTTCAGTGTATGTTATGCACAGGTAAGAGAAGAGCACTGTACTGAGCAGAAAGCTGATTGAATCAATTGAACCTTTGTTGTGTTTTGACGTACCATCATATGCTTGAGTGTTTTCTCCTTTTCTTACATCAGAACTGAGTCTTTTATATGTTGCCTCTTGTCACCAGGCAGTAAAGGAGCTGCCCCCATCCATGTGAATGAGTTCACACAAATGGAGGGGACTGATGGGTAAGATTGTTCTTTATCTGAACTCATGCTCAGAAAGTCTCGACCTGTTGCTATTTTTTCAATTTTACATGGATAGATTTTTAAGTCGTACCATTCGCTGAGATTCCCAGAGGCAGCAAACTCTGTGAGTTATGTTGTTCAGCGTTTATCCTGGCTTTAAGTCACACATCTGGCCCTTTTTTAAAAATTAATAATATATTCCATCAAATTAAAGGCATCGCTATTATTCAGTGTGGTCCTGCTTTTGGTGTTGTCATTGTGATGATGAGAAACTGATTGACCCCTATTTATTTACATGCCCATGTCTGTGTGGCCCTTTTCTAGCTCTAAAGCAGACTGTTTTCCACAAGGTGTTACATCCCTCAGAGTGACCTACTTACAGGAGCAGGCAGGTGAAGGTCCTGCTCTCAGGGGAACTGTAGCTGTCTACCTTGACACAGGTATGAGATTATTGTTGATTAGTGCAGCTGATGGTATCTGAAGAGTCTGCGGCTAGTATTACTCTGACTCATTAGTCTGTTTCTAATTTCACAATAATATTTAATGTCTTCGAGATTGGAACAGATTTAGCTTTCAGAAATGTAAATATTTAAGTGTTTATTGTCTTTTTGTTTCATGCAGAAGCACAGGAGGATACAGATGATGAACGTGTGAGCCAAAGCGCCATCCAGCTGAGTGCTGCTTTTTACTCGGTTCAAAGAAATACTACTGTGAAGGAAAATGTTGCATGTAATTGTTAAATACAACGGTTTTTTTAACCAAGATAATCTGTGTGATTTTTGTGAATATTTACAGTGTAGCAGTTTTTTTTAACAAGTAGTGGCATTTTTGTGTAAATCTAAAGGATCGACCTAGTGCCCTTCACTGTTGCAGTGGTCCCTCCGAGCTCTGGATGGACGAATGCAACATCTCACTCAACTCAACTCGTCCCTCCTCGTGGTTAAATGAAAGATATAAAGTATAGAGCATGAATAAAGATCATTTTAGCAGCTGTTAACACTTCAAACCCTACATTCTGTACAGTAAGGAGATTGGCTAGTTATTAGTGAAGGCTTCTAGCCCCCACTTAAGGAAGTTTAAACAAAATTTGATGCAACTAAGACTCAATTCAAAGTTCCTGTTTTGGAGATGAATTTCTAAAGTCACAAACGAACAAAGTCTAAGGAATGCTTTCTACAATGTTTGAGGTATCCGTTATTCACTCTCCAATTGTATATATTAAAACTATATATGGAATAATAGTGTAAATAATGTCTGTAAGAAATACAAATAACCCCCCCCCCTTGCATCTATTTTTGTTTGCAGGTTTAATATTTAAAGCTTCTGCGTTAATTGTCTCAGTATAAATCATGAATCACAAATTCCCAGCGTTATTGTACTCGTTAGTATTTGTTTTCGTAATTTTCGGAGCATGCAATGATAAACTTTACGTGGGTGGGTGGCGGGGGGAGAGAAGAAAAAATATTAAAATTGAACTTTCATGGTCACGTGATGCTACTACGTCAGATGTAAACCAGGGGCAAGATGGCGGCCGCCGGAGGAGAGCCTTCCACTCAGAACATGTCGGATGACTTATTTAAAACCTTCATCACGGAGGTACGATAAGCTCGGTCTGATGTGGCGTATTTGAAAATATGTGCTGCTCCCCGTCAATCGGACCAACTCGATTGTTTAACGAGCCTTGTGTTTATCAGCTGTGAGGCCTCACAGACGTTAGCATTGGCTAACGAAACATGCTAACGTTTACTATGATGTTTTTGATGCGCTCTTTCGTCCTTCTTGAGCTACCAGACCCCCTTTGGGTTTTATCTCTTTGCTAAACGTCACCAAGTCGCTTTTTTGCTGGATCACAGTTTGATGATTTATCAATTCATCACAGTGCAGGTGCTGTTAGCTGTCTTAACAAGTGCCTCCTTTAAATTCCCTTTGCAGTTCCTGCAGAGCTGCAGGTAAGATGTATGTTTGAATGTCTGAATGTTGAACGTCTTAATGTCTTTGACAGGTGAAGCAGATCGAAAAGAGAGACTCTGTGTTGACATCTAAGCAGCAGATAGAGAGACTGCTCAGACCTGGCTCGTCCTACTTCAATCTCAATCCCTTTGAGGTGAGTCTCAAAAGTATTGAAAATAACTTTAACTCCATGTTATTAGAACTTAAAGATCAGAGCTGCAGTCAAACACTTTTACAAGTAACACATCTGTGAAGCTATACAAGGGTCTGGTGTTTGTACCTAATATATATATTTATTTTTTCTTTTAAAGATGCCTTGTGTATTTAATGTTAAAGTGCTTAAATTGCATTCCTGCTTAATTGATCAGAATTCATAAACTCCAGAGATGTCCCAATTAATCACGTGGGATACTCCTCTAAAAGAAGCTTCACAATGTTTACATCCTTTCAGGTGCTACAGATTGACCCAGAGGCAACAGATGATGAGTTGAAGAAGAGATTTCGTGCGGTAAGTGAAAGAAGAAAAAAAAAAACCATCCTGTGGTGAAGATGTTACTTTTGTTTGTTTGCTGTGTGAAGCGTCTGTATGTGTCTTAATACCTAATCCATCTCTCTCTCTCTCGTTACCGTGCAGTTGTCTATTTTGGTCCATCCCGATAAAAACCAGGATGATCAAGAGAGAGCACAGAAAGCTTTTGAAGGTAATTGTTGCAAGTGATTTTACAGTAGTAAAAGTTACAGTTTGCATTTGTGTCAGTAGATTAAAAAACAAAAAGGGGCGTGTCATGTTTTTATATCAGTCATGTGTCTTTACTTTGTTCTAGCTGTGGACAAGGCTTACAAACTCCTCCTTGAACCGGACCAGAAGAAGAGAGCCTTAGATGTGATCCATGCGGGACAAGAATATGTTGAGCATATGGTGAGAGACACAAAGTCCCTGCCCTTTCCAAACATTGTCACTGAGCTCTCCTCGTCTGTGTTTGTTTGGTAACTTTTTTATTTTCTGCCGTTCTCCATCAGGTGAAAGAGAAAAAGAAACAGTTGAAGAAGGATGGGAAACTGCAGAACGTGGAGGAGGACGACCCTGAAGTGGTAAGTTAAAGTTATAGAAATATGTTTTGAAATTTAATCTACACTTGAATGAAGATATGTTGTCAGGTTCTCCCAGCGATGGATACTTATATGAATTAAACTGATCTTTTGGTGACGATGTTTTAATGCAGTTTTATTTGACATGCTGTAGGATTCATCTTATTTTAAAGGATTTTTTAATGTAAATCCTTTCAATGTGGTTGGTTTTCAATTTAAAGGCTTCTTACACTGATTGTAAGGCAGCTTTGTTACCGATGTCCATTAACATTAAGGTTATGTATGATTTTTCTTTTTCTCAAGTTTAAGCAAGCAGTTTACAAACAGACGATGAAGCTGTTTGCAGAACTCGAAATCAAGAGGAAAGAAAGGGAAGCAAAGGACATGCATGAGAGGTAAAGCCCCACAGCATTATACGGATGGATTTTTGTTGTTGTTGGAAATTGTGATTCTGTTGGATCAGTGTCATTACACATCTCACAATTAAAAGTGAAAAACAGGCTTTTATTTTGAAAGTAATGGATTATTTAATTTTTTCTCCTAATACTAGGAAAAGAGCAAGAGAGGAAGAAATTGAGACAGCTGAGAAGGCAAAGCGAGACCGAGAATGGCAGAAAAACTTTGAGGTGAATTCCCCCCGGCTGCATAGCTACAGGATTTTCAGTAACAATCAGATGACATGTATTGGTTTAATTTAATAGCTTTTTTTTTTTTTTTAAATCAGGAAACAAGAGATGGCCGTGTGGACAGTTGGAGGACCTTCCAGGCTAAAGGCAAAAAGACCAAAGAGAAAAAAAACAGGTCTTTCCTCAAGCCTCCGAAAGTCAAGATGGAACAGAGGGAATGATGTAAAACAGGACTTTTATTAGCTCGAACTCACTGTTAGAAAAAAAAACCCAAGTTCTGTATGTCCTCACCTCGTCGTCTGCAGTCAGCCGTGCAGTTATCACCCCGTCGTCAGGATACGCGACAGATGATATTTCTCCATGTTGTCCCTGGAAATCGTAGTTTTGTACTCGGTTTTCTATTGTACATAGCTGTGATCTGGACGCAGAGATCAATACCTTCATCTCGCAAGAGACACCATGTATCTTCCACTTCTGTAACTGGTGAGAAAAATGTGATTTGTCTTTATTTTTGTCAACGTTTTTTTTTTTTAACTAAATAAAGCTTTGTGTTTGAAAGCAAGATGGTTGAAAAAAAGCGGAGTCAAAACGAGCAGAAAAGGACAATAGCTAGGTGTTGAGGATATATTCTCAGATAAGGGGCATTATTGTTTCTTCAAGATCCGATTGTAGTGACATTACTTGAGCAAACAATAGAACACTGTCTAGACTTTCACAGGAACATGCTGCGCTGTCACAGCACAGCTGGAAAACATTGAGATTATTTTACATGTTTCAATATCCACCTTAGTCCTGCATGTCTAAAGTGTATTCATTAAAATGTTGCCAATAAAACACCAAACACAGGACGGGTGTTTGATGCAAATAATTGCCTAGTTTTGTTGTTTTCAAAGAATAGAATCAAATATTTTGACACTTAGTTTTTCCAGATTCTGAACACTGGATGAATACAACTGCAATCATAGAGGGAGGTGTCAGAGATTTAATCATTTTTATATCGTTCATATTAGACAACAAATGCAGTAAACAGAAAAAAATGCAAAGATGGATACAAAGAAGAATCTGAGAAACAATGGAGTAAAGTGCAATCAACATTAATCCCTCTAAAATGAACATCTGAAGATTTTTTATTTTTTTGGGGGGTTCTGAAAGATTTCAGCCTCTGTCGTCACTTTTCCTTCTTGAGCCTTTTATCCCCAAGTCTTTTGATGTAATGGCTCGTTCAAACAGTCCGGTTGTCCTTCCACTGTGGCCTCACATGACTTTGCATGCATCTCCACCTGCAGCAGAAGAAGCGGCTGTGCCAGTTGGTCCGTTGCCGCTTCCCATCAGGCCGTCCAGGCTGAGGCCTTGGAAGGCACCGAAGAAGGAATCGTCCTTCACAGGGGCTGCTTTTCTGGCACCTGTTGTGTGCTGCGTATGGAAGCGAGAGGGAGATGATGCGACATTCAAAATATATATATATTTTTTAAAGTGCTTGTTTAATTTTCTAGCTCACTAACTCACCCTTGGGAGGCAGTGGTGGCTTCTAAAGTGAGTTCTTCTGACCGTTCTTTCTGCGTTCTTCTTGGCCAGGATGGCTTGTTGTCGTTTCCTTTGGAAAACACAACACAAGCAACGTGAGGCGCAACACGTGGACAAGCAGCTTATTCATGTGAGGAACAGCTTTATCCTCATTTAGCTCAGTCTCTCTGGCTAAAAGTGTCAGCTGGGTAACAAGGCAGTAACTGAAGACTCTAGCTGTCTAAAAACATTTCTTTAAAAATGGAGTTCAGATTGAAAGAAATTGAAAACCGGTCAAATAAAAATGCAGCTTTTCTTCTCTGTAAGAGGGATCTTATCTGAAGCCTACCTCTCTCTCTTCAGATCAGCCTGGTACATTCGCAGCCAGGAGTCCGGCACTTTCTGGCTGCTGCAGGGAAGGCTTCTCCTCCTGCTGACACTCTTCCTGCGGGTGAAGCTGTTTCTGCGGACAGACTGGCTCTTCTTGACGGAGGCATTTTTCCCCGACACACAGCTGGTGAACTGCTTCAGAGGGGCACCCAGAGACATGAGCGAATCCATGACGAAAATCACAAGTTGTTGCCAGTCTTCTTTTAATTTGCAGGAGAAATTAGGTTTTAATCTGAAAACACAAAAAGAAGAACAGTGAATTCACAGCTCTTTAATCTCATGTTGCTTTCTGATGTTTTTCTTAAATATGAATCAAAAATAAAAAAACAAAACTGTCTACCATAGCTTTTACTTACAGCAGTTAAACCAGGAACAAAATACACTGTACATGCATTAAAGAAACAGCAGAACTCACATGTATCTGTATTAGCTGTAGAAAACACCAGCCGATAAAGTCATTTGTCAAAGCTGGAAGCGTAGTCCTGTTTGTTGCATTGCTTCAGGTAGAGTACTTGTAAACACCTCCGCTTTGTCTCGGTCTGCTCTTATGGGGATCTGAGTGACGACCTCTCTGGACCTCAAACAGGATTAAATCACGACGCATGAGTCGTTTATCTCATTAACAGCCAAGCGTTCCCAAACAAACCTGCACAGGACAACAGCTGCTGGTTTAGATTTGAGCACAGAAACGGCTCATTCACCAGTGTTACCGTTCAGATGCTACCTTATATCTCATATAAAGCTAAAATCACATCCATACTGTGCAATATCTATATTTTTTTATATTTCATATCCTGCTTAAATCACTTTCATACTGTGTAAATATTAATATTTTTATATTCTATATACTCCTAAATACATTCTATACTGTGCAAATATTTATATTCTATATTTTATAGACTGCAAAAATTACATTTCATACTGTGATATTTAGACTTATATTTTATATACTGCTAAAATTACATCTCTTACAGTGAAAATAGTTATATTTTTGTTTATACCCTGCCATGGCTCACGTCTCATACAATGCACTATTTATATTTGACACCCTGCTATAGACCTGATATCTCGTACTGTGCAATAAGAAATCTGATGTCTGTTTATCTATTTAAATTTAGTATGCTGCAATCTGTAAGGAGTCCTACCACACATATCCCCTAACCTTCCGTTAACTAGGGTCACTCTTTTTTCTTTTTGACCCATACGCTTGTTGTTGTCGTTTTTTTGTTCTTAGCTGTGTGCACTTTAAGGTGAAGCCAAATAATCTCGTTGTACAATTTGTATAATGACAATAAAGGCATTCTATTTTATTCTATTCGGGGATGCAGTGTCTGCACATTGTTCAAAATCACACAATCAGCAGTAAAACATGTATTTGGTGTTCAAGTGACACCTGATGAGATCGTTGGAGAAAGGAATTGGGGAAGATGTAGCATAACAGACTGAATTGGTGACCATTCTGTGACGCAGGGAGGATTTCTTCTAATCCAAGTGTCTAGGTGTCATTCACCTCCATTGACTGAAACCTGATTCACAAACTTAAATGGCTCATTTCATTCAACTTGGAATTGAATCCAGGTCTTGAGACGCCCAACCATCTGCACTGCCACAAATCCGCTGGCTTGAAAACTTCAGGGAATTCTAAATATACTGAATCAATCCTATGTTTGTCCTTTTTAACTGTACTGCAAATATGCAAAGTATTCTTCAGTTGCACTTCACCATAACCGCTCACAAATCAGATCAAATTCTGACAGTTTAAGGTTCATTTATTTTGCATGCAGACCATCTGAGGGCCCTGCACTTGTGTTTACCAATTCAAGTGTTAGTAGTCCCCCAATAATTCACTAATCTGGAGTCCTTTTCTGCTACAAGATAGAATGAGGTCAGGGTTGAGTAGTGAGTCATGGTAAACAGTTTTAAAAAAAAAAAAGAAGAAAAAAAAAAGGAAGTGGCACCTTACCAACAGAAGCTTGTGTGACGAAGCAGCGACACACCTGCACCTGTGTCAGCAGATCATCCGTCTCTTCCTGTCCCGACAGCATGACATCTGAGCTTAGGGGGTTGAAGGGATATAACAGCAGTTAGCCAATGTAGGAAGCCCTTTTCTGCCAGTAGAAATAGAAGATGAAAATAGAGCGTAAATAACTTGATAAAAATAAACCAATGGTGAGTAACTGAGACATTTTAAAATTAGGGAGGAAGTTGGGTAAAATGGATACAAGTCAAAATTGTCATGAGTTAAAAAGTCACGTGTGGTTAGAGCCCCACGTACAGAGGCTACAGACCTCATTGCAGCAGTCTGCATGTCAAACCCCTATACAATAAAAGGAACAAAACCATATGTGATCAAGTGATAATTCTGAAGTTAAAGTTACATTAATGATGGCCCTAATAAGATTAAAGCTTTGTCCCCTAAATATTAACCATGACGTTTTTTTAAGTACGTCATGTTTTATTACAATGGACTTCCATTAAATAAAACTATTTACACACCATGTTTGACTTTGACTGAAGCTTTTCAGGGCATCACATTTTGCACATCTTCCAGCAGTATTACAAAGTAAGCTAAGAGACGCAGACTCAGACGAGGTATTTAAAGACAGATCACCTCCCTTCACCTACCAGAGGCCCAAACCGATACTGAGAGCACCATAAGCCTCTGGTAAGGAGGACTTAACTTTAATTCTACACAATGTTACATATATACAGTTTTATATTCTTTCATGTCATACAAAAAAAGTCATGTACAAGGCGGGGGGTGGAGACTATGACCTACTGCAACTCAAAATAAATACTATCAACAGGAGTTGTGTGTGGCTCGCTGGCTACCACCAGGAGCTGTGTGCTTAACCTCGACGGCAAAGGCAGTTTATGTTTTCATGTCTTTAAAAGTGTGTGACAAAGTTTCCAACCTGAACTACAGAGAAGCAAAACATTAACATAAATGTGTCACCCACACCATCCCACCGCTGCACAGACACGCACTCACTCACACCCAGAAAGCATTTTGTAACAAACATATATATATATATATATCTATGAATAAGTCAGACCAAAGAGGCCTGTGAGTGTGGAGTGTCCATCACCATTATCATCATCTCATTGGCGTGTCATAGCAGGCCTGCAGACCGGGGACTAAGAGTAAGAGTCTCCACATCAGAGATCATCCTTTTACAGATGAAAAAGACACAACAAAATTGATATGCAATGTAAGCTCTCACTTCAAAAACTTGAGACCCAATTTCCAAGATAATAAGATATTCAATTTGAATTATATGGTGTAACATAAATCGAGTATTTTGCACGTCTCCATGTTCAAATGGACTTGGGTGAAGACCTACATTGCATATACAGCTCCATCTCCTTTTTACTCTTTGCTTACATTTCAGAACTGGAGGACAATTCCTTTCAAAAATGGCGTACAACTGACTTTGCAGTGCTCATGTGCTCAGAAAATGAATTATTCTTTCACATGCTGATGAAACAAACATTTGGACGGATGGATGGAAGATGCTCAGAAGCTGAAGGAAGACAGGAGCTGCATAGAGGGCTACGTTGAGGCCAAAATAAAAAAAAATCCTTTTCGACTCTTCTCAAGGTTGGGTGGCGTATTTCGGCCTCTCTGTTGCAAGAACATGCCTCGTGTGGCTGCAGAGGTGGATGTCAGAGTGGCGGAGCAGGAAGTTCACGTGTCCATGCTTTAATGAGAAACATTTTATCTGCTCCACTTATACAGAAAGATTTTATTTCCTCTGTCAATCAGTCTCAGGAGGCTCGTGGGTCACCGGCTGATGTCCCGGTTTCCTTCCCAGTTCTTGCTGCCTGCTGCTTCACTGACGCCCCCGTTCTCAAAGAAAGGGTGTTTTAGGGCGTCGGCTAATGATAGTCTCTTGGTAGGCTCGTACTCCAACATGCTTTCAATGAGGTCAAACAGCTGGTGGTGTTCCTCCGCCTCTGACAGCAAGTACCGCTAAGAGTGGAAACAAGAAGGAGATTAAGATAAATACTGGGAGACTTCCAAGACAGCTAGAGTTTAAAATAGAATACACTTAAGTTCTGCTGCTGTATCACTCTTTTCACCTTTGGCCCTGCTTATCTTACTACTTTTTAATGTCGAATTCCCAATCTATATTTCTTACCCGTAAAGGTTTGCAATTCTCTCTGACATATTTCCCCGCTGAGGAGCTCTCGTCCCAGTCCAGACGACCACGGTAAAAATACTTCTGTTTCCTGAGGGGGTTTGAAAAGCAGCAGTCAATGGTGTAACTTTTCCTTTCAGAACAAGGTGCATTAATGTGTGTTTGATGGTCTTTAATGCGTTGCTATGTTCTCTCACCTCGTCTTGCGAATCATCCTAGAGGGAACCGGACCCAGGATTCTCTCCATCATGGCCAAGTGCTCCCTGTTGTCATGAGTCTGAAGGAGGAACAAGACAGGGAGAGACAGATTCAAAACATTATTTAAGTTTAAACGTCTGTCAAGTGGCCAGAGAACAAAAACACACAAAGTGTTTAATTCCCATCCAAAATAAAACATTATACTATAAGTCCTCCGTAATGTTTCACTAAAGTAAATAAAGACCAAATAAAAAAGTGATATCAAAGAAGAATATGAATAAAAGAAAAGATATTTAAAGGAAGTCTGAATGAGGTCAGGGTCCTGGGTCTGTTGTACCTGAAACAAGGTGAAACCAAGGTAGTATTCAAACAGGATACAGCCAATGCTCCATACATCACAGGGATGACTCCAGCCCAGCTCTAAAGGAATGAAACACAGAACAACGTGTCATACTGGAGAGAACTTCAGGTCATTGAGCTACATAGTGCAATTTAATGACAAGTTGTAATGACATTTGCCTGCAAGGAAAACAAAAAGAACAGCGTGGCAACGATGCATATTAAAGTCATAAACAAACTCAAACCCTAAAATGTTTGCTCCTTTAAAGTGACGTGTAATAGAAGTGCTGTTTCTGTTGTGCATGTGCTAATGAAAATATGCAGATGAACTTGATCAGGAGTGCATTCATGCTTCTTAAAATGTCTATCAAAGGAGGGATCGGTGGTGGGTCGCCATGCCCGGGCTTGTTCCACCTTGAACACCACCGCCCGTTTCCACAAGAACGTTCAGGAAAAGCCAAAAAGAGGAACGACGGAACTTTGACAAGGAAAAAAGCAACTAACTCGCTTGCTTGGAATACTTTCATGTAATAATGAGTTGGACCGTTCTAGTTGGAAATAATCCTAACTCCTTTAAAAGTGATGGTGATTTTCATATATTTACGACTGACATCCTCACCTAGTATGACCTCAGGGGCTCTGTAATGCCGTGTGGACACGATGGTGCTGTGGTGCTCGTGGTCAAAAGTTGCGCTTCCAAAGTCCACTACACGCACTGCGGTGCTCTTCACCGTCCGCTCTTCCCGTTTCTGAAGGGAGGAAACACAAGGAAGTGTCTTAAATGTAATGATTAACTCGGCTTTCAAACACAAAAACCCCTCACTGTACGAAGAAGTGCACACACTTATTAAATGCACAATCATTTGCCCACATGTTCAGTTTCTGCCTTTAGCAACAACCTAGTGGCCCCTCAGGGCTCCATACATAAAAAGTAATATCGCTTGTTTTAACATCTGTCTTACCTTCTCTACGTTGAAGGACATTGTGAAGTCGGAGTTTACAAACAGGATGTTCTCAGGCTTCAAGTCCGTGTGTGTCAGCTTATTGTCATGGAGATCTACGGAGGAAAAAACAAGAGGCCTTAGAGAAATGTACTCAAGTCGTCTCTTCTAAACATGGACTGATCTTATTCATGTGGTATTTTAAAAGACTTCAACTTATTCTAATAATATGAAGATTCATTTATAAATGGGGACATGATTTGGTTGTTCAAGAGACAAAAAAAATACAAAATTATTCAAGCATTTCTTCACAATTTGACGTTTGAAAAAGAAACTATTTCTCCCCGCTGCTCTTATCAAGTCAACAGGTGTCCTCTGCCTGCTGTGTAATGCCCTCGTGTGGCTACAGGCTGTCTACCACAAAGCCTTAGAGGCTTGCACTAATGCTGCTCAGTTTGAAGGCAACACATGCCGAAAATCAGTGAGGGAATATTTGTTGGATGAAAAATGGATTTTAGAGACAACTAAACTTTCTTAATCTTACTATTTATGTTCTCATACGTAAGTAGAAGTTATCTTGTAAACTTACATTTCACAGAGAGACAAAGCTGGTAGGCCATGTGCCTGACCTGACCAATGGAGTACGGCAGGTAGTTGTTTTCCTTTAGAAAGTCGAAGGTGCTGAGAGCTAGCAGCTCAAAGGAGATGCACATGTGACCGTGGTAGTCGAACCAGTCGTACATTTGAACACACAGGCTGCAAAGTAAACAGAATAAAGCAGGTTTGACACTTGCGTAGTGAACACTTATGAGTTATTCACAGCTAAAATAAACATATTTATACTAATCTTATTACACAAGAAGTTTAAGAACCTCTTAAAACTGGACAGGACTTTTTTAAGGTAACCTGTAGATGTAATCCAAACTAGTGGACACTTAATTGAGCTCTCACAAAGACTGTGGGGTGGGTTCAGGCATTGTAACTTTTACATATACATTTTCATTTCAACTGAATACGAAGGCAAAACTCACTACTTGTTATCAGGGTCCTTTTCGTTGATCTTCTCCAATACATTGATCTCCAAGCGAGCTGCTTCTTTGTACTTTTCTACATTCTTGATGATTTTCAATGCAACATGGGCTCCTCCCCTGAAAAACAAAAGAAGAAGCTAAATACAGAGGCAACAACCACGGAACGTTTATTACATTTTCAAAATATACAGACCGAGCTGAAGCACGTTTTCTGTTCACCTGTATGTTCTTCTCCGCTTTTCGTTCATATTCTGATGGTGTTTAACTAAACATTGTGTTGATATGAAGACAAATATTCTCTTTATAGAGTTGTATCACGGATGCTACTTCTGTGTCTGCTCTGAGTCTTTTTACATCTCGTCTTGCCTTAGATAAACGTTCACCGCGTGAACAACCAGATCAGGAGGATTTGAGGAGCAGTAGTCAGTATTCCTTCCTGAGAGCCTGACAACTGGGTTTTTGTTTTTGTTTTTCATGTAACCAGATACACACCTTCGATGGTCGATGCACTGCATCACCCTCCCAAAGGTGCCTTCTCCCAAAGTGCTGACAATCTCATCTGCAACACAGCACAAACAGAAAAAGGAAGAGAGAGGGGGCACGGGGGAAAAGAAAGAACAGGAGAGTTAGACGTGTGGACCAAGGCAGGGATACAGAATTCAAAAGTGTAGACAGGCAGATCAAATTTAGCGCCTGTCGCCTTTTCAAATGGCCGCCTATTCAATCTGGCAGGCTTGGGACCCTTGGAGCTGATCTATGGTAACTAAATGCATAGCACCCTGACACATGTACAGAAAATAAAGCAAGTTAAAGTGCTCCCTTCCTTTGATGACCAATTAGCAGTCATCGAAACAAAGAGGCACATGCCCAAAAGGACAAGAGGGTTATGTGTAAAACTGATTACCATTTCTACTAAACAGTGTGTGGTCATTACAATCACAAAGATGTAAATGTGCTGCTAATATGTGTGATGGCTGCATAACAGAAAGTCTAAATCAGTGATATGTGTCTACTGAGGATAATAAACAACAAATCCCTGAGATACTCGTGTCAAAAAATCTATCTTAAGTCAAATACTTAAAACTGTGACTGAGATTTAATCTGAAATGCGACAGAAACAAACAGCTGCAAGTGGGATTCTATGTTTAGGGAACTCAAGTAACCTGTGAAACATCGAAAATGCTCCACAGCTTAAAATCCTAGAACAAAAAAGGAGAAGGAACCTAAAGTCCCTCTCAAACTCTTCAACGTTCTTGCAATCCACCCTGCTATTGCAGCTAGAGCGAAGAGCATTCTAGCAAGGCATCATCATCATCATCAGGCACTCCCATGTCATGTAAATGCTCTATGCTTTAATACTCATATGGAGAAGGGTTACGATAGAGTAGTGGCAGTGAGTACATCTCTCTTGCAGGACGTCCCCACTCCGACAGATCAGGTGCCCTTCCTCGTCGTCCCTCACACTCAGTGCCCGCGTCCGACTGTCACTCCGCTGTTTTCACACCAAAATCGCCATCAGCAGGCCACGACCGGAAGGTACAGTGGGTTTTCATAGGCAGCCGCAGCCACGGCGTCAGGCGGCACAGGTAGACGAGGAGGGAGGAGGAGGGTGGTGGTGTTGATGTAGTTGTGGTGGTAGGTGGGTTTGGTGGTCATGGGGCGATTCACGCATGACACCACGTGAAGGAAATATATAACGATAGGGATATAGTGCAAGGGAACAAGTCAAAGATCACATGTTGTCCACTGCTCCTTTCCCCCCTCTACCTTTCAACCACAGCTGCTTACAAACAAGAAAGCAACTGGCACATCCATTCATCAACGCATGAACACGTTGTAACAATAATAAAACTAGTATCAAACTTATCATCTTGACTTTTCAAGTTAAATTACATGGTAATAAAATGAGAGAACCATGTGTAATCAAGCAAGAAAAAAAATTGATATAACCCCAACATATATGCTACATCAACCCCTTGCTTAGACTATATTTATAAACTGTGTGGCCCACATAAGCCACACAAGAAATTCAATTTTTAAATCCACCACATTTTAAATTCCCTTAAATTTGATTTTTAAAAAAAACCTGAGTTAAATTTCGATCTAAATGTTGAATAGAGTTTGGCAGAATATTTTCACTCTTTTTTAGCCTGTCTGCACTTAAAATAATCAGTGGCTGACTAAGTGTAACCTTGGCTCCAAGGAGCAAAAGTTTCAAGTTGTGATGGGTAAAAAAAAAAAAGTAACAACTTAATGCTTGACCTTTGCTAAGCTGCTGACAAAAAGGTGTCGATAAAAATGAAAATGCTCTGCCAAAAAAAGAAATGCCAAATGAAGCAAAATCCCGCTGACAAAACAAAAACAAATCATAAAGATTGTACTACTTACCCATTACAGAAGCTGGGGATAAGACACGGTTAAAAGAAAGACAGGGACAGAGAGAGCAGGGTGAAAGAGAAAGAGATGGCAAAGAGATGAGGAGATGTAAAACAAAATCTCGGGCTTGGCTGTACTCACCGAGGAGGATGGGCTATAGGACCTGGTTCTACGCCGCCTTCGTTTGTGCTTACGCCTGCTGCCTTTCCGCCGGTAAGACTCATCCCGTTCACGCTCCCTCTCACGGCCACGCCGGTAGTCATACATGTTTGGCGAGAAATCACGTGGGTAGTAACTTTCTGTTGCTCCATGTGGTTCCCGTTCTCTGTCCCGGTCTCCATCTCGGTTCTGATCCAGGCGTCTGTATCCCTCGCAGTACCTTCGGTCAAATGGCCGTTGCTCCGTAGAGCGATTGTCATAGCTACGGCTGAGTAATTGGAAAGGGGAATACATTAAAACTCAAAAGGCTCAAAGAAATGAAACTTCGAGAGAAACAACAAATCCTGTTATTGACACAAACTTAACCATACCTCCTTGAACGTGCAAAGCTTCCTTCCTGTCTCTGTCCCCGTCCCCTTCTGTCTCGGTCTCTGTCACTGCTGGAGGAGTAAGTAGGCGATCTTCTGTGTCGGTGTCTTCGACCTCTGTCTCTGTCTCTGTAGCGGTCCTTGTAGCTGCTTCGACTGTCCGAAGACGAGTAACGTCTGGTCTGAGGCATCTAAAAAGATAAAAGACACAAATATATGCAATGAACATTTGTTGGAATTCATCTGTTGAAGTTATCATAGAAAAATCTATACTAAAAAAACAAATGAAGTAAAAAGCCTGCAACAGTATTATTCAGAAATGCATACTATACAACTTTTAAGAAAATGTAAACCTCTTCACTGTTAAATTAAGCTCCTGATGAAAGGTTGGCTCGATGGCTCCTGAAATCTAGATCGGTGGTAAACTTGTTCCAAAAACAAAACAAAACACAGAAGCATGTTTGTGTTGGGAGGGACGACTATGTTTTCGTTTGAATACCCACAGCTACAGAAACAGCTCGTTCAGTTTGCAGTGGTAAAAAAAAATAGATGCAGCTAGACTGCTTAGGCAGACAAAGAAAAACATTGTGATAAATGAATAGTGGTCAAACTCTGTTATGCATGTCGATAACCCTGTTGCATGATAATAAACTTTAAAAAAAACTACAAGCACAGACTACCGTGAAAATATCCTGAATGTTGCTTCAAATCAAAGCAGACGTTAAACGTGTTATATATACTACTTATTAAACATATATCATGATTTTATGTAAAAGACATTAATGCTACTTAGAGATATGAACATAAAAGTTCAAAATATGCTTCGTTGTTTCTGTTTTTTTTTTTTTTTGCAAACCATGTATGAAGCTTCAATCATAACACTGCCGTTAAGGCGGTTAATATTAATACACTCTACGTGATGTAGGCCCAGACAATGATTGTACACGTTTACAAGAGCTGTTTACAAGAGCTGACATATTTGTAGTGATAAAAAAAGACATCAAAACTCCAAATCAGCAAACTATTTCACCAACGAGCGACGTACTGCATGCTAGCATGCCCCGCTAGCAACATTAGCTAATGTAAATAATTTGGCCGCCATCTTAGCATAGCTACGTTCATCTGTTAGCTTCACGGCTACTATTGCTAGCATTCGTTGAATACTTTTTTTTCTTCCGGAAAACGTCTCAAGTAAAAGCATACGACACGACAGCGCGTATATTATATCTACCGTTTTAGCGGCGAGGCCTGTTCGCTTGTCCCACAAGAAATCCGTCGTGGCGTTCCAGTGTTCTCGTTTTATGTTCTTGCTGGCCTAATGCTAAAGGCTCCGTGCTGCTGCCTGTTCACAGAGTTCTGGTTCAGACTGGAGCTGCTCACGCCTCCCTGCGCCCACACTGTTTTTACCCTGTACGTACTCACACAGAGCAGACACACACACTGAACATAGCTATAGAGTACCGGTACTCATCCTCATAACATGACTAGAATAGATTTGATACGTTTATTGTCATTATACACAATTTACAGTACAACAAAAATTATTAAAGCTTCACCTTTAAGTGCACACACACACACACACACACACACACACACACACCATTGACTGTAAAAAAGAATACAAAAATACTCACAAAAATTATTAATAAATAAAAGAATACAAAAAGCAATAATACAAAACACATAAAAAATAACACTAAAATACACAAAAAAGATAACTAAATAAAATTATACAAAAATATTCACAGGCATCAGAATCAGCTTTATTAGCCAGGTATGTTTAACACACAAGGAATTAAACTTGGATAGACTGTGCTCTCTGTAAAATTTAACACAAAAAAAGGACAAGTAATTAAAGAGTAATATATATAAAAACTAAATAAGATAATAGTGCAGCAGTGAGTAGTGCAAAATGATGATGAAGTAAAGATGAGGTTTAGTTATCTTTTACATACATTATATGGAGTGTGCATAGATGATCATATAAATTAAATATCATATTGTACATTCACAGTGACAGGGTTAGTTCAAGGGTTTCATCCAGACCTTAGTCTTTGGGGGGGGCATGTGAAATGCATTTTGCGCCTTTTCTTTTGCTTTTGAATTCAGCAGTTATCATCTGGTCACAAGACATAAAGAAGGTGCGAATAATTTAACTCAACAACATTTGGTTGACAAAGGAGTGTTTTTTATATACTGTAATGTTGACTCTAGCAGTTCACACAGGAGCTAAGAACTAAAACAGAGTCCTTCCTTTTGGTAGGTTGGGAGGGTCAGCGCATGTCTAAGTTCAGTGTGGTAATGATGTGAAACTGTTTTAAGATTTAAGTTGTATCTTTTAAATAGTTTTATTTTTAAAAAGAGATCATTTCAAACGCAACAAATTTGTTAGTATTTTCTTTCTTTACTTATGACCAAAAGATCTTATTGACGACTCGAGTGGAGGGTCTGGATGTGCTGGTTGGGTTAAAGGTGCAGTATGGAGATTTGGTTGTGAAATTTCAAAGTTGGAGGGGTTATGGTTTCACTGTTGCGGGCCCACCCACCATAAGGTAACAATGTGATCAAGTGTTTAATTGTTAATTTGATCATTCTAAATTATCATATATTCTTACCACAGTTCTTATTTTGACCCACTTTTCATCTTTGGATGATCAGTTTGGAGTTGTGATGGTGCATTTTAGAAAGGCACACTTGAACTGTAAATAATCTCCCACCTCTGGTGTTTTTGCCCTAACGATGAACAACAACAAAAATCTTTGATAATATTCCAAGGAACACAATCAATACTTTTCACAATTATGAAATATTCTTCACAATTATGAAATGACATAGTTGACATTATATCAAGCCAAACATTTGATTGAGAAAAGGAACAAGTTATCAAGAAATGCCCGATCCTTACAAGTTATACCTTGTGAAGGAGACTAATGAGCCTTTCAAATGATATACAGTAAAACACCATTTAGTATTATAAAAGGGGAGAAATAATTAACAGAAGTTATGTTTCCAAATTTCACTTGAGGAGTTTATATGTAGAAAAGATACTACTTAGGCAAAGAGGACAATTTATTTTTATTTAAGAAACAAATAACTAAATACAATCATAACAGATGATACATTTTATAATTTGTAGATATCATGGAGACATTCAACAAAGATAAAACCAGCTGGAGCTTTCACATACAGTAGATCCCATTTCAGCCACCTTCAGCAATAGGTGACCTTTGGCATCATGAACAAATACCTAATGTACTGAGCTCCAGGCCCAACAACACAGATCCTGAAAAACACAGGTGAGCAGCTTTCACTGAATATATATCCGGCTCCATCTTGAAGCACAGCGTTCAGTTTTCCTAATCTGTCCTTGATCCATTATTTTGTTTGTTTTGATGATTCTCTGGTTCACAGTACAAGAAGAAGAGGAGACAAGTAGCATAACAGGAATAATAACAATAAATTCCTGTTTTTAGAACTTCCAGAATCAACTTTTACCATTCACAGTTTTTTGCTGAGCCTTTTCTAACTGCATTTTTTTCATATTAATCATGTGTTCCAGGCGCATGGAGCCTCGATAGAGCAACTCAATGTGTTGATCTTCCTGAAAAGGATGAAGCACAAAGTAATGTCAGTCATAATATCTAAATCAATATAACCAGTGAAAAAAAACAACACAAATCCATAACAAAAAAGTTGGGGAAAAAAACGGGCACAGGTACTGACCTCAAACATAACCTTTATTAAACTGCTGTCAATCTCCAACACCTCACACTTCTTCTGGACTCCTTCATATTCTGCATTAAGCTTCTGTCCAAGTTTGTAAGATGTCTGAGGTGGGAAAGGCAAAGACTCCAGATAATCCTCCAGAAAATCCCTGTGGGCACCATCGGGAACATCATCCAAGGGCTTTTTCACTGTCACAAAAAAAAAAGAACAGTTTGGAATTAAAGTCTTGCCCTTTGCTTGTGTGCCAATTACATACAAAGTCAGCGTTTTTGCAGCACTTAAATGTGTCTTACTTCAGGAGCGGAAAAAACCTTGTCTGTAAATTTGTATACAAAAGGTCTGGGTGCGAAATGCAAGAATTAAACCTACGTGGTCTGAAGACCTGTCGGAGCTTAGGTAAGCCAACATAATGGGGAGTGTGATCATCAGCAAAAACCAGGAACCTGGAGATGGAAAGTACATATACCGCCACAGTAAATGCATTTGGTCTTGTAGAAAAGCTAGAACCTCTTTAATCTACGTTATTTTGAAAAAAGTTATCCATCAAACACACACAAACCTCATGTGATTTTTCCTGTTGGGGAGCTCTGCCAGGATACCAGGGAAGAAGTTGGACGAGTCAGCTCCACACTTGATCACAACACGACAACCAACTTCCAGCTCGTTTACCTTTGGAGTGCAAGTTAAGGCGATGTGGTGACCGGAGACAATTTTCCTCCCCTTCTCAAAACCCACCTTGTATCTGAGTCTATTATCTGCAGAATAAATTTTTTTTTAAAAGTTTAAACAAACACCCTTAGAGTAATGTGATCTCTGCATCCTGAATTTGTGGTGGCTACATTACACAAGTAAACTCTTCATGTCACTATATTGAAATCTTCCTCCCTAGTTACCGCAGCCATATGCTGATAAACCCAATTCACTCCAGCTGCTGCGTTAACAGCATGTGAATATATGGATGGGATTAGTTCATACTGATCTTCCATTAGTGTGTGAATGGGTAGGTGTGAGTTGCAGTGTCAAAAACGGCGCTAGCTAATGTCTAATCTCTGTGAAGAGTTGAAATTATGGTAATTACCTACACAGATGGATTTCTGTCACATAACCATCACCTACTATTTGTCAAACAACTGCATAATAAGGCACCCTTTAAAGATCTGTTATCAATATGTTGCGTTATACAGAAATCTACCTGTTGGTATTATCTCCAGGATTTTTCCTTCCAGCCAACTCATGGCTTCCTTTCTAGCCACGACATCCATGTTGACACAGAGTTTTCCCCTTGGCACGCTTACAGAAGTATTTGTGGCAACAACTGACGATTGGCTTGAAGGTGTCACAACTGTGTGTCGAGAAGAAACAGAACGTCAGCATCAACTCAGCTCTCGTCTTGCATATTACAATATCTATATCGTGATTCTTTTTAAATGAATATCAAACGTTCCCCCAAATTGTTGTGTCAAATGAGTTTTAAACATCAACCCAGACACCAAAAACTGTCATGTTGTGCCAGGTTCAAGTGTTTAAGAAGATGGTATTATTCCCAACTTAGTTTACAAAACTATTTGCTCATTAAAGTTGTCATAAACCTTTCTAAGTGCCAACAAAGTGTAGTCTGGTACACAGCAGAGAAAAAAAACAAGTGCAAAATCTTCCGACTTTCTTCTGCTACAGGTGTTAATTGTTTATTTGGCGTTTTCTTTTTGCCTCTTACTTGTTGTGTTTGCTGCAGATTTCGATGTTATCGCGGTCTTAGCGTTGCTATTTGCGTCAGCTTTGGTTTCTGATGAGTTCTCCATGTTGTCTTTAGCATTGCTATTTGCGTCAGCTTTGGTTGCTAACGATTTCTTTTTGTTTTCCTTGGCATAGCTGTTCAAACTGGCTTTGGGCGCAGATGTTGCATTGCTTTTCCCATCCGTAGTTGTACTTTGTTGGAGTTTCGCAGGTCTCCCTGCAAGTCTCGTTCGTTTTCGTTCAATTTTTCTCCTCTTTTTTAATCCACTGTTATAACTTGTGATCGAATAATCAGAATCCTGCACGTCATTTTCTGGTTCCCAATAGGTATCAGCATCACTGAAGGATTCATCATCACTGCGAGCACTATGAGGAGGAGCACTCTGAGGACGAGGGCGAAGTACAGGCTTGATCTGGTGATCGGGAAGTTTGTTCAAGGCCACCACTGCTTTTCTCTTCAGATTTACAGAGCCCCTAATGCCACTGTTCTCCATGTCCAAAAGGTTTAGTAATACAGGTTTAGCAGCTGGAGAGCTCAGGCCTTGGACTGGAGAGGTATCTCCTACAAATGAAATAAAAGCACCGTTCAAAAAGATGGTGGTACACAACAACAATTGGTTGAAAACAATAAGCAAATGTCAGCGATTTAATAAGTTGTATCCCACCTAGGCCTTCAGTTTTATCATCTTGTTCATGATGGTTGTCATCTTCAGAATCGATGTCTCTGTATTCCCATTCCAGTAAAGAATATTGTTTCTTCACAATTGCTTCCCATCCTGCCACAGACCTGAACACATGCAAGGAAGATTGCTTCATAAGAAGAATTCAAATTAGAAGTCAGAAGTGACCGGAGAAAATCTTTGAAGTATATATCGTGTATCGCCATTCAGCTAATATCAAGACAAGATTTTCGGTCCATGCCGTCCAGCCCTACATGAGAAACAGGTTGTTTACAGGTGTAACCAAAAAGAACAAATGGCTTTTATTATAGTCAAACAGGCTTTTAAAAGAGGCAAAGCGGGGGCGTGGAATTGACGCAACACTCACTTGCAGAGCTTCAGGAGTTGAGTCGCCTGTGCTTCCCTTTTTTTCAGCAGAGACTGGATGAGGGTGTATTTCTTTATATCTAGGACACCTGTAGACAGCAGCTGCTTCTTTACCCTTCCTCTGATCCACTTTTGGAGCTCCTCTTTGCACATCTCCATCTCATCCCCCTCCAGTCCATTGTCACTACAAGACACAAGATTTCAAAATACCATTTTGGTTTTGAGCTTTAGAGATACTTCTATGTGGATTATCATACCTTTAAACATGCAGTTATTATAGCTGTTTATTCAAATGTCTAGTGAGCTGGATACCATTGGTAGACTTGGAGGCAAAATAAAGGTTTGAAATCCAAAAGTTGTGACAGCGCGTGCGCCCTTTTCCCCACCTGGACTAAAACAATAACATCTGAAGATAAACACATTTACAGCACTTCAGAGTCTTTACTATGGCTAAACTGCTTATCATAAATTGATATCTCAGCCAATAAAGCTTATCTGTGTTAAGCACCCATGCAGCTCATGATGCTAATGTTACGTCTACTATTTCATGGACAAGCACGGATGAAAAAGTCATTTAACAGAGCAAGGAAGACTATGCTGCAATTATTATTGTGCTGTGGGCTATTGTTTCCATATCAAGTATTGTTGTTTTTTTACAGAAGTGATTAAGTTGAAAATACCTTAAATCAGGCATCAATATTTCCTTTTTCGGCTTGCCAACGTTTACGGTCTATGCGTGAGTTCGCCTGGCTTCCTGTCTTCTTCGTGTCCTACTGTTGAGGACAACAGCCTCTCACTGCTGCCCCCTGTGTCCACACAGAGCAGGTACAGACACGCGTCTCTCCAACGGTTTTTTTAATTTAAAATACAAGCAACCAAATTCAATTCCTAATCAAATAAAAAAGATTAGATCCATCTGTGTTTTGTTTACTGGAGAGTACTTGCTTGAACAAATTAATTCAGCTCATCTTTTGACCACATTAGTTTTCCTCCAAACTGACAGAAGAGGTGTCAATACCTCAGGTAGAAAACAAATGTGAAAATAAGTTGTTTAAATCAAACAGACACCAAAATATCTAAATATACAACAGGAGTACTAAACTGTGAGTGTCCTGTGGTCTCCCTTTGAATATTTTCAGAAACGTACGTTTTTCTGAACTCTGACCATTTTTTCCTTTTTAAAAATCTTTATTAATTATGTTGTCGTTCCTGCAATATTTCTGCCTTGCCGTTTTTCCAAAGCTGGAGTTTCATGCAAAAAGCACATGTTTTATATGGCATTAGAAGATTTACTTTAGCTTTGGGTGTGCACTTAAAAACATTTTGCCTATTTACGCATAATCCAGAATGTGAACAGTTTTGTAGTGAAGACATGAATTTACTTTATTTCTCTTAAAATAGGGGTTTGGGACGTCGTCATGGCAGACAGGGTGAGTGTGTGTGAGTGAGAGAGTCAGACAGTGTATCAGAAATAAATGACACTATCCTGGTAATATTGTTAAATCACAAAGATTTTATCTAATCAACACATCTCCCTTTCAAATTAAAAGTTTCACAAAACTAAGAGTTCAGAACACATACAGTATGTAACACAAACAATATAAACAGGATTCAAACAAGGATAGAATTCGAGATCTTTCTGATCACCTGCAGAGTATATAGAGGCCTCTCAAAACGTGTTTCAGTGGCGTGCGTTTAGAGATTAACTTGTTTGTCTTTCTTAGATGGGGATCATAAAAAAATAAAAATGGTCAAAAAAATCATCTACTGTACAAAGCTGCCCTAAAAACAACTGGGCAACACTTTCAGGTACAGTTTGTGGTTGGAAAACACTTCCATGGACAATTAAAGTCTTGTTAGAAAATCCATAAAAATCACATCCTTGAACAATATGTTTTTTAAAATGTCAGCCAGATCCATTCTCTTGCTGCTGCTGCTGCTCCTCCGATTCTCTCAATCTTAATATTCGTCTCATGTGTTCAAGTCGCGTGGAGCCCCGATAGATCCACTCTTTCTCTTGGCTTTCCTGCAAAGGGACAAGCATTGTTTTTATACAAAAACATTTTAATTAATATTAAAGGACATTTATGTACGCGTTTTTTTCTTCTTCAGTAAAATAAAAGAAACCCCCCAATGTAGACTGACCTTGTAAACAACCTGCATCAAGCTGGAGTCGATGTCCAGCACCTCACACTTCTCCTGGACTCCATTTAAGTCAACAGAAATGCTCTGTCCAGCCTTGTAAAGGGTTAAATGTGGACACGGCCAGTCCCTCATGTACCGAGTCATAAAGGACTTGTGTGGGCCGTCTGACAGGTCATCTAAAGAGTTTCCTACTGCCAATCAAAAAAGAAGAAGGGTAGAATATTTACACATTGTTTCTTTCAGGCAATCAGCCAAGCTTCAGTCAAATACACTGGTACCATTACGTTCAATGTTTGCCCACATTAGTAATTTGTGTTTGCACTATACATTGAACAATGGTTGCCCAAAAGTGGGAAAAGTTCATTTACTTGTGGCTGTAATACAACTCTAGAATGATCCTGGAAAACAGAGATGACATGCAAAATGTTAACCAGCACATTTTTTTGTTTGTAGAGTAAAAGTGAGTCCCACTAAACTTCTGTCTTCTTAGTGAAAAGTTCTTCAGTTTGAAATCACTGTTAAAGCAGAATAACATTAAGTATGTAGCAAATAAAATCATCTGAAATACAGATACAAATCTGTTGTGAATTGAAATAGGACTCTAATTTAAGAATGTTTTAAATAAAAAACGGGTGTCCATGCTCTCTGTGGCGGAGGTAAACAATGCCCAGGACAGTCTTTGTAACTTGACATGAACTCAAAGACATAACACCCAAACTCACGTGGTCTGCACACGAGGTGAAGTAAAGGTAAACCAACATAGATGGGCACGTGATCATCAGTGAAGACCAAGAACCTGGAAAGTTCAAAAACGTTTTAATTCAAACTCAACCTTTTGTGAAAGAAAGTGGGATGGACTGGTTGCTGACTGTGTTCAAAGTAGATGAGAAGTTTTCAAAAGCACTCCGAGCGACAGATACTTAAAGGGTCTTTATTATCATGGCTCAATCATCAAAGCCAACATGGGTCAACCACGGTGGTCTACATCACCGCTAAAACTTGTGTGATATTACTTTGAAAAATACATGATTGAGAGATGTCGGAAATAACGCTGCTACAAACACACACCTTAAACGGTTCCTTCTGGTGGGGAGCTCCGCCATGATGGCAGTCTGAAAGTTTGATGCGTTGTCTGGACAATTGACCACCACACGAGCGCCGACATACAGCTGCTCCAGGTTCGGAGTGGAGTCAAAGGCGATGTGATGGCCAGACACGAGGCTTCTTCCCCTTTCTTCAAATTGTACTTTGTACTTTATGTGTCCATCCGCTGAAAAATTAAACATCTTCCATAAATGATGGACAAAAAAAAATAATAATCATCACCCTTACTAATTATGTTGCTTGATAGTTGCTGGAAACCAGTCAGAAAGTAACAAACAGTGTTCCCTTGTTATTGTACCTGGAAAAATGTGCAAAATATCAGCCTATATGAAAATGTCCAGACATTATCATTATTGTCTAATTTTATTGCAGATATAAATAAATAAAAAATCATTTCATAGAAGTTTAATGGTATTATCATCATTCTCTTTCACCAGCAGGGTGTGCTGTGTGGATTATAACCAGCACTATCCCCCTCCACAGGGTCAGTCAGTGATGACTAACATGAGCAGTTACTTTCCAGTTGAGTGATCATCTTGTCTTCATCAAATATCTTTTCCCAAGTGTTTGATAACTGCATCTGAGGAAGTACCGCACAAAAAGTGTGTATCTCATATGTATATCTACAGAACCACATAGATCTAATAAAGATATCTATCCCATATCTGTCTGACCCTGTTAGAAGTATTTTAGTAATACAGAGAGCCGGGTACTGATATCCTACCAACAATATGAAACGCCTTACGCTTTGAAATGATCTCCAATATTTTTCCCCGCTGCCATTTCATGTGTTTCTTCCTGGCCAGGACCATCAGGTCCACAGTAATCTCTACTTCTGGCAGGTCAGGTCGGAAGTTTCTGATTTCATCAGGGCAAATGGCAAAAGCTGTTGATACAATTATAGGAGATGCTTCTGGTACTGTGGAAAAAACAGAACAAAGGGAGGCAGAGTTAAATATGGATGTCTGGTTGTACAGTTTTCAGGGAAAAACTGTAAATATTTTGAGCAGCGACAGAAATTTTCTGAAACTATTTTTTTCAAGCTTGGAAGCTTTAAAAAAAAAAGTGAAAAGTGAATGAATGCAGTACGTCTTTCCTCATTTCTTCGCGTTGTGTGATGTTACCATTGTTGTTATTGCTGGTTTGTGCAGATGCTCCACTTGTTGAACTCTTCAGGCTTTTTCCTTTTGTTTGTGTCTTCTTTGACTTATCAGAGCCACATGAATCATTTCCTGGTTCCCACTGCAAATCGGATTCAGAGCTGCTGAGGGATTCGTCTTCACTGTAGAACTGCGGAGGCGTTGGCGGCCGCAGAGCGCTTATCTTATAGTCCGGGAGTCTAGTCAAGACCACCACTGCTTTTTTTATGACACCAAGAGATTCCGAACAGTCCTCCCGTTGCCTCTTTTTGCTTAGAGTCTCATTTGAGGAGGGAGAAGACTTGCATGTGGAATATGACTTAAGTTCTGAAAATAAATAAATATCTGATTAGCTGTGGTGTGCAATGAATAAAAAAGCAACAACTAATCTACAGCATAGAAAAAGCTACAAAAATAACTCCATGAAATACAGATAGACTTTATTGTCATTGTTACAGTTACAAAGACATATCATTGTGCTGGGAGTGCACTGATCTATTGCGACTATGAGCACGGACACTAATTTGTTCCCTGACATCTTGAAAATGGGAATGTGTGGAACCTTGGATTGTTTCTCAAAAGTTTGCTGATTACACAGCCCTGTCGCCATGGAGATGTCCCTGGCCTAGGTCCAACACAGGCAAAGCAGCAGGTTTGTAAGGGGGGGGGGACTTTCAACCTCACATCTTAAAAACAGATATTTTGAAGAGCCATAAAATAGAGAGGAAAACAGTCTGCATCACTGAGGACTCTTCACATCCTCTCGTATTAGAGCACCTATGGCCCCAAAACAGGACTTAAAATATGTTTTATTCCCACTGTGATAAGCACTTGAATCAAGGCAAGATAAACACTACTTTTCGGCACTTTGCATTACATTTTTGTAATGGAGCTGTGTCCATTACCAGGGATAAAAGGTGTTCCAGCCAAAAGAGTCCCTGGGGAAAGAGAAGAAGAGAGAAGGTTCCGGCCTAACGAGGACCAGCTGGTATAAAAGCAGCACACTCACTCTGCCAGGGGGAGGCTAGGGTGAGGTGCTGCGGGGCATGCTGCCAGACATGTGGTTTTTAAAATTGTTTGTTTTGTTATTTTGTAAATAAATGTCACCTGGGTGCACATGAAGAAGCCTCAGCTCTACTTTGTCCTCCAGAACGCAGTATAGGCTATCCGTGACCTGACGAATGTCACAATTTTATATGTATAAAAAGTGCTATATAAATAAAGCCGATTGATTTATTTAAATGTGCTTTTACTTGTTTGTAGAGCTGTTGGTATGACTATGGGTGTGAATGTTTTATGTTGTTTGAGCCTCTAACCAAAGGGGCTTTCTGTCACTATGTGATACACAATACAGGTTTTTGAATCTTCAAAATGTTGCTTTTTGCACAGTTTGATTAAAAAACTGACATAAGCTTACCGTCATCCTTTATTCCCTCTTTGACCTTGGAAATTCTTATCTTCATCTCACCCACCTCCATAATCTCTGCAACACACACACACACACACATTACATCACTTTCAAATTGGAGATGGAAGAAATGGGGAAAATGTTGATGGAAGATCGTTTTAACCAGTTATGTTCATATATATGCTTGAATTTCCCTCGGGATCAATAAAGTATCTATCTATCTATCTATCTGGTTTTTCTTCTATCTATCTTTCTGGTTTAGAGAGGAGGATTGTTCAGTTTACAAAACGGTTGGTTTGAAAACGGTTACACGTTAAACTGCCAAACTAAGAAAAGTTAAAGCAAGTCATTTGAAACTTACCCGTTAAGCCCTAGTTATCCTCTTGAAAATGATATCTGTAACAGATTTTTCTTGTTATTTTGATGAGATAGTGTGTGTTTGGCAGCTTGAAGCTAGCGCCGACACAGCTAGCTCGTTAGCTTGATAGCTTCCTTGTGTAAAAGGTTCCAAAGTTTAGCGCGCACTCCACAAGCGCGCTCCTGATTTCGCCTTGCTTATGACTGGAAAATATTGGGCAACATTTTTTTTGTAATGTTTGACCACCTAAGCATAATGTTGAGCAAAATTAGCATCAACCACTGCCACCATTTTGATATTAGTTTTTTTTTCTTAGTTTGTATATTATGTTTTACAAACCAGCAGAATTAGAAGTGTTCGCCACCTACCGGACCGGAGGTGAAACAGCACGACTTTTCAAAGAGGCGTCTGCCCTTCTTTTGACTATTTTTGTTGTGTAATGAACTTATATCGTTAATTAGATCAATAACATCCCTCTGTCTTTAATACAACTTTAAATATTGTCTAATTTTCCACGTTTACCAACCTGAGAATCAGTGACATATGTTGGGCCGTAGAAAGTAGAATATTCAAGTGGCAAAGGTCATCTTGAGCTCAAGTTGCAGCTTAGAAACTAAAACGTTTATTAATAGACATGAGACAGTCATAATAGGTATGAATTGTTTTAAAAGAATACATTTTTCATGACATTGTGTGAGGGTTATATCTGGGCTAATAATTTACAAAACATCTTTCATACCTTTTCCACAAATTCATTTTTGTCCCCTTCTTTTTATTCATACCATTGAAAAGAAACAATTGCAGCTGATAAAAGCTGGGAACTCACTCAACAAGTTGTATAACAGTATATTGCCTATTAACGTGATATTATTAGTTGTTAATTCATTCACTTGCATTGAAAGCAAAGCAATGTATGAATCTCTAAAACGTAAACTACATCTCAGACTCTATATAAAACATTTTAAAAAAGCAATTTTATTTATAAAGTTTATTCCACAATGAATACCATGTTCTTGATAGTAAAATTAAAAATTGTCCCAAACTATATCAACTTTTTTGAGTTGAATCAAGTTGAGTGCTCTGTCTGAGCACTGAAGTCCCAATATGTCCTCTCTTGAAGCAGATCTTTAAGTTCTCTCATCACTTTCACTTTGCAGTATCATCAAGCTTAAATCACAACCTAAACCACATTACAATAAAAGTAAAATAACAGCATGTTGTTTATAAGTGGTCCGATGTGGTGTAGACTTGGTTTCCATTTGGGACTGCAAGGTGTCAGATGTGTCTTTATAAAGTGACGAGAGTACGTCCTCTTTGTCAGGTGATCTGCTCCTCCTGGTAGGTGGAGGTGGAGATGGAGCCGTAAGGATCCATCACAGTCTGAGCACAGCGCACCACAGTCACCAGCAGGAAGAAACACAGGAGCACGAGGAAGAAGAGAGCGAAACCCAGATCCACATCTACCTCAAACGGCAACGCAGGGTGAGGAGCCTGGTCCATGTTGTCGAGGAAGACTGTTGATCCCTCTTGAACTGTATCTTCTCTTTGGCTTTTCAGCACCACGTCCTAAGAATGAGGACAGTCATGTGTTCTGGCTCTTTTAGGATGATGGTGACTTGATACCAGAAGATAAAATGGAAACACAGACATAGATAAACACAGTTAGAGCAGGCTTCTTCTTGCACATAACTCTCAATCTTGAGCACCCTGTTTGCCAGCCAAAAACTGTTTTTATTGAATCAAAATTGTCATATGGTTCAGGTCATTCAATTTTGTTGCACGTTGTTTTCTTTTTTCTTTGCTCTTTGCATTTAACCCTTCCAACTTCAAAAACAAAACAAACAAAAAAAACACCCAAATCCCTCTAAAACAAATATAAGTCATTCAAGAAAAATGTCTCTACCAGTGTAGCAACACATTAGATATCTTCACAAACTTTAAATCCTGCTTCTCACAATCTTACATCTCCATAACCCACACTGGCAGTCCAGTTGGGGAGAATGGTTTGAAAAGTTTGAAGCCTAAAGCTAATGAAGCCTTAAGCCGCTAGTCTGAACCCAGATGAAGAAATGCTGTCAAGGGTCTGTATATTACCTCCATGACTCCCTCTTTTCAATGTTCTAGTCAGCCCTGACTCATGTGACATCACTTAAGGCAATTTAGGAACTTGAAGCTGCTCCTTCTGAAACCACAGATGGTTCTTCATTTTCTAAACACATGACTTTCACCTGTGAAACATTTCAGTTCTCCCTTATTGGTTCCCATTTTAAAGTTTAAATCAATTTGACACGTCGACCGAAAAAAGCCACCCTGCTACAGTGAAAATGTTGTTCAAGTTTTAAGCACAATTGACTGATTGCATCACTGATTAATCTTCAGACTAAATTATTCACAATGTAAATGATATCTGTAATATTAGAGTGTAAACATCCTGGGAAGCCAAGGTATACTGTCTGAATTGAATATGTTCTCTGTTGGAAGCAACCCTTTATGAACCTAACCTTGAGTAACTTTGAATCCAACACAGAGAGCAAGGCTTTCTATTTTCTTTAGAAGCTCTTCTGATAGAGTTGCATGAAAATGGACTTAAATGAAGGAGAAGAAGAGGAGGGAATACTTTATTCATCTTTAAGGGACTTTTGTTGAGACATGCTGCAGACAGGTTAAAATAAATGCACAAGCAGCGTCCTGGAGACATGCACTAATGGAGAGATGTCAGAATGCAACTCAATAGAGCCCCTAAGCAGTTGGGGGTTTGGTGCTTTGCTCAAGGGCACATGAATATTTCTCGGGAAGGGAACTGGCACCTCTCCAGCTACAAGACCAGTTTCCAGATATGGACTATACTAGTTCAAGGACAGAACTATTTGTTTTATATTACTAAATACGATCAATATCTTCCTTCAGTTTTAAAATAAACGTAATTTTGGATTTATCAACTAATCCTCCTCAGCTCTACTTTGTTTGTTTATTTTTGACAAGTTAAGCCATCAAACATGTTTTCCCCCACACTATGCTTTTCAAGACATCCTGAAGTATTACGTCTAAAGCACTGTCAGAGTGAATTCTAACAGTAACACAGAATTTCAGGCAAACAAACTTCTCAAAAGATTTAAGGAACTATTTCAAAAGAGTTTTGAAGATATCATTTCAACTCACCATTGTGTGCTGTAAACAGTGATCCAGCTGTTTGTCTCTGCAGACTCTGTCCACCTCCCATCCAAACTTTACAGGGTCTGTCATGGCATTGTGGTCTTTGTTCCCTCCGAGCTTCCGCTAAGTTACATAAGACAGTCATCAGTTACCAAAGTCTTAACTGTTCCCTCTCTTCTCATGATCATCACAGGAAAAATGAGCAGCCCACAAATTGACTCTTGCACACACACACATACATGTATGCACATGGTAGAAACACAAGCGCACACTTGCACCTTGCAACCTCCCCCTGGTGTGTAAAGCCTTTATTAATACTTAAGCAGGAATTGAATATCGGTCTACACAGTTCACATGTGAATCAAACACCCCACAGCTTTTGTTGTCCTGTCTTTCGCCGCTGTCACCAGTTCATCTTCACACCACAATTAACTCAAGCACCTTGGGCGACAATGAGGTTATTCATTACACAACAGAAGACAACAGAAGAAGGAGGGGAGATGTAATGAGAAAGGAAAGGCAAAGATTTGAGGAAGAGGAGTGGACACAGGAGGAGGAGGACGAAGAAGGGGGGGGGGGGGGGCATGGATATGCAAGCCCAGGTGTAGGAGCAGAAGAAACAGGAGATGCATTAGCAATCAAACTGTAGAGGATGGAAATTGACCCAGCCGCTTTAAAATGGAGATTGTAACAGTGAGGTTGGCAGTGGCAAGAACAGTGTAGAGGTAAATTGATCCAGCTCCATATGTAATTAGCCAAGGAGTCCTTTTTACACCACAGCAAAGACCCTGTGAGGGAAAGTGGCAGAGGAAAAAGGAAGAACAAGAAGTTGTCTCTTAAAAAAGATGGATAGAAAAGTGCAGCACTCTGAATAAGGTCCAACTTCTTTGTTACTTTGAGATAATTATAATAACATTTCTGGCAACACTGCGCCTACCCAAATGTGTGCCAGCCAGGTTCTACTCACCATGCCACCTGATATTGTAATGGCTCCATGGTGCCTTCACGTCTACTCAGAACAACTCACTGATGGATGGGGCTCATCATGCCAGGCTTGGTCTGCTCCACTTCCTCTCTGATACAAAATCCTCAGGATGGTGGTTTTTTTTGTTATGTACAGGTACATATATCAGCTCCTGAAATATGTCAAGTAATGCACGCTTTGGACTACAGTTACTCCGAATCATAAAATACCAAAGGGAGTGAGAACAATTAAAAGCATATTGACTCATGTAGCAGTTTCAAAGTACATACTGTCTATATTTTGTATATTATACTTATGCAAGATGTATAATGGGTTTCTGTTTGACAAATGTATTTCTGTTTTGAGAAATTATTTCGATGTGCAATCGATTTAGCTTGATTCAGATATATTTCTGATCTTCTCAGGCAAACATGAGAAAGTATTTGGGTTCAAGCCTGAAAGTGGGATTAGAAGTCTGATGGCATTTGTGCATCTCTTTACATTTACAGACATTGAGCTTTTTTTCGCCCCCTTTCTTTGCAAAACAATTTTTTGACATTACTTATATGGTAGCTGATGTTTTCTTTGTAGTGTGTATGACTGTATCTTGACCCTGACTGTGGTGTTCTGTATTCCTGTGTTTTTAAGCTGTTATGAAATGTGCTTCATCAATAAGATCACATGTATCTGTTCTGAAACTGTTACAGCTGTAACTCTGATCATTTCCATGTAATATTCTGAGGAACTACTTGATTAACAAACTTGACATATTCATCAATAAATCAGAGTAAAGAGGATTTCAAGAGCTTAATTTTCATCACATTTAAACGTTCTAATCTAAACAAATTTCCAGTGCAGATTCTAACTAAAGAAATAACTGTCAAAAAAAACAAAAACAGACGAGTCATTCACAATTATCTTTTTATCATCATAGTCATTGTGATATTACATCTCAGCCGCACAGAACACAGAATAAAAAACACTTCCTGTTTCAGCAGAGCTCTGTAGAGGGAGCTGCAGGAGATCTGTGGTTGTGAGCCAATCATACAGATTTTTTTTTTTGCTTTTTTATAAGGCCCAGAGCGTTACAGTGCAAAAAGTGTTGGACGTGTTGGGACACAAAGATGTCTGATATTAAGACAAAAGGGACCGCTAACACTTGAAATAATAAAGGCACTTGAAACTAAAAAAGGCAGTTAGAAAATGTAAACTTTGGTGTTTCATTTTTACCCCTTTTGATAAATTCTTATTAAACTCTTCTTTTCTTTTCTTTTTACAAAAACATAAAGAGGAAGATCTTGGGTGGATAATAACTCTGAGAATAAATATAAAACTAACTTTAAATCATACTCGAAATCGTTCTGAACTAAACCAGTTTGAATGTAAATCAAACACTATTACTAAGCTTGTTTACAAGATATGAAATCAATGACCATAAAGTGCATCTTTGGATGGATAGGGAAAAAACACTGAATGGAAATGCTCTGGACTCTACCCGCCCATGAAGAATCCATTAACAGTCACTGATTGTTTTGGGCTCCTCTCGAACAAAATGCTCCCAAACTTAAACTGTCAACGTGGCTGCAAAACAACACAAAACAAAATAAAAATCATAAAACTAAAAATAGGATACAATGCATAAACAAAAAACCTGTTCATACCTTAACAACATCGATCTCTGCTTTAAGACATACGCTCACAAAAGGCACATTTGAACGACACGTGGCACCGATGGAGCACCGTGTTGCTCTCTTTCACGTTGTTAAAAACCACATTAATTACCTCTTAATTATTATTTTTAAACATTACTGGAACAATTACATTTCAGCAACTCCATTGGCAAGACCCAACGTGACCATATGGAAACTGCAACAACTTAAATTGCAAACTTTCAACATTAACTCTTGAAGTTCAGTCAATAAATTACATTAAGGTCCATAGAAAAGACTCTCACTCCTCCTCACAATGATGCCGTTTGGTTATTAAGAGTCAAACTGAGACTGATTTAAGAGCTGTAATACTAAGAAGGGTTTTAACTCACTGAGCAGGAAGAGAAGGCCCGTCCTGACCACAGTGCGTCTTGCAAACATTTCTAGTAACAAACTTAAAGCTACACGCAGGCAGATTAGGCGGGTGATGACTTGGTCAACGGCACAAAAAAAAGAAAGAAAAGCAAAACCAGGCTAGAGGGGAGAGGAAAGAGGATAAAGCGTAAGTAACCAGACAACCTCTCTGCTGCTAAGGTGCTTAGCAGATCATAGTGGTTCTTCATCGCAGAATAGTCTCATCGTTACTCCGAGGGGTTCAGAAAGGATGTAGGAGAAAGGTAGGTACGTGTGTGTACGTGTGTGTGTGTGTGCGCTGCCTGATGCCTCTGTCAACATGCCACGCTCTCCTTCTTTGGCTTTCAAGTGAAGGCCACATGTGACGCTCTCCCTCACACAGCCTCCCCTCCAGCTCTTCACTGTCCCGTTAGTCAATCTTACGGTGGTTGTTGTTGAGGGGAGTGTGGCCGTTCTGCACGTGGCCATTTTTAGACTTTTCCCTGAGCTCGCCTTCTTCTCCTTCGTCTTCAGAATCGGTCTCGTCTTTGTCGCTCCGCTCGTCCTCTACAATGTCCTGTCGGGTAAAAATGAAGGCATTCAGTTAGCTTTGCTCAAGGTTAAATAAATAATAATAAATAAATAAAATAAAATAAAAAAAATAAAAAACTCGAAGTGATGGTGCATACATTGCCAGGCAGGAATTTGACGACCATGCGCAGGATGAGCACGGCCCAGAAGATGTGCAGGACCTGCAGCACGATCATCAGACCGTTGAAGAAGTAGAAGCCGGGGAAGGGAGGGTAGAGGGTCAGAGGGTACACACACGTTGTGTATATGATCCTGAGACGAGAGGACAAAGGCAGAACAGAGAGTCCAGTCAGAGCCACCTACACTCACCATCAAAAGCCCTTTTGAGAGGCAGCAGGACTGTCACACAATGCGTCTGTTGTTGCATTTACAGAAAATAACTGCAAACGTTCCAAACTTATTGCACGAAATCTGCGCAAAAATGAATGAGCGAACGACTAAACTTACTCCTTACAACAAATACAAGCACAAGTTATGCCGATGCAGCTTTAACCTCAGATGGATTTTTACAGATCTCATTCAGTTTCTTTGTATCCAGCTGCAAGCAGGGAGAGAGTTTCATAAACACCCCCATTTGTACAACCTTTTCTTCTGTCACAGTGGGCGGCCGCATAGCATGAACAGGGCGTATCCAGTAGAAGAATAAAATTTTTTAAAAAAAACAACAAAAAAAAACAATTGATGAGCTTTCCCTCTTTGTCAATAAACCGATAAGAAAGACCAAATCAAACGTGTTCATCTCTCCTTTCTGACGGCCCCGTCTGTGTCACACAGCTCCAAACTCAGCTGTTCACAATACGTCCTCTTTAACACTCATTTGACTCAGAAGTTAGGTCCATGTATCTGGGATCATTTAAAACACACACGCTCATCATTATGAAGATACAGGCGTTTCTACTCTATGTTTCACACAGAGGAAAAGGCTGTATCCACAGATGAACACTTATTGTTGGGAATACATGGAAGCACCGTTAAGTGTTGGCCGTTACACTGGATTTATTGACAATAAACAAAAATAATAGAACTATTGTGATGAGGCTTATGGGAAAAATCAGCCGTCAGCCTTTGTTACATGATCATCTCTTTTTATATGGCATTTTAAGCCTGAGCAAAGCTTGAAAAAAAGTGTTTATGAAACTGTGAGTAAAGTTTGTGTTACGTTCTAAATAACTGTGCTTGTGCTGTTGTACTTATGTGTGCAAAGAAAGCCAACACATGGTACCACATCTCACATGTTATTATTAGTGAGTCAGAACAGTTGCGGTGAATCTGATGAAACAGTCGGGAGTTTTTACCAGAAGGGGAGGATGACGAGGCGGGTGAAGATGAAAACTGCAGCGAACAAGGTGAAGATGAAGTTGCAGGTTTTCCTCCAACCTGCGTAGTTGAACATTTTGGCTGACTGGAACGAGAGGCAGAGTGATTAGAGTTCATAAATCACAACTTGAAATGTCTTGCTGTCTCTCTTATTTGCCTCTAGGGGGCAGATGGTGAGTTATACACTGGTTAGAACGTCATCATAATTATGAAGCTACTCAGCAATGCTAACAGTTACTAAGCCAGGAGAGAAGGCAGCACATATATGAGGTTATAATCGTCCTTACTTTTAATCAAATAATAATCTAACAATGAGCTTATGACATCAAAAAACAAACCACGCGAGGACGCTGTTAGCATGTCTTACCTCCATCAGATAGTCGGAGGAATCATGAACTAACATGACCAAAGTTCCTCCCCGGATGTAGTTGACCAGCCAGGAGAAACTGATTAGGGAGATGGTGGCTATATGGTGAATTATCTGCTCTTTGAAATCCTGCAGGGGGGGAACAAAATACAACCGTGTTGTGTCACTTATTGATCCAGCTGTAAAGATTGGTCACTAATCAAAATGGGGATGTCTGATGATGCTACAAATGATTAACGCTCCGCAAAAAAAAAAAAACAGCTGGAGCAGGTGAGCGGTTATAAAAACAAAACAAACGCACATTGAGTGGGTAACGTTACAAAATCCGTCCCCACCTTACGGGAGCTGATTTCAACACACACACACACACACACACACACACACACACACACACACACACACACACACACACACACACACACACACACACACACACACACACACACACACACACACACACACACACACACACACACACACACACACACACACACACACACACACACACACACACACACACACACACACACACACACACACACACACACACACACACACACACACACACACACACACACACACACACACACACACACACACACACACACACACACACACACACACACACACACACACACACACACACACACACACACACACACACACACACACACACACACACACACACACACACACACACACACACACACACACACACACACACACACACACAGTTTAGAAAACCATTGTTTTGGTGTTAAAGATTTAACTCCCTGCAGTCATGTAAGCTGCAGTTATAAAACACAAGCTGGCACAGAGGAGGCCTCTCACATCTCAGAGGCTTGAAGGACAACTTTTTACAACGTGTCGACCTGTTGAAGAAACGGACTGTCTGTCTCCCACAGTAAGATTTTCCTCACAGAGCTCCGATCACAGCACATATAGCATCCCTGTCTACACACACACACACACACACACACACACACACGGCTCAGTTCAGACTTTACTCCACTTCAGTGGAGGTGGATGAGTGCAGCTGAACATTATCTTTAACGGCATTTTGCATGCCGACAGCTCCACTCAATGCAACGCATAAAGCCGGGGCATCTTAAAGGGAGGAAATCGATATCCAAAACCTCAAAATACACTCCCAACATAACTGATCATTCTCATTACTTTCAGTGAGTGATCTCTCTAGATGGGATGGTTTCTGAGGGGGTTCAAAGCCCAGAGATAATGAAGTTAAGGAGAAAGGGCTGTATCACTTACCTTTCGTTTGATATCCGTGGCTACGCTTAAAAGCAGGGAGAGGTAGAAGCCCAGCTCGATCACGTAGTACCAGTACTGTGAAGGCAACAGCGGCTGGAAGGGGAGAAGAATTTTCCCTGTTTAGTTTGTAATCTTGTGAACAAAGGATCGAAAGTTAAGTCAAGGAAATGTAAGGGCGAGGTCGTTTCATATGTGTGAGGCTTTATAAAGGACCTACCATTTTAGGGAAGTCGTCCCACATCAGCTTCATATCGTGAAACCATGGTTTCTGAGGAAAGAGGTTCTCAATATTAATGAATACTGAGTGTTCAAGTAAATACCACAAGCACTCTACAGCACCAACAACAACAGAGTGGGAAACACTCTTTGTCCGGCATCCGACTGTCTCGAACATCACACTTCCTACTTTTCTTGACTTTGTGTTAAGCATGCAGCAGAAAAAAGATTCTCCCAGGGGTGACAACATTTATCAAAACAGACTAAATCAATACAGTTCTAGTTGTGAGTGCTAACCAGGCTGGTGTCAAAGTACTCACATCGTAAAGGACAGCCAGGCCAGCAAAGAAAGCAACAAGGTAAAAGGTAAATCTCCAACTGTAAGAGACAACATAGCAACTCAGTACATTCTGTTTTACAGAAACAATGTTTAAAAAGGTAGCACAAAGCTTTTTGGGTTAAAGAGACACACACGAGGAAAAGTGAAGAGGAGAAAAACAACTCATGAAAGCGACTGTCTTAAAGCATCAAAACCGTGGAAACGTTTTTTTGTTTTTTTTTAACAGATTACTTCAAATCATAAAGAAAAGACAAACATACAATCACATTGAGAGTTACAGCACTGACAGTCTGTCAATCTTAGATAAACTCACAGTGGGAGGAAAATTCCCTCCGACAGCTGATGGGAAACATCTGGACTACTGTCGATGTGTTTTTCAGCATTTTTTTTTTTTTTTTATAAGTGTGAATGTAAAGTGTTCTGTATCCTCCTATCTCTGCACATTCTTCTGGAAGCGTCTGTGAGTCATGCCTGCTCCCAGTACGTGGGTGTCATGGTTGAACGCCCGTATTCATTTGATGAAATCACTGTACCAGATACAGAATATTTCAATCATTTTTGCACTGCAGTTTAGCAGTGAAAAAAAATGAACCTGCGCTTGTTTAACGATCTGCTGTTTGTGCATACTGCAGAAAGTTTTCAGCACCAGTGAACACTGCAGCTGCAGAAATCAGCCAGTGAGACCATACAGCGTTTTAATTTTTTTATTGTGCTTATTAAGCGAATCTAGTTTTTTTTGTTGGCACCTGGACCCCTAGCTGCTGTCTTTCTGCTTTTGAAGTATCTTACTTTTTTTTTTACAGCACATCATGCTCTCTGCAAAACTCTGAACTGACAATGACACATACAGAACACATTTTTTTTTTTTGAAGGATTTTTTTTTTCTTCCAACATTTCCCTTATGGTTTGGAGGCACATCTTTAAACACACAGATTGGTATGAAAGATAACAGAGATAAAGGTTTGGGTTGTGCAGCTACCTCGCTTCCCGAAACTTTTTGAGCTTGTTCGGCCGCTCCTGGTTCCTCCGCCGCCTGAACCACCTCTGGACCTGTCGCACTGAAAAGTCCGTCTGTTTACATAAACTCTCTACGGAGCTCTGACGACAAAGGCAGGACAAGGACAGTGGAAATAGTCAGTACTAGCTTTGATGTTTGTCGTCTTGAAACGATGACAGCTGCACTGGTCACGTAAGAAAAATGGACGTGATGCTTCTTTCATTCTTAAAACATCTGTGCATTCTGTGATCAGTCCCAAGCTGTTCTGCTGCCAGAAGGACACACAATATGTATGAGGCAGTTCTGGTCTGCTAACGTATGCAGGATGGTTACCTGTGTGGGATGCTTTGATGTGCTGCAGAAAAAAGACTCCAAGACAGGATTTGGAGGAGCACAAACACGCTTCTTGTCCCTCACTCCCAGCAGGGAGGCGAGAGGAGTCGCTACCGTCCTGGAAGAGAGAAAAATCACACGTAAGGGAAAATATCGCTTCTGAATCATTTTATACTTCAAAAGGAAGAAACAAGAAAGGTAGTGAGGTGCATAGAAATGGACTTTTAGTCCATAGAAGTGATGAGTAACCTCTCAAATATCTGTCTGATGATCAAAAAGCAAAAGGCAATGGGTATGGTGGCCCAGAGGTCCCTTGGTTTAGGGAAGACTACATCGCCATGGTCGGTCAGATCAGCCCATCCGTGGCCTTTAGGAAACCAGATCCAGTCTGCCCAAACCAGCTCATACAGACGAGACAACATCCTGAAAACAAACAGAGAAAGGAAAAAAAATGATTTGATGGGCTTGTTTGTGTCATGTGGAAGGAAATTAAGAAGTATAAAACAAACCAAACAAAAAACAGTCAGCTCTGTGATCTGCCTTTCAGATTTTCCATTAGATCAATTTAGAAACCCACTGAGTTGTGACAGTATCCTGAGAGGAAGACGAGGAAACAGAAAGGGCTGAGAGAAAATGAGTATTGATTGGAGGTGATTAATCTCTCTGGGCATCTGCAACAGGCAACTGTATCTGGCCACTTCCTGTCACAGCTGAAAAGGGTGGGTGATGAAGAGAGGCTGCACACAATGAGGCCTTTAAAAAACCTGTTAGATTTCATGCGGAGTTCTAATCTGGACTTTAGTTGGTAATTCATTTTATCAGTGCTAAATAAAGACAACTATTACTTCAAGTCACAGGCTTGGTCTGACACAGCTCCTGTATCCAGGCCTTTCAGATGGATGCTCCTTAGTTTACTCAATAGTGAGCCGGGTAATTAAGATTTCAGATGCTTATAAAAAATGTTTTATCTTCCCTGTCAAATGGGTAGCTCATGGCATTTTAAAAGGGGCTGTGTTCATTCTCAAAGTTTGGATTCTAATAAAACTCGTGAGCATGACACAGTGAGTGATTCGGGGGGGAAGATCCAACAGTTACCATGACACAACCTTCCAAAAAAGGATGATCAACGTTAATGTTACGGAGACTGGTTGGCTAGCTGTAGTGTTGCACGCTCCATATGCAGAGGCAGCTCGGGTTGGACTCCTGCCTTCACTCTCTCTGCCCACTGTCCTCCTCTGACCTCTGTCTAAAAGGTAAACAGGCCCAAAATAGATCTTTAAAGAAAAAAAAGCACCTTTCACACAAATAAGGTTTGTACAACCTTGTCCACAAACGTTGTCCTGCTGATTCTTACGTAATTTCACAAGTTCTCAATTATTTGTAACATCTGAGCAGACAAAAGGAAATTGCACAATATACAGGCCAGTTGCCGATAATCTCTTGGGCAACATTTCGTGTGACTTTGGGTTCTTTACACCAAGTTAGTCATTCCCACTCTAACCTCTATAAACACCACGACTGAACAAATGTGAACAAATAAAAAACTCCAACAACAGCCATGCTGTGTTTATTGACAGCCATGCTGTGTTTATTGACAGCCATGCTGTGTTTATAAGAAAGAGCGCTTTTTAACTGAGGTTGCTTTGACCATAAAAGGTCCATATCTCGTAATAGAGCTGCTACTGTAAATCTGCTACTTGTGATATATGATAAATGGTTGAAGAGGAGGGTGAAAGGTTGCGGTGCAGGTGCACTGAAAGGGAGTTCCTGTGACTATCCTGCCATCTTGAAGGAGACATCCTGTGTCGTTGTGGTCTGCCCTGTTGTTCTTTGTGTCTCGTCGCGGTTGTCGTGTCACCGTCTGATTGGAGCATCAGTGGTGTGTGTGCGGCGTCGCGTGGCACCGTCGACAAACGTCCCTCCAGGGACGACGCAGTTCATTCTTATCCTTAACTACCTTCAGATTAGTTTGCACCGACTTAATAAGAAATGCAATACTGATGACCCTGTGAAACAGCAGGACAAAAGTCCACTTTACAAACTGATAGTGAGGGTTTATATGAATACTTCAAAATGTCTTTATACACTGCAAAGAAATATCAAACTGTGTTATTGCAGGTCAAACATGTTCATGTTATCCTGCAGCAGATGAATTGTATAGGCACGTGTTTTTTGTCTCTTGAACTATTTCCCAGATTGATTACAGACAATCACAGTCCATAAAGGCTCAAGTTGTTTACTTGTTGATATCCTGCCGTTGAGTTACCCGTTATCAGTACTTGATTTTACCAGAGCAAAATGAATGATTAAAAAAAAAAAAAAAAAGCCTAGCGAGAACTTCCTTACTGTCATTCTAAGCACCACAGCCTGAATGTGCTGATTCCTGCCAAGGTTCGAGGTCTTTTAGGGCCTCAAGTTGAACTCTGAATAAAGAGGAGCAACATCGGACACCCGGTCCCAAAAGCACATTCTTACTGCTTTGTTGTCAGAGTGCGGAAATGGCAACTCAATCTGCAGTTAAACAACTTAGTATGACATCATTGCTGCTGTAATTACCTCTTTAAAGAACACTGGGTCACCTGTGGACTTTAACAATGTCAGGTCAGCACACTTGGATCATCATATCGCCTCGTGTTACTGCTGCACCTTCGTCTCTGCAGTCAAAGTTTCGTGACCTCCCTCTGAAGCAAATCATTGAAGAGGGAAATTTATTCTGTTTCCTGTCCGATCCGTCGACAAGGCCTGTTTGTCTGTGGACTTTAACCCGCTATGAGCTTACTGTGAGGGCGCAGTAACTCCTGCAGGCTGCCTTTGTTAGCAGAGGAGCTTCGCTTGAACTTTAACAAGGTCTGTGTTGCATTTAAAAGGACAGGTGGCTTCAAAACCAGAGTGTTCAAACAGAAACTAACCACTCTTTAAAAAGGTTATCAGTTTGTGGGTTTAGGTCAACCTGCTGCCTTTGTACCCTCCCATGTCAGAAATCTACCACAAGCTCATGTTTACATTCAGTATTTGCTTGAATTATGAGATTGTGGTGAATACACACAGATCTATTCTGACAAAATGGGGGAAACTGGAAACAAAACCTTGGGGCGAGAAAAGTTCTCAGGTCTATGTCTAAATTCTTAAGCACATATTTGTCTGTTCCTGTAAAGGATCTGTTTCAACACATGAGAGCAAACCGGGATACATCTCCAAACTGGCAACCTCACAGGAAACCAGAGGTAACGTGTGTGCAGGTTCGACACAGTAAACCTCCCTGTGCCCTGAGGTGTTGATTTGTGCTGTTAGGGATTACAATGTTCGTTCAATGGGTGCAACTGCTGCAAGCTAAAGTAAACTTCCTAACCAAGCTAATGTTGTCAGAATTAGCATAAACTGGAACAAACAAGACAAGTAGACTGGTCTGTGCAGTTTAGCTTAAACCTTCTACAATTTCAAAAATCACATTTTGGATCCTAAGCACAAAAACGACCAACACTTGGTCACTGAACAGCCGACATGAGCAGACTTTATGAATGAATCTGTTACACAAGTGTTGTCTGTATTAAAATGACTGGAGTGTTATCCCGCATCTGTGCTTAGGTTAACTACCACTGACTTTGGCATGACTTTATCACTGAATCCAGTGCCACTCACCTAATGCTGAGTCTGAAATATTCCAAACTCCACGGAGAGTTTTTCGGAAAGAACAAAGTGCACAGGAGGAGCATCGGTGGTTAAGTGTTGCTCTTGGAGAAGTACCAAGACGAGTTAGTTCACGTCTACGTTTTCATTGTGATTCACCTTTTCCCTCTTGAAAGCTGAGCAACACCAAGCACTGCACAAAGACCAATACCTTCATAAACAACCTGGGTGCTTTCTATTTGTTTGTTATATGCAATTAATTGGTGTACCCTCCCATTCCATCATGGGCCTCTTCTACTGTCAGTGGTATCTTCAAGTGATCTGTATGCTTTAGATCTATGCATTATTTATGACATTGATTATGTTCATGGAATTATTCGTTTGTCTTAGCTCTTCCTGTATGATATCTAGGTCATCTGATCTTGAAAACAGGACGCTTCCTCTGCTCTTCATAAGATTTACGGTCTAGTTCTTTTTAAGAGGTAAAGTCATAAACCAGTGATTCGGTAATGCACTTTAATAAAGCTGAATAGCAAATAGACAATCAAACTCTGTGCGGCAGAGATAGACATTTCCAGACCCAATGTCCATTATATGGATTAGAACACATTAAAACACATCATTACTTCCTGTAATACCTATCCTGCATTGTTACTATCACACCTCCAGTTTTAAAGACTTTTCTTAAAGGGCAAAATGTCTTTGACTACATACACAAGCACAGGACTGACTATATCCTGATAATAACGTAACATTACTCCATCTGGGAGTTATGAGCAAACCCCCCCCCCCCCCCCCAAAAAAAAACAGAAAAGGGCTGAGAAGAAATAAAATACTACAAACTGGTAGACATTGCAAACAAAGCGTGATTAAAAGGACCGAGACCTTGCAAGCAATGTGTTTAGTGAGTGACACTTAAGGTAAACATAGCTCATGTTTGTTTCCAAGAAAACTCCCTGAGGCACTTTGTAAACGTTAAAGGCTCAAGCCCAGGCCATGATAACTGTGATGACACAATTAGAGCCAAGTAGTACTAGTGAGGACTTTTTGTGAACCGACACTTTGAAGAAAAGAGGCTGATGGATGTTGTTCACTTCACACTGCAAAGAAACTATTAAATACAAGTTAGTCATGTAGTTAGTCAGAAAGAAGACAAAACAATGCCTCAAATCTATGAGGAAAAACATGGAATCAGGCACTCCTGGTTCCTCTTTGATTATTGAAGAAGCCACTGTATCATTTCAACATTATAGGATCAGCTCTTCATAGGTTTGTGAGTGTCCCAGCTCTCTACGCTGTTTGCGTAGTCTCGTCGTATAGGGAGTGGTTCAGTGCGTGGCGCAAGCGGGGAGTCTCCCGGACATAGCGGCACACGGACAGTAGAGATGGAGCTTTGAACAAGTTTGGCAACACCAAACTAAGCAAACCTTTTCCACTGTGAGAGATTAAAAATAAACTCCACCTTCGACGCGTTAGAAAATCACTTAGAGCCAAACTTTCCCCCCTTGCGAACTCCTATTTACGCTTGAAAACTTTCTTTACGTTCATTTTTCCCGTAACAGGTATACATGGCAGTCTTCGGTCGGTTTTCAACTTCTGCTTTTTTTTTTAAACATGCTGTTGTTGTGCCTTGAGTGTTATACTTAACGTTTTTTTGCTCTCGCATCACGGAGCTATCACTAAACAAACATCTCCGAGATCAGGACGAACGAAGGCCTGTTAGCTAAGCTTCACTTTGATGTGAGCTAATCAACGTCTTCTAACGGCTGGATTCGACAGGGCTCCGGAGAGAGTCTGCCAGCCGAGTTTAAAAGCCTTTTCCGCGGCTAAAACGTAACATAAATCGTCATGAGAAGACGGGGCTCACATTTCTGTCTTAAAAAAATAAACAACCCATTGCGTCTCCCCGAAGAGAAGTTCTTCATTTACGGCCCTAACGTTAACCGAGCAGCGGTTTTTTTTTACAACATAAACGTTCAGCTCACTGACAGTGAACGCATCTCGCGTCATAACTTAACGGTAACTTACCTCTCTTCGCTTTCTCTGGATGTCTGCGGGGAAGTCGTGTCAAAAATGCTCTCTGTCCGGCTGTACTGCTGCTCTTCCTCTGCGTATAGAAGTTTTGGGGGATTTCATGTAGTTCTCTCCATCGACTGGACTGGACTCCTAACTTGTTGATCGTTCAATGTGTTCTGTTCTCTTGTTAACCTCGGTTTCGCCACATTCTCGGGAGGAAAAACTGTGTCGCACTTTCTCGCAAAAATCCACTTTATGAGGGGGGGAAATGACAAGTGTTTTCCCCTTTCCGTCTGATTTTTAGTTACCAAATCAGACCTCGGCTTTTTTTGGTCTGCAGTCGAGTTATTCAATTGGACGGATGTAGTGGTGGTAACATGGTAGTATGTTAAAAGTGGACCTGGCGGGGAGCAGGCTATTTAAAGTTACACGAGCCTCTTTTCTCTATGTATGAGGAGTGGTTAGTGCCACGTGAGGGATATGGCTTGTTCTTCTACTCATAAACGCTTTGACCTATTTATGGTAAAAGTAAATTTTCTTTGCTAAATATTTATGTGACTATTTTGAAAGTAAAACTGGCACTGTAGCCTAACAAATAGTGAGAGAACTATTTAAAGTCCCATGAAATCAAACCATAGATCATTAAGGTTTTTTTTAATCACTCTTAACTGGCATATTGTGACATATATCCCAGTTTTAAGGTATTTTTACCAATATTGTAAAGTGTCCTGAACTTCAAACAATGTTGTTGACTCATCACATGGGGGCCGTACAAGTCCCCTTTATTTATTTATTTATTTTTGCGTCCAATGGAAGTGTTTCTCAATGGATTACATTTCCTCCACTGCATTTAAAGGGCACTGCAAATTGACTACATCACACACTTCGCTTTTGCACCCTTCATGGTGCTTAATCCTGTTTTCTTCACTGGAGGGTTGTAGAAGTTCTTTGCCCCATTTTTGGGGGGCAACTGCATTTTTGCACAGTGGCAATTAACAAATCTGTTGAGGCCCAAAGGAATAATACAGATGGCCTGCCAATAAGCTTTTTTTTTAATTGCCAAGTTCCATTAGTAGGCTATAATTTTCAAATATAAATATGAAGAACATTAACAACCTTCTTATTTGGAAAATATAAATATAAAGAGCAATACAAACGTTAATCATTGAGTAACTTCACAAGCAGTAGGCTAATATAATTAATATGTTTATCTAATCATCACAATCTGCTCACCATTGTTTTGTTTTCTTTTTTCACTCTCGGATAAATCGTCTTTATTGTCTCTGTGAATTTCATTGTCAAACTTAGGTTTTCACAGGAATAAAAATGCAATGCATGATAACATTATTGTTAGATGGGGAGCCAAAACTAGGTTTTCCACTGTCATTGCAAACAGTCTGAGTCACTGCTGTGGTTTAATGTTTTTCAGTCCTTTGGGGAAACTGGCCCGGCGCACCACCACGCAGCACCTCTGCTTTTGCTAGGTGTTTCACTTTCAGAAGTTACAGTTTTCTGTTTTCTTGAATGTATTAGATCAACAAATACTGCATTGATTCCCATTCATACATATATTTGTTGATTCTGATTCTTCCCCCCTGCCCCAAATTGTAGCAACAGTGTTAACAGAATAATGACAGGGTATCATAAAATACTTTTTTTCTTATTCAATCCGTCTGTGTAGCACTAATCACCCTGCATACATCCATGCATGCCAAAGAGGGCCGAGGCGTGTTTGGACGCATCAGACCAACACGAAAATGCAGACACATCCCAGCTGTGGTTACTTACACCTCAGCTTTTCCTTCATCTTCAAATCTGAGCTGCATGAAATGTCATCAAAAAGTCATTGCGCTTACTTAGGTACTCGGGATATGATTTACATAATCATGATTGAATCATGATTGAATCATGATTATGTAAAAATAATGGAAATTATCTACACACTTGATAATATGATCTATTGATCATTGAACATTCAATCATGCAATCCATTAAAAACAAACAAATATTTGAATATTTTTCTCCATATGAGTCTTGCTTAGTTTGGTCTACAGGTTGAAATCTATGAAAGAATGGAGGCCAGATGTTTTCTCACTTCACTTAATACTTCTTCAGGCCTATAGAGAGCAGCAAACTCCCCCGAAACTAACACAGCTTTTGTCTGTTCTGCTGTGTGTAAATGGAAACATAACTCTCATTCAAGATTTGAATTTTATCTGTGATCGTGAAAAAGGTATTGATGCATTATATGACGAGAAGTGGACACCATTTTTTTTCTAAACCGTACTTTATTTTCTTTTAAAGACATATGTTTTAAAACAGCGATTGTAGAGAATAAATAAAGAAACATGTTTTTTTTTTAACTTCCATAGTTACATTTATGTAATTAAAAACTCTATAAGTGTGTTCATTGTCTTGAAGACAACAGGAATCCTCTTTTTTTTTTCTTAAATTAAAAAAGAAATCCTCACATCCCCCCTCCCAATCAAATTGATTACCCAATAAATTAAACGTAAAAAATCAAGATAGAAAAATTCCCAGCCCTTCCTTCCGCTATGTTAATTTGAAAAGTAGTGGCAGCAGAGAACTTTTTAATTGAAGTCTGTTTCAAACCAAGGTATGTACAGTGAGAGGAAATCCTTTTCTCGTTCAGTTTCATTACCCCATGTTTTTTAATTTACGTATAAATAATAAAACTAACTCTACATAACAATATTACCAATGGTAATCATACAGAATAGTATTTTCTTTTGCCTCTGACTGTGCACACTGGCTTTCTGTTGACGCCATGGACCACAAAATCACACTATACAGTAAACCCTGTTCAGTAGAATAACATCAGTGATATGCTTTTTCTTAACATGTAGATCTTGTTGCCGACAATAGAGTATGTACATTATATAAATGAATCCAGCTGTGGAATGATAGGAAATCTGGAGCACTTCTGATACTGCGGATGCTGACTCAGTTGAAGTTATTTGTTGCTGATATTACTGCTGTCGTGGTTGCGTTTGGCAAGCGCATGAACGTGATACTGCTTTTTGTGAAGTGTTGCTCCTGTGCTATACGGTTGGTCAAACAACCAAAAAAGGCTGGGACATCCCAAGTGGTTTCTCTTGATTGAACTCTTAGGTTTTACCTGGAAGTGAAGAAAAAGAGAAACAAAAAAAAACATAAAGAGTATTTAAAACTGAATCACAGCAATGAAACACACATACAGTATGTAAGACTTTGGAAGTGGAGTGGTGTCTGCAATACACACTGCTTGCACGGATGCCTCAGGGGAGTCTCAGAAATCAACTGGTGTCCATGCAACTCAAATAGTGACAGTCATACTGCTGCAATTGTATGCACGTTCTCAGAAAAATAGTCTGTCATCTCTTTTGGCAGGCAAATTAATTCAGAACATGCACAGTAGGAATGCTGGTGAGGATAAACTCTCCAATTCTTTTTGATAAAGAAACAATTTGGAGGTAATTCAACATTTATTCTCATGACATTCAGCATGCCATTCACCAAACTGTAGTGTTACTCCAAAACGTTTTATCTGTTAACGTGAGCTGCTGCAAACAGGGCATCTGCGTGTTCAAGAATAAATTGTTAAATAACTTTTTTTTAAGCCAGTTTATCTTCATCTAAAGTAACCTTTTGTGAAAGCACTCAATGTTGATCTCCTGACCTTCATTTATGTTAAAAAAAAAACCCTTAACAAGCGGTTTATATAAAGTAAACTCTTATATTTTGTTCAGACCCTTTTCATTGTTTTAAATTATAATTCAACCACTATTTCAAATATGCCAGGGTGAATTACATGTCTTAAAAATGTATTTATTGATATTTGATATATTGAATTGTGCAACGTTTTAAATCACTTGGAGCAAAAAAAAATACACCTTATATAAACTAAAATAAAGATATGTATATACAGTACAACTAGGTGTATGTGAAGGGGTTAAAGGGGTGTATGTGAATGTGTTAAATAAGATGTATTCATTATGTTTAGCAGATTTTAAAGTTGTAGTTAGTTTAGAGGTGGAAATACATTACATTAAGAAATTACATTTCATATGAGTAAGTATTTTCTATTTGAAATCATTTCATCCATAAGCTTTCTTTTGTTAAAACATATCTTTTGCAGCTTGTTCTCTGACCAACAGATGCCCTGTGCATGCCACACATTTTGCACTTTTTCATTAATACAAGGTTGTCTATTTTCTATTTATAATTTCATTGCTATGCATATTAATTTGTTTATTGTGTTTTGGAGTCCCAGAATTCCTACAGAGGAATGCAGTTCCTCAGCCAGCAGCACGTGTCACAGGAACCAAACAGCTTTACCCAAAACCTTCCCTATTAAGGTTAGTGTCTCAGTTGGTACAAGAACACACACATTCACTTACACATTGATCGTTTTACATCTATTTTAAACAGCACACGCCACACAGGTATGTACATGTATTCACCCTCTGGTAGTCTCACAATGTCACTGTCATTCACACATACAAAACACACAGACACACAGACGCACGGAGACAGACACACACACACACACACACGCACACACACACACACACACACACACACTATGTTTTAAATCATTAACAGGGGGCATGTTCAATACATTTTCAGTCTCACAAAAACCAAACAAAGCTCAGACACAAAGTCACTTGGAATTGAGTTACAACCAAACAAAAACCCCGCACTCACCGAAACTACCACACCAACCAACTAAACAGAGGGAGTTATGTGTAAGAATGATAATCATGACAGACAACAAAAAAATAAACTAATCAAAAACCAAAAAGTCTTAACAGAAAAAATCCTAATGTATCCATTTATTAGATGGACAGCAGGCTAATTTAGCTTAGCTTTGAAGCTTTAAGACTTAGAAAAACAGCATGTCATGATAATCAATTACTTACAGATGCTGAGGTAAAGTGACAGTTATTGATCAGTGTTTGCAAGGATTAAAAACCAGAACAAAATAATAAGAGGAAACTCACAACGCACCAAACACAGTTCATGGTCGCCACAGTAACCCGCCATGCAGTTGAGCATGGTGAATCAAGGCAACGGCCCAAAAATAAAAAAAAAATGCTAATGGCAACCATCACAGGCAAATATCGCCACAGCAACCAACACAGGCCAATTAACTTACAACGCAGTGAGAAGGAAGGGGGGAGGTTTTAGCGGTTGCTAGGCAACCGTAGCCATAGCGACGCACGTCTCCACGATATATGTATGGACGGGACGGTCTTGAGAGTGGTGTGATGTTTTTTTTTTCAGGATAAATGGCATGTGGCACAGCACAAAAACAATAAAATGAAAAAGTAAAACAAAACAAAAATTAATGAGGTACAGTATTTAGCATTCAACCCTGCGACAGAACACTGGTTAGACATAACAGTTAAAGTGAGTCAAAACACACTCCTCAAATCAAACTTTCCCTACATTATGAGCACACAAAAAAGGAGAAATATCTTCTACACACAGTATTTAAAATTGATGGTATTCTGAGAGTGCTGCCACCTCATTAAAGCTAATTTACTGTAGGGTTATTGACTTCTTTAGTTCCACATGAAAGACAGCCGTTTAAGTAGTGAGCCCCCAATTACATCCAGTCTGTCTCTTTAACTCGCAGACACATTTACAGCTGTCTATCAACCCCTCCCCGAGTCCCTGTCTCCTGGTCAATAGAGGATAACTCACCTCCTTTAGTAAGGCCTGTTGGCATCCTTGGGCCTCTTCAGCTGCACCTTCAGCCTCTTCATGCCGATCTGGAAGCCGTTCATGGCCTGGATGGCAGTCTGGGCGCTGGATGGGTTGTCAAAGCTGACAAAACCTGCAGAGAAGACAGAATGACATTCATTTGAAAAAAAGAACTTATATGTATAAAATTCTCTTGTATGATGACAGCAGCCGCGGCAGAAACTCACCAAAGCATTTACTCTGGTTTGTGGCGCGGTCGACAAAGACCTTTGCAGAGATGACGTTTCCAAAGGGCAGGAACATCTGCAATATCTCGGAGTCGGTGAACTCCTGCGGCAGGTGGTAGATGAATATGTTACAGCCCTCGGGACCTGAACACAAGTACAGGAGAGCCATGGAGATAGACATTACAAAACAAAACAAAACAGGTTAGGGAGTAACATGGATACCAGCCTCATTTAGTGAAACAACAACCAACAGCTTGTTGATAAAAGTTTTAATTTTGTATTTTAAAAAAATGGCTCCAACACCACAGCTGCCGCTAGGGACACAAAGAATATACTATAAATATCTTAAAGGCTATCTTAGTTTGCAAATACATTACAAATGACACAGGAACGAATGAAAACCAAGATATTAACAATAGTAGAAAAAACCCACAATCAAATATTGACAGAATTATCTGCAAAATGATTAACTTTGATGCGAATGTGTGATTCTTGTTAAGTGAGCAAAACGAGACGAGACCACAGGCATGTTTGTTTAAGATATCTTTATGCCAGAGTTTCCCTCGTTCTGAGTGAGGTCTCTGAGTCTACCTTCTCGTTGCTGGAGTTGCTGTGGTTGCTGAGGCTGCTGAGCCACCAGGGTTGGCTGGTGGGGAAACGGCTGTCCCACCAGGCTGTACGCAGCTGGATAGGTGGCTGATGGAGAAGGGGGGGAGAGAGAGACAGGTAAGCAGAAAGCAGGAGTGAGTTTGCAAACTAATCAGATACATTTCCTGAAAACAACATCTGACAGAGCTGCATCTCCACCCACAGATTTGAAAAAACTGGAGGAAGTTTTGCATATATATATACGATGTGTGACTCATTCTATGGAGCTGCGGGTTATTTACATTTTGTTCTACATGTGCATGTTTTGACTTTGAATGTAAATTTGTACTTAAAACATGCAGTGTCGGAAAGCAGGGGAGTGTAGTCTGGATTAACAAACAGGAAGATTATTTCAAGTAACAACAATTTCAAAATCTAACATTTTGAGATGAAATAATGTGTGAAATGTTAAGGACAGTAACTATCTTTTAAATCTGGCTTTTCATTTGAAATAATATCCAAGTGATTAATCACTGATTACCTGGTCAATATTTTGTCTTTTCATTGAACTTTTAACTGATCTGAATTAATTTTTTCTCGTCCTCTTATTGTTTTTCTCATTTGCTGTTTGTGTCTTCCTACAGTATATATGTGAGTAGGAAGGAAAGTTGCTTTACAAATAAAGTTGAGCAAACTGTAACGGAAAGGAATATTTGTAAGATTATTTTTCTGCATGTTCATCTTTAATATTTCTTCTTTAATCTCTTTTCTTCCTCAAACACAAACATGAGGCTAATTATCGGTAGCGGTGGTGGGAATGCTGATATATTGAAGATGTGTAAGAATACTGTACAGTGGGAGGCTCACCTGTATAGTGCTGCATGCCTGCATAAGCTTGCTGCAGGGGGTCCAGGACTGGACTCTGAGCTGTGGCAGAGTAAACACACCGTCACTAACTGCTATATGCACACTCAAAGAAATCATAAATGCAACTTGTGGGCAGATCAGCATGATTTGCATAACTATAATTTTGTGTTTTGGTTTTGTTTCATTTCCTCTTAATTAAACCTTGTTGTTGCTTATGAAAAAAAACAGGAAGTATCCGTGAGGAATATTTTATGACAGCTGCACATTTATTTTTCACTCTGTAGTCAAACATGATATGACTTTACCTTGATAGGCATGAACCCCGTTGGTGTACAGGGCTTCAGTTGCTGATTGGCTGTTGGGTGGAGCTTGCACTGATTGGTAGCTGTTCACTGCGATGGGTGGAGGCAGAGCAGGAACTGGTGTGGCAGTCATGGAGGGTGGAGTGCTGGTACCTGCAGGGATGTTTAATATGAATGTGTTTTACAAGATACAAAATTGAAAGCAAGACAAAGAGGTTACTATGAACACTATGTTAGTTTATTGTTTATAATAACTGCTGATTGGTCCTAAACACATTTTTGTCAAATAGTGCTGATGAGAATCTCATTAATTTTGCAGCCAGATGATCATAAATCAGAATATTTGGCAAACTCAATTTTTCCAGGTGATGAAAGCACCGGATAAAAAGTGATGCCATCACCAAAGTTATTTCAGCGTATCCTGAGGGGAACATGAATGTCTGTGCATTTGTTGTTTACAGCTTCATTAGTCTCCACCCTGAAGTTATTTCTTCAGGGTGTTTTTTTTTCTGACAAAGTATTCATCATAAGTTTATTCATCAGATGAAGAAAAAACAACAACAACTTAAAGCCTGAGGATTATTAATACAAGTTTGTCATTAATTATGAGGTAAGGTAATATTTAGTATTTAATTGAAATCAAAAGAGGTAATTTAAACCATGGGTTAAACATGGATTAGGGTACATTGTAGTGCATGTAGGCTGAAAAAAGGAAACTGCATTACTCAGATGCAAAATATGGAAATTCTAAATCCACCAGAGAGCACTCTTTCAAAACAAAGGAAAGGGATTCTTAATTAAGGAAAAAATACTAAAAAGTAAACAAGAACTCCGACTTGCTTGCCACTCTGCTGCCTTTTGCTTCTTAAAAAAAGGCTAACGCAGCTAACATCAAGACAGACAGAGAAATAAAGAAAATGTACAAAAATACATCTTTGTTATTAAGTCCTCTTAGGTCCACCTCTCCTCGTGTGTCTGTTCTCATATTTCAAGAAGAAATCTAATCAAGGCCGGCCGGGGCCAGACATCTCTGTCTCTCATTACCTGAGGAGGGGGTGATGGATGCGATCGGCGTGGCAATGATGCTGTTGGGGTTGAGGGCGGCGAGCTGCTGCATCTGAACTGCCGCCACCGTGGCAACAGGAGAGAGGTAGGCCGACTGCGCCACCAGAGCCTGCTGCTGCATCAGCTGGAGGACGGAGAGAGGGAGTGGAGTATGTTTAGGGGAATCTGTCTGGGGTTTACTACATGTATATGCTTCCTGTGAGTGCAAAGTACAGACCCATTAGAATACTTATGGACATGTTTATCTAGATTTCCTTAATTACCAAGCTCAGACAACTTAACCCCAGTCATAAAAATCGAACAGGTTTATTATAATTACAATGGCTCCAGTCTGAAGCTCATATGGGAGCCAATATATTCAACAGCCACATCTCAGCTTGTAGCAACGTCACACAGACAGAGCAACTGTACTTGGTAGATCGATTGTGTTTTTGAAGCACTCTTTAGATGCTTTATGATGTCTTAAAATCTAAATGATACGTAGTTCTAACATCATTCATCAGGGGTGACATGGTTCGATTATATCTCGCCGTATCTTCTGGGTTTTCTTTTATGCTTTGAACTGAAATGTTTATCCTCACCACAAATCAACACAATTATTACGAGCGAAAATGTTGTCATAGATTTTCAAGCATCACAAGTTGAACAATTTGTAATGAGCTGCGTCTGAAACCATTTGCAGTAAACGCTCAATTAGCAGCGACAAGAATAGTAATGTGGCTTTACTTTACGTGGCCAATTGCAATTTCTCCAGCTAAAATCACCCAGGAAGACATTAAAGCTGATTTCCTTCTTAATAACACGGCAACTCTCACAATAAAATGAAGGTTTGGTTACAAGAAAGTTAGTTTTGCACATTTTGATTCCACGCTTTGTTTCACAAGTTTTACTGCAGAAGTTTTGCTTCTGCTTCAGTGAAACATCAATTAATTCATAGCTAACAAGCTGTTTGCAACACAAACTTTTAGTTTCATGTTGACAGTTTGCTTTTCAAATCCCCTGTCGTGTTATCTGTTTTTTAAGGACTAGCAGTAAAAAAAAAAAAAAGTAGCCTCATTTACTCAAAATGTCAAAATCTTTCAAAAGTGGATTCAAAAAAGCAACAACTTCTCATCACCATTTAAATGGACACTTAGGTGCCCTTGTGAATAGCTGTGTGTTTCTCCCTTCGAAATGTGTATAGATGTGTGTGTGTGTTTGTTCCTCACAGCCTGTGTGTAGGCGTTGTAGGCCCCGAGGTGCAGGGTCATGGGACTGATGACACCCAACTGCGAGGCCACCTGCTGCATTCGCCTGAGCCCCCGCTCCTTCTCTGAATCTGCAAACTTCACCACCAGGCTGGACGAGGCGCCCTGAGGAGGAAAGAGAAAAACTCACATCCTGTCTCACACACAACTCCACCTGTCTGACACATTTCACTTTAAGTCACAGCTCTCAGGATAGTTATTATAAGAAGAATAAACGGGGGGGTGTGTCCTGGTTTTGTGGCTCTGAGATGCTAAAAACAACTTCCTTATTGTACCACCTCTCTACTAACTTTGTCTGCCTTCACATAAAACAAAAACAGCACAAAATGCAAAAATCTTTGGCTAAGATGACATTTAAGCAGTCAACTCTTCACTGGAAAAAATATTATTCACCAGAGATAAGTCCTTTTTTTAACATGTGCTGAACATACAGAATCAAAAAGACATTTCTTTCTGACTCACAGTGTAAACTAGAATCAAGAATATATACAAAATATAAAGGATAAAAATAAAAATAGAGATTAACCAAAAATACAAGATACTGTGCAATTAATGAATTTTATTTACAATAATTAAATAAAAAGTCCCAACAATATGAACTGTTAGCTCTGTGTGTGTGTGTGTGTGTGTGTGTGTGTGTGTGTGTGTGTGTGTGTGTGTGTGTGTGTGTGTGTGTGTGTGTGTGTGTGTGTGTGTGTGTGTGTGTGTGTGTGTGTAGGTGCGGAGGAGGGGGACAGAAAAAGAGAAGTGGTGACTGTTAGCTGAGTCACCCCACTGAGTGTCTAAATAACTGTAACTGGAGCATTGAAATGTGTGTATGTTTGAGTACATGTTTGACAAGTGTGTGTGTGTGTGTGTGTGTGTGTGTGTGTGTGTGTGTGTGTGTGTGTGTGTGTGTCTGTCTTTGTGTGTATGTGTGTGTTCGTCTGTCTTTGTGTGCGTGTGTAGGGAGGGACTCACAGGTAAAGTACGACTCCCATGCAGAGCGTTGATGGCGGCCTGGGCCTCTGCGTTGTTCTGGTACTTTACGAATGCGCAACCTAAAATAAATGACACACAATTAAACACAATTTCTCACCAACACACACACACATAAAACAGAAACTACTTCCCTTTAAAAACACATTAGGAGCCGTTTTAGATCTAGTGCTTCATCAGTTACTGTGGCATCATTAAACATGGTCCACATGACATTCATTGCTTCATCAATCACAGTCGGCAAACCACCAAACGCATCATTAGCCATGACCCATAAAACCTATCGCACCATTAGTCAGGCCTCGTGCAACAAACATGGAGAAATCCAGCATCTGTGTTTGAACTGTCACCGGACTTTGATTAACAGGGCAAATATCATTAGCATCGTTGTAAGCGACAATAGATATTTACATTCAAGCCATGGTGAGGTGCCCCAGGCTTAATTCTCAGGGCTTCATTAAAATACCAATAGTTCTAGTCAATGTCACTTTCTACGGTCACAATCTGGACTCCATTAGCAGGAAAATCATGTTGCAGAGATTTGAAAGCTAAAAGCAGCCTGACTCAAAGGAATTTAGTTTAAAAACGAGAAGATAATAAGGCTTTATTGGTGCATATTATTCTTCTAACTTTAACAAAAATTAAGTCCGTTTTTTATAAAATGAGATGTTAGTGCAGCTATTAATTTTTTAATCCCAAAAATGGGGCTGCATGACATCAGACTTTTCCCAATACTGAAACACATAAACATACAGAATAACCTGCAGATGTGACAGGTAAGGCTTTAATTGTGGTCTTACAACACAAGTCGAATCATCCAGATGATGTAATACTCCTCTCTCCGCCCACTTTAATATGTGCACATTCAAAACCAGAGGAAACCAATGACACGTGTGGCAATTAGCTAGATAGGTAATTGCAATGGAAGAAAAGCATCTTGAATGTATGCCATGTGGAAAATGTGTCAGTCATAGGGAGGAGGTGGATATATAATATATATAAAACATATGGACGGTAGATATACGTGGGACAATTCTGTAGTCTGTCTCCAGATATGTGTCTGGTGTGTTTTAGCCCTTTTTTTTAACCTTCTACTTCACTAGCCTGCCTCTTTATAAGTGTTTGAAAGGGATTGTGCCTGCGTAAAATAAAACAAAAGCGCAAAGTGTTCCTGTATCCTGTAATTCATACAATAATGCAGCCAATGGGTGTACACATTATGAAGACCATTAAATAAGGTAAACAAATAAAAATGCTGTTATTGGGTCATTATTCAATAGCAAAGGCCTGAGTATAAAAAGAGCAGATGTTTGAGGACACTATAGACTAGGTACTGATTATTTTCTTTCTTTGTTTTTGATCTAAATAATTTTAAAATGTCTGGTTAGTATTTTGAAAATCTTAAAAGATGATGTCACATAGAGAGTTTGAGTCTGTTTAAATATTTGATGGGTGAAATCTATTCCTCTCTCTGTGATTTGTGACTTTACCTTTGCTGGTACCGTCGGGCCCCCGGAGCACCGTGCACTCCTCTATGCTCCCAAAAGGCTCAAACATCTTTCTCACGTCGCTGTCCGTCTGCTGTTTCCCCAGCATGCCCACAAACAGCTTCCTGTCTTCTAAGGGGAAGGATATTTCCATGATGGTGGGAGGGAGAGGAAAGGAGAATGTGGATGAGATTGCAGCGTAGGGGGAAAAGTGGGAGTGAATGTATTCATGGAAGAGGTGACAAAAAAAAGGGGGGGGGGGGGGGGGGGGGGGAAGTGTCGTGTCACTGAACATGCATGACTAACAACAGATCAACAACAGCTACTGTACAAAGGATGGACGTCAGCCTGCTATTCTTCAGAGTGCCACCAGAGTGCAGTAACAAGGACATCACAACAAACAAACAGCATCTGGCGGTGACTCAAATGTTTGTCACCCTCTGTGCTGTCAGAGAAGCTGCTCCGTCTGTCCTCGCCTGTAAAGGATCAGACCAGTGTTTCTGCATGTTTGAGCCCAGTCACTACAAATCACAAACACGTTACATTCCTGCAGACTTTTCCACCAAACAGAAATGGGTTCATGGGCTGGGTTTATGGGTTGTATTTTCCCCAAACATTCATGCTGCCGTGGTATGAAAATAAACTGACAACCAAGTGTCAATCTCAGCGGGCATGTGTAGTTTTTTTTTCTGTTCGGTTAGATCTCTGCATATAAAGTATGATAATAATATGATATACAGTTAAAAAATCATCTGTATCAGACAGTACTGCCTATGTTGTATGATGTTGCGTAGAATATAAAAAGGTGGCAGCAAAATAACATGAAATGTAACAATAATTTGACGATAATTGAAAAAATAATCAAGCAGAGAAAATGTCAAATTTGGTCATTTCTTGTATGGAAAGTTTTTATTTTCACAGCGGACTATTGAAGACGGGATTTCTGATCAGGTGTCTGCAACCTAAATGTCATAGTGAGTTGGAAAAAAAAGGAACACATTGAAACGTGTATTTTACATTTCATATGATTCTTGAGTTGTTTGTCTCAGGTACTGCTTGAAATGTGTCCTCAAAACGTCAACAAACTTTTTTTTTTTTTTTTCCAGCTGTATGCACATCATAGTAAGAAACACACACAGGTGTCATTCACAACATAAACAATGACTCAGAGAATGTGACAGTGAGCACCAGGTGTACAAAACAAGGACCTGTACCTTCAGCAGCTAAGTGGCATTCAGCCATCACTTATTTGATTTCTTCCACCTCTGATGTTCGCTTTGTGAACATGAAGCACAAAGACTTTTTTTGTAATCACACCGAGCATTGACGCAACGACGGGTGCTACAACTCTATTTTGACAAAAATAAATTCTTCATCATTGAACAGCCAATGATGCAGGTGTAACATCCATTTGATGGGAAACTGGGGCATGAATGTGAAAACACAAAGAAAAGATGTTGTTAAAGTTAAATGTTATTTATCGTTCATCCTAGAAATGGAAGTGACATCAGCCAACGCCGCTTACTTCTCCTGCTATTACATATAACCACAGACGTCTTAAATTGGTTATACGTTGAAGATACATTTTACAGAAGTCTGCTTCTTAGACTTTTAAACGTGCACATGCTAAGAATGAGACTTTAAAGTCATAAATATTACGTTTTTGTAAATGAAATACTTAAATTGCTGACCGATTAGACGTCAGGCTCATTTGATAACACTGATGTACAAATCCACGGTTGTTTGAGCACGAGGCTGTTGAGCCCATTATGACATCTTCAGTGATCTCTTTGTTGTTGTCGTTGCCATGGTGACAGGAAAAGTTCATCAGCTGGTAATGTCTCGAATTTGGATGTTGTCACTTAAATCGAACAAAAAGACCTTTGCCTTGTTGCGCCCTTAGAGTTTAAAGTGTGGATTCAGGACTTAATGTTTTTTTTTATTTTTTTAAAGGTGTTTGTTTGCACTGTGGTGGCGTTGTTTGAACAGGTGCTGTGTTTCTAGGTGCAGACAGGTGTCTCTTACCCCCTCTGCTCTCGCTGTCTGCAGGCTTCACCTGGATTGGACGGTTCATCTGGAAAGAGAAGCAACGCAGCACGGTCAGTTTGAGTTCAGGATACGAGTGATGCTCATTAGCACAAGAATAGAACAGAGGGGAAATAAAATAAAGCCACTGCTGTTTTTAAACTGGAAAAGACGTGACATTAATTTCTATCAGCTTCATGTAACGTCCTTAGAAATACGATTTACGCTGTTATATTGTGTAATCGTGACATTTGTTAGCATGTTTGAATGTGAGTGTATTTGACAGGTGCTCCCACCTCCTGCAATCCCCAAACTCATTTCTCTCCTTCTTCTTTTTGTTGCCATAAATCACAGCTGACAATGATATGTGTGATTTTACAATCTCACACTCATACAGTCTCTCTCTCTCTCTCTCTCTCTCTCTCTACCACCACGTCTTTCCAACTCCCGCTCCAAAACTGCTCTAATCCCGCTGTCTATCGTTCCTTCTCCCCCTATCACACAAAACCAGGAAAAGCACACACCCACGCAGGATTGGGGAAGTGATTAGATTAAGCACACTCGCTGGCTAATCTGGATTACAGGAGCACACGGCAGTGGAATAGTGATCGAGTCGACTCTGAGACTGACAGAGTGACGGGGGACGAAATGATATGTGGCAAAGAAAAAACAAAGACTGAAAGAGAAAAGAGAGGGCACAAGGATTAGGTGACCTTTTGATAATTTACTTTCGTAAATGCCAAAATGCCTTTTTTTTTCTTTTTTCTATCCTCTATTTTTGTACTCGCCACTATTTAACAAATCCTCTTTGTAAAAATGTGCACGCATCTTTTGTCCACGCGTCTCTTTCATATGTATATGACACAAGAGAAGGCATTGAATGGAATAAAAAAGGAGACGAGAGGGCAAACATGCAAAACATGGGGATTGAGAGGGATTGAGAGGGGAAGGAGAGAGGCATATGGAGGAAAAGATGGAGGTGGGGGTTGTGTGTGTGAAGAGGAGGAGGAGGAGGAGGAGGAGGAGGAGGGAGGCTGATGTCGGTGAGGAGTCGAGGTGAGAGCAACAGAGTGACACTCTGTTAACTCTGGCTTAATGAAGGTCTTAATTATGGAGCTGGTGACATTTCAGCCAGTCACTGATCTCGTGTCACTGATTGATCTGCTGTGATCGGTCACCAGGAGACATTATTGATCGAAGTTGTGTTCACACTCCACCGCCACGGACCGCATGCACAAACACCGGTCGTCTCCACAACCAAAACACCTGCTGCAAAGAGAGGAGCACTGCGTCTCCTCTCGGAGAGCATCCAATTGATAGACCAATTAAAAGAACCATAGAGGAGCTGGAGGGGGCAAAGTCTCAGAACCATCAACCAATCAGTCAAGCAAATCTGCCCTTTCTTTCCTGCACTCACAGAATAGTAATTATTGTTTCAATTGCAGCTCAACCCGACAGAAAATCAGATTTGAATCAGTTTCAATGAAGAATCCATCAACCTGAGAGGTCCGACACACGACAATCCATCTGTTGTTTGGAGCGTTTAATAAAACAAACCGCTTCGATATCACAGGAAGAGACCATTCAATGGGTGACGTCCCCATTTTTACTGCTATATAACTCACTTCTTATGTCTCATAAACTCATGAACCGACAGCACCGAGCTCAACATATTACAGCAACCTGTGTAGAATGCAATATTTCATATATAGTTTATTCCCATGCTTCACATGGACATCAAGTCCATATTCCTACTATTTAGGCTAACTCTTTGATTTATTCTCACTCTTTATAAACATTTTTTTTCGTACTTGTGTAAATGTTAAACTTTAGACAGGATATTTTGAGTCAAATCTTGACCTTTACTTTTTTTTTTTACATACTTGTGTTTTTTTTTCCACTCACAACACAACACAGTCAGGATGCTCTTCAGATATTATATGTGCTGTTCATTCGAAGACACGTCTCATATTTTAAGAATAAATGTTACACTAATCAACGTTTTTTTAAAGTAGAAACGTTTTATAAATGTGTCCGTGGACTCATAATCAAGACTGATGGTTCAGGATACAGCCTTTTTACCGATGTCAGACGGTGAAATGAAAACATCATACAAGACGTCACATGGGTTTGAGATGTTGTCTTGTTCAAATGTTCAAATTAAGTACATAAAAAATGTTTTTGAGTGGGATCGCTTTTAGTGAAACCATACACCTAAACTCTGTTTAATAAGATACAGATAACAGGAACAGGTTTCTGTCCTCATCGTGTTTACTGAGCTGTGTTCATGCTATATGATCGCAGTATTCATACAGAGAAATACAAAATGTTCTGAACATCTCTCTATGTTTAAATAAGGTAGTGAAATATCATGGGGAATCAAAGCTGAAGCTCCATCTCCTCACAGTGTTTTAATGTGACATGTATGATTGATGCCATGTTTGACTGACGCCTGGCTCATATTTTAGAGCAGGAAAGACAAACAGTGCAGGCAGAGGTGGTGCTGCTGGAGATAAGGAGCAGCGCAGCAGATGGCTCAGGAGATTGGAATTAGAATACACAAGAGGGGGAAAAAAAACAGCGACAAGTGGAGGCCATCAAGGCTGCGCCACTTCACATCGGCACGGCAACCGGCCCCTGTCGCTGTGACGAAGGCCTTCGCTCGGCATGGCCATTGTCATGGCAACCACAACGATGAGACCCGCACATCAGGTAAACAAGGTTGCACTGAACGACATGCCGGGGAGACGGGGGGGTTCAAAATGAGGAGGACAAAAGATGCTTTTAGGTCGAGAGGGAGACAGATAGAAGGATAGGAAAGGTGAGGAGGAGGAGGAGGAGGAGAAAGGGAAGAGGAAGAGGGAGGGGGGGAAAAGGATGATGGGGGGAGCATTTGAGCCTGTTGAATGCTGGTGCTGCCTTGAGAGCAAAAGCAGAGAGAAAAATATCTCCCTCTAAGCCTGCACCACTAACATACACACTTTACTGTAATTTACTCGCTCTCTCCCTCCCCCTCCTCCTGTTGCTCCCCTACCCTTCCCTTTTCTCTCTGAGGCTTGTTTACAAAAACAGTCCCATACTGTGCACAGACAACAGTGCAAAAAAAACCTGCCTGTGTGATGAACAGCCCAAATGTGTTTTTACTATTTCATTTCTTATTCTCCCGTTGCTCGTCATCTGAAAACACACGCACCAAGATGTACGCACATATTTATTGTTCAGGCGGACACACATGATCATTCTGTCCCTGTTGGTCAAAGCGACATCCACACATAATCTTTCAGCTGTGCTTCCACGGGGGATTTCGCCAGGATTATGAGATATTAAATCCATAGATTATCCAATCAAATCACAGATCGACCCCTTTTGCTATAAAGCTTGACCCTCCCTCCTCTGAATAAACATCCAAAATCTATACACACACACACACAGAGAGGAGTGGCACACACTCTGATGCATATGACATTTCCCTTTAATAAACAGAGAATGGGATTTTAAATAGAGGATGGTTTACATTTTGAGTGAGTGAAGCGAACGGATGATGATGTTTTTCTCGCCTTTCTTTCGTGGCCAGCAGAGCAGATGATAATCTCTGTATTCGCGGCTGAAAGCAGCCGCCGTTGTTAAGTCTATATAGATTCAGACTTCAGCTGCTGCGTGTGTGCGTGTGTGTGTGTGTGTGTGTGTGTGTGTGTGTGTTGGTGTGTGTTTGTGACACATTTCTGTCCCCTGTTTTACTCTTCAATTTCAATCCTTTCTGCTTGTCCGCCCTGAAAAGCAGCCAGTCTGAATGGTAAATATATCTGCACAGACCATCTCCCCTGCTCTTTCAAGAACATTTACAGCAGGGAGGCAGAGTTGTGTGTGTGTGTAAGGGAGGGAGGGAATGCGAGGGGGGTGTTGGTGAAGGTGGGTGGGGCGGGTGGGGGTGAGAAGGGGGTTGAGGGAGAAGTGGGGGCACAAAGACAATTTTCCTTCTCCTCCCCTCCGCTCCATCACACAGTGCTGGTCACTGCATCGTGCCGGTCGCCTAGCAACCAGGCATCCCTGGTCCCCGCCGTCTCCAGGCAACGAGACCTGCGACCGTAATCAACCTGCCACCTCCCTCCTCCTCTTCCTCCTCCTCCTCCTCCTCCTCCCTGCTCCCTCCCCTCCCTCTCTGTCTCTTCTCTCTCCTGTCTATGCTGCCTTTTTAGCTCTCTCGCTCCTCCATCCATCCTTCTCCTGCTCTGTTGGAAATGCACATAAACACCAAGAAGACTTCATATTCACCCGGGGGTTGAAAAAGCACAGGTAAAAAAAAATTTAAAAAATGTGCGTATGACTCAGAAAAGAAGTAAAATGTGAAATTAAAAGACACAGATGTTGGTGAGCGTGCAAAACAGAGTCAGAACAAAAGCAGACACAGCACAGAGATGCACAGGTTAATGTTTTCCAATTCATGCACAGATACACACACACACACACACACACACACGAGTGAACAGGCGTACAAAGCATCGTAGAGAGAAACTCTGCCTTCTCCTAAATCCAGCCAGTCATTTGATCAATCCAACACAAAGACAGTGACAGAGCAACACTTGTACTGTTCAATAATCTTTCGTCAATAACCCAGCCGTCCGTGTCTAAGCTGCTGTTCAGTCCAAAGTCAAACTGATATCAAATCTGACATTTAGCCCTTTTTGCTCACGTGTCAACAAAAAAAACCCTTCAAAGTGAAAGTCAAAGAGAGAATGTATCGCAACACACAAGTTGACTCTCGATTCGACTCCTCTGACTGTTAAATATTCATGTCAAGTTTTGTTTGACTCGATTCAGTGGAGCAAGAGGGGAAAAGAAGTGAATCACAGAAACCTTTCTTCGTGTGTGTGTGTGTGTGTGTGTGTGTGTGTGTGTGTGTGTGTACAGTTAAAATCTATGAACTACTTTGCTTTTTTTTTTTCATTATTGACTTTTCACACTCAGGCATGTTTTTTTGTGCGCTTTGACTCTCTCGGCGTTCAAAGAAGTCCAATGAGTTTCGTGACATCAGCCTCTTTGAAAACAGACTGATGTCACTTGTGTGTGTTTGTCTACCACACACACACACACACACACACACACACACACACACACACACACACACACAAAAACTCAAACACTCACACACGTTCCCCTACCCCCCAAAAACACACCAGTTCTCCCTAACAGATGTCTGTATTTAAGCTGATAAACACACGTCCCCAATACACCTCCAGCCCCTCTCCACCCTCACCGCCACCCACTGTTCATTATGTCAAACTTTCATTCATCTCCTCCTCCCCTCCCCCCCCAATCCTCCCCCTTCCCCCACACTTTAATTTATCCAATTTCTCTGTGATTCACACCCATTTACCTCCTCTAAAAATCCAATCTGCATTCATCATTACAGTGGCCCCACAGTGACGTACAGAGAATGGGATGTTTTTTTTTGGCGCATCATGCCTCTATCCAACATTGATATGCATGTGTATGTAAATGAATGAACGCACACTTTACTAAAGATAGATTCATCAACTTGCTCTGAGGGACGCTAATTGCTGCCATCACCGTCCCCGCGACTTACAGACATGGAGCCTGGGGGTGTGTGTGTTTGTGTGTGTGTGTGGGGGGGGGGGGGGGGGGGAGGGGGGGGGGGGGATGCAGATACACGTGTGTGTCTGGTGTTTTTTTAGAGCCTCGTGGAACCAAGTCGGAGTGTCGACCCTGCGTGTCTTTGCCTTGTTGCTCTTAAATGTCAGTTTCCATGAACCAAATCTGAGCATCAGCTTTGACTGTATTATCCACATTTCCTGCCTTTACGCTGATTGAATGTGGCGTTCTACTTAATTGTCTGCACTGTGCGATAAAAAGCACACACTACAATTGAGAAGATTAAAAAGGTCTACAGCACTGACGGTTACACTGAAGAGTACAAACACCCGTGATACCTTTCACATGATAATGTCAATCATGTTTAGGAGCCTCAGTGAACCTCATCTTACCTTCGATGTAGTGCTTTTGGTATATTTTCAGAGCCTTGTTACATATTAAATGTCTGTTTCAACCCGTTTATCCCTTTAGTAATAATTTAACATGGCAGCAGCAGGTATTTAAAAGTCTTTTATATCTCACATGCTGAGTTCATCTGTTTCCATTTTGTGTTTCTGTCATTTTCTTTTTTTTATATCAGTTTATCCATATTCACCCTTGATGGCCATCCACACAGAGACTAAATATGCAGTCAGCATGTCTACCCTGCCAGCAGGTTTTAAAAGACTTTCAGTAGCCATGAAATATCACACAGGTTTATGTTCAGCGAATCTAAGCATTGACTTTATCTTTTGTCAAATGTCTTACCTTTGCACTATAAATCCAATATTCTCAAATTGACCTGTGTGCTCTAGGAAAGAAACTAACGTAACAAAAATAATAAGTCTATACTGCTAACAAGTATATAAAAGAGGGAGAATGTCTCACCCTAAAACATGCTCATTCTAAGCACGTTTTAAGGCCTCAATGAGTCAAATCTGATCATCAATTTTGTGATTTTGTCAACTTCACAATCTTTTCATTTATTTAAAAAAAAAGAGGGAATATAGTAAGTTAAACCATGCCATCTGGAGAATAAGTAAATGTCAAACATCTCACATGTTCATAGTCAGCAGGTTTTAGGGTCTGAGTTTTGCTTTTGTCACATTGCTTATATTTTTATGTTAAATGTCTTTTTTACATGTTCATTCTTGTGTGGTATAAACACGAAATCTAAACGTGAAAGAATGGGTTAGTCTGGCGTGCAAACATACAACATGTGCGGCTTGTTTAAAGCCTCAGTGAACCAAATCTGAGCACTTACTTTGAGCTGTCGTCACATTTTTGCAGATAATCTGAAATTGTAACTTTTTTTTTTCTCTTAAAGAAGTGAAACATTCAGTCCATCTTGAGGGATAACATGCTTATGTTCAGCATGCTTTACAGCCTCTGTGAACTAAATTCAAGTCTTCTTTGGGAGTATGTCAACAATGCTACCTGCTAGAAAAGAAAGCGTGTTACTTGTTTGAGAGCGTCACTCCACAAAAACGTATCATCTTCTTTACGTTTTTGCCAAAATTAAATGTTGTTTCAGACATGTTTCTGTTATCAAATAAAAGAGACATGAATGTATAAGACTGTTTTAATCTACAGTTTATAATAGAGTGTAAACTCCCAAAAAGTTGTCATGGTGCATGTGTTTCTAGAGCAGTACATTTGCTCAGACATTAAGGGCACAACATCGTGGCACTTCAACTTCCTATCTCACATCCTGCCTAAAAAGCCCGAGCTAAATTTAGAGTATGCATTTATTTCAGACTATTGATAAAACCCCTGTGTCTGCTCCGTCTGAGTCCTTATGGCTGAGTAAATGTCAGGCTTAGTCAGATGTTCCACTCAAAGAGGGCTCTTTCCTCTCGTATGGACAGCTTAAACACAGAAGGCCTTGCAGCTCAGACTTTACTCCCTCCCACACACACACACACACACACACACACACACACACACACACACACACAGCAGATAGTGAAACGTGAGAGAAGCGGATAATAAAACCAACAACTACCACCCATCCATCCATATCTTCTGATGTGTACTCTCCACGGAAAAACACAAAAGCCAACACACACACATACGCGCGCGCACACACACACACACACACACACACACACACACACACACACACACACACACACACACACACACACACACACACACACACACACACACACACACACACACACACACACACAGCCTTCAATAAACTGTGTTAGTGCGAACACCTGCCCTCCCTTCCCCCGCTGCTCATGCTAATATACACCAAACACACAGCCACTTTCTCACTGGGGCACAGTTGCACTATTTATTGCATTTAAAATTAACGATGAGCTATTGTGGAAAATAATAACTTGAGTGTGCGCTGGTGAGGATGGGCATTAATGTGAGTCTTTTGTCAGGCAGGTTCAAGCTGGGGCAGTGTTTCCCAAGCTTTGTTCCCCAGATATATCTTAGTCTGGGACCCCCAAGGACCCCAATCAAAAAAACAACTTTCAATTAACATAAACAATAAATAGTTTATGTTAATAAAATCCCAACAGAATAGATCTACACAAACTTGTTTTTTTGTAAAAACTATCCAGTAAGTTTTCTATCATGATTTTAGTTCGTATGTGCACATTCAATTTTGACAGCCTCAGAGTATATGAAGCCCCAGCACACCCGACCCTTGAGATCTTGTGGGGGCTCTCAGGACCCAAGTTTAGGAGCCAATGAGCTAGAGGACTGCAATCCACTTTTATTTTCCATTTTTGACTAGATTTAGGAAAAGTTTGACAGCTGGCTGAAAAAAAAACTATTTGGTTTTTCCAACGGAATAAAATGTCAAGCTAGATACAGCTTTCAAGTTTTTACGCTTCATATGAGGCTGTTAGCGCCATGGTATTAAGCACTTAGCGCCCTGTTAGCTTAGCTTAGTTTTGGAAACAGCTAGCATGATTCTTAAACGACCGAAGCCCGAAGCAGACTTACATCAAACCATTGTATTTTAATCTGTTTTCTCTCAACATATGCATCCAGTTATGTCGCTATAAAAACTTTGGTTTTACCAAGATAACAAGTTATATATCTCAAAACTTGAGAAACCAGCAGAAATTGACCCATTAGCCTATTTCAGAATATTTAAAAATGTTGTTATCCTGATTTATTTATTGGTGCATGTTAGCTCTGGGCTTCTGTATAAGACCTCTTAAGGTTAACCTGTTAAAAAGGAGTGATGAGTGAAAATCTGTATAGGGGGTTAAAGCTGGTGGACGTTTTGAAGAAAGTCATATCAGCAACTTCAGATTGTGTGCTATTTTGCTGGCAGTATCTTTATATATGCAAGACGAATCTGATTGAATTTGTATTGATCTTTTCCTCAAACACTCACATGGCCAAAATGTTAAATCCACTTACTATTTATAAAGAGCATCTGTCGATTTTCTTGCTCCCTTATAATACAAGAAAGTCATCAAAGACCAAAGACAGGTGAAAACATTTAGCTCTGGAGCTAAATGGAGATAATTTCCATATTTTAAATAGACATTCAAAAGAAAATGTCCTTCTGCTGTGTCGCTCCAGGTTGTTTTAATGCTTCAATATGGTTGAATATCCATTCTTGGAATTCAACATGATATGTCTAATTTTTTTTGTTATTTCACTTCCAAATAGAGTGAATAATGAATAAAGGTTTTTCCCCTTTTCCTGAAGTGTGCCTTGATTTTCCCCCTTTTGAAATACATGAGTGACACACCGAACACAAAGTATCCTTAAAGGTACCTGTTACATCCTTCTCCCTCATAGCTTCAGGTTGCCATTTTCAAAGCTAAGTATAGTGAGCTTATTTGCAGTAAATGTGAAGGCTGAGACGAAGTTAAAAACAAAAAAAATGAAAGAAAGAAAAAAGCAGTAAAATAGTCAGTTGTTCATCCTTGCCACTGACGGCGCTGCTGCTGGAAGAACAAAAGATGTTTCACCAGGGATACCACAGAGAACATCATGTACCAAACTCAGATGGATAGAAATACGGTGGAAAAAAAATAGGGATAACGTTTTTTTAATTTAGTTATTAATTCTAAAAGTAGATGCTGACTCATTTATTTTTGATAATGGTAAATAACGACAGGTTTGTTGATCTTTAACAAGCAAATGCAACACCATTCAGCTCATAGGAAGTTATTTATTTATAGCTGGTGGAATACAGGTTAGTTTCAGGAGTTTGGTGTGTAAAATGGCTTTTCTACTGTGCCTTAAGTGGGTGTTATTGACTCTACGTCGCTAACAATACCAGACTTGGCCAGACGTACAAGCCAGAGATAAAGAGATAAGAACAGGGAGGACAAGAGTACAAGATGTCCAAGTAGGGTTGAACCAGAGAGCGAGCTCAGGAGTGAGTCTTTTTCTCTCCAATCCTCCATTTCCACACTTCTTCTCACAGTGGATATGGCTTATTGCTACTCCATTCTCTCACTTTCTATCCTCGCTCTAAGCTGAATGTGCTTTTGACACTCTTCCTCCCCCTCTCACTTTAGAGACGGACTCTCTCACCTGAAATTAAACACAAGGCCAGGTGCCGCTCTCAAACAACCATCTGTTCGTCCCTGCCTGACTTCTTTCTCCATTTTGTTCTTTTCTTTTCACTTGTTAGCACAGAGAATAATATCTGTATAATAGCATGGAGAAGGGGAAAAAAGGCTTAAGAACAACTCTTACTTTCCAGAGAGGTGAAATGCTTAAAAAAAAAAAAAAAAAAAAAAAAAGCAGTGCCTAGTGTTAATGACATCATTCAGCTTTCTCTTCTTTCAGGTGTGCTTTCATTCTCTCCCCTCAGTCCTATAATTGCTTTCATGTTACTTCTTTTGTATCGCCTCAGCCATGAGATGCCAAAGTTAATTATTCTTTGGCAGTGCAGGTGCAATTAGATGACAATTACACCACAGCTGGTTGCAGGGGTGGAAAGCATTTCTTGTCCATGTGGGCGTGAACCGAGATAATAAGATGTTTTTTTGTCTTCTGGGGGGGGGGGGGGGGGGGGGGATTCAGGAAGCATTGAGGGGTGGAGGGGAGGGGGGTTAGCTTGGTCCACACGGCTTAGAGGTAAGAGCTTGTGGAGCCACAGGGGTAGAAACACAAGGGGAGAAGAGGGTTTTAACCATGGGGGCATCAGGCCCTGCTGAGCCGCTCCGAAAGGTCAAGAAGGTTACGCTACTGTCATGCTAACAATTGGATTTCTTTTGTTGCCACCCTAATACCAGTCTGCTCCATCAAAACCGACTCCACGGCCAACAGTAACCCCCCACTTGCCTTTACAACCATGTTCTCATGCTGAATAATCAATAACCTGGTCTGCAACTATTCTATAGATGGGGAACAAAGTCAAATTACATGCTGCAGCCAACTACTCGCTTGTGTCGTCAACTTACGGTTTCAGCTAAGGATCTTTCTTAAACCAATGAACCGTGTTTTCTCCAAAATTTTGAGAAATGCAGAAGAGTCCAAGCTGAAACCAAATGCCACTTTATGTACTACAAACAACCTAAAACAGAATACAAAAACAAACAATGAATTCACATTTTTGAGAAGCTGGAACAAGAGAACGTTTTGTGTTTTAGCTTCAAATTAAATGAATTAAATGCGACACAAAGGAATGGTGCTTGTGTCTGCCCGAGGGTTTTGACAAAGGATTATTTTCTTCACTTAATGAACTGAGTTGTCTAAAAAATGTCGTAAAATTTAGCAAAATGCTTCTAAGTAGAAGTTTAATCATTTCTCGCGTTTGTTTTTTTCCAAACGAAAAGCTTTTAAAATCAAAAAATATTTGGTTTATTGTCACAAAGGACAAAGAAAGAATGGCAGGAAATCTCAGGGTCTTGAGGTTTATAAAACTGTGGTTCACATTGTAAAGTGCAAAAACATTATTCTACAGTTACAGTTAAACGAACACCAAAAAACAACACAGTGTGAATATTACTTGGTTTTCTTAGTCTTATTAATTTATTTGGGTTTGGGTTTTAGATTTAGATAGGTTTGTTAGTGCCTGTGAATTGCAACAGGCCTTTCCCCCTCTACTTTTACGCTCATTAAGACGAAAAGAAAGACAGATTTAACAAAATAGAAAACGATCACGAGGCACAGCCCTATACATTCCCTATTGTCTTCACTCCTCCTTCAGAAACTCTGGTCACGAGCTGCCATTCACCGATGATGAATGATGTAGATTTCAACAAAAATAACCAAAAGGAAACAGGGGTAAAGCCTTGTTAGTAAAAGAGGAAGCAGCAGCGAGGCTGGGAGCGCACACTGTCTCAGTAATTCCTCGCCTTGTCGCCTTGTCTCTCATATAGCGGGTTATTATAGAGACGTGGCTGTCATGTCATATTTAGCCCTGGAAATGTCATTTGGCAGCACACCTGCTGCCTGGCTATGCTAATAAAGCTAGGTTTAACTTTGATTAGAATTCAGAAGGAGAGATGGATGGAGAGAGGGGAGGAGAGGGGAGGGGAGGGGGGAGACAGAGAAGGAGAGACAGAGAGGAAAAGAAACATCAGAGAGAATAAGAACTAGCAAAGTCACTCCAGCAGCGAGCCTCATAGCTGTCTGTTTGGACCTGTGACATGTTGCAGGATGACTCATGCCTTCACTGGATGGATATGTCTGGATGCATCACATATGAAACATAAGAGGGAGAGCAGCCTCTGACCTTTATTCCAGCGTATCAGCTGAAGGGGGGAGACAGGCCCCGCTTGTCAAACTCGGTTAATTTTCTTGTGTCACTGTGTGTTCCCGTGCGTTCACATCGCCTAGCATGCCAGTTATTATGCTCCTGTTGTGTATATATAGAATATGAGCTGCTGAGGATGTTGGAAAAAAAAACCCACACAGCCACACACTCACCCCTGGTAGTGTCTTCTGCTCGTGCAGTGCATTCTGGGCTTTGAGGGCAGATTCACGTGCACAATATGTCAGGAAGGCACATCCTGGAGACAAAGACAAAGAGGAGAAATTAGATCTGTACAATGTGAGGATGTGAAATAATGTTCATGTGCGACAAATAAACAACATACATACATGCTATAACGTATCTCTCCTCACTCCAAAATAAATCCAATAAGCTTTTTTTTTACCAATAAATTGGCCCCATTTAATCTGAGGATAGCTAGGACCACGCTTATTAAGCTTCACCTGACTGCATCAAAATAATATCAAATGGCAATTAAAGCCAGGGCTCCATCCAATCTGTAAAGTGTACACATAATGAGTAATAAAAAAAAAATGTTGCTTGTTTACATGTTTTTCTTATTGATTGCAATAAATCCAGACTTTTGCTGTCTTTTGCAAAAGCTCATAAAAATGAAATTGTGAATAATTGCTAAGCCCCAGAAGAAATTCAGCAAACTATAATAAGTATATGTGTCATAAATGTTTATTTATATTCTTTAATACTGTCAGATTGGCAATACTAGGTTATTTTTTAATCATCTTAATTGGCCATGTGCCCTGAGTGCCTGCAGGCAGAAACATACTGCAGGAGGTTATTGTCCCAGTACAAATTTGCTGTTTGATGTGAGTGTTTTATTTTACAGTTTTAGGTCAGCATATGTTCAAAGTGTCCAAATCATGCCTCACAATTTGCCAGGTGTTTTAATCTGCTCGAAAAAGAAAAAAACAAAATAAAACCAGTGAAGAGCCATGATGATGGTTAGATCTCCTCCCTGAAGCAGCAGTGGAGATCTATGGGATTAATAACTCATATTACCTGGAGACTATTCAGACACGAGCAGTCTGAGGGAGTATTTAATATCACGCTGGTCAAACTAAATGTATGCAATCCCACATAATAGAGAAAGGCCTTCATTAACCTTTTGGGCTCCTGCGAATCATGAATATTTAAATGTATGCAGAATAGGTGTTAGCGCACTGATAGCACCTGGCCTATACGTCTCCCAAATGACGGATGGTTTATGCAAAAGCCCTTGTTTTCAGCACTCAGATTTGTATTTGAAATGACAGGGAGGATCTTCATTTAGCTCGGATGTCTTTAAAAGCAGCTTCAGCCCCATCTGTCAAACAGGAATCTGAATGTGTAGAGACGTCAGTTCCAAAAAATGGAAAGCATGTTCGCAGTTTGACGAACAGTGGTAGTGCTGGGTGACACTGGCACCACACATTGACGATATCACCACAGGAGCTCAATTATGAGCTGACAAAATACTTAAACAGAGATTGATCTTACAACTACTGCTTTTTGGTCATGACAATTTGGTGGAAAGCGGAATGTGCTCTGCAACATTTTATTCTAAAATAAAATGTTTACACTTTTTCAAACTAACATTCCAGTAATGCAAATCAAACAAGTTCCAAACAATCTCTGCTTTTTGAAAGGGAGACAAAGTCCCTTCTCTTTCTCTTTCTACAACATGTTGTTTATATAACATGCTTGAGATCTGAATTTAAAGGCAGGGGAGGTAATTTTCGAAAACTAGCATGATTTTGAAAGTATCATTTTGTCCGTTGTCCATATTCACCCGCCCCCTCCCCTCTGTGCTCCCTCAAAAGCCACGCCCCTCACTTACATGCACTAGCGCCATTGGTCCAGAAGCAGATTTCAGCTCATTGATTGGTTTATAAAACACGTACCGAGTGCCGACATAGGTCGAAGTTTTTTCATGTTTACAACTGCAACAGATGATAGATTTTTTTTTTGTTTCTTTATAGGAGCACATAAATTATTAATTACTGTCAGGAACTAAAGACAATTTCAACCAAAATCCCAAAAACTGAATCTGGAGAAATGTACCTACCCTGCCTTTAAGTACATATATAAATGTATATGCTACAATTAGCTCCCTATTTATTTATTCGTTAATTAAAGCTACTGTGAGGAACTTTCAGTCTGTACTGATTTGGGCGCCCCCTGTGGACAAAGTGGTACCTGTTTTCACTTTGCTGGTTTGTCCAGTATATGGGCGAGTCGTCATTACATAAAATGTAATCCTTACCTTTTTAGTGAAGCGACTTATTTCATAAGACACCCAACCTGTAACAGTGGTTCAGATATAAAAAATGACTAACTAGAAATCATCAATCTAGTCACTAATGGTCAGTTTGCTTTTGTGGGGCAAATAGAGGCCTCAATTTTAATGTACTTTGTTTCATAGTTAAAACTAATCACAGGAGTTTTTAAGCATTAAAATAGTGGCTGATTTTCTGTAAATACTCATTCAAGTGTCATTCAATTTACGTCACTGATATGGCCTACACATTGTACATTTCAGTCAAATAAGCATTATAAGAGGTTTTTATTTTTACTTGACAGTTTTAAATAATCTTTTACATTGGCATCATGTGTGTAATTCATGGCACTATTGGACAATTACAACTGTTAATACTATTGACTATCATACAAATCATATCGAGATTATGGTCCCAAAAAGGGGCGGGACTTTGCCTCTCTATTGTAGTTTTCAGAAGCGACCATAATAGGAAACCTCCCAGAATGCACTCGGTGTCTGACGAACATTATTCGTCTTTATTTTTTCTGTTTGACACCATATTGTACAATACTTCCTTGTGTTTTCAGATTCCAATCATCATTAAGCTTCCTGGTGTGAGTGTATATTGATTATGGTTTAAGAGAGCTTTAGCCATTAATCTAAGAAACTCCTCTTCTTGTCCTCAGCCAGGATGCTGAACTTTAGAAAGATTTAATGAGCAGTCGTTAGATGTCAAAAGAAAATGTATTACCTTTTAGAATTGAAATTAAAAACAGTTTGACAAATTCTACTCAAATTGTTTGCTTTGAAAACAACATTTCTGTGAGGTGAGTGGGATATACAGTAGTTGGTTCAACCTGAAAACATCTAGTGTGATCATCATTCTTTTTATTCAAGTCATGGCTGATTAATTTTAGTCTTTCATTAAAATATGAGGATTGAAAGTTTATTACCAGCTGTAAATCAGACTTTGGTCTAAGATTAAGGCAGCTGGTCTTCAGGCTTTGGCTGAATGAGGGTCCTTAGAGGTTCCAGAGAGACAACAGCAAATTGAGGAACACTTTAACCTCAGACATGTTCAGAGAGAATGACATCTTGTCTAGAGGACATCATGAAAACTTTGACTATTTTGACCTCCCTAAGACATGAGCACATCACTTGGGAGTTATTGGTCCTTCCTCACCTTTATGCATCCCTGTGTATTTGTCCTTTATCACCGTCAGCTCATAGATCTTCCCAAACTGCTCAAAAATGGGCTTTAGGTCCTTCTCCTCCAGGTTTCGGGGTATCTGCCCGATGAAGAGCTTGATTGCGTCAGGCTCCTTCATTGAGAAGTCTGGAGAGGAATAAAAAAGAACCACAAACACACACACACACACACACACACACACACACACACACAGTGGAGGAGGCGGTCAGGAGGAGCAGACAGGAGCCTGCCTGCCTGCGGGGCTTAAATTCACACTGCACAGGAGGTGCAAACAGGAGGCCGGGGATGGAGGTGCAGATGGGAGGCTGAAATAATTATATTTCTCACACCCTCTGAGACATGCAAGTGCTTCTCTGGTGGTACATTTTAGGTTGTTTGGGGGGGGGGTGGTTATCACAAAAATCAAAATAAAATATATAAGTAAATGTTTAATTTGAAGGTAAAGATATATATTCATGTATAAATACTCTAAATTAGTGTTAACTCTGTCAGCAGATTGTTCACTAACACAGATTTATTAATAGAGATTTCTATGTGGAAATTGTACTAAACCTAGTGATGATATTTTGTTTAAAATGGGTTTATTCACTGGCATCACATCGACAATCCCATGTCATTATCAAAAGTTTGATTTACATAAAGAGGAAAAAGGCTGTTCTTTATTTTTTATCACCGAAAATGTGATTTAAATACTTTTATTTGTTGTTAGTGAATGAGCATTTAGGATCATTGGCAGCTATAAACCAAACACATCTCTTACCGAAATAAAACTGATTTTAAAAAACATGCATGTGATATTGTAGTAAATAGTAAGCATGTACACTCCTCCCTTGCTCTGATTTCGGTCGAGGCCGCCTATTTTCATCCAGAAACATGACAGCGTATCCTCTCGGTTTGTCAACACAGCTGGAGACCTGAGCTCTCTTTGTCAAGACGTGTGTGACAAAAACAATGACGAGAACGTGATTTTACATACACACACACAAACGCAAACAGTATAAAGAGAAAAAAAAAATACTTATTTAAAAAAAAAAACATACCTGTGGTGCTGCTCGTGGCAAAGAATCGGCGTGATCGAAAGCTGGCTGCCTTTTCTTCTTCCCGCCGCTGTTGTTTTAATATTGACGCTCAATTATTCAGTTCATTTGTGTGCTCGAGCGTCTTTGAAATCCTGTAACAAGTTAGGCCTTTAAGACAGAAGTAACATCCAGCCACGGTCCTTTATTCGGCATGAGCGTGTTTTCTAGCTCTGCCTGTTGTTTCCTGCCCTTTCCTGAAAGACGCGATGTTTTTCTTTATCACCTCGTATAAAAATAAACAAAATCTCCCCCTGGCTTTGCTGAATGAAGAGTGTTTTGATGGATGAATTTAGGCTTCCTTCAGTAGACCGTAGGGAATTGGCAGTCTGGTTGCTTGTCCTCTCCTCTTCCCTCTCTCCCACTGACTATGTGTGAGTGTGTGTATGCGTGCGTGTGTGTGTGTGTGTGTCTACTCCTTTGACGTCGTAAGCCGGTGTCTCCCTCCCTGTCCATCTCAGCTCCACCCCTCCTCCCTTGGGCTGTACGAGCCGTGATGTCTGCTGCCAGGGACCGTCGCTAACTTACCAGCTCCGTGAAAGGCGTGCAAGAGGAGGAAGGGGAGCGAGAACACAGCACAACACAAAATAAAAGCTGCAGAGTAGTAACAAATGTCCTGATTGGAGCTGGATTGCTTTATGTCATCAACGTTTAACTCACAAAAGGGATTGTTGACTTATTTGCAACTTTACCTTTTTAATGTAACATGATAACTAGCCAATAACTACAAACTATAATACACCATTACATTTCCAGTCTCTACTTGTGCTAAAACTAGCTAAAATACTGGACGGCTACAAAATACAAGATGAGCCAATGAATCAAGAACGCAGGTTTGATAGGAGCTGTTTGAACCTATGTTATAAAGGCAAATAAATGTTACAGAACAATGCTGAGGCAGAGGCTATGTGCCTACTAAAACAAGTCGTCATACCCCTATAAGCCAAAAATAATAATTTATTTTCTTTATGCATTTTGACAGTGAAATGAATAGGCCTACCTCTGTTTGTTTGGAAAAAGACGATTGATGGCTTATCACAGTTAAGAGAAACACATGTTGCCATTTAGCATTCATTTTCTGAATCAATTAACCGCGATTCAATAATTACTGTAAGTTAAACATAAAGCAATGCATAAATAGGGTGGTAAAGAGAGTTGGATGTCTAATATTGCAGGGCTCTGTATTATTTTTGTTTTATCTGGATTTAGTAAAAATCAGACAGTCCCTGACATCAATGGATGCAAATCCGCCTTTTGTTCTCGACGTGGAGCTGGCCACGGTGCTGAAATCGGTCTCTATAACTCGTGACTTTATCATCATGGTTATAATATTCCCTTCTTGAATGAATGCGGGAAAACACGTTTTAATAAGTGAAAAAAGGGGGCGTAATTCTCGCAGGGAAACACAAAGGCGCGCGCACGTATACACACACACACACACACACACACACATACACACACACACACACACACACACACACACACACACACGCACACGCCCTCTCTGAAATCTGGACAGCATGTAAACAATGAGCCCTCATGACAGCAGGCTGCTGCACACACCCGACGACACTTCAAAGGAGTCACGATGTGGACCAAAGCAACGGCTGCAACATTACAGTACATTTTCTAAACACAGTGCAGCTCTGTCTCTGCCTGCTCCGTTAAATCCTTTATTCCCAGCAGCAGAATCTCTCCTCGGCTTGTCTCTGATGTTAAGACTGCCATCTGCCATCAGTCACTAAATCCTATTTCCGCCCTTCAACCCCGATATATAAGCCCAGAGTGCAAGCGAGGCCAACGCTGACTTCATCTGGCTTTGATCAGGTATAAATGACTGAAAATTTAAAAAAAAAAAAAAAAAAAAAAACCTCATCTGTGCAAAACAACAAAACCGTGATTCGTGCGGCTATTAAACTGTACTGTGTTTTTAATTTTTTTTTTTTATTTAAGTGTAGCTGAACAACAACGACATCTGGTGACCAGTTTCAAAAGCTTTCCAAAGGTTCTCTTTAAATATACTTGACTTTTAATTTAACTCACTGCAATGTATCTGTAGGCTACGTTTTAAGAGAATTACGCTGACAGATCATTTAGCTTTAAGTAGTATAATGTGTTAGTAGATTATAAATTAAAGTTTCGCTTCAATTTCAGAAAAAACCCCTTCATATTTCAAAAGTAAAATGACATCTTGTTATTGTGCCACATTTTACTTTACCTTCTGATAATATTTGTCTCAATGAGTTAAGACTGGATATACCCACTGTTAGTAAGAACAATCTCTATCTGCCCGATATCCTCAGATATCCTTATATCCTACCAGAAACACAAAGTGAAAAGAAAATCTATTTGGTTCTGCAAGAGTTTAAACTTATTCTTTTTTTTCGAGGAAGATAATACAATTGGTGCTGCAACACTCGCAGCACCAAGTAGATTAGATTAAGTAAAGATAAAGTAATACGCATTATCTAGGAGTTATGGACTAAATTTATCTGACATGAGCGTGATTTAAAAACAAGTGTCTTCAATTAAAAGTGTAATTTCTTTAGCAAGAAAACATTAATTTTACTATGGCTGTAAAATCATTTAATGCAACCTCGCTCACATATGGAGTGATAATTCCTTCTTTTTTTTTAACAGAACTAAAACAATGTTTTAAGTCAAAAAGTCCCAGGGTTTTACCAAATGCTCAAGAAAACATGTAGAGGAAATGATACAGATGCACAGTTAAATAAATGATGACAAAACAGTTTATTTCTATTTGAACAATACAACTTTATTTCCTTAAAAACATGCAGTAAATAGATTTTGAAAGGAAAGTACAAGGTTTAATCCTGGCTGTATTTACTCACATGTGGTCGCTCTGCATGTCCAACCTTTTTCTACTGCTCCTTCCAAACAAAAATCTGTAAACACACAAACAGAGAGAAAATGTGTCATTATTTTAATTTGCTCCCAGCTTTGTATCGATTGTTTTGATTTCCTGCTGGTGCCAGCCAGTGTCTGATGTTTTTAACAGGAGACTTACTCATCAGCTGCTGCTGCACAGCACTGAAGTCAGACCATGAAGAGGAGTTTCTGTCACTGCTAGCTGAGCAGGATTTAAAGAGGTCTCCCCATCACATCAGCAGACACATCAAAGTGTGGCTCCGGATCCCTGAGGAGGATAACAGGAGGGAGGAGAGGATGAAAGAGGAATTAGGTTAGAATTCAAGGCATATCATATTATTTATTCCATTTAAAAGGGAAAATGTATAATAATAATGTTCAATGTGCCAAATGTATCCAAATCAATAGTATTCATGAAACATTCAGGGCAGAAAAAATAATAACTCAATGTGGGTAAAGTATTTAACAAACTCCACAATCTGTCTTTTTGTGCTCGTCTCGAAAAAGCAGACTAATTCAGTAATTGTGGGACGATCTACTGACACCTGGCGACGGTGTGCACACCTGTGCTGCTCTGTTTGTTCATAAAAGTGACGTTCACTATTTGGCAACGATACGCGCGTAATTAATAAAACGCCCTACTTTATTACGCCGAAAATACGTTTATACGCTGATTGACATTAATTATTGGCTTCACTTCTCTTCATGTCTAATGTTGCCTGGACAAAATCGAAACTTAATTCTCCTGCAAAGAAGGCTGCTTGATTCATGATTAAAGGACGTCTTAATTAGAAGTGGATCCATAAATGTGTGATTAGGTCCTTTGCAGCGGTGATTAAACGAAGTACTCCGATCCCTTAAATAAAACTACAAATCAAAGTGTATCCTTAAAATCCTCACTAAAGCAAAAGTTCGACTTCCACAATCAAAACGGCCTATTGTTGATAAAACGGAGTCTGTACTAATTTAACTATCATACGAGAGGTTTTAGATAAATATTACACCTGCTGTTATGCGTTTGTTACAACAGTGGACGTTTTAAGCTTGAGCTCATTTTGACCTACACTGTTGGGTCGCTGTTGTTTTTACTAAAAAGCAATGCACCAACTTCTACAGGATCATGTGCTATAAAAAACGACTCTTGGATTTGTGACAAAGCAAAAAATGACATAGTATCTTAAATAAGCGCTTAGATATAGTGCTTGAGTGGATTTACATATCTGCAACAACTTCATTCTCCAAAAAAGTACATTGTAGGAGTACGAGTATAATCTTTTATTGGCTAATCTGGTCACTAATATTCGAGAACTCCATAAAACATTCTATTTGAACAATGCTCTTTTATGTAGCAGTTAACATGAATTTGATATTTTACAATTTATCAGAAACGTTTTCAAAGAATCATTCCTTAATCAAGTAGGTGTTTAAACTCTGTAATCCTCTGATCACTCTCGTTGGTTTTAATGACATGTTTTCTTCCTACAATAAAATCTGCAGTGGAGTCATTTTGGCCTCAAATAGAGCTGCTCTGCTCTTCCATTGAAGAGTGAGGGACATTTGAGGGGTCTGTTCAGAGGCCAGGAAGGAAACAAATGTTTTTTTACAGCAGAACAGGGGAGACAGGTTTACGCTTTGACGAATATTTGCAGAGGAAGTCAAGCCTAAAAAACGATTTGTTGGATGGATTTGTTAGTTAGAACCGTAACAGGTAAAATACAAAAGCTTAACTTGTGTTACATGTTGATTTAGTGGAACATGAATTTAATTAGAACTCAATTTAAAGGCCACATGTAAAAGGTTTGTCTAACTGTTAAGCCGTTTCCAGGAGAGGTAGTCTAAATAGGTGAATCACGAGTCTCCTCTAAACTCAACCGTGGAGTATTAGGGGAAAATAGAGACTTTTAGAGTTTGCTTCATTCACTGTCGTCTGTGGAAACCGATGGAAATCTACGACATAATAAATGACAAATCAAACAATACAGTGACACGTCAGAACATAAAGTCCACACAGGCTAGAGTGCAATCTACACTTTTGAAATCTTTTCAGAGACTTGTGAGACCCTACAGAATTTAACAGAATGGATTTTGCACTGTAACAACTATTCAAGACTTTTAAAGTAAACTGAACAGGAGATTCCTTTCAACTAAATCACTTTTTGCATATCAAAATGGGTAACTGTTGTCCTTCATAGAAAGGTTCAATTCTGTAACATACATTAAGTTTTGTGATGAAACAAAGCAGAACTATTTGGACATACAAGAATGTTTTAGTTGAGGCACACTGAGATGTGACGCACGGACAATCACTAACTGTTTAGGGCGTTTGTGCTCATGTCCACGTGATCAGAGGAAAGAGGAAAAACAACACACACATTTTAGAACTCAGATTTTATTAGACAGTACAAGTAAAACGAAACTGAAGACGAGTTTCTTCATCCCCTCCAAAAAATGCACTTCTTCTGCGGCGGTGTTGGGAGGCTGAAAAAAAATGACTCTCAACGCCTCTTCCTTCTTTTTCAATTGAGCCGCTCTGCTTCAAGGAACTTAACGAGACGGAAAACTATCGCCGGAGGAATACTGCGCACTAACAGAGAGCTTCGCTTCACATATAGAACATTCGGAGTTGGAACAACGAAAAATTAATTACCATAAAATATGCTACCTCGGAACATAAACTCTATGACATACACTCTGTTCTTCCTGCTCAAAGGGAGAAAGCAAATCAATGTTTTAGCAGGAGTTACTGAGGTCCTGCTGATATGGAAGAAAAGCAGTAAAAACTGCTCACGGAGAAACTAAATAACAGCAGAAAGGTTGGCTAGACTACATTCTTTTGTTACTCTTAGCAAAAATAATCTTCCAAGTCAAATTCTCGGACATAATGACTTAAACTTTGACCTCATGCACACAAGCACTTTGACCTGTGTCGAACTGAATCTCATCAAATTATTTAATGCAATGCTTCACACTCGAGCAAATAACACGAAAAGTGAATTATATATATATATATCCACCTCTTATTTTCTTTCATCTTCTGTCTTCGGCTCAGCTGCTCTCTCAGAACCTCCGGTGTCTTTAACCTCTCCACGTCTTGTCTGTCGTGTTCCTCAATTTTCTCAACATCCTTTATTCTTCGCCATTTTTCTTCTGGTAGTTTCTGATTTCATTGCTCAGTATAAACTGTCTGCCGAGGCCCACCTCAGTTACTCCCCCTCTTTCCATTCCAGATTCAGTGGCATCAATTGGACACAGGCTTCCCCTCCCTGCCTTCCTGATGTCCACAGTGACTTGTATAGCTCAAAGCTGCGAGTCCTGTCAGTACCTCGGGGGCAGAAAGGGTCTTTTTGGGAGGAACATTGGACCAGCTGGGCCCCCTCCCCTTGGACCCGGACGCTTCCCTCTTAACCTGGGATCGGGGCCACCTTGGAATCCAGGAAATGGTGGGCGTGGCGGGCCTCTGGGGCGAGGATGGTGTGCTGGGTGGGGAGGCCGATGTGGAGGGTGCAGACCGGGATGACGGATCTCGAGATGATGCGGTGGAGGAGGTCTTCTCGGAGTGTAGTGGGGAGGTGGGGGTTTGTGGTGCTGGTATTCTTGGGCGTAGTACGGATCCTCTGAGGGGGAGAGAGGGGGAGTGAGGCGGCCTCGGACTCTTGGGTAGTGGCGCGGCGGGCTGCCTGGCCTGTAATACGGATCTTCTGGGTGGTGGTAAGGGTCTTCTTGAAAGAAAGGAGCTTCTTGGTAGCAAGGCTCCTCGTGGTAGCGCAGCTCGTCAGGGTGGGGACGTAAATCCTGCGGGTGAGGAGGGCGAGGATGATCTCGATCATATTGTGGATCATCTGGATGAAACAGGGATTTGTGTTGATGGTCGTGGACCACCATCCCACTGATGACACTGTCTACCCTGGGTCGGATCATCTCTGGTCCTGGGAGGGGCATCCGCTGCTGCTCCATGGGAACCATTGAGCTGTTTGTTGCTGCACTAGAGTTGTCAAGGCGATGAGGAATAAGAGCGAGGTTTGGGACAGGAGGGAGGGGGTTTGTGAAGAAACCACAGGATGTAGCTGAACCCTGCTGGACTTCTGGGGGTTTCTGAATTTCCCCTGCTTGGTAGGGATAGAGTGACGATGTCTGGTTCTCTCCAGGCATTGCAAGATTGTAGCCTCCGGGTTGTTGAGAGAGTCCCTTGGGGTAAATGTCCCCATACCAACTCCTATCATGTCCCCCCTGAAAGCCATCGACTGTCTGTGTGCTGCTGGCACCGCCTGGGGCTCTTTCTCCAGTCATTGATCCTCCTGTTTGTGCAGAAATCTGCTGGTAATGTGCAATCGGTGCAGTAATCCCATGCTCTGACAACTCTTGTTTGCCATATTGGTATGGCTGGTAGACCTGTCCATTCTGAGCCAAACCTGGCTGCAGGTGAGCCTGCTGTTGTGGAGGGTTGGGGTTCTGCTGACTGCTGTTCTGGTACACAGTGGAAGCCGTTTCAAAAGTTTCTCCAACAGATGATGATTGATTTGTGCCGGAAGAGAACGGCGCCGTCACAGGCTTGTCCATGATTTCATCTTGAGTTGGAGTGCCTCCGCCCTCGTCACGCACTGGAGTCCCCTCCTGGGTGTCTGGCCCAGGTGCTGGGCTGAGGTTGTCCCCTCCCTGCACTGGCTGTGAAGGAAGCCCCAGGTCAAATGCACTGAAAGCAGAGTTCCCCTTAAGAAAGCTGTGGATTTTAGACTCTAAACTCTGAGAAGAAGAGGACAGTTCTGGCTCTGTGATTAAGTCCATATCTCTGTGGAGAGCCTGGACAAGGGCAGAGGCTGGGTTTGCAGCCTGAGGGGTCACTTGGGAGCTTGTGCTCTGCTGTACAGTGGAGCTGAGTGAAGAAGGCATGGATGCAACAGGGTAGAGAGACGGGCTCTGAGAGGCTGCTGCTGATTTAGATGTGGATGAGGGAGAGGGGGAGGGAAGAATCTTGCCTGTACTGGAGGAGTCTGAGGAGACATTTGCAGCCGGGCTGCTCAGAACTGAAGTGATCCCTAAATAAAAAAAGGGGGGGGGAAAAATCAATAAAAAAATCAATAAACATGCGATTTGTAACAGATATTATTTTCATAAAAGGTTTCCAAAATCCTTATTCTCACCCTCACGGCTGCTTTTGCCCTGCACTTTTGCGAGAGCACCGAGGATATCAGCAGGGCTAACATCCACCTTGGAGAGGAGGTTTACAAGTGAACTGGCCTCCTGGGGAGCCACGAAGGCAGCAGGTGTGCTCTTCACTGCTGCGGGAGGACTTTCCACTGATGGTCCTGTGAAACAAACAAGGATAAATCACATCTTATAATAAGAAACCAAAACCTATCAAGTGTTCTGTAAGCATAAAGTACTTTACAGGAGGATGCTGGGAGCTGAAGTCCCTGTTTGTGGAAGTATGTGGAACAATGAGTCAAATGTTATTAGAAAACGTTGCAAAAATCACTCACCTGAGCTCTTCATGACCGAGCTTAAACTGTTGAGGATGGAGCCGATTTTACCCAGGTCAACACTTTCCAAGGCCGCTGTGGAAGCAACTACAGGAGGCGTGGCCTGTGAGACGGACGGCTCTGTTACAACTGATGGCTCTGTTTTCACAGGGACCGGAATACGCACCTCTGGGTGCATTGGGTGCTCAGTCTGCTCCTCAACTGAGAAGAATAACACGAACGAGAAAGACAATGTGGACGCTTTCAGTTTAGCCCTTTATGTAATAAAACAAGACGAATTAGGTGATTTCATATTCCATGTTATACAACAGAATTAATGTCGCCCTTGTTTTTCCTACAAGCAGATTATTTATGGGACCGGTGAAGACAGTAAAATGAATGGAGGGGAATATGCTGCCAAAAACAGTGACACAGTCGATCAAGCTTTCTGTGAAACACTAAATTATGCAGATTACACGTAGGAAAAAAATCTTTCTCTTCCCAGAAACATTCAAAAAGAGTTTCAATAAAAAGCTTTATCAGATGCTTATGTTTTCAAACTGACAAAAAGTCAGATATTGGCTTAAGATATAATGCATGCTGTTTAATTAAAGTAACTAAGACTCTGATGCTTCTTTCCTCTATTAAAGAGGTAGTTCTGTTTATTTCTTTGGAAGTGGGGTTGCATGAGGTACTTGTTGAGCTACATTGCGAGGTACTTGCGGTCCTGTCTGCAGGGATGTATTACCTAGCTTCCATGCCAGCATCTACTGAAGGTGGTTCAGTAACTACTGGCCTTAGACAACCCCACTTCAACTAAATTAACTATCCCTTCACTTGTCTGGAGTATATATATATATATAAACTGCCCAAAACAATCAGCCTGGTGTCCAGTCTCAGCTACGTACTGTTTAATATATGAGTAAAAAAAAAAAAAGATCTTTAGACTTTTTTTTAAGCATAAAAGTTCATGTAAAGGCTGAGAAAAGGGTAATATTTTTCTGATCAGTGTGAAGAAAGATATCGAACAGATTCTGCTGTAACCAAAAGTGTCCAAAAAATAAAAATAAAATCTGTAAACTGGCAGATATTTGGCTGTTAAGAAGATGCATCTAATTTTAATTTGATGAATACGTGGGTGGAGTGGTTCCAAAATTGGATGGCATAAGATAGGAAGAAATGCTTGGATGGTCTTGGGTGGGTGACATATGAACGCTGTGGTAGGAGAGATTCTGTGCACGATTCTTTGCCTTTGTGCATTTCATTTTTGGTGGCATTTCTAAATTACATAATTTTTTGACGTTTCTGCCTAAATTTGATGCCGGGCATCAGAAGAAATAACCACAAACAGAACTCTCACCTATAATCCCTCCGCTCTCCATTTCTTCCTCAGAGAGCTCCATATCCTCCACTTCCAGTTTGTCACTCTCCCCGACGGTCACCATCTGCCTGGGGGATCCTCCGGGTGAGGACAGGGGGCTCGGGGCTGGTGGCTCCGCCTCGTCGTCCATAGCAGAGCCATCGAGATCTGGATCGGGCTCAGCCAGCTCCATGCCATGAAAAGGGGATTCTGAGCCCGTTGGAGATGGGGCGTCTGCGGAGGGCGAAGGGATTGGGGAGTCGTCCAGGTCCGGTAAGTTGGCCTTCAGGGCGTCCAGCTTACGCTTCAGGTGGGACACTCGGTTTGCAAACGTCTGGTAGGCCTGTAGAGGAGAGAAACTCATGTATCAGAACATCAGGATTCAAACTTAATAAAAATGCTTTCATGGACAGTGTGAAATTAAATCAACAACACAGCTGCTCTTCACTGATATTTCCCCATTAATATGTTTCATGTATGTATAATATGCATTTGAATATTAGGTTTGCACTCCATTTCAAAGTTTACACTAACGTCTTAAAACTAAGGAAACTATCTTGAATGCACAGATGACAATGAAGCACAGATGTCTACTCCACCCTATCAAAGAGCTTCTCTGCATGTTGTGGGCACACTAAGAAGTGGACTTACATTAGCAACAATCTTGACCTCCTTGTACTGCATCTCGTAGAAGATATCGGCGTTGTTGAGAGCCTCTAAGAGAGGAGGACCTGTTTGACTCTCTTTCTCAAGGAACTTTACAAACTCCTGCAGTTGCGCACTTCCCTCCTCAAAGTCCTTGGAGAACTTCTTTCCTCCGGCTTTGTCTGCGAGAAAAACAATCATGAAAGGCTGACTTTAGAGGCAACGCGAGAAAGAGAAAGCACGACGCTGATGTTGAAGCCAAGGAAGATGTGCGCGTTGCGCTGGGACAGACAGCCCAAACATGACATCAGAAGGCACCTTTGAGCTTTCTGAGGGCCTCAGTACTGCAGATGTCAACCCTCATAGCTGCCAGCTGTTTCTCTCTCAGGTCGACATCCTCCACAGATCTCTTGTACTTGGACAGCTGGTCGAGGAGTGCCTGGGGCTAAAGCAGAGAGAGCAGTCAGCCCCAGTGTCAGGCACATATGAAAATCAGCCTCGCACGATACTATAGAAAAGATCTGTAGAGATCAGCTCGGCTTACCACAAACTCAGCAACAACTTTGGATCGTAGGTCTGCTTTTGATTCAACTGGAGCTTTAAAATATAAGAATAAACATAATATACATGAATATGGTTCACATCAACACACACAGCATTCAGTATTACTATTACATGTAGGACTTTATAAAGAAGGAAACATTGGTTAAACATTTATAATAGTAGCAAAGAAACCAACAACAGACTAAACATTAGCATCAAGTTTGTGTTTTAAGAAAGTATAAAAATGTAAAATATTCATTTTTATGAGTTATTGATTGCTTGGTTCTTGATCAATTAAATATTATTTCTATTCATCCATTAAAAAAAAAAAAAAAAGCCCACTGAGGTCAATTCACTTCAACTCTCATGTCCTCAGAAAGGACAGCAAAAAACAAAGCTGATATTCAATTTCACCTTGCTCAGACAGCAAACAAAGTCTGCTCTCCTGTGTGTTCATAAAAATGTCAAAAGGCCAGCGAGGAATGAAAAGAGTTAATACACTTACTTTTCTGCTCCACGGGGGTCTCAGGAGGAGACTCTTCTTTGACTAAACTACTCCTCAGCTCGGTGATGAGCGTCCCCGAATACACCCCCCTCTCTTCCCAGATAGACAGTATCCTCTCCACTGACTTAATCACCTTAGGGTCACCTTCATAGCTGGAGAAAGGAGAGAGGATGACACAGCAGGAGGAGTTATTTACATTTGGGTTGTCATGACATCAGCTTATTGAAACGTTAGAGGAATGAATAAGGCCAGAAGAGAAGGGGGACAGAAAAGTCAAACTAAAATTATCTCCAGTTTTTTAGTAAACATACAAACACATCTAAATACTTACTTGACAAGCAAGAAGGCGTCCCGAAGCACCTCAGCAAATGCGGTGCGATAAACGATGGCGTTTTTCCTTTTACAGTTCTGAATGACATCGTTTGCCAGGTAGATCAGATTGAGCCTCTGAGAGGGGTCAGCTGGAGGAGGAGACAGAGACAGCTCATGTTAGACTCTGTTGGCTCCATTTCAAAAGGAGAAAGCTTCAGTGGTTTCAACAGTTTGGTCAGGGCGAGTCACACCAGATTTTACACCTCAAAATGATTCTAGATCAAATCCAATGATATGGAGACCTGATTCCAAATCATAGTCACAAATTGTTCAGTCCAACCCATCACAGAGGACAATTTCTATATTTCTATATATATATGTACAGTCATTATGACTGAAGATCCAAAGTCTATCAAAGGGTTGGTACTTTTCAATAGGAGCGATTGTTAAAATAAAGGCCATCGTATTGTTACAAAATATGGTATCCAACGTCTCCAAGTGTGGAACTTTTTGACGTCCTCAGTTCAGGGTTTATATTTGTTCATCTGGTAACACAGCAATGATTGAATTCAGCCACAAACATGATTGTTGTTGGGATACTAGTCGAGCGTCTGTAGAAAAGAATTCACTTTATTAAACACCCGAACGTCTGACCAGTGTAACAAGAACATTTAAAGGGAAATCTGACCTGACTGTTCGTGTGTTCAGTGGATGAAACATCAGACTACGCAACATGAACATCAAGACAGTCACATTTACTCTTTCTTATGACAACAACAGAGAACTTTCATCGGTAGTATTTCATTTAAATACTTTTGATACTAATGTTCATGGATACTAAATCAATGTTAGTGTTAATATCAGACTTAAATATTTTCAAATTCATGATGCCAATATCATATTAAAGAATAAATAAACAAAACAAAGATCCACCCCGAACTCTCCACAGTACTTTCAGTGTTATAAAGTGTAATAAGCATCCCAAAATAACAAATATTTAACGTTAGTATTTACACAGTGAAAAACAGAAATATATCAGAAGAATTAAAACCGTCAACAGGTGGACCAATAGAAGAGTGGTAGAAATATAGTAATAATACATTCACATATGAATACAAATATGTTAAGGAGTTAGAAGTGTTTTAATAGGCAGCGAAGTGTAACTCGACATATCTTCAGAACACACACAACACAGCTGTATAACCTCAACTTAGGAAAGAGAGCCCAGCGGAGGAAAAGTTTCCACTGACTTCTTTAAATCCTCCAGCTGATGGAAGAAGACGCGCCTCGAACCAGATGAACAAACATATCAACAAAACAAAGAGCTCTCTGGAAGGTTGCTTTACAAACGGGTAAACCAATAAAAGGAAGTCCACGGGCCCCAATGAGATCACTTCAGAGACCACTGTCATGTTACTACAAGGCAAACCGATGGCTTTGTTTGTGTGTTGAATTTATGTTTTGTTGTTTCAGTTTGTGATTTCTTTTTTAAAAAACAAAACTGGTTTGATAGGAAAACAATATTTGAGCTGAACATCACAAACAGAAAAGAGGCCGACAAAAGTGAGGCCTGGCCGCCTCTGAGATCTGATAAACACTTTCACACAGCCAGTCACAGCAAAATCAACCAGCCGACCTTGGAAGTCATGAAAACATGTGCGCGTGCTAAAAGAACAAGGAGTTGATCTTACATTTAAAAAAAAAGTCGTGACAGCACTGCTTGACATGATAAAGAAAGCTTTAAGAATGAGAAGTAATGGAAGAAAATGAGTTCATCAGTAATTTGGATTTATTTAAAAACCAACACCTGAAAGATGCTTGATGGATATTCACTCATTAAAAACAAAGACCTCTTCAGTTAGGCCAAAAAAAAAACCTGGCTGAGAAGATCACACTCTCTTCTCACTAAAAACGTTTCCTCCTAGGATTTGAACTTGTTTGTTTTTTTAATCTGTGATTCTTGTTGTCTGTTTGCTTTTAACTCAAACTCCACTTTATTACAAATAAAGTTTCTTTTAATTCAATTTTCTTTCATAAAAATCCCAACGTGCAGACAAAAGATAAAACTCTAAAAAACTCAAACAGTAAAGACAGTAAAACAAAAACTAATAAAGAAAAGTGAATACAGTAGGAAACAATCAAACGTAGAAATTATTCCATTAAATTATAGTCTATTAAAATACCAGAGATATAGTTATTGTAAAAACAATGTACACCATTGATCAAGGCTATAAGATCACGCCAAATAAACGTTTTCTTTCACTCCTTTTTTACGTTTATTTTGGGGACTTATACTTTTATTTTGATAGGTTTGTGGATAGAGTCAGAAATCATGGAGTGAAAGAATAATGACATGACCACAGGTTGGATTCAAACCCGGGCCACCTGCTTGGAGGACTACATCATCCGTACACTAACCACTGGGCTACTGTGCTGCTTGTTAGTTTTTATTGTCACCTGTGCTGAAAAGTGCTAAAGATTGTTATTATTATGATCATTACTGATAACAGTCCCAAACTTTCTCATAATAACTTTGTCGTCAAACCATAGAGATAAATCACAGAGACAGAGGGAATGTCTTAACAGGAATTATGTTTCTCTAGAAAATAGATGTTTGAATTACAGAGAAAAAAGAAATATGTTTACACATTTTGAGCAACTGAAAACAACTCATTTTAGAATCGTTTTTTAATAGAAAAAAACACCTTTAAAAATTATCACCATGTTTGATTAACAATTAATGACACATTTCTCTTAAAATGTATTATAGATTTATAAAATAAAGGTGCTGATAAAACAAAAAGTTATTGTCCCTTTTTTGTTTACCTTGACCACTCTGCAGTGAATTCCTCAACGACTACAATGATTACTCGTGGTCTCGGCCTCAGAAATGTCAGGGGTCAGGAACTTTGCGACATCCTAACAGTAAACTAACATTTTCAAGTCACGAGTCAGACCTTTAGGCAAAGGCTTACCTAATGATGTCTCAGTCAACAAATAAACTCAACAGCTCTGTAACCAAGGTAAAACGTGCACAACATCGAAGAAAAAGACGGCGCTCTGCGAAAGACGACAGAGAAGCACAGGTCTGTTTTCATGTCCACACAGAGCAGTGACAGAAAGAAACAGAAACAGAGGCAAACTTTACTCTCACCTTCCTCTCGAACACAGAGTTACAACACAAAGGCAAACAACTGCACAAAAACAAAGACTAACTCAAGCTCATGTGAATGTCACACAAGGTCGTGAGCTCGGGTTTGGAAATAACGTGGACATTTTTTTTATTTAAAGATATATTAGTAGGCACAGTATTTTTTCTATTGTCTTAACTTTACAGAAATGTTTTTATAGGTTAATAAAAACAATGATATCACCAATGCCATTCTCTATCATTTAAAAAAAAAGTTTTAACTGAGATTGAAGGTACAAAGTCAATCTAAAGCAACTCTGCTGCTTGTTCGTTTTTAATGCTGTATTTCTGCATAATGAGGAAAATGGTCTTAAAGTTCCTTTTCGGGCTCAAATCAAAAATGATGGATTCATGGATTTTCAAGTCAATCAATGAAGCAGTGAGAGACTGTAAAGGGAGAATATGATATCAGGTTGACTTTCTTTCTGATGAACAGACCTGAAATCAAAACTCCTTTTAAAAAAAAAGAAGAAGAATTGACCTTCACTGTTAACACCCAACATTACAACATAAACTAGAACAGAGCAACTTAACTTGTATTTCAATTGTGAGTCATATCTTTACTATTTGTTGAACATCCTAAAAAGTCGTACAAGTAATACAATAAAAAGAACAACTTGTTTGGGGACAAAGAAAACAGTGCTTTGACTTCTATTTCCATCAAACACCCAGTGTGAACCAAACATCACTAAATAAAGTTTGCATGGACATTCAGAACACCGACGTGTAGTTTCATACTGCCAGATCCATTACCTTTGACTTAACCATATTAATGAAAACACAGTAGTGATGCATAATATATAACAACAATAATAAAGAAGTCAAATCTGAACAAAGAGCCCTTCGGCAAGTTGGTACCATGCTTAAGGGTAGTGTATAAGTTTCCTAAACATGTGTGCAATAATCAAAAAGCCAAAATACAAATAACCCTAATGGGAAATCGGACTGGGACAACAAAAAACTTTACAAAGGGGAATGTTTTTTTAACCCTGCTTGTAAGGTGTCCTTGGTTTTTTTTTGAAAGGCGCCCATGAATAAGATGTATTATTATTATTATTATTATTATTATTATTATTATTATACATCACGTGCTTCAGAGTTCAGACAGAGCTACTCACATTTCTTCAAACACTTGATCCAGTGTCTCACGATCAGGCTGTGGTACTTCTTGTTGTCGATGCACCACGTTGACAGTCCTTGAATTGAGTCCATCGTGTTGGTGACAGATCTAAACCTCTTGTCCACGGTGGACTCGAACGAGCCACCGGAAGCTCCTGCAGCCATGTCCGAAAGGAGCTCGCGCTGCGCTCTCTCATCCCCGAAGAATAACTGAAGTTAACCGCTGCTAGCACTTAGCTTAGCATGTAGCACAGATAGCAGCAGCCGTTCAGCTGCCATTGTAAGGTTAAAAAATGTTAGCTTAGCTTATTTGAACACTTTCTACGTCTATATAGTAGTTAACGTGAACTCCGGAGTCGCACTAAATGGTAAAAATCATGTAGCATTCAAGGCTGAAACTCGGCGCCTAGCGACGTCTGCGGGTCTGTTTACTCGCTGCTTGTTGCCGCGATGAAGGCGCACTTCCGTAACCTCAAAGTGGCTCGAGCGCCCCCTAACGTCACGGAAGGTTTTGACAATTATCAAAGACCACCTGCTGCAGGAAACGCAGGGGAGACTGTTTCTGGTTCAATAAGTGGAGCAGTGTAGGAAATACAGTATAACTATACATTTGAAAAGAGAAACGATGTCAACCACTTAGACACACATAGAGCACAGCTGTTTTATTCTAACTAATCTAAAAAGGTAGAAACATTGATACTGATTCATGATATGTCATTGTAGTAGTTAATGCTTTAGGGAATTTTTCAGAATCAGAATCGGTCTTATTGCCAAGTGCATTATATTTACAAGGAATTTGGTTTGGTAGCTGAAGAGGTGCCAGTCCACTTCCTGAGCACTGCCAGGGGACCCTTGAGCACCAAACCCCAAACCACCAAACCCCAAAACTGCTCTGGAGTGTGAGGAAAGAGGTGCATGGTATTCTTCCAAAATTGTACTTATTGTCTCATGGAGGATGTGCTCCCCAAAAATAATTACACTTTAACAGTAAAAAGTAAATGATAACCTAAGTGTGCACAGTTTGCATCATTAAACTCAAATAATGCATCATAGAACTGCTTTAAGCCATAATGACTGGGAAATAAAAGCCTCAGCCGATGCTATTGGGATAAAATATCTTGAGTCAGTAACAGATGGATAAACAGACCCTTTAAGTTAAAGGCAGATAAAATAAAAAATAAAATAAACAAGCCTACTATAGATGAATTTGGACTTGGAGTGTTTTTCAGCAGAAATCAAGAAACATAAATCATATCAGCTGTTCTCATATTTTTTAATCCATAAAAAATGTGCTTTATCAGGCAAAAACCAATAATGACAACAATTTATCCAAAAGAAAGAATGTTTTAAATAAAAGAAACTTTATAATAAAAACTCAAATGTACGATACATTTTCTCAACTTTCACCTTGTTTTTGTATTTTACAAAACCTACTATATGATTCTGCATATCATACACAGAAACAACACTAAACCACACCGTTGTTCCTTATCTTAATATTAATTAACACATCTCAGGGCCCATAAAAAAATAACTAATGGTGTGGCCAAAGAGAATCTACACAATGGCACATTTGGTTTGATATGACATGGTGAGATGATTTTACCAGTTGGTGAAGTATTGTACTTGTTTTTAAAGATCATGTAAGGCTGACTGGTGACAAACCAGAAATAAAAGACCATTCAATATGAATGATATTGGATTTTAAAGACTGACATTATGGTACGAATGTCATTAAAAATGAAACGTGTTCAGAAGCAAAAATGATCTGTAAACCAAATCTCCATGATGTCGTTTTTGTCATTATAAATAGCAAAGCACTTTGATAGAAATTTTGAAACAGCATGACAGTGATAGAAATCTATTTTCAAAGGGACAAAGAAGACGTTCTGAACCTCAGAGACACACAACATTTAGAGATTTAGTGACAATAAGCCTGATTATAAGATTAAATTACTTTTCGTGCTCTTCACACTTGGTAAAGCAAATGTGCTTGCAGCCAATATAGACTGACTTTGTTGGCCCTAGTCTTCCAATAAAATCCAGAGTTGTCATGCATACTCCTAAAAAGATATTTAATAATGTAGTAATGTAATATATTAATTTGACCAAATGTGTAACGTTTCCTCATCATGTCATCCAAAGATCAGTTACATCTTTACCAATCCACAAAGGATTAAATATATTGTACCCATGATACATTTAAAAAGCAAAACAAAGAAATGTGCATAATGTAAAGTTACATTTCTAACCCTTTCAAGCCTTTATGTTCAAAACAAGTTCACTCGTGTAGCTAAGAAGGCAAATGACAAATCAAGCCAAGCATCCCATTTTCATCAACTATCAAGATACTCGCAGATTCTATAGTGCACCACTTTGTTTTTTCGAAAACTAAGTGAAAGTGCATCTATTCTCATTCACATACAAAGGAAGATGTGGTTAAACAAAAAAGTACTCACTAATGTAAGGTGCTCTTCACACTTAGTAAAGTAAATGTGTTTGTTTCTAACTGTAGCATGCCTTTGCTCTGCTTACTGAATTCATTTCAATCGTCTGTTCTCATGAGTAAACATGTTTGTAAATGTACAAGGGCTCTAACAATAACTTGACTGTATATTAAGCTGCCAATTATTTTCTCTATTCGTTGTTAGAGCACCATGTAGTTTTCAATTTTCAAACACGTTAAAAAGAAAACAAAGAGTTCAAATATATAACCGATGATATAAAGAGGTCAGGTCATTTTAAGCATAAAACATGCATTACAAACTGAATCCTGTTTTTACTGTTTGGGATGATGTGGAAAAAAAATAAAAACAGAGCACAGTAGCTTTAACACATTATGTGTTAAGTATATTCAACATCCTTTAACATGGTCAAAGTGTAAAAAAATGACACTCTTAAAGACAAGCATTACATTTTTGTAAATATAGTGCAATAACCAATGTGATGAAAAACAGACACTGGATGTTTAGGGATGAACAAATGTCTCACTTTGTTTCTTCTCTTCATCTTCTGCTGTCTCATGCCTTGCAGCCAATATAGACCGACTCTTTTCATAGCTCTATACTTACGCAATCACGCGCACCCTCTGCTGTCAGTTTGCTGGCATGCTGCTGCACACCCATGTGTTTAGGGGAGTCAGCTAAGGCCAGTTAAGGTGAGTAAGATAAAGAAACGTTGCTTGTAGATACTGAGCTGTCCTGTGCTGCTGGACTGCTACAAGAGGAGTGCAGAAAAATCTTGGGCGTTCTCAGATTCTCACTTTCTCTCTCACTACAAAAGTACGACCGCCTCATTAAAGAGCCAATGTCTGTAAACTCGTGTCCAGCTGTAAGTCTGCGTACAGCTGGTTTGTGTGTTCCATCTCTTGCTGGACTTTTCAGTATTTTAGTCAATCCAGGTAAGGGTGTGGAAATGGTGTTGAGTGGAGTAACAGACTGGCCGCTTCCATAGCTTCCATATCGGTGGTGCTTGTACTTGTTTGGGACTGCGCCAGAGCAGTCAGAGTCATACCAGGTCATCTTTCTCTTCTGGAATGGAAAAGTAAAACCAAAATTAACAACCATGACAAACCAAGGTATTAAGTCAAAACCTCTAACGCTCCTGGAAACAAGCTTTGTGTAACCCTTCTATACAGTATAAGATTTTTGGCTTTTATGACATTAACTTGCTTTTCCGTAACTATATAAACACATTCTTTTTTTAAAATTAAAAAAGAAGCCGTGGCAGCAAAACAGGGGCGTGTCGAGACTTTTTTGACTGGGGTGGCCCAATCAGGGCACTGACTTATGCAGGGGTGGCCTGAAGTGTGACGTACATACAAACACACACAAATTAATATCAATTATTTTCCATCTGGGACCTGACCAATAATATCTACTTTATAACACAAGGAAATGGAAACATTAGCTTACATTTTTAATAGACAAAAAGATGTTCAAAGTCACGATTTCATGTACTTAAAAAAAATGCCTGAAATTTCATGCACAGTCTTACTTGCAAAAACCCATAAATTGTCCCAACACTTTGCCAGATAGTTCATTGAATGGAAGACAGAGTGCATTCACTTATTAATCTGTTTATTGAAATAGATGCACTGTTTTTATTTCAAATTTAAACTACAAACAAAATAAATATGCTACATCGGTTTAAAAAAACAACAACTAATGATTGAACACAAGTCCCGCCTCTGACAGGGTAAATAGCCAATCATAGTTTATTTTTTGAGGTGACATCTGGGATGTCCATTCAGATTTCTAGGGGGGGTCTTTCCACTCCTCTGGACTTAAAACATGTATCAAACATCAGGCTTAAGTAACTCTAACTTTAACATATCTCATCCTATGCATCCCTATGTTCTTTTGTTTCTGGATTTCTTTGTTAGCACTTTTAACCAATCCCCTTGTATGAATGTTGCTCTATAAATACTGTTTAATTGACCATCCCCATTTCACATGGGTGCTTGAAAGCACAGAAAATATGGTAACAGTAATATAGCAGGTCGCTCACCTTAACAGGAATGTGAAGCTGATTTTTGCGCCAGCGCTGTAGGACTCTTGGAGTGGTGGTCTGAATTGGTGTATGTATGGAACGAAATGCCACATGAGGGAACCAAATCTTTAGCATCATCTCTATCTGAAGCAGGTTATGGAGGTGTTTCTCACTGTAGAAAAAAAGAGCACGGAAGAGGGAAAATGTGTTTTTAGTTTTCTTTTAATCGCAACATCCCCTTTCCCACAGGCGTGAAACACAAGGCTTGCTATTTGTGAAGGTCTTACCCCATTTCAGGCCTCTGTAGTATTCCAAGGATCTTCTGTAATCTGTCCATGGCAACACTCTGCTGGAAACTGGATAAACCTGCCAAAATTAAAAAATAACAAATAAATATGAAGCCAAAATGTTACTCATATTTTATTAACTACAGGACTCGAGGCGCTAAAACCTAAGAAGAGATTTAAGCTTTTCAATGACTCACCTTTGTCAAATTTGCCAGCCTTTAGTCTATGTAGAAGCTCTAGCAAAGGATGGATAAACCTGTGCAGATCTGCACACTGAGGAAGTAAGTAGAAAGACATGTTTTAATACTTTAAATGACCTTCAATGTTGTTGGCAAATGTATGAAAACAAACATCTAGTAATTAACTTCAGGGTGCTCACTTTCTGCGCGAAGGCCAAGTCCCCTGGTGTCGCTGATGATCCAAACATGGCAACAACTGGAGACGACGTGGAGCCAGGAAGTTCAGTTTTGTCACTGCAGTGTTTGGATTTGTCGCTCCTGGACCTCAGGCGGTCTGAATGAGATGGGAAGTCAATGTATCTTCGAGACAGGGAGATTTCTTCATCGCCTGAGGGGGACTTTCTCATTGTTACACTGTCTCCCTCTCCCTCTGAGAAGACATCAGCTTCATCCTCAGTCTGCTCGCTCTCACTGTGGAGAAAGCTTGAGGTGGAAGGGAGCGAGTCATGGGATGGCCATTTGGAAGAACAGCTCAGTGAGTTCATCTATGGAGACAAAGAGACAATAAAGTCAAAACAAAATTTCACAAGTTAAAAATGTAAGCGGTAGAGCATTTGGCACAGGGCCAAATCAATCAGGAAGGGTTATGACATTGTTATGAGTTAAAAGAAAATTTAGAAAAATGAAAGTATTCGATGGAGACATTTGCTGGTGTCTTCTAAATGCAAAAAGCAACGAATTCAGAATTCACATTAATTTTGTTCCCTGAGGTGTTTTATTTTTCTGAAAATATTTAGTGCAATTTGAAAGGTCACCATGATTCGACAAATGTTTCTGTGCTGCTGCTCTTCAGAAGATGTTGAAGCACAGATCACATGAATAGTGCAAAGGCCTGCTTTGCCCCCTCCTCAACAAGTCAGCTCAGGCAATGACAGAAAGTAGGTGTGCTGCCTTTGTGCACATGGAGTGCTTGGTACAGACCAGACAGAAAAACCTATGAGTCATCTGAGGACAGATATGTGTACATACGCTGTTACCTTCTCTTACCTCAGCATACATAACAGACCCTTTACCTGTTTTTTGAATTAATATTAAGGTGTGTTTGTAGCTTATCTTGAATGATTTGATGTGTCATAAAAACAACTTTTGACAACTTCATGACCTAAAGCACCAATTGCAGTGATGCTTCATAAAAAATGTTTTTATTCTTGATTTCATGAAAGCTTTTTCTGAAGCAATAATGTAAAGTTACAGGTTATGCACCTTTAGATTTGCAAGTATTCTGACTACAATGTTTAAAAATGCATTACCTCCACGAATATAAACATGTTTATATCATACTGTAAAATGACAATATTTGTATCTGTAACAACTGTTATTCCATACACAACATTATTAACACAATATGTACTGCATATTATATAAAGTGATATAACTCGTTCAGCGATAGTATACTGTTCTCTGTTATGTCATACTAAATAATAAACCTACACACACACAAATACTATAAAATATATATATTATTATAGCCTAACAGACAAGAAATTCTGACCAAAAGTTGCCACAGAGAATAAAGCATAATAAAAGCTGAATTTATAGCTGTCAAGATTTGGAAAACTGCCAATTGTTGCATCAACAACTGACGCACAGACAAAGAGAATCGACGGAGTTCTTTACCTTTTAGAAGAAGTAGAATAAAATGTACCAAGGAGACGAAAACAATAGCAGGTATCGCACGTTTTCAGTATGTAGAACCAAAAAAGAGACTTCAACGAGGCTTTTCGGCTGTCTTTGTGACCACACAGGTGAGCAGACGTCCGCTATCCAGTCCACGCTCAGCTTCAGTGACTCTTCTAAAGCCTGGGCTCTTGTTTACGCACAGCTACGTACAACCTGTTCAGAAAGTACACAGCTCGCTCTACACGTGTTGAAACACTGTCGCGCTGCTATTGGCTGGAAGGACATTCAATCGTTTTCCGTTGGCTTAAAGCGTTGACCAATCAGCGGCATTCCCGTCGCCGATTGGCTCGTAAATGCGTAGATCCCTCCTCCCCTGTAACATCGGCACGTGTAGGTGGTGTGGCTGTGAGGCTGTGTGACTGTGTGTGTGCAGAACAGGACGATAAGCACGGGGCTGGCAGCATGTGCAGAACATTTTTTGTATGTAAATTAGGATCCATTTGTCTAGCTTTATCAGCCAGCACTTCAGAGGACATGTTTATGCGTGGCTGAGTTGGTCTGTTTCTTTTCTCAATCTGTTTAATTACATTTATTATCATCAACGACAAAAAAAAGTATTAATATTATCTGATAATAGAGAATAGAAACCTATATAAACCATATAGGCTATATAAACACAGAGATGAATAGAAAGGAGATTTAAAGTGGAATATTCTTTAGTTTGTAACAAATGTAACATATCCTTTTGCAGTAAAAAAAGAAAAAAGATATCACAAATATACTACCTAACTATTTTTAAAGACACCGGTCATAGTCGAGCCCTTTGGTCATATGATCGTCCTGGTTGCATTGACATCGTGTAATAATACCGTCCTTATTTATATATGATGAACCAAGCAATAATAATTAAACAAATCAGGACTCACATGGCTGTGTGACTCAAGTTTGGTCAGGTTTCAGTGAATCAAGCCAAAAGGAGGCTTGTCTTTGTATTTGTTCCAGAACTTCAAGTCTCTTTATTATTCATGTTAAGGCGGTTATAGTCTTTAAAATACAGATTATGATGATGAAAGATGTCATCATATGCCTACAGATGAATTTGGACATATGTTATTCAGTTACATAAGATCGCCTAACGCTGAAGCCTGTCTTTGCAAAGTTGAGCTGTTATATATGCGATGTCATGCTGTTGTTTTTAGGAGGATTTGTCAACTAATGATAAGCTGAAGGAGCTGATTAAAACAAAAAGTACGTTTTTTATGGTGTAAAGTAAAACACATTGTGTGACATTAACAGCTGATATCAGTTGTTTGCATGACAAGAAGAAAGTCGTGCAGCCAAACGTGTGAGGGAGGGAGCCAGTCTGTGAATATCTTTCTAACTTTACTGAAGTCTCAAGCAGCTTATCATACCGTTTTCAAGACTAAACATCCTGCTAATTATAGTTCAAACAACAGTATTGTCTTAAAATGTAACTATCATTAGCACTACTTTTTTTTTTTTTTTTTTTTACATGCCATCACAATGAAACTAATTCAACAGTTTATGGCCCATGGATACTAGAGGAAAAATACCAGCTCTGCAGATATCTTTGAACAATGCCTAAACAGCTTTAGGCTGGTTCTATTATGCAATTGTAAAGATTTAACCTGCATGACAGACAGTTTTTGGGAAGGGACTTTGACTTCGCTGAAAGTAAGCTTCCTTTATGTTCTACTGTAGTATTTATTATAATGCCTCTTAGAGAAAGTATAGCCTAAGCCACAATTTAAGCTAGAAAAAAAAGCACAGGCCCTACTCCTTTATCTTTTGGAATAGCCAAAATAGACGTTTTAGTGGAAAGAGAAAATGTGTTTTGCACATTCTTTGAACTTTAAAAAAATATTCAGGTGAAAGGTTGTTTCATTAAAACAAAGCAAAAGCAGCAGCCATTATGTTATCATGTTATTTGGGTTAAAACCGTTGGAAGCAGAGGACAGTCAGTGACTTTCAGTGTAAAATGATGATAATTGCTCCCCTTTTCCTTACACAGGCACAGGGCAGTGAGACCTCCCATACAGTGAGTCAGCAAGTCGGAATGATGATTTACTTTAAAAGTGAGCAAATGCACACTTCAACGCTCCCAGTGGTGAAGCTGGAGGTCTGACAGTAGACGTGTCCAGCTTGTGGGAGTGTCCAGAATGGTGGACGACAGCATCAGCCACTGGAGGGTCAAATTGAGGCCCGCGGGCCAATTCTGGTTCAACAGCAGGTTTAATCACGAGACACTTTTTGGAGAAGGGTAAAAATTTTTAAAAAAAGTAAATGTTTAAATTCATTTTTTTATTGATTACAATATTGTGATGCATCTTTTTCACCTACTTGTTGAAACACTGTATCATTTGCAAAGAAAGAGGGATTCAATTCAATGTGTCCGTTTTGAACTATCTTCCCAAAAGGAATGACATCTTAAAAGAGACAAGTAGCCAAGTGCACGAGCTGCTCCTGTATTACATAATCTCAGCGAACAGGCAGTCCAAAAAGAGGAGGGGGTTGACGGAGCAAATCGTTTTTGTTTTAGAAAGATGTGCATTTCTTTTGTCTATTTCTGTTTTCAAAGAAGTTGGACGCATGCACACATCTTCATACGCGCTCATACTGACCGTAAATTCTGTCAACACTTTTTTACAGTTTCTCCTGTCTTGTAAATGATCACAATGCTTCCTCTCTGGTGAGCACAAGAGGGAGTTCGAGCAGATAATAAAACCCTCCTCTTCGTCTTTTGAAACAGCACAGACGGTTTCCTGACAAGCAGACTGTCAGGATGCGTAGGATACGTGCCGGAAACGGGGGTTGAACCTGTGGCATCTCATAACCGATTTAACCCCTGATTATAGTAGGCTAATAACAATAATGCCTGATTAATATGAACTGATTCTAAATACAGATGGCTTATTTACACATCACCAGCAGAGGTGAAATTGTTGTCAGCCTGACATCACTTGAAAATAATGCCTTTTACAACCAGCTCACTGTAAGAGCTGAACATTTTATTCTGTGCCGCAAACGAGATGATGCACAGGCTGTCCGATCACACACAGAACTGGGGTCACACCAGTGATGGAGCCAGTTTCTTTTTGACTGGGGTGGCCAATCTGTGCCACTGACATCTGCAGAGGTGGCCAGATCAATGGAGATAGAAATGTTTTCGTATCTACTCTCAATACTTATATTAACGTATTAAATACACGTTATAGTAGCCTACCATGTATAAGTTAAACCTTAAAATAGCATATGCAAATCTTCTTTGCATAATTCTTTCAGTTCTGAAAAAACAGATGTATCAGAGTCACATTTTAAAGGACTACCAAAATGGAATAGACAGCTGTGAATTGAGAAGAAAGCTTTAAGCAGCCTGTTGTAACACAGTCCAAACACCAGTCCCTGACAAGGCAAAATGTAATTGTTCAGGATTTTAGGGTGGCCAATCAGATTTCTAGAATTGACGATCTGTGTTATAAATTCATAGTGAATGCCAAAATACATTTATAATATAACTTTTTCATATGTTGCAAGAATTACACAATGAGCCAGATTCAGAGTTGTTGCTGCTAACCCCTCTGGGTCTGAATACCACATGAGCCCCCTCTATTAAAGAGGACATATTGTTATGGAAAATGTTACTCCATGTGTACTATATGCGTTGTACGAAGGTATCATAGCATATGTCATATAAAATGTATCTGAAATGTCTTAGATTACTACATGCACAGCCTATTGGGTGTTTTGTTTTAGATAATTTCATTCCCTTTATTCTGTTTCTCACCATTTGTACATGTGGGAAGAGTCACCCAGGCTCTTTCTCACTGGACTCCATCTCCTTCTCAGCCTTGGGAGATGGTAAATAGTCATGTAGTCTCTGTTCTCACACTAGGGGATAGATTGTGCCCTGCCAGGTGGGCAGTGGCTCTATGTGGCGTGATGGGGAAGTGCGATGGAAATGTATACGTTTTCATGTTTGCCTTTTCTCGGGGCCTCTTTCTCTCCTCACCGTGTGAGAGAGAGAGAGAGGTCTTCGAACGCTTATTTTGCCTTCGAATAAATGTTCCAGATTTTGAGACCAGATCGATCTTGGGGTTCTTTTTTTTTAATAGATCTTCTCACTCTTTATTTTCACTCTTTGGTAATGGAAAAAATTCCACAACAATATCATCCCCCTTATCCATCTTTTCAAACAGTCCCTGTGTAGTAAATAAAACACCTGTGCTGTGCTTTCGTCAAAATGTAGCATGAATCAAGCACCAGAGGATGTTCTGCAAATAAATAAAACGTGTTTAGAGGCTTACCTATAATAAATACCTTTTCAAAATGTAAGGTTTGGATACTGTCATAAATTTATTGGCTTTTTCCATCTGCAATATTCATACACAAAATGTCAGACCTGCTAATTACAACCATGAAAGAGTACAAGAATTGTCTAGAATAGAAGCACTGCTCTTCTCTTGACATCCATATAGACAGCAAAACACATATTGTCCATCGTTGACATGCCAATAAAGGCATACACTTACTTCCATTGAATGTAAAACAATGTAGCAGCATGAAAGCCACATCTCCCAAAGTTTGCCCAATCCATTTCTTTATGACAGTGACATGATGTTGATTGCTTCTTCCACTTGCTGGTCCCGGTCTCAACCAGTCAACTGGTATCCCCCTCTTTCATCACGCGACATGTATTTTCCTAATTGCCGAGCCATGGATCCTCTCTGTTTGTCCTTGAGACGAAGGCTATTTTTCTGGCCATTTCCGAGTGGTAAATCCGCCTGCAGTTCTCAAAGTTCTTCCGCTGTCGTTCTCGGCACGGTTTCTCGAAATAGCGCTTATGCTTCACGGTTTCAGTAATTCCATCCTGATTTAGAATCCTGCAGGTAGTTAAAACATTGGTTACTGTCAAAAATCCATTATCAAGAAATAAGCTAAATGAGGCAGAGGAGCTGCTAGTCTATACTTCTGTCAGATCTCTAGTTATATATTTAATGTCTTACATGAGTCGTATTTTGAATTTCCCTCGGGATCAATAAAGTATCAATCCATCTATCTATCTATCTATCTATCTATCTATCTATCTATCTCATGTTGTGTTTTTGCACCAAAATAAGAGTAATATAAGACGACTGATAAGTTATATAAATAAGTGATACCGCTACCAATACAATATAACGATACCCTTCCCTAAAAAGGACACAAATGTCTGTTTTTTCCAAATTAAGAGTAACCAATCAGAATGCAGGACCTTAGGTTTTTCAAAAAATGACGTCAAAAAAAAGGTAAGAAAACAAACACTGGCACCAATGAATAAAAACCTCCAGTTAAGAGACTCTGCAAAGAAGAAAATGGTAAAGATCAACACCATAGATACATTATAGAAGGTTTAGACCGTATTTACAGTCTGTGCTTTACACTTACAATAAAATAAGTACTAACACAAGAAGATAAAGGGATGAGGAAATAACTTTACATAATAAGTAAATTAGTATGAATAATTTCTTAGCCCATGTGGGGAAAAACAGACATCCAGTTAACCTAAATTCAAACAGTTCCAGCTTTGTATTAGTCTACAGAAACCATAAAATAAAAAACAAACATGTGACCACACTCAAAGACGTAACGTCTATGGCCACACTGCGCAGGCGCAACTCTGTGACATTGAGCGGAAGGCTAACGTGAATTAAGCTAAAGTTAGCTCATCATTTTCTGGGCGACGACGACCATGCGTTATGTTTTATGTCATATAAATATTTTCACCTGGTCAAAGTATTGTACGCCGCATCGACGTTGCCGTCCTGGACCATCACAGTTCTTGCGATGAAGCGAAGATGCTTCGCCATGATCAGACTGGTGCCCGCTCAATAACTGTCCGGCCGGAAACATGTACAGCTTGTACTTCTTCTTTTGTATTTCCGTCAGAGAAAAATACTTTCGGCACATAGCTGCCCCCCTCAGTCGAGATTTGGTATCGTTTTAAAGTACCTTAATTATTAAAATAATAATATATCGAAGATAAAAAGTCCATGACTGCCTCACAACCCGTGACTGGTGTCCAGATTTTTGTTTTTACACAATTTTTTATTCCTGAAGTAATGACCACCCTATATTCATTCTCTCTCTCTCTCTCTCTCTCTCTCTCTCTCTCTCTCTCTCTCTCTCTCTCTCTCTCTCTCTCTCTCTCTCTCTCTCTCTCTCTCTCTCTCTCTCTCTCTCTCTCTCTCTCTCTCTCTCTCTCTCTCTCTCTCTCTCTCTCTCTCTCTCTCTCTCTCTCTCTCTCTCTCTCTCTCTCTCTCTCTCTCTGGTCCCTAATTGAATTTTCTCACAGTTTCTATTCTGAAAACAAGGCCGAACCTAAACACGTCACTACCCTCCGAAAGTCCCTAAAACAGCGTAAGCTACAACTCAACGCTAGGTGGCGCTTTATTCAACAATTCTTTTGAATGAGGCGTTTCGCTGGATGAAGTTTATTCTACATGAAGCTAAATATTCTCCAAACAAATTTGACAGGTGTATGTTCACCGAAGGTAATCTCGACAACATTTAAACCATCATCAGAATGACTGTATGCAGGAAACTATTCAAATACATATTGAAGTAGTAGGCCTAAATGCAAACTCAGTAACCTTTATGATTCTTAAATTGTGAATAATCTTTAACACATAAAGTTTAAATCTTCTGTAAGCTCAGACTTAGCTGTATTTTTTATTGTATCAGTTTTATTTGTTTTTACTTTTGCTATTATTGATTTTCTGTTAGACTTATGATTCTTGGCTGGACATGGAAGTAAATGACACTCAAACCAAATTGTTTCCTCTTTCTCTCCTCTACTTGCTTAAACCTAACCCCTGTTTCTGCATTACAGGGATCGGCAGCAAGCATAGTCTTTACAAAGGGAGATAGCCTTCAGGGCAAGCACAGCTTTATGAAACCACATCTGTTGTCATAACTACTGGGACAGTGGTTTCCAGTGTTGGGTTTTCATCACGTCCATTCTCCTCTTGTTCTCCTCCCTGAGCTGCAGATGTCCCCTGCATGTCTCAGTCTGAGGTCAGTCAGCGGTGAATACCGGCCTGTATGGTATGTCTAATTTGCATTTATGTAAGCTACTCTTTACGAAGTACCCAATGGGGATTATTCCCATGTTGCTGAAACCCTATAGTAGGGTACAGTATCTGCATGCAGGGTGCCACAGGGAGGAATGCTGAGACAACCAGCACTGATAACATCATGGCTCCTTTTGTTGGCTGAATGCTCTGAATCAAGTTCCCAGAGGCATCCCTTGTGATCCAGACTTGATGAAATAATCTTGGCCAAGTGTGTGTGTGTGTGTGTTTGAAGATGAGAGAGCTGAGAGATACCAGTGTTAGTCCCCAAAATATTCAGGTGAAGAGGCTGTTTACGTTTCAGACAGGTAACCATGCATGTGAAGAAAAATAATTCTAAAAGGACACTTGGAGTCTGTGCTGGATGAACGAAAATGATAACAAATTGTAGCATTGCCAGTGATTATGATGGTTAAACTTTAACAAACTCTCATCTTCTAAAGGGTTTAATTTCAGACTAAAAACAATGATGACCCGACAAACGAATTGCCTCCAGCTAACCTACCACCCCCCCCCCCCCCCCCCCCCCCCCCCATGAAAAGTTACCCTGATATCTTGTTTCACATTCCAGATTTTGCCTCAGGCTGGGATTACTCCAATAAATTAATACTCTTATTTTTAATGCAACCTGTAGCCCACTTCCTGATTAAGTCTAATATAGACTAACACACAACTAGAAAACAAAACAAACAAACAAACAAAAAAACAATTGTTTACTAACTACATCCGAGCAAAACCAAAGCTCTTACTGGAAGCACATTTTCCAGCTCGTATCTAAATCTTTCACCAAGCTGACAGAGGTGGAGGCTACAGTCGGAATCAGAGGGAAAGTCCCTCTCTGCTATCCAGCCTCTGGATTGGCTGGCTCACATCAGGTCCAGACGAGCTATCAGCCAATCACAGCAGGCGCTGATGCTGACAAGGGAGACGGCTTCGACCGGTGAACGAAGGCGGACAGACGCTCAGAATCTGATAGAGACCATTTACAGTCTGCTAAAGTGTCACCTCTGCAAGAACTAGCATCAACATGGAGAAGCAAATCACAGATTTCTCAGGAAAATGGACGATGAAATCTTCGGTAAATTTCGAGGAACTTCTGAAAGCGCTGGGTAAGTAATACACGCATGTATTGATAGATGCACTTTTTGTATGTATATTGAAAATGCAGAATATGCTTTTTGCATGATTTTTTTTTTTTTTTTTGCAAAGAAAAAAAGTTTCCCAACAGTACAGGGATTCATTCCATTTGTACAAACTTTGGATCAAATTGATTTTCATGCAAAATCTTTAATTTGAAAACAACTTTAAAGATAGGTATTAACTTGTTTTGTAATGCATCATCAAGCCCCACAGTCAAAATGCTGAAGAAAAAAGGGGGAAAGGGAAGCATCAACCGCACATAGACCTGTCAATCATGTCATTGTCAGCCGGAAATCGACTTGGCTTTGAGGTTTACTGGAGAACCAAAGTGGTCTGAAGTGGCTCTCTGTGGTTTAATTGGTCTGCCCCTGCCCTGTGTTCCAAGGGGGGAAAGGGTCTTGTAAAGCTGTAAGAGGTTGTATAACAGGGAGCAGAGCAGGAAAAGAAGGAGGTCAGGTGAGGGCCAGTCAGTGGCATCCATAAAAAATCTGAAGACAAATAGCCTGTGGAGGAATGTTAGATTAAACTCATCTGAAGCAGGGTCCTCCTCATGCGGTTGTAATTAGAGCCAGTGTAAACGGAACTAAGCCTCGACATGGGCCCCAGCAGCCAGCCGGCTCTGAGGCTGACTTTCCTTCACTTCCCTGGGCCTCTCCAATCCAGTCTATGGCTGTGTGTGTGTGTGTGTGTGTGTGTGTGTGTGTTTGTGTGTGTGTGTGTGTGTGTTGCCTCTGCTAAGACTCTATGAGCAAATATGCTCAGAGCTTAATCCGATTTGTAGGGTGGTCTTGATCTCATTGAGTCTGTTAAGCTTAGTTAATTAAGGGCCCAAACTCAAAGGTCAATTGGCAGTTAGATTATTATAAATGTATAAACCATCTCATCTCTAATCATCCAACAAATACAAGTTAACATAATCTATTTATTCTTTAAACCATTTTTATTAAGTATTTCTTGGGGAAGGGAATCAAATCAAATATATAATGCTACAAAGAAACACAGAACTTTAGATTACAAAGATAAACAATATGTGCTCAAAACACAAAGCAACCACAGAGAGACACATGGGGGCCAGTCTTCCATATTTGTTTTCATCGGCTTTTGCAAAGTTTGTAATGATTTCAAAATGCAGCTATGTTTGTAATGACCATCAGAGACTTGAATTAATTAGGTGTTGAGAGGCATCAAACCTGGACATTTAACGTGAGCAGATGATGAGGGAATTTTAACTCTGGGTTGAACTATGTGTTAAACACTATAACAGTAATTAGTGGTTAGAAAGAACATACCAGTGGTTTTCCATGTTGTAACTCATGTATATATCAAGTGTGTTTCTCATTAATGGAAACCACTATCTGAAACTGGCAATGCAGATTTCCTTTCTTAAAGTTCATTTGCAAAAAAAATGTCAGCCTGTGTAGTCATGAAGCACAGAAGTGAATCACATTTTAGGTCAAAGTTAAGTTGTTAGTGTTTGGGAATGCAGCAGCACAGACAGCTCTGAATACTCAGAGGCTTTATTCCTGTCTTTGTTACGTGGACTTCAACGTGTATTGAAAGGGTGACAGGAACTTGATTGTGACTTGATTCTATAAGGACTCACTGCTGTTTGATTTTTGACTGTAAAAGTTCGTATGTAATAGTTGTATCGAATGCAAAAAAAGGGGGACACATTTCAAACATTCCCTGCCTGCAGCTGCATTACTGCGTGACGTGACATTGTAAATTTGGTGCAGAAGTGCACAGGTTAGGTGTTTTAAGAAAGCTGGCAGGAGATGGTGAAGAAGTAGCTGGTGGGGGGTCTTAGGGAAGGATGGAGTGTTCCGGGAAGGAGAGCTTGGTAAGTGGCTTGGCATGCTGGTAAAGGAAATTCAAGTTCATTCAAGAGCATCATTCATACATAAAATGAATTCAAAGTGCTTTACAAAGACATTTGTAACATTAACAATGTTAAGAGACGTGGCATTGAGCAAGAATAACACATTCAAATAGTTAACAATATAAGAAATTATGAATTAATAGAAGAACAAATAAAACACAAAATATATGTGATTTCCCTCAAATTGGGCAATTCATGATTTTGCCACCGGCTTTGCTGTCGAACAGTGTTGTAGTGCTCTGAAGTCTGACTGCTGACAAAACAGCGACAAAAACTGCTCCTCCGACCTAAACTCTATCATCCAGATCTGCACTCCTTCCTGCCCATTATGCTTTACCAATGAAAGGCGTTTAATCCAACCTTCACAACAAGACGCTTACTAGACTCTTCTCCTCTGTCGCTTCTTGAGGTGGAACATACGACCAAACTCCACTCGGTCTGCAGAGTCCCTTCACGCCTTTAAGAAAAAACTAAAGGCCCAGCTCTCTCGTGAACACATCCGGACTTGATGATATTGATGATGACGATTATGGTCTTGTTTGATCATGATATTGCTTTATTTAGGATGGTTTGACGCTGATTAGAACTCTCGACATCCGTTGAATGTTGTGCTTTGCCTCTGTGCAATGCCTGTCAGCACCTGTATCCAGTTGAACTTAAAGCTGTTAAAGTGCAGTTACCGCATTGGTTTCCTCCTTTCTTGATCCTTGCTTGTGTTGTTCATACACTCTGACCGCTTTCGATAAAAGCATCTTCTAAGTGAATTTGTTTAATCTTGAGCTTTTATTTTCTGAATCATTGGCATGTTTCTTTAGTGTGTAATATATGATGTTGCTTCTGTTTGTGTGTGAACAGGTGTGAATGTCTTCCTGAGAAAGATTGCAGTAGCAGCAGCGTCCAGCCCAGCAGTGGAAATCACCCAGCAGGGTGAGAGTCTCTCCATCAAAACGTCTACCAGTGTCCGCACCACCCACGTCTCGTTCACCGTGGGTCAGTCCTTCAGTGAGACCACAGTAGATGGACGTCTTTGCACGGTACACAGCCCTGAACTTCTTTTACAACATTCCTATGTAATGATAATAGATGCAAACCAGCTTGGCCAAGGGCAGCATAACTGGCTAGAGTTCTGAATAGACATGTGGAAATAATTTCAGTGAACCTCCAGAGTCGGTTCTGGTGATAATGCAAGGATCTGTTCTTCATTTGTTCATGCTGAGTAAGTGGTGAAGGACATTGTTTCTGACAGATCCATAAAGTCTTGTGACGTGAAGTAATCAGCACAAAGATGACCAGTTATGAGGAAAACCCAACTTTACAAAAGCCTCATAGTGTTCAAAGCACTTATATTGTGTCCGTTATGAATCTTGTACTTATATAATCTCTGCAGAGTGTTCCTACGTGGGAAACAGACACAAAAATCAGCTGCGAACAGACAGTACAGAAAGGCGATGGGCCAAAGACATCATGGACCCGAGAGTTGACCAACGATGGAGAACTGATACTGGTGAATATTTGGCAAACAACTCCAATACAAACCTCCTCATCAGAAAAAAAGTTGCAGTCATTTAATGTTTGTAAACCAAAATACAAAAAACAGCCAAGTTGTAGAAAAAGTTTAAATCTTCCCAACGTTCATACTTGGTTGAAAATATTGTGAGCATTGGAAGTGTAGTTTAACCGTTGGCTGCAGCGCCACCCTTTTTGGCTCACCCTATCCAGCATTCACCAAGCCACTGTGACAGTGTGCCAAGCTACGGTAGCCAAAAAATAGAATTTCCCGGCTTGTCAGGTTATGTACACTTTCCAAAAAAAACGTTTCTCCATCCTATTACAGTATATTGTAAAAAAAACAGCTATGTACAGTTATCAGCAGATTTTTTACAGCTTCCAAAAGAACATCTAAACAGCCAAGTCTTAAAGTGTATCAAACTGGGAAACCAAAAACACCTTGTCACAACTATGTGAAAGCTCTGAATCATGTGTTATCATTAATGATCAATTAAGTATAAGTACATTATATCATTAATAGTAAAATATACCTTAGTTATGAACTATAAACCATTAATAATTTGTGTCTAAATGCAAAATGATACCAAATGTTGAAACTCTATTTCTTGTTGTTTTTTTCCAGACAATGACTGCTGGGGATGTTGTCTGCACCAGAGTTTATGGAAGGGAATAAGAAATTTTCCTCAAGTGACTCACACAGTCCTCCTGTTTTGTGCCTCATGCATGGTTTACATTAACTCCTCTTGTTTTCTTCTCGAGTCAGATGTTGCTCGGAGCTCACACACACAGTTCACTGTGTGAAAGGCTTCATTTTACGCAAATGTACGCTCTGACTTTTTTATGTGTCACAGATAAATTTCACACATTCCTTTTTTAAAAGCTGTGTTGCAGTTTCTATACTCTTTTTCAGATGTTAATAAACTGTTTTTTATGAATTCAGTGTTGGTTCCTTTTAAACACTCGTTCAGAAACTTGTCTCCTCCCTTTCCCTTGTCATCCATCAGCATATCACTTTACATCACTGTGTCGTTCTTATTCTCCAGATTATTCCCCACCCTTTCCTCCCTCCGTTTCTCCTTTGCAATCCATACTTTGTCCTCTGTGTGCTTTTTGTTTTTTACAATATGATGTCAATAAGTTCAAAAACCCCAGAAGACAATTCCTATTCGACAAACTCTGCTTTAATAGAACTTTGGCAAAGATGAAAGGGAAACAGGGAGTGGAAAGGGGAAAAAAAGGAAAGAGGGTGGTCATGAGAAAATGATTTCATAGATTTCAGTGTTGAGAGAGGTTACACTTTGCAAGCTCCCAGTTCCAGCTGTACCTACTTACAGAATGAGCTCAATAAAAAAAATCCCCCACCCTTTTTCTTTGGCTTTGCACCCAGGTACAAAGTGTTTAGTGGCTTCCTCTGCTTACAGTGTGCTTAGAGATTTGTAGCTGTTGCCTCTCAAAACCCACAATTCAACATAGTGGGAGCAAACAAAATAAATAAACAGACTTGAAATTTGAAGACAAAAAAAGCACTGTTAGCTGAAAATGTGTATTTAGGGTCTTTGTATTGTATCTTTTACACACACTTAATCTCAGTTGCATGGTTAAAACCATGTCTTGCTGTGAAATATGGACCTTCAGGATCTCTTGGCATTTCCTGAGAAAAGTGCTGCAATGTTCCACAGGCAGTGATGGGTTTTCCAGGTTTTTCACTCAGTTTTCAGACAAGCACCTCTGTGAAGTGTGTCCCACTTTATACATAGGCTACTGTGCGCAGCAAACAGAGGGAGTTCTGGGCCTCCTAATGATTGACTGTTCTCAATAATCCCTGTGGGTAATTGTGTGTTTCTGCATTTGCGGTGAAGGAAGTAGCCTACTCAAGTTCCTTATAGGCCACTGAACTAAAGGTGATGCAAGTTCTGTTTACAACATTTAAATTAAATTCCTATTAAATTAAAACATTTTTTACGTTAATTTTTTACAGATCTTTTGTTGACCTTTATGTTAGTATTCGGACCTGTTAGCTGGGTCACTTTGAACATAAACATTGTTTATGCCAATGCATCCCTCAGGCAGCACTGCAATGCTCAATTGATTGAGGAACGCTTTGAGGACCTGGAGGCACCAATATTTAAACCCGGGCCACCCAAACATATCAGGACAAGGAAATGATGAGTCACAGGAGTCAGACTGAAAACATCAATGCTTCTAGATCAGGGCATGAGGCTAAACAAATCAGAGGTTGTGTGCCAGTTCAGTTAGATGACACAACATAGATGCTTGTGCTCGCTTTACCAAAATTAAATGAAGGACATTTTAATATAACCTGAAAAGAATGTGTCTTCAAAATAAACAACTGGAATCCTCCTCGACATAAATTCCAACAAAAGGCAAAATGTTTCTTCCAGTAAAGTAGTGCTGGCCAAAAGGGAAGGTGACGGATGTCAGTGGAAAGCTAAGGCCAACATCAACAGGGTCACCAACCCTGTGTGTGGACTTTTATTAGGTAACATTTGCTTGGTTGCTTGGGCTGAAAAATGGATAGCTTATAAGACAAAAGACTGTATAAAATGGATTACAAACTTCTGAGACCGATCTGGCTGGTAAATTGGCAAGCTTTACTTTATCAACTAACATGATTAAGTAACCAATGTCTCATGCATGTCAATTCACAGTTCTAGTCTTTGCCAAGTTTGCATTCTAACAGAGTGTTCCGGTTAAACACAGTACAAAAATATTGTGTGCTCTGTTTTTAATAATCTTCAGTCCTCAATAAACTTAAGAATGTGAACCATACGTGGTGCATTACATCTTGACAAAGTGTTGCAACTGTAAAAACAATAGAAAAAAAGTGAAGCCCTGGCCTTAAGACATCATACAGCTTTAATAAAGAGCTGAAAGCCTCTGATAAGAAAACATACAGTATGTGTGATTCTATTAGACTAAAGCAAGTAAAGGAGGGTATACATTGTAAGAAATTGTCTTGAACACTTACCTTATAAATTGTATTCACATTTCCATCCAATCAATCAGGCCATCAGTTTGTGCCTAGTTATGCATGACTAGGCAGTTTGTGTGCAGTTCTGATCATGAAGTAACATGGGAATTAACATACATGTGAAAAGGGCTGTATGTGTGGGTGACTGACACTCCAGCCTATGCCTTTAATGAAATCATATGACTTCTCTTACCCATGTGACCCCATGTGACTTAAAAAAAAGACCAGACTGAAAGGGGATCTGGCTGGATTGTACAAATCATTAAGCATGTAAAAATGCTTGATGTGACAGAAAACAAAATTGAAAAAACAAACAAACAATGAGAAAAAAAAAAGACAAGAGCCAAAATTTGAACTCTAGAAATGTCTTCGAGTTGTCTGTAAAGCAAAAATGTTCAGTGAAAATAGCATTAAGCAACTACTATTCAATTTAAAGATGAATATTCAATGATTTTAATGAACATGATAGGGGAAGAAAAGGTCTCTTTTCTGTTACCTGAGATCCAAAACTTTAACAGTACCTGTGGCTAAAATCCCACATCCATTCTAAAAATCACAGTCAGCTGAGACTGGGAATTTACTTTCCTGAGGTGCAAGAGGGACATCTACTGGAAGGAAAGGGGGGAAATAACATTTTAAGACCAATGTAAGGAGAGAGTGGAGTATGACATAAACCATGTGTGTATGTATTTTTACAGTCTATGGTATGTATGTATGTATGTATGTATGTATGTATGTGACATGACCAGGAGTCGAACCTGGGACCAGCGCAAAAAGGGCTATGGTCAGGTTTCAAGTCAGGGGACATCAAAGAGTAGAGGCGTGCCTGGTATGAGCTACAAAAGTCCATCAGAGCTGCCAATAGAACATAGGCTAGAACGTGAAAGCTGCTGTATGGACAACCACACACAGAGTAATAGAGAATTAATAGTTCAGACAAAAGTAAAGCATTAAATACAATATATGTATATATATTTTAAAAGAGCAAAAAAACCCCAAACTTTTTCATTTTATTCCTGAAAAATGTACATAAAACTTGAATGCAAAAGTTATTTAGAAAAAAATGACTAAATTAAAAAAAAAAAGAGTAAACTTCCTTGAAGAGGAGAAAAGAGCTCATGTGATGAATCCAATCTCATGGACCATGATAGAACAAGTTCATTTATTATGCAAATATTGGAATTTGTATAAAAGCACATGGAGCATTGCCTGCATGTTGACTGGCAGGCATATTATCATTATATCATATTGTTATATTATATTATTATTTGGGAGGTACCCTACAGTGGCCATTCATAGAACTGCAGTATTGTAGCGGTTCTTCATCATCCTCCCCAGGTGGATGATGCCAGGATACACTTTGAAAGCCTTTTCATATAGGAGAGACTGACAGGCCACACTGTAAGCCCCGCCCTCGTGCATTCACCATTTTCCCACGTGTCTCTCTGCCGCAGCAGCAGTCACATGACCGGGTCTTCTGCTGGATATACTTCCTGTACCTCGGTTGTTTTTCCTTCTCGAGAAAATAACGGAGCCGTCCTGAGAACCGGGCGACGACACATCGAAACCCCGCACAGCCAGGACTGGAGAGGAACACAATCATCGACCTGGCTGTATTGATTTTTTTTTTTTTATGTGTTATCTAAACTGCGGAGAGATGATCATACGAGGGGCGGATAAACAGACTTCACCGGCCGCACTTAGAAAATAAAACAAAAGCAGCAGGAAGAGGGGCCGACGGCTGCTTTTATTCTCACCGTGACCACCTTTTACATTTACGCAGAAAGTGGTGGCTACATGACGTCAGAGCTTTCCCCCTGAACGACCAGCCGATCGATATGTCCAAATACACGAGCTTTCCAGAGCCGATGGAAGACCCCAACCCTTTCCAGGTGGGTGACAGGAGCCGTGAAGCCTGTGTCAGAGAGCAGCCTGTAATGGATGAAAACCATTGATGGTGGCTCCGTGTAATAGCAGGCGTGTTGTTGCTCATGTGACTTTTGAGGGGCCTCTTCCCCACTTGTAGCTTTGATATGTACAGTGTTTGCTTGTAGCTCCCATCAACAGAGAATGATTGATTTATGATTAATGATTAATGCAACAGAAAGTCCAAGTTATTACTGTGCCGATTAAATCAATCTTTTTATTGTGTCTTATAGGATCCTGCAGTGACTCAACACAGCAGTAACACAGGTTATGCCACACTGGACCTCTACAACCCATTTGATAATAGTACTACTACAACTGGGGTGAGTAGTATGATATTTTCTTTCTGATCTCTACGTAATACAGGAGGAAATTGATGATTAAGTTCTTTACAAATGGGAAAATATTCTGCTAATCAAGGCATCTTAGTGGGACATAAGAGGGGGGTCCACAGACATACATTTATCATCCACTCCACTCATAACACAATATTATATCTGGAAAGAGTCTATATTTTTTTCGACTTAGTGATCATGGAAATTGAGCCAGTGTTTGATGCGTTAGTTTGAAGTCTTGCCTTTATTTTAAAGTAGTTACTTTTATTGTCATTGTCTGTCTCCAGAGATAGCTTCTTTTTATTTATTTATTTTTTTAAACATTCAAATAAAGATGATTGTTTTTAAACCAATGACTTGGTACATCCCTAATTCATTCACGTCTCGAACGAGGCAAGAATAAATCTTTAACGACATAACATTCGATGTGAAATCTTCCCGCTCTGATTTAAACAGCCATGATTATTGTGGCTTGTTTTGTGCTGTAGACATTTAAAAAGTTAACTAAGAGTTTTTTTTTCTTCATTATAACAGTCCATTTGAAGACAGAGCAGTGAAGTTTTCAGCTATCAAACGAATGTCCATGAAAGTAGGAATCAATCCGACACACAGAAAATAAATGTTTGTGATTCTACCCATCAGTTTTAGTGGGTAGAGTTTTGTGTTGCTAGGAAACAGCTTGGGCCTTAGTTATAGAACTCTGTCATGGGCGGTTTGTTGCTAGGACACATCGTCAGTCCACATGTCTTTCCTGTCAGTTGTGGCAATCAGAATATAAAGAAGAAACAGGAACTAAACTCGGACTTGGACAAACACAGACGTCAAGCAACAATAAGACCTTATCCTTAAGATACAAAACTGTAACTATAAAAAGCATTTTTTGCAGCATCCCTTTAATGAGCACAGCTTTTTGGTTCCCAATTTGACTCTAGATTAAATCAACACAACTTTATTTATACAGCACTTTACATACAACACAGTTGATCCAAAGTGCCAAACAGTAAGATTAAGACAGATGAAATACCTTCTTCAGTGTTGAAACTCGTACAGTATACGTCTTTTGCTGATCTAATGTATGATGTTTTCATCTATTCACTACATATGTTCCAGCCTCCTCCACCTTATGAAGCCACCTCTCCCTCTGCTCCGTCTGTACCTGCACAGACCCCACCCAGCAGGACAACACCCACGGAGCCTCGCAACTATGGCTCCTACAACTCCCAGGTAAACCCCCACTCTGAATTATTAAGCAGCTGCACTTGTCCTTTTTTTTTTTTTTTTTTTTTTTTTTTTTTTTACACCAGGTCTCATCTCCTGACATGGATATCAGCACATTCAGTGACAGCTGGGAGCAGAAATTGGAATTGTACTCACTCTGTTATTGGATCGTAACAAGTACTGGCCTTCACTGTAATAAAAGTGTTGTTATGAATATTAGAATCAATAAATCCTCTTAGTTTCACTGTGTACAGCTGGTGACCTAAAAAAAAGCAGTGAAGCACTCTATTTAAATGATTTATTAAGGAAGGCACTGTCCCAGAGATGGGCAGATGTTCATCAGTCTGATTTTTAACTTTACTTTAAATGTAAAAAACAAACAAACCGGCATTTGTTTTCTAGAAACATCACCAAGATAACACTGCAAACACACATTCCCATGTGTACCTTAAAAGCATCTCCTCTGTGAACCTCTCATGACAGCATTGTCCCATTCGAACTCCACCTCCCTCTTAAACTTAACATGCAGATGTGATGCATCATTTACCTTCCTGTCTTATTGTGTTAAGACTGCGGTGAATGCAACCACGGCGGAGCTTCTGAGGAAGCAGGAGGAGCTGGAGAAGAAGGCCCGGGAGCTGGAGAGGAGAGAGAGGGAGCTCGAGTCGCACAGCCTGGGACCTGGAGCCTGTAAGATGAGGAGGAGTCAAATAAAATGTTGGAAGTCATCAAAGAGATTACTGCTTGTGACACGTCCTTGTTCTTTTCTTCATCAGCCCGTCAGAATAACTGGCCCCCTCTGCCGGCGTTCTGCCCTGTGGGCCCGTGTTTCTACCAGGACATCAATGTAGAGATCACGCAGCGTTTCCAGCGCATCGTCAGCCTCATGTACTACTTCTGGATGTGTGAGTTCCTGTAACTCTTACTAAGTGCTGTGGTGGGAATCCTCAGGATCGTTGTGGCAAAACCGCTGTCATGTGACTCCATTACAAAGATCTAAAAAGCTCTCTCAGGGCTTCGGTGATGTGACGGCTAAAGGGATGATACTCTGTTCTTTGATCTTAGCCGTCGTGAAAGTATACTGACTAACATCTACACCCATTAACATTTAAGTTTTGTTAATGGTATTAGGGGTTTTGTAACTGAGAACAAGCGCAAAAGTTTGTACTAAAACTCTGACACTTAAAAACTGCAAGGTGGACGACTTTAGCGAGAGCAAACTGGAATCAGTCGATTCAGCTGTTGTTCGCACGGGATTCTGCGCAAGAGCCAGTTCAAATGGTTGGAGCTAAATCAAATGTTCATTGTGCTAAGGTTCTCCACACTCTGTCAGTATACATGCTGGATAAAAAGGCGGAGGTGTTTTGAAGTGGCAGCAAGCAACATGATTATTCCATTCGATAAAAAAACAAAAAACATCTCTCTCTCTCTGCTAACTCATATCACTACGCTGAGCAAATGACACAAAGCATGCCTGCGAATGGTTGTAAATCTAACTATCTGTACCGATGTGGGACTTAGAGGACGGACGGACTAACAGCTGATCAATACAACTTCTAAAGTAGCAACAGGTGGCGCCGCACCGCTGTTGTAGTTTCAACACCAGAACACGAGGATAGAAAGCAAAGATAGTGAGTGAGAGACGGAGAGGGTTGCCCCCACAAGTCACCTCGACACTTTATGATCCAAGTTTGGTACAGAGTCAGTGATTGGCTATTTATGTACATGCTAACACTGATTGGTTGTTGGATTGAGACTGAATGATTTTTAAAAAACTAAACTAAACACTTAAAGACAGATCAGAAACATATTTATTGAAAAGAAACATTTCAGTATAATTTTGCACATTTTGATTATGCTATGAAATAAAATGAACAGCTCTATTCAGACTGCTGTTTCACCTTTAATCTAAATGCTGCGGAAGCATAATCTGGGAACATAGTTATTTCCCCTTTAAACCGCCTTCAGAGGTGCTTCAGAGGCGAGACCGTTTCAGCTGAGTCAGTGGGGTAGCACAGTGTGTGTGTGTGTGTGTGTGTGTGTGTGTGTGTGTGTGTGTGTGTGTGTGTGTGTGTGTGTGTGTGTGTGTGTGTGTGTGTGTGTGTGTGTGTGTGTGTGTGTGTGTGTGTGTGTGTGTGTGTGTGTGTGTGTGTGTGTGTGTGTGTGTGTGTGTGTGTGTGTGTGTGTGTGTGTGTGTGTGTGTGTGTGTGTGTGTGTGTGTGTGTGTGTGTGTGTGTGTGTGTGTGTGTGTGTGTGTGTGTGTGTGTGTGTGTGTGTGTGTGTGTGTGTGTGTGTGTGTGTGTGTGTGTGTGTGTGTGGCTCCCGCTGTGCCAAAAGCAATGTGAACTCACCAACTGAGACACTTACATTATGCCATACAAAGACACGATGACATCTGAGGTTTGTTACGGCAATTTTGCGAGGAAAAAAAACAGTCTGAAAGGGGTTAATGTTGCGTATTTTAGCTTTTAAATTTTAGCTTTAAATTTAAACTTATTTTGACATTTTTGGTGAATGAGAACCAGAAAGAATAAGGAAGCGAAAGAAAACCTGCAAGTCAGCAGAAAATGAACACAGTGACAAAGGGAAAATAAAAATGGAACAAATGCATCTTACCCCCTTAGTATTCTACTTGACATTATTATTTTACATTTCTGAATCTTAAAAGTTGCTGATGCTGCTGATTTCACATTCATGAACTACTTAGATAATTAGCCATCTGCACAATCAGCCCTTAAAGTTAAAGCTTTAGTTATTAAACTTCCTCTTTGCCAAATGAAAGCAGAACACTCAAAGGCCTGGCAGCAGTCCTAGACCCCTGGTTTGGGGCTTTTTTTATTTCAGTCCTTTTTTGACTGTTACAAATGAAAGTAAATACATTCATTATCCCATTTATCTGAATAAAAGTTTTGTTTCTGGAACAAGGGACAACCAAAAGAGCAAACTCTGACTGCAGCAGCAGGAAAAAAGAAGGTAATAATTAGCGTAATATTGCATCAGCAACAATAAGTTGGCTTTTTCTTTAGAGAAGGAAAATGTGGGTTCAGTTTGTGTTCCCTGCAGTGCTCGATGATCCCTAAACTGACACTGTTGTGCTTTTGATCATTTTTCACTCTGTTTCTGCCTTTTATCTTTTGTTTGAAATCCAGTCTGCACCTGCACACTGCTCCTCAACCTGATCTCCTCCCTGGCCATGTTCTGCGTGGACCCCTCAGGCGGCGTCGGTCTGGGCCTCGCCATCCTCTGGGCCATCCTCTTCACCCCCTGCTCCTTTGTCTGTTGGTACAGACCTGTTTACAAAGCCTTCAGGTGTTTGTAACACTTTGTTCTTTAAAAAAAAAACAAAAAAAAACAGAAGGAGTCTTTTAAGCATGTTGAATGTGTAGATGGATAATCAAATGATGGATTTCCACGCCTAATAAAAACGCTAGTTGAAGCCTGAAACTATGTTCCATGCTTTTAAAGGAACTAAAACTGATAGATAGGAGAGGAAGTGGATTTAGGAAACAAGGAGAGCTACGGATCTGAGAGAAAACTCAGTACATTATGCTGTTGCCTCATGGAGGAAATTGGTTGCAAAATCGTGGTTTTACCAAAACTTTCAAGAGCATTTACAGTATGTGTGTTTTTGCATTTATATGAGGTCAGTATTTGTGTGTATCTGCATACTGGTAAGTCTTAAAGCTTCAAATAACTGTCAACCAAATGTAACACGTGTGTGTGTGTGTGTGTGTGTGTGCGTGTGTATGTATATATATATATATATATATATATATATATATATATATATATATATATATATATATATATATATATATATATATATATATATATATATCATGTATTTGCAGTTATTACGAAATGACAGCTTCAGTCTAGTCTTGTGTGAAGTCGATGGATGTAAACTAGCGAGAACCCTTTTTCAAACTGCCCTGAAACAGCAGTCTCAGTTTGTAATATGATAAAGATAATCAACTACGTTGAGATAACATTTGTTTTGCATTGGTGCTATACAAATTAACACTGGTGATTGATCGTCAAACAGCTCAAAATATTAGTTTGTAAATATATCTATATAAATGTCTGGAGCAGAAAGTTCATAATAAACTGGAACACAAGAAACCGTAACAGAAAAGAGTGATATTAAGAAACACGTTTGACATTCATGTCATCAAGTTGCTGCTTTGTTTTTCTCTTGAACATTATTTTCTCTCTCCCCTTCTAGGAGTGACAGCTCCTTCAATTTCTTCGTCTTCTTCTTCGTTTTCTTTGCCCAAGTGGTGACCTACGTCATCATGACCATCGGGATCCCTGGATGGGGTTTCAGGTAGGACCAATACTCCGAACTGTCCCCGGGATGCATCTCTCACCCCAGTTCAGAGTATTTATGTGAAAACCTGCATTCACAGATCTGTCTGTGGTTTTGTTATCTGCAGAGAAAAGATGAACGCACAGCACCCAGCGTTTTTAAATCTGTGTCTCTGTGTCCCTCCCTCAGTGGATGGATTGTGAGTCTGGCTGCTCTGAAGACCAGCGTCCCTGTCGGTGCGATCATGATGATGAACGCCGTCCTGTTTACGGCCCAAGCTGCCATCGGTGTTTTCATGCTTAAGAAGGTAAAAAAAAAAACTGATTTAATGATTTGGAATATTTCTAATAAAAAAATGAATGTAGTTTTTTTTCTAAAAGCATTCAGATGAACGATACTCGTATTGACTAAAAAACAGGAGGGTGTTACTATAAAGAGAGAAACCTGGTGGCTAATTACAACAAAACTTGTGCTGATGAAACTTCTCAAAGAAGAAGAAGAATGAACCAGGATCAGGCTTTTTACTGCCAAAGTGATCTTCTAACATTATTAGGAATCTTACTGCACAACCAGTATGAATATAAAGTTAAGAAGATCAAAATGTCAATATGCCATGTAAATTAGACTGTTGCTTCAGTGAAGTTCTGACAGGGAGGACACTCTTAGACCGATGTTAGGGAGATAAAAAAAAAATCAAAGTTAATCTTTCTCCTTATGGTCACGATTGCTATTGTAGCTCACTTAGATAAGCGTGTTTTACAACCGAGGGAAACTCCTCCTAAGAGCTTTAAAACTTCTGATTAAAGGTGTACCACTTAAATGATTAGTTCTGAAACGTATGAGCAAAATGTGTCATTGTTGTTAGTTCAGCTAAAGTATTGATTTATTTTGAACTATCAGTCAGGGACACGTAGGTCTAAGTCAATTTACTAAAATATTTATGAGCACTGTGCTTTAAGTTGTTTTCAACACAGCTTATAATGATTGGATGACCATTAAGAGATACAGTGACATGATCCACGAGGTCTTATATCCTGAAATTGGTCTGAGAACGTGAGGGGAAGAAGGACTGTCGCTGTTTTCCACCTAGGCCCACGTGCCCTGGTGGTCCACCTGCCACAAAGCGGTCTGTAGATAACAAACAGACTGAAGAAAAGCCAAGATATCATGTTCTGCGTATCCCTTTCAGCATCTCAGTGTGATTGATATGATGAAGAACTTGTGTGTGTGTATCCGGTGTCAGCTCACTCTGCTCTTCCTCTCTTCAGGTCCACAGTCTGTATAGGCAGACCGATGCCAGTTTCCAGAAGGCCCAGGCTGAGTTTGCCACTGGAGTCATGTCCAATCAGGCTGTGCGCCAGGCCGCTACCACCGCGGCCACCACAGCTGCACAGGGGGCCTTCACCGCACCTCGATAGAAAGACGGAGAGGGCTTGATGGGGAAAGAAGAGGAGGAGTCTGAGAAAGATGAGGGCCCTCTGAGCTTGATAGAGAATCACTTAGGTATCCATTTCCCAACAGCGGATTAGAATTTGATGGTGGGGGAACCTTAATTACCCCTCGAGCAGAAGAACTTCAAGGCACGTGCATGAGACAGAGGTGGGGTTAGCTAATTTCTAAAAGTGTACAGGACAAGCATTGCCAAACCATGAAGTAACTAAAATCAGGAGTTCAAACAAATATTCATTTAAAGAAAAAAAATAACAACAGAAAACTGAAGGTGAAAACAAACGGATGCTAAAGCTGTGTTTAGTGTTACGCAGTCTGTGTCAATGAATGCAGGGAAAGTGCTTCTTTTTTTGTATAGAAAAAAAAAAGCTGTGTGCCAAGTGGGGGTGGGTGGGGGGGTAAAGAGAACTCCACTGTACATTTGTTTTTGTTTGTGAGGATTCTTGTTTGAGATGAAGTTAAAAAGCTGAGCACTGAAATGTTGCCATTCTAATATTTGATCCTTAACTGAGCAGCTTCTGTTATTTTCATTGTTGCTTTAATGTAAAAACTAACAAGTTGTATTGTTATTATTATTATTTGCAATGAGAATGCCAATTTACATTATTGCCAAACCCGCTCATACTGTAAAGATTCTGAACATTTGTTGTTTGGGTTTCAATGGATCTGTCACTGTTCTGTTGGTGTTGCTTGTGGTTCTTATGATTATTACATGTCACTGTCTTGGTTTTAATAAAATATATTGTCATGCTTACACAGTCTACTGCAGTTATCCATGCTTTAATTGACATGATTTATTCATTACCTTGTCAATTAAATAGCAAACACTGGAACAATTTTATTCCTGTGTGTCATGTAAAAAAAGATTCAAACTGATTCTGGTGATCAAATATATCAATTATGCTACAAATTATGTCATACTTTTTGTTTATCTGTTCTTGATTTTAAGTAAGGTTGAATAACTTAGTAGTTAAATTCTGCCCCCCGTGGTTTGGAGGTAAATGGCAGTCTTTTCTGATCCATTTTGATTCATTCTTGTTCCTTTTTAGACTATTCTGTTATATTTAAAGCTTAAACATGCGTCATTTAAATTATAAATGTATTGCTAAATTTTAAACATTACACCAAATCCGTATATAGGCTATCAAGGTTTAAATGACATGGGAATCATTTCTGTCACTCAATGTTAACATTTCAAAGAAAAACACGCTTCTTTAACAAATTGCTAGATGAAGGAAAACAAGTGTTTGCGTTGCTAGGAAACGGGTTATTTTCTGCTCTAAGGTAGATGAGCTTCCGGTTTCATCAACTACCGTATATTTGTGCTTAGCTTGTTTTTAAAAATAGGGAAAAAAGCCTCTTCGATAATTGTATTCGCTGGCGACATCATACAAACTTGAAGTGAGCTGCATTTTTCGATTTAAAATTTTCGCAACGTGTTCCCTTTTCTTGAGTTGTGGGTGGGTTCTTTTTACAAGATTATAGTTTCAGCAAGTGTGCTCCTGAATCAACAGGTAAAGGTGTAAAGCCTACATAACCGTCTACAAATATACACCATTTTATTTAATAAGAGGATAATGTACCTGTACATCAGTGATGTGAATTTGCCAATTGCACGTTTGTTTTCTTCATGAGCAGGGCACCTCACCCAGCGGGATTTCTCTGACCCACAGAAAGAGTTTTTTTTCTCTTTCTCTTTTCTCCGTGGGAGACTTGTATGGGCTGCACGTCGGGCACTGCGCTTCACCGTGAAAATGGCGGAGGCTGCGGACACCCCACAACACCGCTTTTTCTGTCACTGCTGTAAATGTGAAACTAACCCCAAACTCCCGGTGAGTCATTGAAGAGTGTGTTTTAATTCCACACATTCTGCTGTGTGGATCATCCACGCGGCCAGGGGGTGTGTGTGAGATTACATTTTTTAGAGCTCCCTTATTTGTCAAAGTTTACATAGTGATTTTTAAAAAAAATTGTTCTTAAGTCAAACTTACTTGGATCAATTAAGTATCTAAATATCAAGGTGTTGATGGTGTTTTTTGTGCGTAAAGCACAAGCAGAGATCTCACATTAGAGAGAGACCGTCAATTCTGTTCGCGTTGCCATATTTAGAAGCACCACTGCTGGCGACTTTGTCCAGTTGTCTACTGTCAACTGCGTGTGACAGACGTAAAAGGGTCTGTCTGGGCGTCACCACATTCACACCACATTCACCAGCAGCGGCACACACACAGGGCTCACTAAACTGTTGCATACCACAGAGCCGCAAATAGGTGCTTTGAACCAGTGCTTTCTCATGTGTCTCTTTAGTCGTTAACGTTAACTGATTTTGTTGTTGGTCAATTTGTTCCGATTACAGCAGTTGCGCAGCTGACGCTTTTCTTGTCACGATTACGCACCGACGGTGTTATGATGGGGCAGAGCGCACGTGTGTTTGCATGTGCGTGATAGTGATGCTGAGTGAGTTTATCTGTGGGAAAGAGAAAGACTGGATGAAGCTTTGCTGCAATGACTGCATATAAGACTTTAATGTGTAAATTCCTTTGGATGCTTCCTTTTTGTGACAAGTTTTCTGAGAGTAAAAAGGATGACAAGAAAGAGGTCCCTTGATGGGATCAAAGTTGTCCTTGGATAATCCAATAAACAATTTGACCATTTAGATACTATGATGCATCTCTTATTTCTGTTAGCGTTTGTTTGTGTAATTGATCTATAGGCTACCTCTTTTTGGTGGAGACAGTTAGAAAAAACAAATTTCTCCTTCAAAAGTGACAGCATGTTCATCCTGTTGACCTCAGGGTTCAGATGCAGTTTCATAAAACAAAGTTTATCACTTACATCATACATTTCTCTTGCTGTAATGCAAACAAGAAATAAGACACAAAGCAGGTCCGTAAAATATTTCTAGAATAAAAGCCGCAGATTTGTGGAGGTATAACACTGAAGCAATTAAAGTGTCCACATTGTTTTGGTAAGGATTTTTCTTCTCTTAAAGGATTTAGTCTGCTCCATATGTGACTCCGGCTTCATTGAGGAGGTTGAAGAAGACTCCAGGTAGGACTCTGCTTTAAATGAATGTTTTTTTACTCAAATACATTTAAATGTATGCTGTACACTGTGGAAGCAAGTTCAAGCTTTTTATGACGTTTTCTTATTTTGCTCCTTTGACATTAATGCAGACTTGTTTGATTTGCTGTGTGTAGTCTCCTGCAGGACAGTGTGTCATCCTCAAGTGAAGTTTCAAACTCCTCGTTGTTCTCAGAAGTATGTCCTTGAACATGGTGCTTTAATAGAAACACACCTCTTTGACAGGCGTTTTGTTTGACATATTTTTCTGTGGTCGCTCTCCGAAGTTATGGCAGCTGCTGTTTATGGAGCGCTCGGCTCTGCTGTCAAATCCGCCCTCTTCAGAGTCAGACCTAGAGGACGGCGACCATATATCTGCAGGTCAGAGCTGTCCATCTCCAGTACTGCCCGGTGCTGTCGAGGCCACAGAAGAAGAGTTGTCCTTCCCGCCTGAGCATGAGAGGTCGTCCAGGCCTGAGCAGAGGCCTGCAGTGGAAGGGTGCGTGGACAGGGTACACAGAAACATCACCAGTGTGTGCTTAACTCACAGTGTTGACTGCTAGTCATTTATACATTTCTTATACTTGTGTCTTGTGAGTTAGTGCATGGAGATGAAAGGGGGACTGATAAAGTAACATCCATAAGCATACAGTAAAGTTACACATTAGCTTCATAATTTCACTGCAAACAAAAACATCTGACTTATCTTTAACCTACACATTTTATATGGTTCTCTAAAAGTTCATTCGACATGGCTAGATTACACTGTAAAAATGTTTCTTTTTTCTACATTCATTATTTATACATATAAGGACCAGGGCATTTATTAAGATACATGGAAAGAGGACAAGAGGTTAGGTTGGGTATTTTTAGTACTTATTTTTATAGGTGCATATAAATTATAAATAGATGAAAAAGATACCACAGAAAATGAAAATGAGTTGCAATAGCATTTATTTTAGAAGTTTCTACCTTGACTGCATACTTAAGGCAAAATTTGTGTTTTTGGATAGTCATAACAATTTGATAGACTTATTGTTAATTTCACAACATGCAGTGAAAGAAACTATTATGCATGCCCTTTATGCTAACATGTTACTTGTCAAATTGGTATTTAATAGAAACACATGATTCTAGATGAGGTCATGACTCCACTTTTCCAGCAACAGTACTCAATAGTCAGGACAAAGCCTTACAAACAAACGGGGATAAGCACCTGCCAAGTCTGGGGTTTATGGCTCGTAATCTTAAGCTAAAAGGTCAATCAATTGGTGGAGTGGTTGCTATTGTCAATGTGTGTGAAAAATATAAATATATATTTCTAGAACACATTTTTTAAATCAAAGAAAAACAAACAAAAAAGACTTTTCCAACACTCAAATTGAGTTAAATTGTTATGACAATACAGTTATACAGTAATTGTATCATATAAATCGATCAAGTTTCCAAATTGAAGTTTCCCTCATGTCATAATCTAATAAGTATAATTATTATTAAAGTGGTCATGGGACTGTTCCTCTTTTTTTGTACGCCCTTTAGGCTGTTTGACACTCGTGATTTGTTTTGGGCTTTTGTTATTTTGAGTCAAACAACTACATGTATCATTTGGATTACTGACTCCTTAATAATCAAAAATGGATGGCATGCTGTGCTTTCTTCCTTCTTCGTCCTTTCAAAGGATCGTGCAGCAGTTCTTGTCTGGCCTGTTTGCCAACAACGGAAACCCGGGTGCTACACCGGCTGCCCTGTAAATGCCTTTTAACATTTGAATTTGCATAATTGACTTTTGATTTCTTTTTAAGCTCTGTGCGAACCTTCCCGTCTCTCTGCTGCTCTCTTTCTGTGTTTCACTCAGATCCAGTATGCTGCAGTTGCATGGAAACCCTGGAGATTATGCATGGGGTCAGGGAGGTCTGGATGTTGTCATCACAGAGGTCAGTGACATCAGAGGTGGTGGTTTTTGAGCATATGGCCTCATGATAAGTTGGACCATTGTGCCTTCTTCTTTCCTTTCTTTTAGCATCTTACATTGAAGGCCAACAACTACTGCCTCCCTTTTCAGTCTGTCTTCACATCCACATCTCTCTACATCAACATGAAACTCTTGTTTTACTGCCCCCGTGTTCCCTCATTTCTTTACATATGTATCACACTGTTTTCTTCTTCATAACTCACTCAGTTATTGGGACAGTTGGAAAACGCTGGCCCCCCTCCTGCAGAGAAGGACATGATCTCATCCCTGCCAACAGTTTGCATTTCTCAAGAACAGACAGGTGTGCACAAAGTGGCAAACACCACATCACATGATCATTTTTTACTTTGATTTCGTGTTCCCACATTGATTGGGGTGATGTGCCTTTTCCTCCTCTTTTGTTCTGACCTTTTCACGTCTTCCTTCCTCCCATATATCCTCCTCATATTTTTCCTCTCCTTCTTCAGCCTTTCCCTCGTCTCCTTCTTAATTTGACATATTGGCTATATTGGCATTCATGTGTGTTCTCTACTCATAAGACAATCAACAAACCACATATTGTGTAGCTACATATTCTTCATGTCCCTCTGTAGTATCTTTTTACTGTTATTGAGTTCCTTGATATATTTTCTCATGTTTATCACATCAAAATCATCATATCACCTCTCCTCCAACCTTATACCTTCTCCTATCTCTTCTTTCCTCATGTGTCTTTCTTTTCTCCTTCTTATTGCAAAGAGGAGACCTGCATATTCATGAGCATTTATCAGTCAATCATGTTGATCCTGGTGATTAACAACCAGCTAAAAGACAAAAAAAGAAAAGACATGACAAAACAAACAAACAGGAAACATTAGTGTAGTCTTTTGTTCTAAATTGTAATTACTTAGTGGAGGTTAAATAAGTGTTATTTAAATATATGGTTTCAGAGATTAGGAGTAATGACTCATTGTGTATTTCATGAATGTGTTGCGTCTACTGTTTGTGTTTTTTTTTCTGTGTCAGACTGCAGACTGGAGTGTCCGGTATGTAGGGAGGAGTACTCATTGGGTGAATCTGTCAGGAAGCTTCCCTGCCTTCATATCTTCCACAGTGAATGTATAGTGCCTTGGCTGGAGCAGGTGAGGATGATGAGTGAATGTGGATAAAGGTTTTGTACACTAGTTCTTCAGAGCATATCACACATGGAGACACAACGTTTTTTTTTTAATCTAAGCTTCAACTTTGGATGCTGTTGGCTTTCAACTTCAAATCAATACATTTCCTCTCTCTGTCACAGCATGATACCTGCCCAGTGTGCCGTAAAAGCCTTGACGGTGTCGACAACAGCCTCCCGCCCATGTCAGAACCTCACGACGCCCGCTTCATTCGGACAGAGCAACAGGAGAGACAGGCGAGCTAAGAAAAGGGCCAACACCTCTACCTCCTCCATTGTTTTCAAGAGACTGCTGTTGAATTAAACGCATATATTAGCCGCTCTCTGCTGAGAACCTTTATGTTTACTCATCCAGTGTATTCATTTTGTAACTAACACATAGAAGCCCCTCGGCATGATGGAGGTGTAGTGCCCTTCTCGCTACACTGCTTCAAAGGTGGATGTCTGAATGACTGACTTTGATTGCACTTACTACTCAGCACTGAGCTGCCGGTGATTCTCAAAATGATGGAGATACACAGTTATGCATAGAGGTTCTTGGTAAAAGGATTTCTTAAAACAGAATATGTTGTGGTCTTTTTATCTTCCTCGCTATTAAAAGCTTACTGAAGGCCTACCCTGTGATCCTTGACCTCTACACCTCCTTCATCTCTGAGGTTATATTCTTCTCAGATTTGTATACACACCCTTATGTCTGACAATAAGTGGGGTTCACATTACATTTTAGATTCACTGAGTACATATTTAAGGCTTTTTTACATATTGCTGTCATCAATATGTATTGTTTCTTTTACACTTTAAATAAGTGAACACAATGACTGTTTTGTTACGCTTTATTAAACCAATATGGATTAGAATATGAAAAACAATATCCAGTGCGTTAGTGTAAAACACAAATGATTAATCGTACATTTGTGATGAATCAATCGATTCAAAGGTGTCACATTGGTACTCTAAAAAATGAAATGCAATAATATGGTGAGTGTCCATGTGGAGCAAAATGTTGGCTTCCCCATGACAGAAAATGATAGAGCTGCAAATATTGCAGAAAGACTGCACAAATAGCACATCCAACATGATGCAGCATCTAATCAACAGCACAATGAGAAGCTTCGATCACCTCCCCTAGTTGCAGGAAGAATAAAAACACATTAAAAGGCCAAACCACAGTGAAAAGTAGGTTTGCAACCCCTGAGGAAATCTTCTCAGTCCTAATTTGTCCATGCAGTCTCGTTTTGTGAAATAAATACAGTAAGTGAGAATTGTATCGTGAACCCAGTATCGTGAATCATATATGTTGATTGAATCACTTCATCTCTATAAAACACCTATTCCCAACAAAAGAAGAACAAAATGAAGACACAGCTTTAAAAAATAGTTTCATAACATCCAAAAACGCATCACAAAAAACAAACTGTCAAAATTAATCTGCAAACAAAACACGGACGGCTATACAGAAGCCTCGCCTAACTATAATAATGTAAATGTATATCATCAGGATGATTTATTTATAGGGTTGTTGATGCTTGTCTGTACTGTTTCCATATATACATATCACGTTATGTTGACGCTGTTTCTCCTTCGTAGCAGCTGAAAGCAGAGGCAGCGTCGCAGGTTTGACAGTTGACCGTTGCGTCCTCGACCCGCCTGAAACAGCAGCATTCAACGGCAACTGAAAATAGTCAAATAACAAAACACAGACATGTTTTTTTATTCTCAAAGACTTGGGACCACAACAACAACAAACCGCGTACAACCGACATTTGCTCTCCTCCTCTCCTCTCATCATCTCCCTTCCGCCCTTCTCGGTCCGTCCTCCCCTCCTTCCCTCCCTCCCTCCCTCCTCTCCGGGACTGTTGTACTGACACAGTAGCGATACGGGGCTGAGCAGCAGACATGGAGGCCCGATTAACGAGAGAGGCCCGTGCTGACACATCCAGGCCCAGCTAACGGTGTGTCGGAGAGGATTACGGAGCGTCTCGGGAGATATCACAGATACCACTCGCTGTAAGGAAAAAAAGGGATTTTTTTTTACCACCGAGAAAAAGAAGAAATAGAGGGAGATCCATTTCGGATCTCTGTTGATTCAACGCAGCCGCCATTTTGTTGACAGTTAGTGTTTTTTTTTTTTTTTAATAACCTACACGGCACTGCATCTCATATTTTATGCCACTGGAATATAACTCTCCATATTTTTTTTAATATTGCGTGTGAATCTTAGTTTACTCACATTGTGCTTTTGCATTTGAACCAACGTTGGGTTATTTTTCTTCTCTGATTTAGCTGCCTTGCTAGTGCATCGTTAGCTGCTGTAGCTGAGATGTAGTAACACGAGTGTCTACGAGAAAGTGACGGAGATGTAAGATTATGTACATCACTTGCACAGTGTGGTGTCACGGATTAACTCAGCCTACACAAATGGTTTAATAGCTGCGCGTATTTACTACTATAAGTTAAAGCTTCACAGGGATAAATAAGGCTAAAGTCGTCCTCGAGCAGGCTAGGTTAGCCGCTGCCATTGATACAAAATGTAACGTTAGCTACTAGCCTGTTACAAAATAAACACAAGCCTTTCCTCTGTGCATGGGTTGTAATAAGTGTCATCACTGTACAACCTCGCGTTTTACTAGCATGTCATACATGTATAAATGTGTTTTGGGATGCTCTCACAGTTCACACGGTCACAAGTTTGTGCGGTAGACGCAAAGGGTAACAATCAAACATAGTTGGCGGTCAATAGCTGCACTGATTTATTTTTTTCTGTCAGTCTGATGTTTGTAGAGATGATCATCTTGTCATGACAGATCGTACGTTTGCTGTGCAATCGAATAAAAATAAAAGGGACAGATTGTGTATTTCGGATGATCTCGTAGTAAAACGGCATACACTTTGAATCTATGTCCTAAATACACATTCAACATATAGTCTTAATCTGACACTCCCCCCTCTCCTCCCATGTTTTGGTTTTTGCAATTCAGTGCTTGGAAGATATAAAAATGTGGCCACCACGTTGATACCCACGAAGGGAGGACACGGCGGAATAATGTGATCACCATTTCTGGACAATTACAGAGGTGAGTGAATAATATGACCGCTCAAGTATTTGTAATGTTGTCGCTGTTGTCATCGGTGCAGATTCACCACAATCTGCTCGCGTTTACTGTTTGTTGGTCAACCTTGCAGATGTTTACACTGTGCATGAGTATGTGTTTGCAAATCATTACTCGGTTGCATGCATCACCCCCTTTAGAAAGTGCAAAAGCACGTCTCAGAAGGCCGGGGCTTCTTTCGTTTCAGACCGTAAACATGACTAATCACGGGCTGAATTTAAAGTGAAAATGAAGGCGATGTGTTCACAGACAAGTGTGTTATTCCCATGAGAGGCAGTGTTCGACTGTACGGGAAACAGAAAGCAACATTATTTGGTCTGTTCCTTTGGCCAACCAAAGTTGTTTGCTTAAACAGAGCAGTGAACTTATTTAAGATGTTCTATGCAAATTGTTCACACTAAATTAGGGCTCACTTCCCCGGACTGCTGAAGGACGCAGACGGTGCCGCTTGTCTGACACCTGTCATTCTGCTCCGATGTATTGAAGCCTTCTGATGCAATTTTTTTTGAACCTACGAGGTTCACACGTTATTGGTGTCCTTTCCATTCAAGTCCTCTCGTAAGGTTTGTGCACTTTCCGCACAAACTAATGGTAGTAGCAAAGGAATTTGGCACCCCCCCCTCCCCTTCTAAACCAATACCGATGGAGTAAAAGCCCTGTAAATGACACGGCGCTCTGAGGGCAGACGCCAGCCCTCATGTGAATAATAAGGTGGGGGGTGGGTTGGATACTATTGCTATGGCCAAGGGGAAATCAGCAGTTATGAACAACGTGTGCAAAAGTGAGGAGGGAGTGAAAGGAGGGAGGGAGTAAGGGATAAGAAATGGGAGGGGGCGCGGGAAGTTGTTTACTACGTTCCTGTCTGCTCTGCCATTTCTTAGCTCCTTGGCCTGATATTGATTATTGATTCTCTGCTTTACATTTGGTATCTGTTATTCCTGTTAATACCCGTTAAAACGTTTTATTTTCAGAGTTTTAAAATCTGGATTTACTTAACAGTAAGGAATCAGTTTACAGTTTGTTTTGTGCATATATGGAACTATTTTTAAATGTGATAAAAAGTAGGAAACAAAGTAAACATTAGAACTCTAAATAAAGTGAATTATATAGAGTCAAAAGAAAATGATATAAAACACGTCCAGTGTAGATGTAAAAGTTGTGTTGTGAAATGTAGCAAAAGGAATTAGTAAAAGTTTACAGTCTGGAACAACTTAAAAAATACAGACAACGTTGAAGCAGAGATGATTCTTTGTTGTAATAATCCTTCACTGATTTAACATAACCAAAAGTAATGTATGTTAACATCAAGTATTACTCTTAAAGTGAAAGCCACCATCAGGCATACATGACTGATATCTGACTGTAACTCTTGTAGAGCTCTTTTTGATGTCTTAAAGTATGACTTGTGAAACTTAAATGACGGCAGGATCCTTTAACTGTACAGAAGTACCTCAATACTAAACATGAAAACGCTTTATCAGTCATGAACGACAGAGTTATTCGACAGATGTTCATCTGAAGACAACATGTGCCAGTAAATGTCCTGGGTGAGAGGATTGTTTTGACTCTCCAGGAGGTTTTTTTTTCTCTCCACTTGTGTCAGCAGCACCCACAGTGTAAGGTACTACAGTTGCTTATTTTTGGCATAGCTGCTGTTAGGCAGCGGAAGCGGCTTGTGTGTCTGTGAGCATTTAGTATAAAAGAATGAGGGCAACATTTGTCACTCGGAGAAGGGCACAGGGAACAGAGTTAGGAAGGGTGGCGGTGGGTGAAATGTGTTTTGGATTAGAGCAGGAACACAGTGACTTTAGTTTGTGTGCTGTTACTACTGCGTTCCAAGTTTGCAAAATAGAGACAGGAAGAGGAGGGAAAAGCTCTAAGAAATCGGTGAAAGCACACAGAAATTGATGGAGTGTTAAAGAAAAGAGGGAGGTGTGATTTGAGTGTGGTATGTGTAGCAAGGGGGAGTCTACAGTTTTGAGGCGAAATGGAGTGAGTAATTGAAGAAAACATGGAGAAGAGGGCGTGGGGGAGCTACGAGCCAGACTCCAAAAGTCAGGCTGCATTTACTGTGTGGTTCAACAAAAAAAAAAAAAATCTCTACTACTGTTTTCCAGAGTCATAATCCAAAACAAACATGGGCTAAGACTGTGCAGGGCTGATTCTGTTGTTTTTTTTCCTCTGCGTCTGACACTTAGCTGATGTGACGACTTGCATGACTTTCCAGAGGCTCCATTAAGTAGCTCCTTTAGTGCTCTCTGCTAATGTAGGACGCAGAGAAACCGCCGGCACGTTGACGCTCTATCACTCACTCGCAGTTGCTGCCGGCGAAGGCTGGGAAAGGCAGTCGGATCCTCTGTCTAGTCCCAGAGGGCCCAATGTGCTGAGGTCACAGTTCTGAATTGCCTCCAAATGACTTCACCCGGAGAAAGCACCTGCTTGGGGGCGAATCCGCATTAAATCACTCAGTGGCCATTGGGAGCTGTAGACAACTTCATTGAATTGTTCTGTCCTCTAAGGAGCACAATTAAGAAACGTGCTGCTCTCTGCTGCTGCTGTGCTCACGTAGGGATGTCCGACACTATCGCATGCACCCATTTTCACTGCAGCTAATGAGGGGACTTCAGGGATTGCTCATTTGGCATCTTATCTCGTAACACCTCAGAAGGATGTGGCAGCACTGTGGGATTAACTATTGATTCTGGACTTTGAGGGCTTTGTAGTTCTTTGGTGGACAATTCAGAGTCCTTGAGCCTAAGGTTACATTTCTCAGGTAGGCGATCCTTCGCTGTGTAAATAGGTCACACATTGTTATAGCCTGTTAGGACGAACGAACCATAAAAAGTCACCCAGACAGAATGAAGGACAGCCTCTATCTAAACAGATGATAAAAATTGTTGTCCTCCGTCTGCTTTCCAACATCATTCATTAAAAGACATTTTTATACTTCTTTGTTGCAGGGAACCGTTCCAAACTGTCAGTGCGTGCTTGATGTTCTGTTTGAAGGTGGCTAATGTGGAATTGTTTTGCTCTCTCCTCCCTTCTGTCTCTTTTCTCTCTTATTTCTCCGACAGTTGAAGGACGGAGAAAGAGGGCTGGACTGCCGAGGACGGGAGAAAAGCCATCCCCAGTCAAGGAGAGCTTCACCTTAACTGTTATCCCCCTTCCCCCTTTCCCCCCCTTTTCCCCAACCCATCCCCTTTATAAAAACTCTGCCTGTTAACCACAACATCCCCTACCCAATAAACCTGCACACACGCCAAAATTCCCGATGGATGCGAAGATCCAGGGAGGGACCGCAACTCCACCCCCTCTGCTCTTAGGTACCCAAACAGGGGAGAGAGAGAAGGAGGGAGGTGGGGGAAAGAAAGAAGATGAGGAGGAGAAGAAGAGGGACAGGGAAAAGGAGGGAACGGCCGCCGTCTCTGCGGGTGCAGGAGCGAGCGGGCCCGGAGGTGCAGGTGGTGACCAGTCCCATTTCTCCATCAAAGAGAGCAGCCTGTCGGAGGGCAACGTGAAGCTCAAGATTGGCCTTCAAGCAAAACGCATGACGAAGCCGCCGAAGATCTTCGAGAATTATGTGTGCCGACCAGCCTTCAAGGCCACCGTGAGGCACACGGGGCGCGGAGGAGGCGGTTCTCGTGGAAACCGCGCCGGAGCTTCAGGGGACGGGCCGGGCAGTCAAAGCCAGGTTGCAGTACAGAGCAGGGAAAAAGAGAAGGAGAAGAGTGCAAGCGTCAACAAACCAGCCCCATCATCCTCATCAACCCCCTCTGCTAAAGCTCCAACTCCTCCCCCTCCTGCGCCCACTCCAACCAGCACTACAACCACATCATCACAAGTGAATGGGAACGTTCCAGCGAAAAAGGTAAGGAGTGAAACCATGAAGGATTTATTTATTTAGACCTTGTGTACATACATCAGTACATTTACCTTACTTCCTTAAACAGTTTCAAAGTCAGTCATCCGTGAGGCAATGGTCCCTGACAACGTAACCATAGTAATCACAATGTTATTGCACATATAAAGAGCAAAGCATAAATTGTTCTTTAGTCTTTGTGTGCGCTGTTGGCCTGTCTCTATTCATCATGCACCGCCCCCTCCAATCTCACACCGTGCATGTCGTCTGTCCTCTGTCTCTGACTGGCCAAGTCCTATCCCCCCCCCCCCCCCCCCCACACGACCTCCCTCTCTCTCTTTAGCTCCCCCTCTCTGTCCCCAATCTGACCCTGATCTGAAGTGTTATTGAACTGAATGTAACTTCCCCATTGGGTATGGCAGAGAGGAAGCATTGGACAGAAAATGCCATCGATGAATTGCAGTTTATGAAAGAGAACTAAAAACCTATTTCTGATTGATTGTTTGTTGTTTTAGCACTGGGTGTCTTTTGCTTGAGGTTAAGATTTTGCTTTTTAGCTTCAGTAGCATTATTCCTACAGCGTCTGTCTCATTTTCACGTTTGTGTTCATAAAATTGGAGTCAAGCAAAAAAAAAAAATATTGGAAACTGGATGAGATTTAGAATAAGATGTAATACAACTAATGAATAAGTTAACTAATTGAAATAAATGTAATCCACAAATATTTTTTAGGTTTTATTTCCCTGCAAACACTTCAGCCAACTGGATGTGTAAATTTCTAAATAAAAGAATTGTCACAACTTCCTGAAACTTTGCCGTAAAACAAAATCATCAATTAATTGTTTGAAAAAAAAAAAAAGCACCTGGTAGATTACATGGATGGGATTAACATGCGTAATAAAAAGTACTGTTGCTTTTTTTCCCCCACTAGGGTCCACCAAAGTCGGATAGCAAGTCTGATGCAAAGCCAGACACAAAAGCATCCACAAACACATCTGAGAGGCCCCTGAACCTTCACCGCCCTCCACCAGACAGCAAATCACATCCTTCTGGGAAGAAAACATCAGCTTCACAACCCAACCCCCGGACTTCCCCTCCACTCCCTGTGCCACAGGAACCCATCTTTGATGGTGTGAAACCTCCTCAATACACCTACAGCACTGATAGCCAGAGAGACAAGGACAAAGGTGTTCAAAATTGGGGAGCACCAACAGTCACTGAGAAATTAGCTCAACTCATAGCAACATGTCCTCCATCAAAGACCCCCAAGCCAGCCAAATCTGGAAAGATGGACTCCACTCCTTCTATCCCAAGCTCTGGGTTTATGGCCCCCACAGCCAAGCAACGAGACAGGGCTTTGGCCAATAGGAACACATATTCGAGAGTTGTACACCTCTCTCCTCCGCCTCCTGTTTCACGACCACCCGGTCGACCCTATGGCTCGAGGAACAAAGACAGTGTTATGGAAAATTCACCAGCTCTGACACCGCTGAGAAAGGAGGAAACGGAAGGGTCAGGGAAAGCTAGTAGCAGCAGCACTAACAACATAAACAACAGCAACAGCAGTAGTCGCAGCAGCAGCCCCGCACTCACTTTTGGCAATAACCGCCTTTCGGTCATGTCAAAGGACAGCAGCAGTGACAATGGCAACAGTGGCATTTCAAAGTCACAGTCGCGGACAGCTCACTGCTCACCCCATACCTCGTCTTCACCGTCATGTCCCATTTCGTCCTCCTCCATCACCTCAGCTGAGCAGAGGATGGCGAGTGCATTGACTCACCTGGGCTCCCCTGTTCCCTCACAACGGCATCATGCGCGAGCGAGTCCACCTTTGGCAGAAGAAAGCAGCGCAAGTGAGGTGGAGCAGGACAGAGACGGCCCCAGAGACTTAACCAAGTCCCCCCCTCACACAGGAAAGTCAGAAGGAAAAGACAAGGGGGCCGGTAACCAGTCACTGCGAGGAGAAAGGGGGACGAGCTCTAGTCCGAGTAAGCGCAGTCCCAATCTGGATGGAAGTCGTCTCGGTCGGCATAGCAGTTCCCCTGAATCTGTAAGACAAAGAGCGTCTTCACCGGAGCTAGATGGTGAAGAGGGCTCCCAGACGCCTCTCAGAGATGATTCTCCTGATTCATCTGTGGACTCTCCAGAAGAGCAGGACAGCAAACCCCTTAAAAAACGCAGGGGTAGGAAACCCCGCTGGTCCCGTTTCATGAACAGGGCACAGAGTCAAAGAACAGATCCAAACAATCCCTTCGATCAGAGCAATACCATATTGCCTTTATCTTCAAGCATGGAAACCCAGTTGCCGCCAGTTAAAAGACCTGTGGGGAGGCCTCCAAATCCAAATAAGGTCAGACAAAATCCTGTGCCACAAAGTACAGCGTCACAACTCTTTCCACCCCAGCCTAGGAAACGGGGAAGGCCAAAATCTAAAATGCCAACACTTGACGCGCCGGCCCGTGGGTGCCTCCCTAACAAGCTTGCTCCCTCCAGGGTCTTCTCATCTTTGCTGAAGTCCAAAGAAGAACAGGACCCACCGGTTCTTCACCCAGAGGTGGACCTCAACCCCCCTAAACCGATGCCTAGAAAGCGTGGACGCCCTAAGCGCCTTCCTCCCACCTTGCCCCAGGAGGGTCAGCCTCCCACGTTAGCCCCCGAGGCAGGGGACATGGGAGATAAACGATTCCGCAACAAAGGAAATGGGCAGCTCATCATGAAAACTATCATAGGCAAGATCAATAAGATGAAGAGTGTCAAACGGAAGCGCATCCTCAGTCAAATATTGTTGGGCCCAAGAACAGAGGAAGCCCCTAAAAGTGTCACCAGCGGGGTCGTTGGCTCTGCAGAAGCTGCGACCCAATCCTTGTCATCCCTGGCTGCTTCTTTTGGGGGAAAACTGGGGCCGCAGATTAACGTCAGCAAAAAGGGCACAATATATATGGGGAAAAGGAGAGGCCGTAAACCAAAATTGTCGATGAACGCTTCAACCCCACCACCAGACCCTTTCTTATCCCCAAACGCCACTTCGCCCCTCCATCACCATCATTTACAGTCCCAGCAGCACCACCAGCTCTCCTCTTCAGAGGTCTTTCCCTCCCCCTCTCTCTCGCAGTCAAGTGGAGGCCACAGCCCCATCAGCGATGCCAGCTTTGTGGAGCCCGGCTCGGTGCACTTTGCAGGTCATTCTCACTATTCTATCCCCCACCACAGCCACAGCACGTTCTCCTTTCCTCCCCCGACCTTCTCGGCTCCTAATCCGCGCAACCAAGGGCTGAGCTCATCATCGATGGCTTCAGCGGCTTCCCAGAAAAAGTCCTCTTGCCGTGGGTACCATCATCATCACCACCATTACAGGCAGCACTACCATTATCATAAGCTTTCCCCTCCCAGGCCGCTCCATCCCACCTCCCCGGCCCCCCTCAGCGAGCTGAAGGAAGCCACTCCGTCACCAGTCAGCGAGTCACACAGTGAGGAGACGGTGCCCAGCGACAGTGGAATAGGAACGGACAATAACAGCACCTCTGATCGCGGCGAGAAAGCAGGAGGGCCGGGTGGATTGGGTGGACTCGGGATGCCACATGGAGTAAGCAGTGGATTATTAATGCCAGGGGTCATGGGTTCAGCCATGGGTCCGGGGGTCGGCCTCAATTCCAGAGGCAGGCGGCGACACTCGGCTGCGCTCAGGGAACATCCCTCTCCCTCCCCATCCCCTCACGGGGCAAGGTCATCCCCCGATCCCCGGAGACCTCACCCCGCAGCCCCCTCCTCCTCCTTAATAGGACACAAGGAGAAACATAAGCACAAGTGTAAACGCCGCAACCATGGGTGCCCTGGCTACGACAAACTCAAGAGGCAGAAGAGGAAACGTAAGAAGAAGTACCTGCAGCTGCGTTCTCGACGGCTCGACCCGGACTTCCTCGCAGAGCTGGATGAGATTGTCGTGAGGCTGAGTGAAATACGGATAGCTCACCGAACCATGGGACACCGGCTCAGCGGCGGAATTGGCGTGGCGGCAGGAACGAGTAGAGTGCCAGGGGCCGGGAGCAGGGCCAGTGGTAGTCTAGGAGGCACAGGTGGACCTCCTCCACATCATTATGTGCACAGGGATCTCCTTCCTACCATCTTCAGGGTTAACTTTGGCAGCTTCTACTCGCATCCCGCATACTCATGCGACCCCTTGCACTATGTTCGTAAACCAGACATGAAGAAAAAACGCGGGCGGCCTCCCAAACTGAGGGACTCTATGTCAGAGGTTCCTTTTGTCGCCGGGCTTGGATTCCCCCTCTCAAGCGGTGGTTTCTATCACCCATCCTACAGCGTTCCTTACTCCTCCGGGCCCCTGGGCTTGGGCTACTACAGAGGCTTTCCCCCAGCAAGTGCTCTGTATCCCCACCCACACCACCAGTCTCCCCACACAGCCCCTTCCCACCACTCTCACCACTCCCCCTCGTTCCCCCCACCTCCCCCAACATCCTACATGCATCATCATCACCCCTCACATCTCCTGCTCAACCCCTCCAAATTTCACAAGAAAAAACACAAGCTGCTCAGGCAGGAGTACCTCGGCGGAGGAAGGTCCCCTGTCCTGTTCCCTCCCATGTCCTCGGAGCTGTCCTTCAATTGGCACCACAAACACAAACACAGACACAAACACAGAGAGCGTTGCGCCCAGGAGGACAGAGAGGAAGCAGCCAGAGGAGGATCAGGGAGCAGGGCCGGAGCAGGGAGTTCTGAAAGTGGAGCAACAGGGAAAGGAGAGAGAGCCAGCAGTTTAGGAATGGCAGAATCTCTACAGCGATGCCGCTTCGGGCGAGACAACTCCAGCACCAGTGCCAGCAAGCAACCCGCTACGACTTCTGCCAACTCTCCTTCTTCTTCCTCATCCTCTTCTGCAGAAAGGTACAAGCGCAAAGAAAGCTCCATGTCCTGCCTCGGCCCCTCCCGGCTCGCACTGGGCAGCAGCTCAAAAGGCCACCACCCAGTAGAGTCGTGGTTCAGGATGGGCAGCTCGAAAGCAGACTACTCTAAACTTTCCCGGGGCCACGTCGAACCTGGCCAGGGTCCCTTCTCAGATAGAAGGGCTGAAGACCCGGCAGGTTGCTCTGACAGCGAGGATGAGGAGCCCCTCACGCCGACGGACGACACCGAGCCTGGAGCGCATGATTCTCCCAATCTTACAAATCTATTTGCCTCCGCTCTCACCCGCACTACGGCGAAGGGGGGCAGGGGCAAAAAGGCTGAGGTGGTTGCAGAGAGTTCCAGCTTCTCCCGCATAGACCGGCCAATGAGGAACGACCGCTCAACATCAGCAGAAAGGAGAGAGTTAGGCAAGTTCAATTTGTTCAAGTAACATTTCAAATCAATGTTTGTAAAAGGGCTGCCTACCTCAGATCATATTCACATAAAAATTTAGACATCAATGTGACCAGTAACGATGGCAGCATTGAGCTGTTTGCATTTCATTATTTTTGGCATTCAATTCATTCCATTTTATCCCAGAAGCATGCATAAGCTCTGCTACACCTTTTAGAACAGAAACTCTTATGACACAAATTAAATTGAGTGTTGTCAAAGGTTAGGGAGTCAATTGTGGACCAAATTCACTTTCCAAAAATAGTTCTGATGTAGCTGTATAAAGAAGCGTGTGCCTGAATCTGATTGGCTGATTTCAGATGAGCTTCATGGCTCGGCACAGTTTTTGGTGAAACTGGCACAGTGTGCAATCAATTAGGTCCAACACTGATTCCAGGGCTGCATATTTGGGCAATAACTCTTTTAGACGCTGCCATGTGGCACAGCAGGGGGGGGGGGGGGGGGGGGTTCTCAAATCTTGTTTGATCTCTGCACAGTGAATTCTGTTGAAAATCCTTCATAAAACTGAGAGATGGTGAAGTGGTTAGAACTGGAACCATTCACACATCAGTTGTGGTTGGATCAAACAGCAATGGAAATCATCTGTGCTGTTGTTTCAGCTATCCCAGCTATTCCCTGTCTGTGCAAAAAAAAAAAATACTAAGTGCAATAGACTTATTCTAAAGGGGGGGGGGTCTCTTGATGACATCCCCTGTGCAAACTTCGTCTGACATTTGGTAGCTCTTACTAGTGGTTACGGGCATGGCTAAAAAAAAAAAACAACCAAACATGTGCTCTGACTTAAACTGGCTCCTGTGTGAGTGTTCATGGCTGCCATTTGCCACATTTAATGTTGCATTCCTGCAAGAGCCAAGGAGATGGAGTGTTTTGTTAGCATGCTATATTTAGTAGACATTTCCCTCAATAGCCCACAATGGTGAGGCCTTTCCATGTGGCTGATGTGAGGAGCCTCGGAAATGTTCATGTTTTCAGAGTGAGTGAATAATCCCCCCCCCCCTGCTAAGAATGATGTGCATTTGTAAGCAGTGGGAGGTCACGTGTGTGAAGAGAATACTTCAAATGACACGACCTGGTTATCAATAATTGGGCAGTATTTTCCAAGCTACCAGAAAGGTAACCTAGAAAAACAGACAGTCCACACAATGCGGGCAGGATGAAGTGTGGCTTTGGCTGATTGCAAAGAAATCTGATACTTCCCTGCAGGGTTGTTTGGAAGTGTGGCAAGTTGAAAAGTTCTGTGAACTCGAACAATCACTGCTGTGTTGTAGGTTTGTCAACAACTGCTGCTTTGTCTCCACGTGGCAGTGTTTGAATATAAATCTAAATGTAGATCTGTGTTTTCAAGCTTCAGTATTTCAGATACTAAAACTTTACGTTCCATTCACTTTGGAAGTCAGATGTCCCAGCTGTGATTGATTTAATTACACAAACCAGACGAACGCCTGACTCAGACTGCAGGATGATCGGGCCGATTTGAGGTCCGACTCTTCCATCCCGACAATCGCTCTTCCATCCTGACTCGAGGCTGCTTGTTACCGTGCGAGTCGTATAAAGATCCAATCTTAACGAGCAGATTGGGGACGCCTGATATTTACAGTTAAAGAGCTTGACAATAACGTCATCACAAAGGTCGTGTGTGACTACAATCACCCCGAGAGATGTGGGAGGACAGTGTAATAGGAGCATGTCTAAAGGAAATCCTGTCGGGTGTGAAGTGCCAAGATTTTCAGATTTTGAAGGGAGCTGTTGTTGTGAGATAATCCTGTTTCTCTTAAAGTGTGCGACGCTTCTCAAATTAAAAACAGGAAGGATTTTGAAAACTCCTGCAGTGTGAGCCAGGCTTACATTGCTAATAAACATTTTTGTGTACAACTTCAAATTTAATGTTGATGCGCGTGGCAGCCATTTTGAGTTTTTTGTCTGGTCCCAGTGTCGGTTCCAACTTCTCGGGGCGATCCTGAGGATATATTTGTCACAGTATTTCTGACTTCCAAAAAAATAAAAAATGAAAGGGATTACACGACTATTGTGTATTTGCATGTTAGTAAGTGCGATAGGAGGCTGTAAGGTCCCAATTGACACAATGTGATGCAGTTCAAACAACAGCAGGGTAATCCAGGATTAGAGCTCAGGACATGGGGTCACCCAGCGGTCACAGACAGCACCATTAAGGTAGAGGAGGCTAAGGGTTGGGGACTGGGCTGCCACACAAGACAAGTTGAAGAGTGATGGAAGTAGATAGACTCCCTGACAGAGGAGTGTTTGTAGAGGGTGATGCAGAGGTAAAAAAAAAAAAAAAAGAAGGACTTTAAGGGAGTCTAATGATGAAGTGAAACATAAAAAAGGGAATCAAAAAATGTTTATTCTGTTTATTATTTATTACTTCAGCTACTACTGTTACGTAATCAGTGTTTGCACACCATTCATGATGACCTACCATGCACAGGCCGTTCACTAGAAACAGGAATAGTTATATGGAAATGGTTAAAGCTGCTGTTCTCCTTTTATTAGTTACATAATAAGCTTACTCTGTGAATTGGGGGTCGCTGTGCTCAGTGGTCGAGTTGGAGGTTAAACCCGCAGCTCCTGCAGTCACATGTCCAAGACAAGACACCAAGACAATGAACATTTGACACAGTGTACTGATAAATTCTTACAACCCAACTGAGGGTCAATTTGTTATTATTAATGAATAGACATCAGTGGTACGGTGTTCACTTTTATCACTATGTTAAATGACAGGAAAGTATCACAAAGATTTCTGATTGTTGGCTGTAATGCAACTTATAAAACTAAAAAATCTATAGCTAATGGTATATTAGAGACATTTATTTTCTGTTTCTTTCACTAGGGCCCTTAGGTATCCAGACAAGAGGTGTTGCACTCTCAACCCCTGAAGGGCCTGAAGGGTCTCTGCATCACCGGCAGCAGCACCATCACCAACCTTCCCTGTTTCACTCCCACAACTCTGCCTCCTCCTGCCTCTCCCCTTCACAGGACTACTGCCTGGACGCCTCCCTGTCTCACCACTCCCATCGGGCACAGCCTTCCAAACACAGCCTGCACCACGTCAACAAAATCCTGCGCGCCAAAAAGCTGCAGAGGCAGGCTCGCACAGGAAACAACATGGTGAAAAAGAGGGGCCCGGGACGTCCCAGGAAACATCCTTTACCCTCCCCGCCACCATCCCCACCACCAGTGCCTGAGTCGAGTCAGACCCGGCACAAAGACAGAGCGGGAGAGCAGCCAGCAGGGGGCAGAGGCTGGGAGGGGGACACTGTGACGGATGCTATAGAGTCGGTGGTCCAGGGACAGCGTAAAAAAGGTCAGAAGAGGAAGCACTGGGATAATGATGGGGAAGAAGATGAGGAGGAGGAGGAGGAGGAAGAGGATGGGGAAGTAGTAGAGCCAGAGGAGAGACTGCCAGACAGGGAGGAGATCCTGGGCAGCCAGGTGGCAAGGCCCAAAACAGGGACAGGAATAAGCTGGCTTACCCAGGACGAGCTCCAGCAATTTCACGGGTAAGCAAGTTTTTATCCCACTATTGTGTAATAATCTTTATACAGCAAAAATCTTGTGTGTGAGACACTGAGATTCACAGGGAATCCTAAAGTTTAAAGTCCCCACTGATGTGTAAAGGAACAGTTACATGGTGAAATCACCACAAAAAAAACCAACTAATCATGGTTTTTATTTTAGGTCAATGGAAAGCAAGCCAGATGACCCCTGTTCCCCCGAACTTCCAGTCACCGCCACCAGGGAAGAAGCTCCGCCCATTCCCATAACCAACCAACGGGAGAAGAGACCAGCCAGACCCCCAAAGAAGAAGTTTCAGAAAGCAGGACTTTACTCCGATGTGTACAAGACTGAAGAGTAAGTCTTCCCCCCCCCCCCCCCCCCCCCCATATAATTGTTAACTTCAGATATCAATGTACAACACTCAGTTTAGCAGTAGTGCTTGATAACTGTTTCAGCATTTAACCATTTCAAACCCTTTGTAGCCCCCGGAGTCAGCTTCTGCAGCTAAAGAAAGAGAAGCTTGAATACATACCAGGGGAGCACGAGCATGGATTGTTTCCAGCTCCTATACATGTCGGTAAGTCGTAAAATTCAATTTTATTTTTTGGGAGGGGGGGGGGGCAATGTACCCTCTACTTTAAAAAATTTAATCACAGCCGAATTTATCAACCAGCTCTTTGAAAAAGGATATAAACCTGCGTTATTTATGTTCCCTCTGCTGTTTTTAGTTCTGATCATCTGTGTTGTTGTGCAAAGTTTTGGCATAGATTGGTTACACATCCATGATATGACATGAACACTGACCCGCCCACTGCTTTGCTTCCCCGAAAAAAAAACATCTTACAGAAGCTACAGTACTGCTTCAGCTGCAGCAGATTTCATATTTTAAGACTATCTATTGAACAACGACAGACTCTCTTTACTGCTATTAAACAGCACCATGATGCCTTTTCTTGTAAACTCTCAGAAGTGATTAGTAATATAGGTGTTACAAGTTTATGTACCCAAAAATGTTCTCACCACATTAACCCAAGTTTCTATATGACGTCTCAAAGTCAAAGCCACAAACGTTCTTTTAACTGCAGCCAAATGAAGGGCTGTACTCATCAAAGTTATTTAGATGAGTCAACTTGTTTCATAAGAACTTGACCTGTGGTTATTACAGTTTACCAGCTTCTATAAGCAGGTAAACACAAAGTGCGTCATTGAGAATTCAAACTTGGATCGTGTAACTCTTTTGGATGTGTCTTTTGAAATTGAGACAGAAAAGTCAGCACACTAAATGTCCTTCAAGTTTTCTTTATCTGGGTAAGAGCAGCGTACAAAACCCCTACAGACGCATTTCAGCGCAAGGCCTTTAGAAAATAACACAAGTTTAGGTATTACTCTTTCTTTTGAAGGTTTATGTTTTGAAGTTTTTCATTTCCTCTTTCATTTTAAAGGGAAGTACCTGAGACAGAAGCGCATTGATTTCCAGTTGCCTTACGACATCTTATGGCTGTGGAAACACGATCAGGTGACTAATCATATTGACCACTAAAAGCTTTGAGAGTTTGTTCATGCTCAATCTCAGTGACTTAGAAGTCTTCTGTAAGGTACAGCCACCATGGAGGAAAGGCTTTTTTTTTTGTATGTCCTTAAACCCCTTTTTGTTCACTATTGTCTTTTTGTGTTTCAGCTTTACAAGAGGCCTGATGTCCCTCTTTATAAAAAGATCAGGTCGAGTAAGTATCCAGCTTTGTTCCAGTGACGCAGCCAGAATGTAATTCATGGCAGGATCAGTTCATGTGCTTTCATGTCTTGGTTGCTCCGCTGTGGTTGTCTGTGTTGCTTGGACTTTTATAGTCGTTTTGTTTTTGTTAGCGTTTTGATAAAAGAGAAACACAAAAACAGCTAATGGCTTCACAGCTGGTCACACTTCATGATAGTGTGAATAATGACATGTAAAACGGTAATCCCCCCATTTGTGTCACAGATGTCTATGTGGATGTGAAGCCCCTCTCTGGTTATGAAACAACGACGTGCAGCTGTAAACCTCGTGAGGACCAGACTGAAAAAGGCTGCCTGGATGATTGCCTGAATAGGTAAATGCAAATGCCTGCATTATGTTGTCTTTAAGCAGGTTTCCATTTCGGTTTAGGTGTGCATATGTAAGAGGATTTAATTCATTTAGTGATAAAACAAATGTGTAAGATATGGAATGATTCAGGACAAAAGAATCGCACCCTCAACCTCCCTTTTTTTTTTTTTTTTTTTTAAATTGCTTGTTCCCCAAGGATGAGTTTTGCGGAGTGCTCTCCCAGCACCTGCCCGTGTTCTGATCATTGTGACAACCAGCACATCCAGAGACATGAGTGGGTCCAGTGTCTGGAGCGTTTCCGTGCCGAGGGCAAGGGCTGGGGTATCCGCACCAAAGAGTCACTTCGCTCTGGACAATTCATCATCGAGTATCTGGGAGAAGTGGTCAGCGAACAGGAGTTTAGGTGAGTCAGTGACAAAATGAGGCCAGAGAATCTTTTTGGGTAGCACACATACCAAAATAAGAGCACAGCTGTCAAACATTTAGAACGAATACCCCTGTTTCACTTCCTCAGTTCAAGACTTGATCTCGATATGAAAATGAATGTTCCACCTCTCTCCTCTGTGACGTTTCAGGAGTCGTATGATGGAGCAGTACTTCTCCCACAGTGGCCAATACTGTCTCAACCTGGATAGCGGCATGGTGATCGACAGCTACCGAATGGGCAATGAGGCACGCTTCATAAACCACAGCTGCGAACCCAACTGTGAGATGCAGAAGTGGTGGGTGTTCACGGCAGCTTTAAACCTCCTGATGCCTTGTGTAGCTTTTGGGTTCTCACCAAAGCCCAGATTTGGCTAAGCCCTCTCAGGCACGAGCATGAACAGTTTCCACAAAGTTGTTAGGGGGGGCGGATAATTGGGCCAGGCTCCATTAGGAGTAGAGTAAGAAGAGAGTGTCACATGTGAAAGGTCCCTGTGGAGATATATTTCAAAAACAAAACAAAATTCGTGTCACTAAAACACATGGTGGGTCATTGAGGTTTGAGGCATGTAAAATGTGCTTTTACATTAGAAAATCCATTTATCGACCCCCATGCTCCTTTTCAGCCTGCTTGATTGGCACGTCTTTGTCTGTTTTTGATTGACAGCTGCTGGTAGGACATTATAGACTCAGTGTTAAGACTATAGTTGAAGACAAAGTACGAGTTGCCTCAATGGTAGTGAGGGCTCGTTGATTCAGTCCTTATTAGAGTATTGACATTCGCTGCTTGAGCGAGTTGGACAGTTCAAGCAAAATGACTCTTCATTGACCACATGGAGCTCTTCAGTTACTCCATCCTTCGGTGTCAAAGCGTGCCGTTGATTGTTCATTGGATGTACTTTAGTTTGGGTGCCTCAGTCTCAAACTGTGCAAAGTTGTTGAAAGCTTGTGTTTGTCAGTTTGAACCCGACAGAGTTTGGATCTCTTTTCATGTTCCACACAGACAACTGCAGGGTCTCCATTGTCTCCGCTTCTGATTGTCAAAGCTTCACACTCGTTATGCTAGCATCTTTCACCAATGCTTTCTTCTTCTTTTTTTCATTCAATGGTTAATAATTCTCACCCACAAGCCACTGTCAGATGGCATTACATCCAGTCACAGATCGGTGACATAATAGACGCATTAACTCAAAACTAAAACGTATGTTGTCTAAATGGATTACTATTAAAAAATTGTGAGCCATGATCCTTAATTTTGCGGGTACTACTACATGGTTGTTTTATGTTTCAATGCAGGTAATAAGCTTTGGGACCGACAGGTAGATGTTTGCAGGGCACTTTTCTGTGGTGAACGTTTCGATGTTCTTGTTGTTGGCTTGTTTATTTCACATGCTCGGTTGCCCATAAGGACGTGTGTGTGTTCTGTTTCTAAGTTCAATGAGAAGAAGACATGAGCAGGTAATCTGATGGGGTTTGGGAGTAAATCTGTGCCTCCTGTGATCTTTAGCAGACGGTTATTTGGTTGTGTGTAAGTCTGCTCTCCCGATGATAGAAAACCTTTGATACATAAGTTGTGATTGGTGGTGTTGTTAAATATTGAGTGATTTCAAGAGGAGATAGATGAGCTGTAGCGGACAAGAAGTCTTCTTCTAACAGAGGATCATGTAACCCTTAAACTCAAGAGTTGTTTATATCCAGGTTTATTAGCTAGAAGTCTTCTTCTTTCTCATCTGTGTAGGTTCATTGCAGCGTACTGTGGTGTTACTGTCACCTGAAGATTAATGGAATACTGTTACACAATTGGTGGGACAGTTTATTTCATCATCTGCATTCGCTCTTGTGCGTGCGTGTCCTCTAAAATCTCCTCAGGGAGCTTTTAAAGTCTATCGGGTACGTTGACATTCAGAGTTTATTAAAGGGGCAGACAGTTTGAAAAACAAAGTGAAGCTGGGAGTCTCGTTGGGTTGTTGGGAGAGGAGAGCGAGAGAAGCTAATTGGAAAATGTTCCACCTTGATAATTCTGTATTTTGTTTTTCTAAATGCTTCCGTCATTTATGGTTAACGAACTGGAAAATACTAGCCTATTACCGAAATGTGTTCAGCTAATTGCTATGTGTGTGTGAGGCTGATGATAGGGGTGGGCTGGCTAATGTCTTACTCTGTAAGAGGCAAACTAAGAATAATGGAAGTACGAGAAAGTCGAGAATGACTTACTTGGATACTGTAGGATTCAAATATAGCCGGAAAAAGTCCTGCTGTAGCTCTGTTATTTCTGATTCCTTGCTCATTTTATCACAGAACAGGGCTAACCTTATGTGAGCACATGTTACTATCAGTCTTTGGGCTCTAAACCTCTCTTTGTGTGTACTTTAATACCTGTAAACTGGGTCCTGATTTATCAGCCACACAGTTCAACCACTTAAACACAAGTTGGGGATAAGTCGTCTCACAGTATGTTCAGCAGTATTATGTTGCCCTAGTTTGGCTTTCTCACACAAGCTTTAAAAGGGACACATGTAGCAGGTGCACTTCATTGTAAACTAGAAAGCTCGGTGTCCAAACCCCAACCTCCTTAATGTGGTTGTGTGATGGTAATCTGATGAGATCACCTCAGTCAGTCCTGCCAGTGTTCAGAGACCTAAATGGCTTAAAGGCCCTCGCACCACGCCAAAACAATTCACTGGTTTCCCGGGGGCTTGTTCTCACAGCATGTCTAAATCCAGTGCAGCGGGAGATTTAGCCTGAGCTGGCATCGGCTGTGCCTGACTTTTTTTTTTTTTTTTTTTCCAAAACTGGAAACAGACTTTTATTTTCCTTTTTTTAGATGTGTTTTACCTCTAGACGTTGAAATGTGTCACACCCATTAAACCCTCAAAAGGACAGCGAACATCTCAAAAAGAGAGGGCTATCACATTGTCATCTGTCCTCCAGCTCATAATCTAGAGAACTGGACAGTACATGGCTGTGTAATTGCGTGTGTGTAAAGTAGAGCGGCTGTGCTGAAATAAAAGACTCCAAAAGGATGGAGGATTTTCAGCACAAAGCCTGACGAGTCATCCATCTTGTCACAGAAGAGAGATTACATGCAGCCGGGCCTTAGATACAGCTGTAGTGGTTGAAGACAATGCGCTGAAGCAGCTTTTTACCCCTATAGAAAGAATAAATTATCAAGCAGCCGGCTAACAGAGAGGAGCGCTTTATTCTCAGTAGACTGGCGAAAATCTGGAGCGCTGCTTTGCTTTTTGTTGAGTTCGAACAGGGAGAGTCCCCCTCTCCTTTTTCAACATCGTTCATTTATTTCATTCTTAAATGGCTTGTTCAGCATTTTGAAATCAAATTGGACCGTTACCTTCTGCCCCTCTTACACAAAACTTCTCAAATGTTGAACAACAAATTATAAGCATGTTTCACTGACCTGCTTCTAATTCATGTGAATATCACACCTCCTTACTTGACTTCCCTGTGACTTCCCCTCTCCTAGGTCGGTGAACGGCGTGTACAGAATCGGCCTCTTTGCTCTCAAGGACATCACCAGCGGCACTGAGCTCACCTACGACTACAACTTCCATTCCTTCAACACGGAAGAGCAGGTGAGGCACCATCACCCACTTCTCACCTCACTGAACGGCACTTTAAACATTTCATTTGAAGAGCGATCTCTGCTGCTGCTGCTTGTATCTCCTTTGTAACCGACTGCACTTTCTTCCCTCTACTTTGTACAGCAAGTGTGTAAGTGTGGCTCCGAGAGCTGCAGGGGAATCATCGGAGGGAAGAGCCAGCGTATTAACGGCCTGCCTCCGAAGACGGGAGGGACTCGGCGGCTGGGTCGACTAAAGGAGAAGAGGAAGTCGAAACACCAGCTCAAGAAACGAGTAAGGGACAAAGAACCGTCTCTTGCTATAAAAAAAACCTTGAGATGTTTGAGAATGAGTCCTTGGTGCTGTTTTGTGTTTGAAAGTCGAGCATATTGTCATCCAGCTGAAGCTGTGGCCTGGATTGATAAAGTTTCGACCAAGTCTGGCTGTGGCTTATTGAATATCAGGTGCAGTTTCTATGTAGGGCATGAAAATGTCCGTGTCTCAGAGGTACTCTAAGTGGGCCACAAGGTGCCTAAAAAAGTAATGTGGAATACCTTTAAGCATACAACATGTATGCTTTAGAAGTCTTTATTTATGTCACATTTTTAACAACTTTCTTCATCTTCAGGAGGAAGAGTCGAGTGACAGCAACAAGTTTTACCCTCATCTCATGAAGCCCATGTCCAACAGGGAGAGGTAAATACAAACCCTTTCTCATTGACGCGAAGTTACATATTTCTTGAAAACTTTAAACGGGAAAATATTGCACTCGGCTTTACTGACAAAGTGTATTTGAAAGTTTTAGAAAATGTTTCTATTTTTACTCTCAGTGTCACACTATTCACAGAGAGAGAGAGAGAGAGACTGGCATCAAGCTTAAAACAAGGAAAACAAATGTCTAATTATACCGCGTATAAAAAGCAACGCAAACCACTTTTGAGTGTGCGGTGCAGTTTTTTCTCACACGTACACTTTCTTCATACACGTCTCCACCACCTCTATCGTCAGGAACTTTGTGCTGAAGCACCGAGTGTTTCTCTTGAGGAACTGGGAGAAGATGAGGGAGAAACAGGAGCTGCTGAAGCGAGAGGGCGAGCGAGAGAGGGACACCAGCAGCCTCTCCATATACACACGCTGGGGAGGAGTCATCCGAGACGACGGCAACATTAAGTCCGGTGAGTTCAGGGGCTGAGGCAGGCAGAGAACAGATGTGTAAAGTACGTCGCCATGTTAATCACATCTGAATGAATGATTTGTTTAGATTCTGTTTGGACCAGTGTCGGTGAAAACTATTTGCTTTGTGTGTAACGTGTTTTAACGGTGTTAAAATTCAATCCTTCAGAATGGGATTTCTAATTGCTTGTTCCTCGTTTCCAGACGTGTTCCTGACACAGTTCTCGGCTCTGCAGACGTCCCGGTCGGTCCGCACACGGAGACTCGCCGCCGCTGAGGAAAACACAGAAGTCACACGCACTGCTCGGCTCGCGCACATCTTCAAAGAGATCTGTGACATGATCACCAGCTACAAAGGTAAGTGTCTGTGCTGAGAAATATGCAAAACCTGTACATTTAGCCCTCTATTGTCATTCTTAAGACCACTGGCCTGATCTCACACCGAGAGGTCTGTCAGGGCCTCTGATAATATCCCATTTGTTGAGCTACAATGACAGGAATGTTTTTATTGTGTCTGACCTCAGATTCGGCTGGCCAGACACTCGCTGCTCCGCTGGTGAACCTTCCCTCAAGGAAGAGGTAAGAGTGTGTAATAACCGGACTGCATTTTCTGGTTCATTCATAATGTTTCGTTTTTCAGACACCAGTGTTATCTGGTCAATCAGTGTGCAGCACCCACATCGTGTTACACTTTTATCTTGTGCCACACTTCTGAGCCGTGACAGTCCGTGTATTGATAGTAAGCACTTTGTGTCGAAACAATAACAACTCTTTCTTTTCTTTTTTTTTTCCTTTGGCTACATCTGCTACATTTTCCACTTGTCACCCCTGAATATCTGCAAACCAAAGATTGTATAAAACATGGACGTGACATCACCCATTGGTTACTAAAGAGAATGTTTGAAGCTAAATGATGTTATAAATGCTAACCTTTAGGTCAACTTAGTAACAGGTGAAGAGGTGGAGCAGAGCGCAAGATCTGCAGCGTGTTGCTCTTCTTTGTTGCCTCTTGTTACATCGTCATGGATTCATAAGCATCTGGTGTTTTTGGTATGTTTTTAAATGAGTCATGCCGACTAATCCTGCCGTGTTTGTGTGCTCTCAGAAACAGCCAGTACTATGAGAAGGTGTCGGACCCTCTGGACCTGAGCACCATCGAGAAGCAAATCCTCACCGGCCACTACAAGACTGTCGAAGCGTTCGACACCGACATGCTCAAAGTGTTTCGTAATGCTGAGGTAGGTGGATGCTGTTAACTGAGAACAGACTTTAGCAACTTGTCACCAAAACTGAAGAAATCACTCTCTTTGAGTCTATTAACCTCTCGAAAGTGTGGCCTCTATGGACCTGAACTTAAACGAGAAGCTAATACTTTTAAACATTTCTGTTGCTTTGAGGATAAATTATCTAATTATGTCCAGTTGCTTTGTTGTTTTCTTGACGGCTGCACTCCTTGTTCTTCGCCTACCTTCATCTTTCTCTGTTTTCTTCACGCCTATCAAACCTTGTCATAATATTATTACAAGTCATAAAGATTCTCCTCTTCACCAGTGAAGTGACACGCGTTGTAATTGTGCTGTCTTGCAGGCATCACAAAGCCTTTTTTAATTAACAGGTACTATAATACATGGCAGGACCTTTATTTAGTCTTTGTTTCTCCTGGTTTAAACGGGTTTAGATCTTCAAACTAAACGAAATGTTGTGAAACTCTGATTCATGTAAAAAGTTATTAGAAAGAGCAGTTTGTTGATGGCATGACGGCTACGGTTTCTATTATTAAATAACACAGATTAAAGGGCCACATGTGAGTCTCTGATATCTGGTTCTTATTTCTTAGAACCCATGAAATGTAAAAAAGCATCAACACAATGATTAAAGCTGATACTGTTCAGCTCTAGCTCAGTCTGATCGTCTCTTTTCACCGTCTTAGATGCAAATTACTTTCAGAGTGGGTCGGAACTTTGTGACTGCTGATCCGCTGCGAGCATGTAGCAGGCTCTTTTGATTTACATCTGTATAGCTTCACAATTTAAACAAGTGGTACTTGAAACCTCTCAGAGCAGCTTACTCTTCCAGTCAATGGAGTTTGAAGTGGATGTCTTAATTAGATTTAGACTCTGCTCCTAAGACCCTTCATACCAGTCGAAGGAGAAAGTGTGAAGGGAGTGTGGTTTATTGTTGAAGTCGGGGCTGTGGCATTTCCAACTGAAGGCCAGCTGATGAAATCCGTCTGTCAGTGTCCTTTTTGTTGTAGTTCAGTCTTCGCTGAGTAACTGAGTGATGCAGGTTTAAATCTGGGGTCATGAGTCTGGCTTTTGTTATATGGTCTCTGTCTTCTTTGTCTCCTTTGTTTTGAGGTGTTTTTGTCCTCGATTGATTTTGGCAAAATGACAATGCTGCTGCATTTACAACCGTCCTTCTTTCCCCCTTCAGAAATATTACGGCAGGAAGTCATCAGTAGGCAGGGACGTGTGTCGGCTGCGGAAAGCCTACTACAGCGCTCGTCACGAAGCTGCAGTCCAGATTGATGAGATCGTCGGTGAAACAGCCAGCGAGGCCGACAGCTCGGACTCGCTGGACCGGGACCACCACCACCACGGAGCAGGAGGGCCCGGCTCCCACGACAAGGACGACGACATCATCCGTTGCATCTGTGGAATGTACAAGGATGAAGGCCTGATGATCCAGTGTGAAAAGTGCATGGTAAGACGCAGACTGTCAAATACAGAAACAACACTGAAAAGGCAGGTGAAGGAGATGCCTTTTTTCATCCCAGGCTCACATCTGTTTTAGTGAGCACTTTCTCTTGAGACTTCACCCAACTAAGCAGTGCTTTGTCAAGGAGAGTGTAGAGCAATCCTTTGTGTGTATTTTTAGACAAAGAAAACAAGGAGGAATATTGATTTAAACCTCCACAGTAGTGAATAGAGGAGATGGTTACTATTGTGTTTGTGCTTGTAAAACAGACCCAGAACATTGCTGCTCTTCTTTTACAGATGTCACTCTCAATACCAAATGTCGATTTTTTTTATTATTTTTTTGATGTTCCTTCTTTTTCATTTGCTTTTGCTCTTTTTGTGATTCAACAATTGTTTATGTCTTTGTAGGTGTGGCAGCACTTTGACTGCATGAGGCTGGAGACTGAAGTAGAGCACTACCTGTGTGAGCAGTGTGACCCTCGGCCCATAGAGAGGGTACGTCTGTCCCCTCCAAACATTTTCTTTTATCCGTACAGTTAGTATCCGAAGTGTTTGGTTTTTAATCATCACCAACCTCTCGCATCTCATCTCACCTATATATGATTGTTGTTACAGGAAGTTCCCATGATCCCCCAGCCGAGCTACGCCCAGGCTGGCTCTATCTACTACATCTGCCTACTCAGAGATGAGCTGCTGCTACATCAAGGTAACAGCCCACCCCCCTCCCAACAGTGATGAGCTTAAAATGCTTTAAGGAGAATCTCTTCTCTCCCTTGAAAGACTTCTTTTACCTTATTTGCTACCTTGAAACTCTTATTTCAGTTATTACATGTGTGTTTGACCTGTCAGAAGGCTTTTCTATCAAGCTGTCAGCTTCTTGTGATTGTGTTAAATGTTTCCATTGTGTCTCGTGTGCAGGTGACTGTGTGTATCTAATGAGAGACAGCAGACGATCACCTGAGGGCCAGCCGATCAGACAGTCATACCATCTCTTGTCTCACGTCAACCGAGACAAACTCGACATCTTCCGAATCGAAAAACTCTGGAAGAATGAAAAGTATGTTCATCACGGGTTGTATTTGAAATAACCTGATTCACTCTGCAATGTTTTTGAATGGAATTGTTATTGTTGCTCATTGTGTTGCATTGCTTTCTTTGATTTTCCTGTCCTCACTTGAACTCTGAAGGGGTGAGAGGTTTGCTTTTGGTCACCACTACTTCCGTCCTCATGAGACGCATCACTCTCCATCACGGCGATTCTACCAGAATGAGTTATTCCGCATGCCGCTCTACGAGATCATCCCGCTGGAGGCAGTGGTCGGAACCTGCTGTGTCCTCGATCTGTACACTTACTGCAAAGGTGAGGGGAAGCACATGTAAACTTCAACATGCCGGTTTAGATAAATGAGTTTACATTTTCAGCAGATTAAAGAGACCATAACAGTTTAGCTGTCTGATACAAAGTGCGTTCTCCCTGCAGGACGGCCTAAGAACGTAAAGGAGCAGGACGTATACATCTGTGATTACCGCTTGGACAAGTCGGCTCACCTGTTCTACAAGATCCACCGTAACCGCTACCCAGTCTGCACCAAGCCATATGCCTTCAACCACTTTCCCAAGCGGCTCGCGCCCAAGAGGGACTTCTCGGTGAGAGCGGTGGGGGGTGGGGGGGGTGGGGGGGATGTTTGCCACGCTGGGGATCTGTTACTGATTTATGAACAGAGAAAGATATTTTAAGAGTGAAGGTTAATATTACAGCGCAGAGCACATTTATTCTCAGCTCCTGATCTTGTACAGAGTGTCCAGGCAAACTTCAGCACAGTGGAAGAAGGTGGGGTTGACCCGAAACACACGAGAGACACCACACTGACTTTCTGTTGCTGTTTCAAAACAAACCCACGTAACTGATTTCGGGTTTCAGTTAGAAAGCTTTGACTCAAATCCTTTCCTTGCCACTTAAACTCAAAATTCAAGAGATTTCTTTAAAACTATAGAGCTTCAAGAGAAGTGTGTGACAAGTCAGTTTATGCTCGTGCACGGTCTAATTCTGCCTTTTTTGCAGCCTCACTATGTTCCTGACAACTACAAGAGGAACGGCGGCCGCTCTGCCTGGAAGAGCGAGCGACCAAAAGGAAGCTGCGATGACGACGGCTCTTCCTGCGAACGAGGGGATGACTTCCCTCCTGAGGGAGAGGAAGGGAGAGGAGTGGAGGACGAGATGGACGCGGCGCCAGAGGATCCTGAACTTCTGTCCGTCAAGCCCAGAAGAGCAGAGCGGGAAGGGGAGGAAGAAGAGGACGAAGACGAGGAGGAGGATGACGAAGAGGAAGGGCGGGAAATTGAGGAGCGAAAGGAGCTGGAGGAGAGTTCAACAGAGAGGATAGGAGAGATGCTCGAGCTCCCTTCTTCCTCTGCCTCCTCGCCATTGCATCACCCGGTTCTGGGCAGGAGGGAGGCCCAGAGGGAGCGACTCAACAAAATCCTGCTCGATCTGCTGCACAGAACCCCGGGCAAGAATGGTGAGGGACCGGGAACAAAGCAGGGGGGTAGGTCAACAGAGAAACAAGGGATACCATCATATCACTTGCTTTGACACATCCTTGAAACATGCTTGATTTCACCATTTTGCACTATTACTAAAGCATTAACTTCATGTTAGAGCAAGAAACTGAAAAATACACAGAATAAGGAGGAAGAACAGTCTACATGTCAGATTTTTTTTTTAGACCAACAGATGGGATCTTCACTTCGGAGACCTGCTACATTGTCCAAGTCACTTCCTCCTACTTCGTGTTACAGTCTGCTGTTTCACTGCTTCAGGCTGTGACACTGTAACCAAAAGTATCTAAACCTAGACCAACTTTTAACACTAACACTCAGCAGCTTATGTCTGAATAAAACAACTCCCAGCTGTTTGGGGAAATGACCAAGCCTGTTTGGTATAAAAAGAAGAGTAACAAATTACACATTGCTGCGTTTGGTCCTTCTTCTTTATAATATTTATGTTCGTGACCAAAATGGTTGAATATTTCAAGCCTTATCCATAACATGCTCTGTAGTAAAAACCTTCCAAAGCTACTGTGATGCCTCTTCAAGAGTAAAGCTGCTGCAGGAAGTGCTGAGATGGTGTTTACAAATAAAGCACAACGGATAAAGAATCAAATTTAATGTTTTTAATTCGAAATTACTACTTAAAAATATAATTAAATACTATGACAAAACGTTGTGTTTTGACTATAATTGGCTGCCAAAAGCGACTCCTGAGCATACCTGTAGGAAGGGCCCAAAGCACTGATTTTCTTCTTTCTTTTTTTTTCTTCCCCCCCCCCAACACTTTACATTTACTCACTTTGATATAGTACCGGTATTCTTTCTGTCCTAACACTTCCTCCTTGTCTCTTCTCATCGTCTTTTCTTTGAACAGCCATAGATGTCACGTATCTCCTGGAGGAGGGCGCAGGACGACGACTACGGCGACGGACGCTGGGATTCGGGGATTTCGTGGGCAGAAAATAACGTCTCTGAGTGCCTGTCAAGCACATTGCCTTTCTGTTTTTATGAGCGAGGGGCAGAAAATGGAGAGACAGCAAGAAGGGAAACACAAGCATTGTGGGTTATCCGACCATTTAGGACCACAATGTATCCCCGGAGGCCTCTTCCAGTTTACCTCTTCCAAGACTATCATCTCAACTCTGAGAGTGTGGAGGGGGTTTGGAAGTGCTGACTCCATGGCAATTTCAGCTCTTAAGAGTTCTCAAGGAGCACTAGACGAGAGCTGACCCAGACTTTTTGCTTATTTAAAAAGTATGATGCAAAATCTGTTTCTTTTTTTAATGAACATAGGAGAAAAAAAACCCATGCACTTAAATACGTTGATATTAAAGACATGGGCAGATGAATTCCACTAGCAAGCAACATAAATGAAACAAGTGGTACTGAATAGGGACTGGAGGTATCAGTGAATAGGGATGTGAATGCTGGAGAACTGCTCCCCCTAGTGGGACCTAGCTGCAATGACAAAATATATATAAGACGAGAGAAGAGCTGCGCCGAGAGACCACGGGGGGGGGGGGGGGGAGCGGGAGGGGGAACGGCATAGGAGAAATGCAAGTTGAGCAGTGGGCTCAGATGCTGCTCATTAGAGAGAGAACGAGGGCGATGAACTGCACTTTGGTACCATGGATATTGTGACGCTCTGTGTAATGTATCTATAATGAAAACACACTAACACTCTCACAGTATTGGATGATGATGCAGTCTGGAAAAAAAAAGCAAGTTAAAAAGTCTATCTTTTCTTTTCTCTGTTATACTGTAGTAAATCATGTAGGAACAGACGAGGACTTTGGGGTGTGTTTGTTTTTTTTTTTTCGAGTAAAGGGAGGGGAGGGAAGATCAAGTGTGCGCTTTTGTCAGTCAAAGTGTCTTGTTGAGGTTTTATTTAAATTTGTTTTCTTCTCGTGAGGCAGTCAGCTTCGCCCCTCTTTTTTGAAGTAACATGATTCACCAGCTTAACTAAATCAGGCGTGCAGAGGTAGGGACAGCGGCTTTAACTGTAACGCCTTACACAGCCGTGCTCTCCTGACTGCCTTGTGTGCGAGTGTGTGCTCACACACTTCTTGTGTGTCTGCCAGATTTCTTGAAGATATACCTTTTTAAAAACAAAAATCGAAAAAAAAAATCAAGGGCTCGATGGCAATTAACAGTTTTAAGAAAACTATGGAATACAATACTTAACATGAAATGTATCGTGATGGTCATATTTTCTTATATTCTGTGAGACGGGTGGGGGGTGTATACTGTATATCGGGAGGGGGAGGATCACTTTTTTGTCTTAGACTATGTTCCTTGTTGCCATGGAGAATGTTTCAAAAAAAGAATTGTGATATTTGATGAGATTTCTTGTTTGTTTTTTTTCCCCAAATGCCTCTGCTTAAAAGGGACAGCCTGCAATGTCCCAGTGCAGCAAACTGATAGAGAAGAAAAGAGACAAGGATGTGACACTGACAGAGGGAGAGAAGAACGGGGAGGGGGGTGGGAACAGGGTGGGGGGGACTGTACAGTGCCAAGTTATGTAAATATACACACTTTACATTGAGGAGTGTCTCCAAAAGCAATATCTTGAAAAATGGATTTTGTTTTGTATTGTACTGTACAGGACTCAGCCCTAAATGTATTATGATTATTATAATAATGATAATATTGTAATTTCTTCCGTTTGTATTATTATAATGAAGACACTTAAGCTTGGAGGAAACTGATTTTTTAATGTCTTTAAAATCTCACCTTAACTGTCCTGACGACATAAAAACTTACGCGGAGTTTTTGGTTGACTATAAATGAAATTCATTTATGAACTGCATGAGCGAGAAGAATGTCAAACGGACACAGAAGGCATCTGGACATGACAGTGACTCAGCAACGACACCTTTTGTCACTGAATATTGTTAATAATATAACTTTTAAAGGAGAAATGTACTCCTTGTTTTTTGCTGCAAAGTGTTGAACACTAAAAAAACAAACCAACATAAAAATGTTAAGATATTTTTAAACAGCGAAAGAAGCAGAATTTAAGCTGTCAGCCCAACATCATGTTATTATTTTTGTTTTTTCTTTCAAATAGGAAATGGTTCCGTTTTGTGATAGCAGTCATTGTACGATGCTTGTACTTGTATTTGTGTGTTTTTGTGTGATCTGTTTAGTTATTTTTAGACAATCACAAAATAAGATGCAAGCATTGTAAATGGCAGACTGGCGGACGTTTTGTGATGTGTACAGTTTGTCAAAAAAAACTTCTTCCACTCGTTTAAAGTTTGTAATTATGATTCTTAAGTCATGCAAATGATGCTGTTGGTTTTTACTTTTTTGTTTTATATTTGTTTTGGTTTTGTTTTTTTAATAAAAAGCACTACATTATTGTGAATACAACTCATGTTGTTGTTTTGCTTTCAATATTTCTAAAATAGTTTATAAGAATATGCCTCAACTCACTGAAATAGTTTTTAATTTACTTAAACAAAATGTCAAGTGGAGTTATGACTGAATTTTTATAAATTATAGATGCAATTCAGAAATTAATGAAGGATTTTATAGAGAAAATTACACTAGATGTCAACATACAGAATAGTAACTGTCTATTGCTTGAAACAATCCCAGCATATTCAATGAACAAATAATCGCCTCATAGAATTCTGTATCAGTAGATTAATGAAGGATGACACATTTTTTAATTCACATTTTATATTTTTTACAAAGGAAATTTTAAAAGTCCAAGGCTGTATTTTATTTATCACCCAACCCTCATACAGTCTGCTCATTCTGCGCTTAACAGTGTTCGCCAACTCTCGCGAGATCAAGAGGGAGTTTAGCGAAATCACAGGATTAATTTAGTGGGGGTTTTTTTTTACACTTTTAGCAATCTTATGGTCACATTATATTATAAAAGAATTTTTTTAATATATCTTAATATAATATTCTTCTTACACATGGCGAGAAGAGTTACAGTAATAGATAAACCTAACGTGTATTGGTTTCCATAGTAACGCCAGTGACGCTTAAGCGGAAGCCATTACAACGGCTTCAGTTTAATTTATCTTTTGGCCTAAAGTTATTATTTCGGCTTTAAGAACAACAATGTCGAGAAAAAAACAAAAAGAGAAAACAGAGAAGTCGCATACCGAGGACGAAGCCTCGAAAAATGCAGGTTGGATAAATAGATTTAGTCTTTTATTAATTGATAGTCCATCCCTTCACTACTTATATGCTAACGTTAGCTTTTTGGATTTTATATTAATTTGTAATTGAATATAAACTTTATTTTACAATTGACTACTGTAAGTAAAAGGGTAATAAACCATTCATTTTATACAGATGTTTTATTCAGAATATAAAACAACAACAACCTTAGAGTCAGTTTCAATGACACATCAGCCTTCAGTAAACAGGTAGTCACTAAAGCATTTATACATGTAATAACGATATAAATATCACAGCTGTATGGGTCCTATTTTAACTCAGTATGTGCTGAACAGACGTCGGGGAAACACACTCTTCTTGTAGTTGAAGTCAGAGATCAGATATCAATCACAATCATATTTCGTCACAAGTTTACACACTTAATGAAATCCTGTTGGTCTAAACTCCAGCTTATTTTTGTTGTTTTTTAGGACAGACTCCAAATGAAAAATCGCCAGCTCAGACCTTTGGTAAGTAGCCTAACATTATCAGGCTATGTTTGGTAATCAATAAGAATTACAGAGAATGCTTTAAAACTTGCTGTCCTTCAGGTGAATATCACTGCTCCGGGAATGTGGCGATAGATTTTCCTCGTCTTTGTGCTCTTCTGGACATAAAGGACATCCCAGCTGTCAGCATCAAGAAACACATTTCAACCTACAAACAAACTGAAGGAGAGGACATGGGTAAGAGAGAGCTGATCCTGATCTTTACAGCTTTATGCTGACAAAGAGGACAAGCGGGCGCACACCTTGTTTCTGATTTTTATTTTGTATGTAAAGGCGTTTGAAAATATATTTTTAAAAAAAAAGCACAATAGGTTCATTCAGAAAATAATTTATTTAGATCAATCCACAGTGAGTCAGAATGTATAGTATTTGTATAATTTTAAATATATATATAATTTAAGCCTGTTTAATTATAATGATCATATCTCTATGTTGTACCAGAGGTCAGCCAGTCACAGATCAGTGCCGCACCTCGCTGGTCGAAGCCATGTCTCCAAATAGAGAAGGAGAGTGCAGACCCCCACAGCACCAACAGCTTGAAGATTTCTGGTAAGAGCAAAAACACATATTTGTGTCTGATTTCACATTCTTCTCTTTTACATTCCTATTTTTTCTTGCTGATCAATAAATAATAAAAATCTGTCATATACATACACACACACACACACAAACAAACAGGATGGAAGGTAAATGAGCAGATTGCCAGGGTGCTACAGAAGATACTTCCCTCCTTAAGCAGACTGCAGAGCCTTCAGTGAGTACAGAGCTGAACAGATTTCGGCTGTCACTGTTGTTGTTGTTCTTGTTGTGTAATTACGCTATGTGTTGCAGCTTTTGGCAGGCTGGACTGACAGATCAATCAGTAATCTCCCTGATTAACACAATACCACTATGCACCAACCTCAGGTGACAGGATTCTGCTTTCAGTCAAGCTGAGTCTTTGTTTTGTAGAAAAAATGTTTAAGAGTTGCAGAGAAAGTGACACCAAAGTATGTTAAACATTCAAATGGACTTTTCTCTTCCTCTGTGTTTCAGTTTTGTAACATTGGAGGGCAACTCTCTTCCAGAGCAAAGCTACCACCTTCTTCTCTCTGAAGACAGCCTGTGAGATTAAACCTCTACATCTCTCATAGTCAAAAAGGGCACTGCACTACCTCACATCATCCCATAAATACCAGAGAATCAACATTTCACAACATCGACAATTAAACTGTCCTGAATCTTAAAACATGATAGACAAAGAGAAACTTCCATATTCACCAGGATAACATCCAAAATGTGAGATTATAGCTGTTGTCTGACGTCTCACCTGTAGTCATGACATGAGCCAAGCAAAGTGAACCTGAAAAAACACCAAACACACACATGAGAGATGAAAACACTCACACTTACGTTGACCCACAGAAAAACAAAACAACCTTATTCAAAGGTGCATATACACAGATGCACACAAAAACAGAACACAAACTGCAGACACGTTTTTACACACACACAATCACATAACACAATTACAACTTTGAACCTCAATTTTTGTAGTTTGTCTTGTTTGTTTTCCTTTCTAGGCAATTATCCCTTGACATTTTGGCAATATTTTCTCTATTATATTCATGCCAATAAAGAATATTGAAGGAGTGAGGCACCGGTAGCCTAATGCTTAGTGTACCTGCACCATGTACTGAGGCTGAAGTCCTCCAAAGCCTCCTGCATGTCATGCCCCACTCTCTCTCCGGACTCTGTCCACTTGCTGGTCTCTAATCAAGGCCCAAATAGCTTTATAAAAAACATCTTAAAAAAGAATACTGAAAAATTGTCTCACAGCTTGTTAAAATAAGCCTTTTTTGTCTTCTCTTTGTTCCAGCATTACTCACTTGTCCCTCAGAAATAACAGGATAGGAGACAAGGGCGCTCGCCTTATCGGATCAGCTCTCTCAACAACCAGATCTGCCAACAAGAACCTCCTAGTCTTAAATCTGTCCTTTAATTCTATCGGTGATGAAGGTGCTGCACATATCGCACAGGTATAACACAAGCCTGACTCCATTTTCCTCCCTGTACGTTCTTCGTGACCTTTAAGGTGTTGTCGTTGTCTCTCAGGGTCTGCGTCTGAACCGGGCTCTGCTCTTCCTCTCACTGTCAAACAACCAGATAGGAGATGCTGGAGCTACTCATCTGGCTGAGGTACCGTTGTTTCATTTTAGATTTTAAACTGGGAGATAATGCATCTAAAAAAAGTGGTTATGTTATTTTTATTTATATTCTGCTTAATTCATTCTAATGTGTCATTAATAAGCTTCCCATTCTTCAATTGACAGACATTATGTGACTTTGCTCTAACTCATGAAGAAGTCGTGGAGAGGAGGAAGCTGCTATTGGAGAGAGCGCAGTCTGTAAGTGTATAAAACACATCCTTAGTCTGGATATCAAAGAGTCCTTTTTATAAAAAGATGCCCTTAATTTCACAGACTTCACACGTTCCCCTACAATTGACGCATCGTTAAAGTACATAAACATTAAACATTTTGGGTCCTCTCTCACTCTTTCTTTTTGCAGTCAACTATCGACTCTGACCAATCGCCTGTTGACCTACTTCCCTCAGACCCCAGCAGCTCCTCACTGAGCAGCAGCAAAGGCAAAAAGAAGGTATCATACCAGAACACCGAAATGGAAAAGCAAAGTGAGACCAAGCTGTAGCTCACATGGAGTCTGTTGCTTTGTTCTAGGAGACCAACAAAAAAGGCGAGAAACCATCGACCACCAAAGAGAACCCAAAGTCGAACAAGAAATGTAATGACTTCTGTTCGGGATAAACATATTCTATTAACTTTCTTTTAGCCAGGGTCTTTTATTTATTTCTGTACATCTCCTTACGTCTACACAGCCACTGATGTGAAGGTGCCTCAAAATAAAGGCGGCAAGCTTGGAGGTAAAGAGAAACAACTACCTGTACAGGAGGTACCAGAGACATTTTTCATCCCCTCGATCTATGTTTACCATAACGTCTGAAAAATCCCCTTTAAGTTGAAGTTTGTTTCATTTCTTTTTCTCGAGGATAACTCGAGTAACAGCCTGACTGAGGTTTGTTTTAGTGGTTAAAAAACAGAATTTTGTCTGGTTCTCATGTGCTACCACACACTGATTAGTTATGACTGTCCTGCTCCAACAGCAGGTGGAGGAGACAGTGAACCCCCTGCTGGATCAGTCAGCTCAGTACAGGGACGGAGAGCTTATACTGCCTGGAAACAAAACTCTTATCTCCCTCAACCTGGCAGGTCAGTAACTGGACATGTTTGACAGTAACAAAGAGCATTTACTCAAGTTTAAGAACAATTTTACGCACTTTTATTTGACTTTAGTGGATACATTCTACTTTCAATGTCTGCTTCAAACTATTGATTTCCTTACATTTGGCTGCAAGTACAGTTCCCTGTCATGATGAGCTTTTGCACTATACTTTTGCAAGATAAATGAGTTCTTCCAGCACTGGGAATGTGGGTGTATCCATCAGAGTTTGAAAAGGAAACCCAAACCTTTCACATCAATGTATTTTCAGAAAAGCTACAGTGGTAGTATAAATAGTTTTAACATTGTCATGATGTTTCAACATCTTTGTTAACATTTAGAACAGATGCAACAAGAATGTATTATTTTACTTTAAACAAGTTGTTACAAACTGCTAATCACCAGACTCAGCACAAACTGAATAACAAAACCTTCAAATAACTAGTAAAGATTTAAATGAAAATGATTACATGGTGTGTGTTTGTGCAGGAAACAGAATCACAGAGAAGTATCTGCCTTTGGTTCTAAAGTCACTGCAGATGCAGAGTGTTGGAGCAGGAGGAGGAGGTAGAGGTCTGCTTCGTCTTTGTCTTGAGGTGAGATTGTCTCACTGCAGAAACAAACGTGAGTTTGTGGGGAACTGCACACAGTTCACTCAATAATATACACAGCATGTGTAGTTTGTGTTTATCTGTGGTATTTGGTTACCTTAAATGTTATAATATCTTTGTTATCCCCTTCATGTCATACTGCAGATATATCAGTTCTTAATAAAATCTAAAGGGATAATAAAGTTGTGAGTCATTGGAAGATGTAAAATAAGATGGTGTTGTTTCTGATCTCTCTTTCAGAGAAACAACTTCCCACTACACTCAGAGTGTTATGTGAAGATAAAGGAACTCATGAAACTTGCAGATCCACTTGAAAAAAAGGAACCCTGAGCAGACAGAAGAAGAGGGATAGCGGCCGAGTGCTCAGAGAATGTCCCTCTGCTTCCACAGACTTCTACCATAAAGTACAACAATACATTAACTTGTTCCTGTGTCTCCATTATAAACACTGAAAGTCTTATCGTACATAAAAAAATCAGTCACTGAACAGAAGGACACATTAAAATCCAGATGTGTCGTCCATTTTTTTTTTATTACAACCTCTTCCCATATATATATAATTCTTATTATTATTATATCATTTTTGTCCCACATTTCTGTTTTGGCAGTAAATGGCCCTCTTTTTCTTCTTTAAAGTTTTATGGAGGTTGGCCAACAACGAATTGGTGCATTTCCGCCACCTACTGGTATGGAGTGTGGATCAGACTGTCCAACGTGTTCTACTCATAGACTAAAATAATAATAATAATAATAATAATAATAATAATAATAATAATAATAATAATAATAATAATAATAATAAGAATAAGAATTCTACTCTCGGTAAATAATAATACAAATAAAAAATACAGTAAAAAAATACATTAAGTGGGGCACTGGAGCACATCATGTGAAAATTGTCAGATTAAGGCTTTACATTAAACAACATGTAATTCACAACACGCAAAAGAAGTCTATTGACAAACCATGTGAATAACCTTGACTATCATAGATATGATAATGGTAGTTCAGTTACTGTGTATATTTAGACACTTGTTTGGTTGACTAGATGAAGGGAGTTGTACAGTTTCGACCTTACCAATATGGCTGCCAGTCTCTCTACAAATCGTCACGTCCGGCTTGTGCTCAAAGGAACAACCGATATGAACCCCTCGCTTCCGGTAATGCCTCCTTTTCGGCAGCGGCTATTTCCTCGCCAACATGCCAGTGAGTATCGAGAGGCCTGAGTATAATCACATTTATACCGTTAAATTGAGTCGTAAAGAGCTCACAAGCGGCTCATTATTTACGCGAGACATTAGCGATTCATCTGGTGTCGGTTTTAGATGCTTTACGTTGAGTTTTAATCACAGTTTTACTCAAAATAATTGTGCACATTTGAGAGCATTGCGAGCGCATTGTGACACAAGATGGCCGCGCGCACACCGCAAACATGGAGCCAGTTCAGCTGCGGATCTGATGATAGACCTGAAATGTTAATATCACCCCTCATAATGTCCTCAACGTTTAATTTACTGACCAGGTTTAATTTCTACTGATGGCCAAATGTTTGATCAGTCATTGCTGATTTGAAAGGCGTAGTTACTTAATTCGGGATGTGTAGGCCTGACGAGAAGCCTGGAAGTACAAATAACCGCCTCATTTCTCATTTAGCAGAATCATGCAAACAAAAAAATCAGCTGCTTGTGCTTCACATGGCGCATTTAAAATACTAAAATCGAGATATGTAACAGACGCTTGTTGTCAGTAAATTTAGCCGAATCAAAAGATTCACCCCCTGATCTGATGTTGAGTTTAGCACTACCAGTGGGATCTAAACTCAATCCCTAAAATTCCATATTAATTGCGTTTATTGCTGATTTTTTTTTTTTTAGTTCTTGATCGCACTGTCAAGTGACTGGACTTCCTCTATCATGGTCTTCCAATCTTATTCCAGTGCCAGATTGACCTCGGTTTGCAGAAGGGTTGATCTAGACCACTGGCTCCCCCCTTTCGAAGGCTGAGAACAATTATGTACAGACACTTGAATTACTTGTTCAATCTCCATTATTGGCACTTTTCCTGTTAAAGTTTTCCCCTTTTGGGCCTGGTGTTTTGTTTTTTTTGCACATTGAACACAAGACACTGAAGAGTTGATGCATCAGTCCTGTAGTGGAGAACAATGACTCTTATAACAGCACAGTGTGTGTAGGACAATAGCCATGTGCACTGCCTGCAGTATTTCCGTACTGTAAGGCTTCTCTTTTGTCAGCAGTGCTCTTGACTGGCATGGTCGCTAGTCACATTAATTTGCAGTTTGTTGGTCCATTTTTAAATGTCTTTTTTTTCCTGCAGCTCGCAAAAGACTTGTTGCATCCATCCCCTGAGGAGGAAAAGAGGAGGCACAAGAAGAAGCGTCTCGTTCAGAGTCCCAACTCGTACTTTATGGATGTCAAGTGTCCAGGTATTGTCTAATGTTTTTTTGCGGCAAATTCACCTCACAACACTGGAGGAAAGTGATGATTACCGTCTAATGATCTCTTATCTGCCTTCTAGGATGCTACAAGATCACGACAGTGTTCAGCCACGCTCAGACAGTAGTCCTGTGTGTCGGCTGTTCAACAGTCCTGTGTCAGCCCACTGGAGGCAAAGCACGTCTCACAGAGGGTCAGTATTTTAAGCACCACATGCTGGGTTTTTTTAAATGATTTTTTAAAGAAGGGTCTCTAGTAGCTGTGCTGGATAATGTGTCAGTACTAGACAGTGCTGTGTGCGAGCTGTATGTCAGTTTCTTAAATCTGTTCATTGTTTTACAAGAACCTAACTGATGGTTTTGTGTGGATGGAGACGCTCACAACGTCCAAACTGCACAAAAAGAAATATCCAGTCTGATTTGAAAGATATTTTGTGTGGGGAAGTGACTCCTGTATGAACGATGTGACTCCTTCAGCTGTCCTCTTATTTTGACATTTAAACTACTAACAGCACAGCTGAACAGTTTAGCCTTAGCAGTGGGAGCCAAACAAAAGGTTTTAATGTAGCATATATATATATATATATATATATATAGAGAGAGAGAGAGAATGACCCTCTTTACTCATTTACAGTTCTGTGCTCTGAGAACGTCCTCCAGAGACTGAGAAATATAAGTTACTGGTCCCAATCGACCTGATTGTTTCCATTTCGGGGATTCTTCAACCTCTAAAATAGCAGCTTATTGGGTTTATTGCCGATTCTTCAAAAGTTATTGATCGCACTGCCAAGTGACTGGACTTCCTCTATCATGGTCTTCCAATCTCATTCCAGTGCCAGATTGACCTCGGTTTGCAGAAGGGTTGAGCTAGACCACTGGCTCCCCCCTTTCGAAGGCTGAGAACAATTATGTACCGTGGAGTACAGAGTTATGTTACTCTAATCTCTACTGTCAAGTTTCCACTTTCGTGCCTGATGTTTTATTAGTTTGCCTTTTTTTTCTTGCACAGTGAACATAAGACACTGAAGAGTTGATGAATCGGTCCTATGGTGGAGAACAATGACTCTTGTATCAGCACACTGCCTTCAGTATTTCTGTACTGTAAGGCTTCTCTTTTGTCAGCAGCGCTCTGACTGTCTTTGTCTCTTCCTGCAGGGTGCTCATTCAGGAGGAAGCAGCATTAGCTGTCCTCTCTGAAGCTGAAGAGGAGAGGAGGGGATGGACTGGTTGATATCGGCGTCTTCTGCCTCGGGGACACGGTCTGATCTGAGAAGAGACCTGAAGATGGACCGGAGAGCGGATGGATTTCCACTGTTCATGTCAGCAGATTGGTTGTTGCTGTAACTCCGCCCTCCATCCCTGCCTCTCTTAATAAAATATTGTTTTGGCTAAATAAGCATTTTGTGTTTTCCTGTTTCTTGTAAGGACTGTGGAAGGATTCATCACACATGACAAGGCAGTGTCGCATCATTTTTAATAGTTCTACAAGTTGAGTTTCATCATTCAGTAAGGATGGCATCATATCAGAACACCAAACTTTGAAAATGTGTAAACGGCACACTTGGGTCGATTGTGTTTTACTGATGGTGGGTTGACATGGGAGTGAGCAGTTGCCCAAATCTCTACAGGCGATGTTTTGGAGTTTGTGTACATTAGGGATGTTACATAAATGTACTTGGAACAATCAACAAAGCTACCAGTAATGTTTTCCTTCAGTATTCAGGTGGTCTTTGAAAACATAAGGAAACTTAAAATATCTTAAAGCAGGATTAGTTAATATACTTGACCAGCATTAAATGTTCTTTGCCAGAGTTGAGAACCAATGGTGTTTGTCTCTCAGGCTCCAGAAAAGATGCTAGAAGTGTCCTGAAACTAAATGATGGCCCAGACTTTTAAATGTGATAATTTGCCACAAAAACCCTGATATTTTACAATCGTACCCGTGTCTCTACAGCTTTCATTTGATCCGCTCTTTCCTCCATGTCTTTAAGAAAATGTCCCATTATGTTAATTTTACTGCATAACAAACAAGTCATCCTGAGAAGCCTTCTACTCTCCCTGATCATCCTCCTCTTCCTCTACCTGTCCACGCTCGCAGCAGTGGCCTCCGTCTTCCCCTCCCTCTCCCGGAGCAGGTGTCGGATGGAGGAGTTCTGTGTGGACAGGGTGCTGGACAGGAGCGGCATCAGGATCCTGGAACCCTCCCTCAGCTCCTCCACGTGCTTATCCAGGCTTTGGATGTGCGACTTCAGCTCCGTTCTGCAGCCCTGCACCTCGTACAGGACGTCGTACATCAGGGTCTGCATCTGCATTGGGGTCCCACGGTGGGGTACGTGTAAGTGTGTGTAAAGGGAGACAAAAAGCATCAGGGAATATTAGATGCTTCTCGGTTGAGGTGTTGACAGGATGTTGTGTAAAATGAAGAGTTCACTTGCCTCTCTCACTTTGCAGAGGTCAACAAGTGTGTTAGCCTGATCTATAAGTGTTCTCTTTTCCATCTTCACTCGACGCAGCCTGCAGATCAACAACAAATTACCCTTAAGCGCAACACATTGAGCTGCTTTTATAGACTTAGATTTAAAGCAACTGAAACATTTACTGTTGAACTAAAAATACATTGATTTAATTGTCTTGTTTTTGGTTATTTCTATTGCAGGTACGGGTAAATCAAACAAACTTAAAAATTGTTAAGTAGTGTTCAGTAAGACAAACAATTACTGGATAATGTAAAAATCATTATGCACCATTGGCTGTTTGTCTTACAAAATAAACACTGTATCTGTAGAACAACTACATGTAACATTTGCATAGAAAACTAATGTTTTTAATGGCGCTGTTTGATGCTTGTTTTGCTTAATTCTTTATAGATGGAAAAGTAACAAGAAAGTAGGCTGTGTTTGCCCGTTCTAAGTACTCACTTTAACTGGCATTGCTAGACTTGTTTTTAATTGATGGAATAAATATTGCAGTCTTAAGAAGTGACAGGTTATAGAGATACCAGCATCAGTACTTAACAAATAAAGTGAGAAACAGACTCTTCTTGCACTGTCTTGTGCAGGAACATCTTTATAAGAGGGCTGAGTGTCTTACTGGTGGATGGCCAGCAGCAGCTTCCTCTGGTGCATGCGGACTCTGGTGTGATCTCTTTCTCTTGACAGCTTAGTGTGTTTGTAGATCAGCCAAGTCTCTCTCAGCACATTTGCTGCTGCAATTTTTATCTAGTGAAAGGATGTAGAAAATCATCCCGACAGACTTATTTTATGTTTATGCACATAACCTGGAAATAAAATGTAGTAATTTACTGCAGATGATGAATAACACAGACATAGTTGATTAAGACAAGTAAACTATAAACATTTTTCACAAACTTAACTTAAAAAGTGCAGAAAGTAGAGACAAACAGATGTTAGAGTTATAAAGATCTTCTGTTTTTGAAATGGAATTTCTCCTGTTTAGGTTTTTTTTACGTAATCCCAGTCATTGGGGCAAAAACAAAACAAATAATCAAACAAACGCGTCCCTCTCTGAAATTCTGCATAACAAATATAAGTGATTTTCATCTTATTGTATAACTCATTTCCTTGATTCTTCCTTGGGAGATTCTGACCAATCATGAACGTTGACTTGAATACGTTAGTATTGTGTGTCCCCATTCGGGGTCAAGAGAGAATTTAAAGTCACCAGTTGACCTAATGAGCATGTCTGTGGACTGTAGGAGTGGGCCCCTGAACAGGTAACCCACACGTGCACAAACTCCACACAGGGAGGCCCTGTCAGACGGGGATATGAACCACAAACCCTCTCGCTGTGAGGCAACAGCACTAACCACTGCACCACGAGCCACCAACATTGATGTTATCAAAAAATAAATAAAAACATGCATTCAAAAATGTTAAGGCACAAATGCAAGAATTCTCTTTTTTAAACAAGTTTGATCTAAATGCCAAATAATTAACATAAAATGAGTTGTTGGTGTCTACCCTCTTGGTGATGTGTGAGTCCATCATGAAGTTGTGAACGTGTTTCTCTGCTCTGGTCAGCTCCAGTTTCCTGGCGACCACCGCCACCACCAGAACTGTGCAGCCCGCTCCCTGTGAGAGTCACAGACATTATAAGTCAAAATGTGCTGACCCGCTACAGAAGAACCCGTAAATATCATCTATATGTATCACCATGATCCCGGTGAGGAGGCAGAGAGTGCGTCCGCAGTAGGTGTGAGGAACCACATCTCCGTAACCGATGGACAGGAAGGTTACAGAGACCATCCACAGAGCCTCCATGTAGTTGCTGCTCAGGTCTCTGTAGTTGTGATGTCTGTGGGAAGTAAATGGACTCAAATATGAACTCTTGACATTGTACTTAGTTTCGGTGAAAGCTCATTTGTTTCACACAAAAAATACAGACAGATGGGAGAAAAATAAAATAACATCTATAGAAACCTGTCTGATACTGTAAGAAACGGTGACGCAAACACACAAAAGCACTAAAACAGGCACATACATCTAGGCTAATGTTTCTACACCCACAAACACAGACAAACACAACTCCCCTGCTGACCCCGACCTCATCCTTTTTTTCTATTTAATTTCTGTCTGAATTTGTATCTGTCGATTCTTTTTAAGGTATCTCTGTGGAATTCAAAACATTACAGTATGCTTAAAACTGGAGTTAACTTTTTATGTATTAATTGAAATGTATATATCATCTATAAACCACATGGATGGTGTAAAGGAAGAAGAAACGAAATATAGAAAACTGGGTAACTTGAGAATACTATTTTAAATGAACTGAAACCGAAAACAAAGAACAAAAAGGACACAAATAAATAAAAAATACAGCTAAAAGATTTTTAGATAATAAAAGCAATAGTTGCATCTATAAGGTAACTTGTGACTTTAACCTTCTTCAATGTCCAGCTGAACTTCTCTGACTGCTTTGGCTAAAGGATTCATTTCTCCTGTACTTTCATAATTATGATGATTCAGTGGCTGGTGTTAAATCTTGAAAAGTCACATAATCAGTACTAAGGAGAGATCAGGAGAGATCAGGTGTATCAGAGCTGTAGTACAGCCTCTTTCCATCCAATAATACAATATGAATTCACTCAGAGGCCTTGAGCTTTCTTTAGATTCAGTCAGTAATCTCCTACATGATCACATACCTCTCACACACATGTAAACCCCATGCTGCCACAATCCACAGAGAGACGCTGAAAATCATCAGCACTGTCCCGGGGTACGTGGTCATCATTGTTTTCCCCACAAACCGAGTGTTGAAGTGTATCTAAAGATCAGAAACAGGATGCATTTGTGGTATAATGTTGACAGTCGGTGCCTCTCAGCCGGTATATTTAGGATAGCACCTGTCAGATTATGATTATATAATGCAGAGGACATGAGGGATGAGAAAACTCATTCTCAATCTGGCTTGATACATGGATAGTGGGTTTGGTATTGCACAGGGGAGGCAAAGGTCATTTTCGTCACTCCTAAATAGCGCTTATAAGGGAAGGGATTAGCCGGACGGATATTGTCGACTGTGGAAAAGAAAGCAGACAAAGCAGAGGAGAGCCAGCAGAGGGACATAATCAGCATGTGAAACCACTGGTGTTCATAGAGCAAAACTGTGATAGTCACACCTCAAGTGTCACACCTTTACAGACCCCTCGGCCCACCTAGACGTGAAAAATAAACAGTTGTGCATGAAACGTTCAAAGAGGAAATCCTGCCCAAAACACTGACCTTTCATTTCCCACTGTCACAGTTTTTTTTTTTAAGTCATTTTAAAATGGACAGTGCAAAGGCTTCATTTTCAATGTTGTATTGATCTAAAAGTATTGAATGACTTCATCACAGAACTATCCATGCCAGATTGTGTAGAGAGAGCACCTACTGTTCTAAGTGTGACCTCCCACCTTGTTGAGCGCTCCGATGCTGCGGGACGCTGTGTCAGTGAAGAGGCGGCTGTGCAGCATCATGGCACGGCCCAGCAGGTAAAGGCGCAGGAACATGGGCAGAGCCAGCACAATCTCCAACTCGGTCTCTGACAGCGACAGGTGAGGCGGGATGTGATGGAGTGTCTGCTCAAAGTATGCCAACAGCCCCACAGGATATGGATGAATGGCCACCACCGCAAGCTCCAATGTGATCAGGGCCAAACGCTCCCTTGTCATGGCAATCCGCCAGTCCTCTGCACCGATGTCATGAACGTAGAGCTACGTAGAGGTAAGAAGAGGTCATTAAGGAAAAAACTAACTAAGCTTGAAAGAAGAAGTAAAGATGGAGATTATATCTAATTTAGGGCTTGAACAAAAAGCAGGCCGATAATGTTTACAATGTACTGAAAGCCTTTGTTTATGATTTTGCACTTGAATATTCAAAGGTAATTCAAAATGTGTAAAATGTGAAGGATTCTCATTCACTGATCCAGCTAGGTCACTTTATTTCAAAGGGCCTGTTTTCAGCTCCACATAAATTTAGTTCAAAGCCACAGCTGTCCAGAGAAAACACAAGAGGTCATTATAAAGAGATAATGTTTTACCTCCACCTCACAGTAGTGGTACGCTATGATGAGGCCCAGCAGGATGAACGTAGACAGACTAATGACTGACTTGAATGCGAGGGAGTAGACTGAGCTCTGTAAGACACACACACACACACACACACACACACACACACACACACACACACACACACACACCGTCCATGATTACAAAGCTTAATATACAGAACTACACCAGTAATCCTATGTTACTTTGTAATCATACATATCATATGCAGATGATCTACATTCATGACGTCATAATAAAATGATGGTGGGAGGTTAATTTTTCATACTGACTCAAAAGAGATCGGGCTGTGGGAAAGCGTAGCATCTATGTGAAAAATAACAGATTTTCGCTTTTGAAATCATACAATGATCTGATTATTGTGTTTTTTTGTCAGAACTAAAAATGTATCAGTCAGTAATACTTTTTTAAAATAGTGATGGGATCCTTTCCTCAAACTAAAACATACTTTTTTAAATATTTGAAAACAGTTTCAGCCCATCACTGCATTATATTTCTGTGGTTAATTTCTCAGTGCCACAGCCTTGCGTTCCTCTTTTTCTGACCTTGCTGTAGACGCTCCAGGAGAGCTCCGTCTCCATCACCATCAACACCATACCAAACATCCCCACTGCCAGGGCGCAGTCATTCAGCCGCTGCCTCCTCAAAAACAGAGACCTCCTTCGCAGCAGTCTCCAGCCAATGTTGTGAGTCTTCCAGTATGACTCGTCTTTATCGTCCCCCTCGCTTTTTACGCTGGATGGGGGACTGGGGCTCTGACCGGATCTTTCTGCTCTGGGCAGCAGGTCTTTGGCCTCTTGCAGGTCCTGGTGATACTGGGCGGTGTCACAGTGTGGCTGGAAGTCGTCATCTTTGTTTGTGATGATGATCTCAGGGAGAGTCTGCCAGTCGTGCATCTCTAAAGTAACGTTACCAGACATGCAGCGTCCTCTGCCCTCATCTTTTATGTCCGGGTGGGACCTGCAGGGGCCCTTAATGGGGGACCCACAGGGAGGCAGGGGGATGTCTGCAAAAGACGTGACTTTCTCCTGCAGTCTGAGAGCTCTTGAGTTTCCAGCTTTGCACTGGTGATTGTGCGCTGGATTCTGTCTACTCCTGCCTGATCGTTTCTCACCTTTCTTTGTTTTGCCTTTGTCACCCCGTCTGCCGGAGCAAGGTGAACATGTGACGTACAGATGACCATTGTACAACGGTGTGGTGGCCATGGCCTGGGTCCTGTCCAGCCACACAGTTGGATTGGTTGGAGTTTGGAGGTTTTGGTGGATCCCACATTGTGGAGAGCAGGTCGGAGCTGCGTGGACCATCCTCTGTGGGAGGAGTGGGTGGTGGTCTTCCACGTCATCTCCATCCACCACTGACAGGTTCATAGAGGGGGAGTGATCCATTATGACAGACTTGAAAGGTAAAGTTTCCCCAAATCTTTTTAATGTTTGAATAGAGAAGCTAGAAAGAGAAGGACAATATTCGACATGGTTGACAACAGATAAAAAACGGACACAGCTCCAGTAGGGTTTAGTTATTAACAGCTTAGTCGTTGTAGACTTCCTTAATATGTTAAAGCTCCTATGTTCACTCATGTTTTATACAGTACTTTAAAATGATTGAAAATGTAAAATGCAACACATTACTTTTAAGTCATTAAGTCAACACACGTAGTAATTCGTAATAATCTAGATATAGCCTCAAACTTTGAAACAAGTGCAAAATGATGAAAAGTTTTATCCATAGGTTGATTAAAATGCAGAGTCACTTATTCTTACCTATTATTCAGACTTTTCAGTCCACCGGGAGTAAAAAAAAAAAAAAGGCCTTCAGTCTTCTGACAACTGCTTTAAATCTTGCAATTTTCCCTGCTTATTTTAGAGTTCAATCTCCGTATGGTCCAGGAAGGTCACATCTGCCAGAAGCACAAAAAGATTCTTCAGATAAAATCCTGTAACAGCTGGCACTCAAACGCAACAATTTCTCAAACAACAAAAGATAGAACTTACAGGTAAAAAGTAATCCAGCTGCAACTGTGCTCATTTGAAAATAGTTCTCCCGGCTCTGCATGTATGAACTTCCAGCAATCCGTTAGCAGCCTCGGCATCATTCAGCCCCTCCCAGTGATTCAAGCAGAGGTTATGAACTTCTCCTGCATATGACGACACATGATGCAAATACCCGTGGATATCCATGACATTTTCTTCCTGTTTGTTCCCTTGTTTGTCCGTGGTTCCTGCTGTTTGATTGTCCAGCTTTAGGACATCTTCTCTAAAGCTTGAAGGGCTTAAGACTTTAAGTTGCAGATGTTGCACAAATCAAAAGTCAAAGAATCATCTCACAGTCATCTGTCAAGACCTTTTCTTTTTTTTTTTTTTTTTTGGCGTGATTGGCAGTATTTCTCCTCCCTATATGTGCGTGAGTGAGGGAGGGGACATCATCTTATTTAAGTGTGCAATGGTGTCAAAAATCAGCCTTCAACTATTGTTACAGCCTAAAAAAAAAGAGATGCTCTTTCATCTATTTTAGTTTTATATTGGACCAGTCTCTTGTGGGTGAATTCCCAGTGGGTTATAAAACTTGTATATGTAAAAGTATAATCTTCAAAAGAGAATAAAGGTCCTCAATACCAATTCAGCAGATTAGCATTGCAGATTAATCAAGCGAGACAGAGATCTGATACTTATAAGCTTATGAAACATCAAATGTGTCAACCTCTAACCAAACAATATGCACAGAGCGAGGATGAGTATTAAGCATTAAAGTCGTAACAATGACATTCAGCATCATTTGTTCATCTAAATCCAGGTGACAGATGGGTGTGGAGATAATAGAGCCCCCTCCAAATCGAGAGATCCAAAGAGCAAGGCTGGTAGGGTGGGGTGGATCCGCAGAATAGCAGGATAAAAAAAAAAAAAGCATTATCCTGAAGACAGCATGTATTTAAAGACAGAGAGAGGCAGAAGGAGGGGTTGTGGGTTTCCACATATTATAAGCCTTAGCAGTCTGGTTTCTAAATGTCCCTCCAGATGTAAAATATACGAATTCTTCTCAAAGTGTTTTCCTTTAAGATTTGGCCATATGCTGCTGCCTGGATTTGTTTGTTGTTTTTGATATTTTGAGGACATGAAACTCCCGACAGTCTCTGACAGTCTCAATGTACGACTGTCAACATGAAATCCTTTTGGATGAAATCTCATGTTCACAGCGAAAATATGACTTTGCACAGTCACAGAGAAAACCCTCACACTTTGCTGTGGTAATAGAGATCTCAAATGTTTTGAAATGAAGTTGGCCATTTACTAACAAGATGCTGATAGGATATATGCACAGCTGCACGGCTTCAAATTAATTCAAGCCTCTGGCCAAGCGCTTGTAAATCCAGACTTATAGCCGCGAGCTAAGTATGTCAATTCGTCTTGCCCCCGTGGCCTGTTTCCAGCACATCTTCAATTTGGACTCTTCTATTGCAAATCATCCTTTGGCTGCTAAGAAAGTGAAATTAAACTGGGCGATGTTGAGTCCACTAATTGCTGTGGCTGGTAAATGGCAAATCTGCCTCATGCCCCGAATCTTTAGTGAGTGCCAGTTGATCATCTGGTCAACATTTTAATTGCTTCAACCCAATCTGTAGGCAAAAAGTACTTTGTGTGTTTAAAGGTCACTGGTCACCGTTTGGGTGTCCAGTTTAATAGGTCCCATGTTACATAAGAAATGATCCTTTTTTATCTGTATCGTGCCCTACATGCATTCACATTATATTTCAGTTGTTGTTATTTTGTTAGGGAATAAAAGTCACAACAGATCATTAGTATTGAAAATATATTTTTAAATATTTCCAGCGACTGTCCTTTTTTTTTTAGAGTGTATAATGTACAACTGTTAAACACAAAACATCCTGAACATCCGAGAATTTGAAGGAAAATATGAATGCCCACAAAATCATTGTATTATTCTAACTGTAACAATATTTTCTTAACAATACCTGAATGAAAAAAAAAAAACAGGTTGAAAATATCTTGGTTTCAATTTGATGTCAACAAATGGACAGGTACAGAATGGACAATGACCATATTTTTAACGCTTCTCCAAGAAACCCTGGTAATTGGAAACAAATAAAATCCAGCAAAAACAACTTATAATAATAATTTAATTTCTTTTTGTTTGTGATGAATCCAATCTATTTTGTCCCTTTAGGCCCACCATGGATAAACCTTTGTAGTGTGTCCCTGTAGTCACAGTGATGGAACGACACTGCTGAATCTCTGAATGTGTCATTTCACTTTAAAAAACTGCTAGACAGTTCGGTTGTCAATCAAAAGTAATATTCAACCCATGACAACAAACATTCTTAGTTAGTGTAATAACCTCTGATCTTCCACAATATCCTTAATTTATTTCAAAATAAAAACAGTGTTAGATTCAAGCAAGGGAAGTACTCTCAGCTTAAGAATGTACTTTCTAAATAAACACCTTAGCATTTTTGTTTTTAAATTCGTAATAATTAACTTTAAAAACTGCTAATTAAAATGTGATTAATTAACCCGGCACTTCAGTAGTTAATGATACATTTCACACCTTAAAATGGATGGGCTTACATTCTTTTTTTCCAGTGCTGCCACAGTCAGATACACTTGTCTATTAGAGGAAAACTTCATCTACTCTACTCATCTGGCAAATCAGACGTCACAGGCCAGTGGATGTATGTGCTGGTTTCGTCGATAACACCGTATTAAGTGGAGGGGACGTGTCAGCTGCAGGAGTGGGCTTAATCCAATCAGCAGAGTAATTAAAAACACACAGCACAGCAGCCCTCGTGGCTGATGGCTGCAGTGTCAGAGCCCAAATTCAGCATTTAGCGCAGAGAGAGGAGAGCAGTAGTCACCACAGCTGCTGAGCAATACAACTACGATCTACAGAATTATTACAGAGGGCTTTAACTTCCTTGGCACTCTCTTTATTATCCACACTCCCTTTTCTATTATGGTATTTTTCACATTCATCTTAGTGTTTTCATTCATCTGCCTGTTTTGTTTTCTCATCGGCCCTCTGTTTATAGCATTAGCTACTTTCATTTCCCAGTTTCATTGCGCTCAGTTTCTTCCTCATTAATTAACACCATCAACCTTCTCCAAAATTAGCGTCCCCAGTGTTGCTTGAGCTGCAGCCAGCATGCAGTTGGACAACAAACCACCAGATGTCACCCACGCCTCAGTGCCTTCAATCTGTATTTTTATGAGGCGTAATGAATTTTTATTTTGGCACAGTGTCACACTGGTGCTTGCTGCATAACAGCACAAGGATTCTTTTTAAAGAGATGAACCCAAAGTCAATTTTGCACACGTTAAAGCAGCAGAATTGCAGCGATGCAGCAGAAGCAGCAACAGGATGCTCTTCCTCTGATGATGCATTACTGGAGCACATTGTACGTCTTGGCTCCACGCTTGGTGCAGTTTTATCTGGTTGAACCGGTGACTTGGCCATCCTTCTTTCAGCCTCCGAGGGCCACTCTCCATCCTGTGTGCAGCCGAGCGTGAATCTGCAGCTCGGGGATTGCTCGGGATGTGTGACAGGCTGCCTAGGAGAGGGGTAATTCCGAAGGGTCAGTTGAAGTAATAGGGTAATCTATTATACAGTCCAACTCTTTCTTCCTCCTCCTCCCCCCCCCCCCCCCCCCCCCCCTTCTCTCAGTCTTACGCTTTCTCGCTGCCTCTGCCCTTGCATCAGCATTTCGTGAGGACAAATGAGGAGTAGAGTTTAACTATGCACATTCCTGCTGCCCTCCTGCAGAGCCCAGCACTTTCTCAATTAAACTGGAGACCGTCTGCCGCCATGATTCAAAGCCCACCCCCTGCAGAGCTCACACACTGTACACACACACACACACACACACACACACACACACACACACACATAGCTCTGCTCCAGCATTGTGTGACAGTATCCTCTGTGTCATATATTTGTCGTGTTGCTTGTGTTATAACGATCACACAAACAGTGACAGAACACGGGGATAAGCAAGAAGCGAGTCTAATTCATCTTAAAGGACAGGTGTATGTATTTTTCTTTGCATATATGGTTCATATATTACAGGTTTAAGCAGAGATTGAAGACATGTTTTTGTGTCTGTCCTGGTATTTAAAGTATATTTTCCCTGCTTTGGAAGCCGACGTTTCCCACCATCTTTACTTTATCACACTTTCCCCTTTATTAATCAATCCCAATCATTGTTACAATCATTTTTAATCCTGTTCGTCGTCTGTTTTACTTTTCTCAGATTTCTTTCTTGAAAAGTCCACTCACGGTGACGAACCAATTAAAACTTTGCTTTCCTCCACCTTCTGCCTTTTCTTCAACCCTTATCGCCCCCATCCCTGACATTTTTCTCTCTCCATTTTAGTCCCACCTCCCAGAGAGACAGAGAGAGAGAGAGAGAGAGAGAGAGAGAGAGAGAGGGAGAGAGAGAGAGAGAGAGAGAGAGAGAGAGAGAGAGGGATGGGGGAGAGAGAGAGAGAGCAGCCACATCTCCTCCTCTTCCTCCTCTCAGCTCCCTTCTCTCCCCCCACACGCTCATTCACTCTTCCCTCGGATGCAGACTGGATGCAGACGGGGGATTTCCAGCAGCTTCCTGAGTCTGTCCTCCCTCTCCTCTCCTCTCCTCCCCTCCTCCTTCTCCTCTTCCTCCTCCTCTTCCTTCAATAATCCGGAGCTTCCTCTTCTCCTGCTCCTCATCCACCAGGATGTGGCACTCGGTGGCTCTACTCCTCTCTGGATTTTTTGCTTTGATTCATGGTGAGCCTGCACGTCTGTCTCTCATTCTCTCTCTGTCTTTTTTAGTCTATCTTCATTCAGATTTTAGGAATCAGATTGCAGCGGTGGCACTGTAGTGTCAAATTGTCATTTTTTAAATAGAAATTGGTGTTAGTGGTCTAGATGCTTTTTTCCGTGAATTGAAAAAAATGCCAGGAAGAGAAAAGTGAGAATCTGGCTCACCTGTTTGCTTGCTTGTGTACAATTTGGACAACTCTCTTCATGTTCATTTTACTGGATACAAAACACTATAAGTTGACCCAGAGGTTACACACCTCCCTTTACACACCTCCATGCGTAGATGTTTTAACAGGCTGATTGTTCTATGCCGCGAGGCAGATGACAGAAGAAGAATCCAAGCTTTCATAACAAATCACAGCTTTTCTTTCCCTCATTGCCAGAGCCTCTTCTGCTTCAAATCTGCATGCATGTCAGGGGATCTCATCCCACAGAAAACAGGTTACTAAGTGACCAACTGAATCGCACATATAGATCGTCTCTTCCATCTTGACTCCATGTTGTGTTGTGTTGTGATGTGATGCTGCAGCTGAGCTGATGGAACTCTGGGCAGCAGAAGTAATAGCTGAATGTGAAGGCGGACAGTGAATGACAGAGCAAAGACAACTTTCCCTACAGGCAGAGACAGCAAAATCCTTTCTTGTTTGTTTTCGTAAGACTTTAAATTTTTTTTTTTTTAAAAGTCTAGAATGAGGACGGATAAGGCAAAAGTTTCAGACTGGATTGCTGCAAACAAGAACTCTCTAAACTCAGAACCCCCACATTTTTAAGTCAGAAAATAACAACTCCTCCACATTTTATGAAAACAACTCATCCACATCATGTTCAGCATCTTCTTTCCAGTGCATTATTTATGTTGCATAACATCAAACTGAATGAAATCCTTAAGTCCAAGACCCCCTCTTTTTAGTTTTGTTTTTTTGCGTCCCTTTAGCAACAAGCAGAGAAATCCAATATATTTGAAAGTCAGTTCCTTGTACAGTTGCCTGAACAAATACACCATGTTTGGATTAGCTGTTTAGATGGACACACTGATTAATACGCATAAAAGAAGCAAATTTGACCTTCACATTTAAAACTGCTCTGACATTTGTAGTTTACACAGTCTGCTGGCACTTATTTCTTTCATAGACATTTCTATACCCAACACGTTACATGTAGCACCTCTGAGCATTTCCAAATACTGTTGCTCTAATATACTCTCATTAGTGCCAGTTATGTCTCTTATGGTCTAATTAGATAGCTGTTTGTTTGTCTGAGGGTACCCTCAGAATCTTTCTCCTGTTAGTTGATTTCTTTCTGTATATTTTAATATCAATGTGAAATACTCTGACTGAGGAGTTTGACCTCTCCTGAATAATTTATCAGCAAAGGTTAGACCATAAGAGTTGAGATTAGTGTGCTGTTTTGATTTCTGCTGATTTCATCATTATATCTTCCTGCATCTCTTTTCTTTTGGATGTATTGATGGATAACAAAGTTGAGTTCCTGAGAATTTTCATTTTCAGCATTCATTTCTGCCCGACTCAGACCTTAAAATCTCTCAAGTAGTGAGTTTGTTTCCCGGCAGGATGCAAATGCAAACTAAACAAAGGAGATGGAAGGCAAGGACTCAAATTGTGGCAGAGGTGCTTTTAGCAGTTAAAGAAAACGTGTGAATGTTCTCACTATCATTATTATTATTTTTTTTTTTCTTGAATTTTATACTCTATTAATCCCCAGGGGGGAAATTCTGGTTCTGTTATCCTGTAATGCATGAACTGTAAGAACCTAGTATTTCAGCGTTGTAATTAGAAACACTGACATGCATAGAGCATTCGATGTAAGCTTGTTTACCTTTGAATCCATCACAGCACAAAGAGTCTCTTAAAGCTTTGGTTGACCTTATAGGTCAGCAGCAGGAGAGCTGCTTGTTTCTCACAGGTGAACTCTGAATTCTCTTCTGTCGTTCTGCTTCTCCAGTGTCACTGCAGGGTCCTCACCAGAGGAACCTGCTGAAAAACCTCCTGAAGGACTACAACCGGATGGAGCGGCCAGTAGGCAATGACTCCCACCCTCTCACTGTGGTGTTCACCCTCAGTTTGATACAGATCATGGACGTGGTGAGTGTGTACAGCTGCTGTGTTTCTTAAACCCCCAGTGTACGACATCTACGTTAAAGTTGCACGAGTATTTATTTAGAGACACATACATACAGGATACAAAGAAGGCCTCTAGTTTGTATCTTAATTTTAATAAACATTTTTAGAAATCATCATTTGGTCTTTATACATTTGAATATGCCTGAAACCGTGATTTTGAATATAGTATATATTAGTATAGTATATATAGTATATAGTTGAATATAAAACCAATCAAAATGAATCCTTACACTTCTGTATGATCCACAAAAGCATTAAAGTAATTTTTTTTTATATAGTAATTTTTTAATGTCTTTAACCTAGCAGGGATGGGTGACAGATAAAGGGATTTACAGCACACTGCAGAGACAGCCTTTGTTTACAATATCCAGTTATCCACTAACATTCTCAGTAAGTGATGAGTTGGCTGCCAAAAGACAGCAGGATGACATTTTTGTTAGAAAAGCTGCGTATACATACACGGGACCAGATCAGCAAAGGGATATAAAGTGCAGCTTTGAGGGTGCTGAAACTGACACAAACCAAAAGTTCCTCACAGGAGCTTTAATATTGATCATAAAAGTGACATACTTTTCAGCTTTTGGATTAATAAGTCAGCTTTGATGTCTCTTAACAAGGATGTAAAATAAGATTTAATGAGCTGCCTTGTGAGTTTGCAGAAGTAACAATTTATTAAGAAAAGAGACATGCATAGTTTTTTCTTAAAGGGGACATATCATAAGAAATCCACTTTTACAGTGTTTTTGAACATTTATTTGGGAAACCTGAGAGTCTACCAACCCACAAAATGTGAAATACATCCATCCAATCCTTTGTTTGTGGTCTGCTTAAATCTTACAGTGAAACACAACACAGAGAAAAATGCTCTGTTTTATATGTGCTGTCCTTGTGACGTCGCAGTGGGATTCTGTTAAAAAATCCCCTCCCCTCCCCTGGTATCTCCACTCATGGACTCCACCCCCAGCCTAGAAAACATTTGCGCAGGTCCGCCATTTTTATTCTCGCTACAAAGGAGTGATGTCTACACGGAAATCTCAGCGGGAGGGCTCATTGCATTTAAAGAGACACACACCAAAACAGAGCGTTCTGAGAGAGCTGGTTTATACAGGTTAACAAACCACCTCTGGTGCTTGATCCATGTTATATTTTAACCAAAGCACAGCTCAGATTTTTCATTTAGACCACTGGAGACTGTTTGAAAAGGTGGAAAAGGGTATAATGTGTCCTCTTTAATGTTTTGCAGGATGAGAAGAACCAGGTCCTGACTACTAACATATGGCTCCGGATGGTAAGGACATTAGTGAGAAATATGTCCCGAGAAAGCTTTCATTTGAACTTCGTTATGCAGCCGATAACATGTAAATGAAGTTAATGACTCACTCAAAACATATTTGATTTGAGGCTGTTATACACAAATATCTTTTTACCCATGCAAAAATGATAAAAGTAAGACGTTTTATTCGCATAGATTCTATTAGATCTCAACTTGACATCAGAGGAGTCTGGAGCTAAAGCAGCCTGTCTGTGTAGACCAGAGGGATTAAGACTGTGTCTGTGTGTATTTGTGTTGAAGAGTTGGTTTGACCACTACCTCCAGTGGAACCAGAGCGAACATCCCGGCGTAAAAAACCTCCGCTTCACCACAGATCAGGTGTGGACACCAGACATCCTGCTGTACAACAGGTAAAACACGCTCAAACACTTGAACACACACACCTCCTACATCCACGTTATATTCCAACAAGTAGTGTCACTCCCCCTTCTGTCCTTCCTCAGTGCAGATGATGACTTTGACTCCACCTTTAAGACCAACGTGCTGGTGAATTCCAGTGGCTACGCAGAGTATCTGCCTCCAGGTAACGCTCTTCTTCTTCATGCCCTCATTTTTTCATCCCTCTCTCCCCTTCCTATCACTCTCCTCGCTCCCCACGGTGCAACGGCGGAATCTCGTTCTGCAGTCTCTGCACGTCGCCCTTGTTTGTACATTGACATTAATATTTTATTAGTTTAAAACAGGATCCCTGGGTTACTCACTGGTTACAGATTCCCAGCGATACCTATAAATAGGAGACGCTCGCCTCCTCAGTTTCCTATCTTTACCTCAACGCAAGACCTGTGCAAGCCTGTGAAAGTCAAACCTCCTGGGTTTCCATGTCTTTTTTGTGCTTTCTGAGTCGTCTCTTTATACGTCAGATTTTTCAGATTGAGATTAAAACCCTGATGCCAGTTGGGGGGGGGGGGGGGGGGGGGTTGAGTCGAATGGCCTTGTGAAGAAAATGTCGAGGAAAGTCACCCTATCAATTCCAGTGAGGGGCCATGTTTATTAATATGCTTCTGCTGAATGTAAATACAGCGATCTGAAAACATTCCAATTAGGGGGAATATAAAACAAGGCAGAGCCGAGGAAGAGAGGCTTTAACAACGGGACTAATGAGAAAGAAAGCAGGAAAGTTGGTGTAGAAGAATGAGCAGCAAACCAGCCTTTTCTGCCTTCCTCGTACATGACAGGTTTTAGTTCCAGTGGTCTTTTTTTTCCCGGGGCTGTTACCGTCAGTAAATAAAAGGCAACAGGTCCGTGGGTGGCAGGCTTGGAGCAGGAGGTTTGACACAGTAAATAATTCAAAAGGTGGAGCATGCCAGGTGTCTGCTGCACACCATTGTTTGAAGAATGACACCGTAGCTGCAGAAGCTGTTCTGTTGTTTTGTTTGGGTTCGTTGGTAAAACAAGAGATAAGGTGTAACAGGTTTCATGGGTCATATCTCAACTGGGTAACATTTGCAAACAGTGGATTTTGTCTTCGGGGTTGTAATGCCGTCTTGGAAGTGGTTCTCCAAATGAATGGAGTTTTATGTGAATATGCTGAAATAGAGAGAGAGAGAGAGAGAGAGAGAGAGAGAGAGAGAGAGGGATGGGGGGAGATTGTTCCAAGCTGTGGAAAGATCCAAGTGTCTTGTTTGTGAGCGTTTCTTCAAGGATATCTGTGGAAAGCAGATTGCATGAACGTGCACAGAACAGTGGACTGTGAAGAAAGCGCTTTTACTCCATCAGCCTCAATGAGTGACTCAGGAGCTCATAATGGAAGTAATTATAAAGACATCATCCCCATGAAGCAAAGGAAACCCTTTGTGAAAGCGTGGTGGGAGTAACCTTATCTGAGAGGGCAGGGAGTGTTCAGACAAACAAAATGTATTTCTTCATCTAAACTTTGCGTCATTGCTCATCTTTGAGTCCAACCTGCTAACATCTTTTTCTCTTCTCCCAACTTATCCTTTCCTCTGCTCTGAAGGCTGATTTGCATGTCGGCGACCTCATAATGAATGTATTTAAGGGCTGTGAGGCTTCATCGGTATTTTGCTTCTGTGTGCGTCCGAATGTCTCCACAGACTTGATTCGTTTATTTCAGTAATTACTTTGAGGGCCAGAGTTTGTCAGAGACCACTGCCAGGTTCATTGTGACTCCCAGTTGAGGAGGAGGATGTCTGGTGCGAGTGTGTCTTCATGATTTTTTTATTTTTTTATTTTTTTGCTCGCCTATGCGTGCAATCTCATTTTCAGTTTCACCGTTGATGATTCTTTCTATTGCTGAACCACCAGGCGGACAGCCTCTACTGCTTACAGAAAAGAATACTTAAAACCTGAGAAAAACGACACTGCTGCCAGTTCTTTTAAACACATTTCTTTGATGGGACTTTCTTTCTAATCTCGAGTCATTCTGCAGACTCAATTCACACACAGTAACCTATGTGTAGACTTGCACAATGTTCATGAAAATCCAATTTCAGTGTGCGCTCTTTTTTGGAATGCAGTGTTGTGTATAAAATATGTACCTTTGCAGAGTGAAGAAGTCAGTCTGTAAGGCTGCAAAGATATGAAATGTATGAAAGAATCTTTCTGACAGGCAGCTTAATATTCAGCACAGGTTTCCAGCACATCACAAGTGGTCCTCTGATACATCCTTTCATTGTCACCTTTGTGCGGGGACTTGCGGGGGTCAATGTTGTCATTTAATCGATTGATTGTGGAGCTTTGTCTCTCGGCCTCTTTGTTCTTTTGTCTTTCTTTGTCTCTCTGTCAGGAATTTTTATGAGTACATGTAACGTGGACGTGCGCTGGTTCCCCTTCGACATTCAGAGGTGTGAGTTGAAGTTCGGCTCTTGGACATACGACGGTTGGCTGCTGGACCTTCAGATGAACGATGCCGACATCTCAGGCTACATGCCCAACGGAGAGTGGGACCTGATAGGTGAGTAAGGTGGAAACATCAAAACACATACAGCCATGAAGCAGCTGAGTGACTCTTTCTGTTTCTGTTCTTGCAGGAGTTCCAGGCACGAGAAGCGAGGCCTTTTATGATTGTTGCAAAGAGCCGTACCCGGATGTGACTTTCGTTGTGACGATACGCAGGCGGACTCTCTACTATGCCCTGAACCTCCTCATTCCCTGCGTGCTGCTGTCTTCGATGACTCTGCTCATCTTTGTACTGCCAGCTGACTCTGGGGAGAAGATCTCACTGGGTAAGTGAATTAAAAAGAGCGACGATGGAGGAAATAGTTGGACAAGAAGCAGTTTCAGGCGGGTAAAAAGACATGCCGGTATGAAGTGGGCTGTTCAGTTATTTGACTCAGATCTTGGCACAGGGAATACAGAGCAATGGAAACCAATGTGATCCTCAGTGGACGTTAATCAAGATGAAACATGATGCACAATCTTGCAGTCTGTCTTCCCTCCATCATCATTAAATCTGGATTGTTTCTCAGTTCCAAATATGAAATACATTTGCCGGTCTTCTGACTTCCCCAGTCAACATGGATTTGAGTTGTACGAAACATTGTCATCATCTTTGGAAAAAAGAAAGAGAATAGACTTGAACTTGTTCAGTGCTTATAGTCTTCTGACTACTTAAAGCGCTTTTACATTGCAGGTTATGCTTACCTATTCACCCATTGGCGGCAGAGGTTTCTTTGTAAAATGACTAACAGAAGTAACCGATCCCATTTATGCTCCTACAAATTAGTGGGTGCAAATAGGGGTTACGTTTCTTGCCCAAGGAGAATCAAACCCGCGACCATCCAGTTAAGAGACGACCGACTCCGCCAGCTGAGCCACAGCCGTTGTTTATTACACTAAGACATCCCCTGGACATTTGTCATGAATGGAAGTAAGCTTTAAGCTGCAGCAAGAACGTTTTATTTTGTGTCGGTCTCAGTGGCCCTCTTACACAAAGCAGTACAGCCCATCTCTTGTCCTCCACATGCATATGTAATGTCTGTAACAAGAAAACCCTCCTGCTGTATTTAAACAGTAAATAAAGGCACTTCACAGTCACCAGTCTGTGAGATGTAAATCTCGTTTTATACAGACCATATGGCAGCAGTCACAGACATTATATATGCAGTACCTATGTAGAAATAATTCATCTTCTTCCAGATGGTCTCGCATGCTTTTGTAGCTCATACAGAGATGTGAGTCGTCTCCGCCTGTTTCAGGGCCAACTCTTTCGATGTGTTTTAAAATGCTCTAACCATTCTTTTGACCAGGCTGTAAACATGTTTGTTGTTTTTTTTTTGACTGCTGTTCAGAATTTTAATGCAGGACTCTTTGGGCTTTGAGGCTTTAAAGAAGCTGCAGTTAAGTCTGACAGCTCGTGTTGGATACAAATGTTTTTCACAGCAGGAGATGAGAGCTGGAGTTTTGAATCAAAGCTCTGCCTTTTTAACCTCGCCCCTGTGATCCACGAGAGGTTTAGGCAGTAATGAGAATATCTTGACCCCTATCAGAGGTGGATGCTGGGTTGGTTCTGGGACCAGCTGGGATGGTGCACATGCAGGACAGAGCAGAGGAAGAGATGAGGAATTGTGCAGCTTAAATAGACTGGGAGGCTGCATTTGGCGATGGTTGTGGACAGTGAGAAATGTTAGGTGTGTATGAGGTGAAGCCCAAATTAACTTCCTGAACTGGTGCTGCTTACTTCACACATCAACTTTAAAAGTTTAAGGGGAATGAACGTGTGGATGAGTGACATGTTTCCATGAGGGAGTGTCGCTAAAGACGAAGAAGTGTTCTGAAAGAAGCAGGAGGAGAAAATGTGGCGCTGAGAGAGAGGACAGAGAGATAAAACAGAGAGATGATAAATGTGAGTAGAAGGAGCGGAGACGGATGGGTGAGGGAAGAGTGTAACATAAAGGAAGCTCAAACTCGAAGAATCCAAGAAGGATGATAGAGGAGGACAGGAAAAGGAAGTGGAGGGGGGGCGGAGGAATAAGAAAAGGTGGGAGACAATCAAATCAGACAATTATAGGCTGGAAAAAGAGGGAGGAAGCCATGCTGCAAGCTAACACCAGCTGCAAACAGATAATATCTGTTTTACGCTTTTTAGAACACAAGATGGGTAATATTGTCCTCATCAGGATAGACTCCAACACAGATTTAACAGATTCTGGAGACATACAAAAATACTTACCACATTTATATTTAAGACAGGCATGTAAAGAAATGTGTCTATCAAAAACTGTAAACGAACCCCAGCACATCATTTAACTGATAAGAATACATGTATTTGCACTTTTGTGATACTTGACTACAGGAAACAAAGAGTTTTCTTTTGCTTTGTATGATTGTTTATGGACTATCTTTAGTTTACAAAATTTTACAAAATGAAAGAAAACCCATTTTTACAGACAAAACAATTAAAAAATAAGTAAAAAAAATCCTCAGCAGATAATTATAGAGGCTGTATTCTGGTTTGTATTATAAGAGCCAGAATTTTCCCTTAAAACGTCTAAAAACAGAGATAAATGTGACTCACTGTTTTAGTTGGAGGGGACTCTATAGAACGCAGCGACAGCTTTGTCAAAGCACATCCTTAACCTCCAACACAGCATGCATTACGCAGCATTTCTCTACAGAAACAAAAAAATGCAAAGTCTTTTACACACGGCCAATTAACCTATTGATGTAATTAAGGCTGGTGAATTGATTGTGGGGAGAGAGCTTACACACTGCCTTCCAGGAAAAGACTCTGTCACTCCTCTGATGGAGGACACATGGGGACAAAGTGACTGGGCTTTCAGGGTGAGAGGAGACGGCTTTCAAACAGAAGAAGTTCCATTTCTGAGAACAATGACAACATAAAGAAGCATTTTTTTAATTTCCTTAAAAGGTGGACATAATTTATCTCTACATCTAAGAGTTTTAATTGAATGCTTCTGAGTTATGCCAGCAAAGCACTCCTTTATTCTGTCTGTGTGGAGGTGGACTAATGAAGATGGAGATGATCTTCACAGCGTATGGGCTGCGTGCGTGTGTGTGTGTGTGTGTGTGTGTGTGTGTGTGTGTGTGTGTTGTGTGTGTCTATAGCTGATGGCTATATTTGCTGTACAGAAGTGCTTTTTTGCTGTATGGTTACAGAATGTCAAGATGTAATTCACTGTTTGAGTATTCGACGGTCATTTACATAATTGGAACCTGAGTGTGACCATTTATCAAAAACCAAAACACACTGATGTGAAAGTAGTAATGAGAACGTACGAGGACTCAGGCAGGGGTCAAGATGTTGATTACTGAGCACAATGCAGATGTAAAATGAAGGTCTTATATCTGTGTATCTGTCTACCTGCAGGCATCACAGTGTTGCTGTCTCTCACCGTTTTCATGTTGCTGGTTGCAGAGATCATGCCGGCCACATCCGACTCTGTCCCCCTCATAGGTATGTGTTCACATGGTTCCTAACAGGCTGGTTGTTTAATTATGTCAAACACTTTCATCAATGTAGGATCTTTGAATAATTTTCAATTTGTTGTCATGATGTTTTCCTTGTTTCCATGGTTTCCATTTGGCAGTTAATAATTGGACTTGAATTACGTGTCCAAGATGGTTTTGGTGACCCAGCTGTTGGTCAAGCCAGGATTAATTACACACCAGTTTACTCACTGCTTTCATTCAATGTGTTGCACTATTAGAGGTTGCTCCAACATAAGTTACAGGTTAAATCTTACACCTGTAGACATCCATAAAATGTCAGGGAGTATGGTTTTGAAGGGTGGGGTATCTCGGAGGGATAAGGAGGCACAGTAGGTTCTCCATGATATACTTCATTATATTCTTCTGGAAAGGTACAATGACTTTGTTTTGTGATCCCGCTTTACTTTTCCATAGTGGAGCCAGAGATGATTTCATATGCGCAGTAATAGATCAATGTTAAATGAGCTTCTCTCCGAGTTGACAATTTTCCCAATCGATGTCACCGTTGTTTGACGCTATGCTGGAGGCTTTAATTATCACCTAATCAGAATGATTTGTCGTATTTGACATTTTCGTCATTGTTTGTGGATTAATGGCAGTTCAGAGGAGAGATGAAGTTATTTTCAATCGTTAATTTGACATGACACAATTAGGCCTCATGATGCTACAATAAAAAAAAAAATGTCAGGGGTTCACCAATTGCCATTAGCAGTCATCCTCTTGGACCATGAATGTCTGTAAATCAGATGCACATTTGTCTAATGGTGTAGATATTTCTCTGAAGCAAGATCTTGGACCAAGAACTGCAATAATTCTCCTGGCTTAAACTTCCTGGTGTGTGTAAAGAAATATTTGCAATATGTCCACCATAAAAAGAATTTGGATTAGTAGACACTACAACACATACACAACTACACAATTGTAGAACCATCAAATTCCAAAAACCTCAGTGGAGCCTAGCTTTATTTTCGCCATCTGTTTGCCTTAAAACTTCATTGGCTAAATTGATTGCGGGCGCCCGGCCGGAAATTATGTTTGCTGGGCTTAAATTTGCAGTCTGACACAGTTGTATTGCCATCTTTGCCTAAAGACACAAATTCTGGTCATTAAAATGCATAAATAAAAGAGTGGGTTTATAATCATCAGAGTGCTGAAGGCAGCATATTTATTTTGGGGGGAATAATTATCTCTCCTTATGCTGTGCAAATCTGTTTAATGCATCAGAAGTCTCAAAGAAGCTACGAGGAGGCGGACGTAGCAGCCGTAGATCCGAGACATTTCAAAAATTCATGGTACTTTTTTAGCCTTATTGGCTTTCTTTTTCGAAGGCCCTTCCTGCTGAAATGAAATGATCTCCCACATTCGCTATACTTCATGCTGAGAGGATACTGGTGAATCACACAAGTGTTTTTCTGATAACCTTGTAGAAAATAGAGGTGAAGAGTAGGAAATTGTGTGTGCCAGTAAGAATATTTCAAAATGATTATAGCACTGCTCCGTTCTCTTGTTCACCCAGGTCAGTACTTTGCCAGTATAATGATCATCGTTGGGATGTCAGTCATCGCCACTGTCATCGTTCTGCAGTATCATCACCACGATCCAAACGGAGGAAACATGCCCAAATGGGTGAGGCTGTGCTCAAACTATTCATCGTAACCTGTAGTGTATTACTGATACATACATCATGCTTTCCAGCTTGTAATGCCTGGTTAACTGCTGGTCGCCCTGTTTCAGATTTGATCTATTGCTTTAAGAATTCTCTATCAGCATTAGATCCACTCCCTCCTCTGCTCTGCCATTTTCGTCACATTTCTTCCATCTGTTACTCTACCTGTGCTCCTGCATGTCAGTCTCCTTTCTCTCATCATTCTCTGACTTCCTTGGCTATGACTCATCGGGCGGTGTCAGTCTGCCTGAGTGTTCCTCAGAAGCCTCGGCACTGACTCCAACAGGAGAAGTGTTTCAAAGAGCGCTGGATATGTGGGCGGATTTGATTTGACTCCCTCATCTTATTTTCCTTGACTTCTGTTCAAGGACCTTTTAAAGAAAAGTTTTTTTTTTCTCTCTAAAGTGAATATGTGAAATAGTAATATGTGGAAAAAATGGGTCTCAAATCGTGCCGTGAAATACAAACGTTTTGCACAGTTGGTTTAGAGAATAGCTGGTCTCTTTTTTACATGGGAGGATTTTCCTTTTTTTTCCGAAATGTAAATAAACAAATGACAACAATTGGCGGGTCTACATTGATCAATACTTTTACAAATATCTTGGCTGCAAAAGAGCGCAGAGGCTCTCTGTACTGATACATGACAAGGAGGCTCTGTTGATGAATGGCCTCTTCATACACTCGATGGTCAATTACCTAGATAATTGATGTGGTTCAGATGAGTGCAGCGAAACAACAGAGAGCATAATTGCAGCTATAGGGACAAACACAACATCACCAGCAGCAACAACAAGCCCCTTTACCTGACCAATTAACAAACACTCTGTGGAGACTAATTGAGCAGTCATCTGGATATTAGCCTCTCATTAGGTACCAGACACCCATCTGGATGCTGTTAGGCCAGTATGCCCTTTTCAAGGGACATTTGCTATAGTCTCTTTCCAAGGGAATTTTTCCATAATTTGGACAAGGAGACAAGGTGAGCAACGGGGAGAACAGAGCAGAAGAAAACAAGTTGAGAATTTGTAAACGGCAGCTAATTTTCTCTTTATCTTAAATCTGCAGTTTACTGAAGCATTCCTGCATGCTCATGATTGTATATTTAAGAGACAGTAATCTTGCAGTCAATCTCAGTGACTCCACCGTTTAAATCTAATGCTGTCTTTTTAAGTGTCCTCTCCGCTGGAAATTCATTTAAAGCTCAAAAAGCTTCTCTGCCTGAGGCGCTTAAACTGAGCCTCCCGGAGGATCTCATACTTCTTCTTATACAAGTGCAGCTGAAAATTGAAAGAAGAAGCAAGGTTGAAAACAGCACTGGCATCAATCTGACAATGAAACGAGGCTGTTCAACAAGCTTAACCAGCATCATGTGCAAGTCAAACTATGTGGGTGGCTCTCAATGCTTTAAAGCAACTTGTGATTTCCATCGCTTCTTCGTATGCGTTATTATTCTGCTACCTTCTACCCAGAACTTTGATTTTTACAAGTCTTTGTTTCTCTCTCTTTCTCACACAGGTTCAGCTTGTTTTGCTGCAGTGGGTGGCCTGGTTCCTGCGCATGAAGCGACCAGGCGAGAACGACGACCCAGAGCGGCCCCCCTGTGCCCCCCACTTGCGGCGCTGCTCATCGGGCTCCCAGAGCGGCAGCATCCCAAACCCTCAAGATCCCACCCTCCATCCGCTGCACCCACAGAACCTGGCTCCTCTCCAGACGGGGCCCCTGCACGCTGGGCACCCTCACCTCCACGCACAGTCGAGTGCCAACAACAACGGGAACCTTCTTTACATGGGCTTCCAGAGCATGGACGACCCTTCAATGCTCTCTGAGGCTCTACAGAGGAATAACCTCTCCTCAGGGCCTCCGCGAGTGGCAGGAAGCCCGCCTCCCCACCTCCCGTCTCAGTTCTGCAGCTCCCCACCACCTCCTACATCCAATATGGATACTGTAGGCTGCCCCAGCACTGTGTCCAGTGGAGGCGGCTTTGGAGGGGGACCAGGAGGGCTTGGAGGCTGCTCGTCTGCAGGGATAGGAGACCCCCAGCTGCAGGCAATCTTGGAGGAGGTGCGTTACATGGCGGACCGTTTCCGGGAGCAGGACGAGACTGAAAGCATGGCCGACCAGTGGAAATTTGCAGGCGCTGTAATCGACCGTCTGTGTCTGGTAGCATTCAGCGTTTTCAACATCATATGCACCATCTCGATCCTCATGTCTGCTCCTAACTTTGTGGAGGCTATGTCAAAAGACTTTGTCTGAAAGAAATCGGGGGAAAAAAGAGCAGAAAGTGCAAAGGAAAGGATGAAGGGAATTAAATATTGGATAAAGGATGGAGTGGGCCTGGATCCAAGGGAAAACAATTTCCAGTGGACTGTTGGCTCTGTGATTTGTGATCGGGAGAGAAATGGAAATGGAAAAAAAAAAATACAAAGGGTTTTCTTTGCAATACATTGTGTTTTGTAAGTGAAATAAAAGCAGAAAACGGATGAGGAAGGGGATACAAAGTGAACTTAAAATGAGATTAAGGTGAGCAGGGTGCTTTCTCAGAATGTTGACATGGTGGAATGGATTTTTGTTTTTGACTGAGATTTTCCCACCGAAATCAGGAGAAAGAGAAGTTAGAAAAGGAAAAAATAAAGAAAAGATTCTAATGCAACCTCTGGAAAGAACAATCCTAAAGCGAGGGAGAGAAAGAGAGAAAAAGAGATGGGCATTAGATAGGACAAGATAAATAAGACTGACATTTGGCTGTTTTATTTTCTCAAGCAGGGAAGACAGTCCTTCACTCCCACATGTCGAAAAAAGACTCCATCGTTTAAAGTGATGTGAGGAGGAGAGTTTGGGCAGAAAGAAAGAGACTTTTACAAGGACAGAAGACAAAGGGCAGTTCAGAATGACGGACTGTTCATCCCCCTTGACAATTGTTAATGTTGTGAAGTTGGATATTAAAAATGCCAAGTTAAGATCAGGAACTCTGCAGCAGAGAGGAAAAGGAGATGATCTCATCTATCATTCATCTAATGACCGTCAAATTGAAAGACCTTGGATAATCTTTAAGACTAATCAGCTTTTAAAAGATGAAGACCTTCTCTGCTCACACACCACTTTAAATATCCGAGGCCGTATCTCGTTGAGATGATTGCCAATCTGCAACAATCAGCAGAGATCAAAAGCTGCACAGCAGCGGGCACAGTGTGCTGTGCTTATCGCGACAAGAAACTGAATTAACTGGTCATCAATGATGCAATGGCCAGTCGCTGCACCACAGTGAAGGCTTGAAGCAATTATTACTCATTGAACAGTTACCTAACTGTATCCGGCAGGTCCTGATAGACTTACAGATCTCACTGGATTTCATACTTAAGGTTTAAACACTGAAATGGTGTGTGTTTAATAGAACATTAGAGGCACAAAAAGAGGGAGAGATCATTAAAAAAAAAAAAAAGTAATCTGTCTGGAAAAGAAAAATCCCATCAAAGTGCTGTCTGTTATCATGAGTGATTTCACATCTTAAATGAATGACGAGACTTCAATAGAGCTGTTTTTCCCTGGGTATGACCTCAGCCTCTAATGGGCTGATTTAAAAGGTTTAAATGCACAGTTAAACTTCAGCATCAGAACAAAAATGGCAACCACTAAAGTCAAATTGGTCTTAATGATTTTGGCTTTGGTCAAATCAAACTCTTTCTTGTTCTTTTCGAGAGTCAGACAACATAAACAACTGTCTTGTGTCTCTGCTGCAGGTCAAATGAATACATGGTTAGCCTAGCTTAGCTCAAAATCTTTTTGATCTTTTTTTTTAAATTAAATCTCATTTTAACAAATTCAAGTTGTATTGTACACAAGCAATCAACTGAAATCTATGCAGTAGCCCATAGTGCTCTGAAAATATCCACTTTGGGGTGCTGGTAGCTGAGTAGGTGTCCCATGTATCGAGGCGATACAGTCCTTGTTACAGTGACCACAGATACGATGCCTGATCCTGCCATTCCTTAGTGCATGTCATCCTCGACTTCAAAAAAATCATATTCACAATACAGGTTTTGCTGATTGACGTCATATGGCATCTGGAAATCTCAGATGCTGGTCATTTATTGTAAAGACAATATAATGTCGACTCTGTTGGGACATTATTCAAGTTCAAACAATGTATTTGATTTTCTTTAGAGCTAAGCAACAGTTAACATTAGCATTTAACCACACTGGAGTACAACACTATAACAATAATCGACCCTGAGCATGACACCACAGGACAATGACATTTTACTGGTTAAAAAGTCTACATCTTTATAGCTCCATATAGAGTGAATTAATTAGTCTATAGTTAAAAAACAAGGACGTGATTGCGGACATAGCCCAAGATTATCAAAGAGTAAGTGTAAGTGTACCCTTACCATTTGTGCTCTGTATAAACGCTCAGTGTGTCTGGGCTTTACTGATTTACAGCTTGCGTCACACTCCCTTCAAAATTCAGAACCATGTGGTAGCAGCTTTGGGGCATTTCTGATGAAAGGGAAAATAAAGAAATATCAGGGAAAAAACAGCAATTACAATGTGATGTTCTGTAGGCTATTTGGAAAACAGTATCGTTTAAATAGCAGGTTGTTATGTACGTCTTACACAGCCCATGATAGTCTTTAACTGGAGAGAAACGTGACTGTATACTGCACCTCTGCAGTGTTTCTTTGCATTGTAGTGGCAGATAGCTGTGAGTTGAGCAAGGTGAACTAACTATTTAAGCATGTATTCAGTCTGTTAGCAGAGACATACAGATGTTTATCCTCAGTCTGCCTGACTGTACGAGGAGAACAACGTACAACAGCAAATAGGATACGGCTGGAGTTAATCTTCATTTTTTACTTTGTGTGCAAATCACATGAAAAAAAAGAAGAAAACCCTACAATGTGAATTCTGTTTTTCAGTCCTTTTCTACACTGTATGTGGAACACATTCAAATACCCATAAAGATATTATCATTATATATAATTGGGCTAGAAGGACATGTTTTAACAAAAAGGCTAAATCTTTATTATCTCCTAATACTACCTGAATTTGTAATTCATGACAAGCATTGGAAAATATAGTATTTTTAAGAGAGCAGATTCAGGTGTTGATTAAAACATATATGGTGATTTACCAAGGATGTTTTTTTTTTTATATAAGCAAAGGTCACATGTTAATGTTATCATGAATGTAACCCAATAACAATATGGCTCATGTAAGTCTATAGCTTTTTGAAAAATGACCCAGGTTGATAGGGCAGTAATCTGACTCGGCAGACTTTGCTTTTTTTTTTTTTTTTACCCACACAGATCTCATCCCTTTTCTGTCATCTGCTCTTTATTGTTGTGACATATCAACCTTGAACTCTTGCCTCTAGCCTCAAGCTCAGATATGTTTAGACATACACTTTGCATAAAACATCTTGTGGTGTTTATGTGGTAGACTATAAGGCCAGGTCTCATCTTCCCATGTGTGAACAAGCTACCAAAACAGGTTCGATCAGGCACCATATACTGTAGGTGCATTCTGAGCCAGAGATGACAGTGTTGGGTTTATTGGACTAAACTACCCAGAGCCTTTCTCCCTTTGTGTTGAGACTATGTTCTACCTTTGTCCAGCACATTCACAGTGCAGAGTAGAAATCATTATGCAAGACTAAAGCACATAAAAATGTATTAGGGTTCTAATAGATGAGAAATTCTTGTTTGATCAATAAACATGTTGAGATTTTCATGGGATTTAATGAGAATTAGAAAATACAACTGGTAGCCTGATTAAGTTAGCATATAAAGACTCAATAGGACTGAACATTATGTTTCTTGGCCTCTAATGGCCATACATATTTTATTTCTCGCTGTGAACTTCTACATTAAGTCTTGAGACAACTGTACGATTCATCTCTGTACCTCTCTTCATCCTCTGTCTCTGCTCTCTTCCTCTCTTTAATGTCATCTCTCCTGACAGGTGGAAAGTAAACTTTCCTGCCAGGGTATTTTGGCGAAGGATGTTCTCCTTCCAGCACACACTGACACACAAAAACACTCCCATCTGTACAGAGCATTTCTCATCCTGGAAATAAAGGACTCTCCCTTTTTTTTTTTTATACAACCTTTGGTCTGTTCACTCTCTCTCTCTCTCTCTCTCTCTCTGTGTGTTGTCTGGTCTGACACCCCAAAAAAAAGAAAAAAAATGACAGAACGAGGGGATCAGGGAGGAGGAGGGAAAGTGCTGACGCGCAGTAGGAGCTGGACAGGGCCTTAATTGATCACTCGTTCAGGAAGGAGAGAAGAGGGAGAGATGGGGGGATGGGATGGATTTGGAGAAAGAGGAGGGGAAAGTTAATGGAGGAAAGAGGGGGGCATACTGGGTAATTCATCGGATTTATGAGGGACAGAGTCGGGGAGAGATGGGGGCTCAGACAAGTATAACTCAGTCACGGACATCAAATGAAAGGCCACTGCAGTTTATCACAGTACAAGGAAAATATATACTCCAGAAATAAACAGAAATTAGAGACATATTTTCATGAAAGTCCATCAAGCATGGAGGCTGTGGATATGTGTGGCCTTCGCTGTCACCCAGTCAGTATGTCAGACTGAGTAAAGAGTCAGGGGTGTATTTATAGTATAAGCTGGTCCTTATTCAGCCCGGGCAAAGGCTCCCCTGTTAACTCTCATTCTCTCCGAAGGGTGAAAAATGTGCAGCGCTAGCAATCTAGCAGCACTTAGATTTACTGTGTTCACTCAGATGGAATAAAAGAAGAGCGAGAATGTGTGTGTGTGTGTGTGTGTGTGTGTGTGTGTGTGTGTGTGTGTGTGTGTGGTCCATGGGGAGATAAGCTCCAGGGTTTGTGTATGCATACAATCAATCATTTCTTTTGGTTTGTTTTCTCTCACAACTCCAATTTGGAAAGAGTGCGCTGACCTAAAGGCCTTTAGATATTTAACCTTATGGCTGAGCGTCACTGGAGGAGCATTAGGATGCACACAGCTCTATGACTGTGTAAACGAGGTGGCTTTATGTAAGCGATAAAAATGCAATCACTGCAAAGAATACAAATGAAGCAGAACCAAGTGAAGCAGAGATATGTGGAATGAAAACACATTAAATGTTAATGTACATGGCACAGTCAAAGAAACATGTTTAGATACACACCTGTTTTCTTTTAGGGTCCCAGTGTGCACTGCTGCATGATCGCATCCCAACATCTTGCGGCTGAGGCAGATCAATGCCTTTTAATTACCAAGGGCCCAAAGCGCTGGTCGATACAGCTGACGAGAAGCAGAGGGAGAGAGAGAGAGAGAGAGAGAGAGAGACAACAGAGAGACAGGGCGAGGGAGAGAGGCAGAGCGAGAGAGGGATGCTCCACACGGTGATTGATGCTCCCTCCTCCCCAGGATCTTCCCTACAGATGTGTCGTTAGGCTTGATTAATCCTGCCGAGCCACATTCAGTCACTTTACAGACCGCTGTTTAACCAACGTGGGCCGTCGCGGTCACAAGGTTAAGTGGACACAAGGCGTCCGCCCTAAGAAACAAAGGCCTCTTAACCAATAAGTCAAGGGTGGCTGATGCTCTCTGAAGTGCTGGCTGCTTGCCTGTTATCCTCTGATCACGATTGTAATTAGTTTTAATTTTTTACTTTACTCAGAGAAGGGAAAAGGATGAAATGGATTCAGTATGCCAACTTAGGGTTCATTAAACCTAATGTATTCTCTTAACAGAGTTCAAATCAGGGATCCTCAAGTTCTGGCAAAAAGTTTAAAACCTAGGATGAAGTTACTCTGCTCTTTTTTAAGTTTTTTTTACAGGGGAACTTCTACGGTGGCCGGTTGATGTCAAACGTTCAGTAAAGAATGAAACATTTAGAAAAACAAAAAAGTTTAACAAAGTTAACTGTCAACCAGACCTGTGTTCTTAAAGTTGTGTGTGTGATCTTACAGACTCTTTGACTCTGACTGATATATGAATATCGTGAATGAATAAATACTGAAAAATGTTTTTGTAGTTGCAGTCATATAGCTCCAAAACACTTCCATTCCCGCTTGATAGCCCATTAGTAAGAGAACGGTAAACTGATGTTAAAAAATGAAACATTCACTGTCCATCTGTGTTGCCTGTATAACTTTATATTTTTTGACGAACCCGGGTTCGATTTTCCACAAAAACTAGGCAGTGACGTTCTATTCGTGCCCGACTGGATGGAGAATGAAACTAAGATGGAATTTGTTATTACATATAAACGGCCGACCTCTAGCACAACACAGACTCCATCGCAGAATTTTGGCAAGAAACCCAAAAAAGGTTTTATCTGTAGAAGCCCCTCGAGCCAAACTAGAATCTAACCAGCATCGGGCGTAACATAGAGTAAACACTGGAGAGCTTTTCATCCATGGAGGGAGCTTTGATTGCTTTTGGGGATATAACTTGACCCAGAGGTGGCTTCACTTCTATTGAAAAGATAAGATAATTCCTCTAGTCTAGACCATGGGAATTTCACGGCTGATGAAGATATATTTACGAGCATGCAAGCAAGAGCGAACACCAGGGTGCTGGTGCAGTTAGCCTAGCAGCCTGCAGTGTCCCTAGAAACACGATGTGACAAATTGGTGTGAGGGGCTCAAAGGGTGAAATCAGAACAAATGCAATGAGAAGAAACAGAAAGACAAAACCAGACACAATCTATTGTGGCCACCATCCATTGTTTTAATCATTATAGACCCACTATAAATTACCGTAAATTCCGTACTATTGAGCGCACCTGGATATAAGCCGCACCGGCTAAAAATAAGTAAATAAATGTATTTGTACATATATAAGCCGCACTTGATTATAAGCCGCAGGTGTCCACGCTATAACAAGAGCTATTTACACAGACGTAGGCTACCGGTAACATCCGCAAATACTGTAGCGTCCGTACGGACGTTAAAGGACGACGAGAGCGTTCAAATAATAACTTAATAACCCGATCACTGTCGGCCGTGACCACGCCGTTTACAGCAGAGAACAACACATAACTTGCCGTAACAAGTTATATAACTTAACACGACCAACTCTCTCCCCCAGCGTTCTCTCATACAGCCACTCAACACGTTCTCGCTGGTGCATTCACTGACTCTCCACATAATCGGAATTATGAACACGTTATCAACTACTGACTTTACAACATGAACCGTTACAATACGAAGCCTAGCCGACGGTGTCTGTAACACGGCTGATGAAAAAGATGACCGTAATATATTTCACAGGAAAAAGTCCATCCATTCACTGCCTCAGAATGACTTCATTACTCACTTCCTCAGTCTCTGTTGTCGCTGTCAGTGTCATCTTAACGTGCAGCAGCTCTGTTAGCTTCTTTGACAGCCAGGTCGATCGCCTTTAGCTTGAAAGCTGCATCATATGTATTTCTCCGTGTGTTTTCCATGATGAGGGTGCGTGCATGAAGCGCAAAATGACTGATATTAAGATCCGACGTGACGAAGTCAAATGTTTTTGCGGCAGAAGCTCATTGTCCCCCATAAAAAATCCATGCATTAGCCGCACCGGAGTAGAAGCCGCAGTGCTCGAAGTGTGAGAAAAAAGTAGCGGCTTATAGTCCGGAATTTACGGTATGTTAAAAATCTGTGACTAAAAGCAGAAAAAAAGAGACAAAATTAAATACTCTAAACTGCAGAAATTGGCTTGATTCAGAAGTCCACACATTTAAATTCTCTTCTTTAATTAATAACAAACACAAAAGGTGTTTAGTTGCTCCTGTCTGAAGGATGTTGCAATCGAGAGCAACTCAGAGCGAAAACAAACTTCCATGCATTAAAGGTGTCAGGAGAATTGAAAGTATTTTGTCCTTGAATTCTGAATTCCATAATTAAAACAAGTCTTTTGTTATACAACCTTATTTGAGATTCCACATCCGTCCGTCTATTCTGAGAGGCAGACGAGGAACAGAAACAACAAAGCAATCTGCTTGGCACGCTGGCTAAACGCACAACAAAAGACCGACAAGGAATAAATCCAACAGCTTAAGACCACCAGAGCTGCTTCAGTGTGTGAGTAAGAATGACATGCTGGAGAGACTCCCACACTGTTTTCACTGAGGACCGAACTCCACATACTGGACATAAAGTGGACGCTACACATTGTCCCTTGGGTGTATTGGCTGGGTAAACAGCCACTTTGTGTGTCTGAGGACATTATTCCAACCTGACAGCAAAACAGTGTCACTTCTCACTCCTCAACTCTGTACTGTGCTTAACAAGTTTCATTTGAGGTTACCAATGAATCCAGTGATACTTCTTTTGGTTAGAGGTAGCAGTGCAGTGAGTTTTGTTGCTTAGTTACAGGTAAAGTTGCTATTATTAGCTACAGATAGTGATTGAATAAATATGACGATTATATATGAGGCTTAGTAAGAGCTTAAATAGCCTAAACAAGGATTTAAAGGAATTGAAACTAAGTCAACAGTCACACCTGATAGATAATTGGTATTTACAGAGGATATAGTTTGAGTTCTGAGTCGGACAGAAGAAAAAAGTGGTGAAGCCTGCAGTCAGCATACAGAGCCCACGTGAGACAGCTCTAATGAGATGAGTATTTTCACCTCAGCACTGCCAGAGCACACAGCATTTTATGGGCTGGGTTCCACTGGGTGCATTAAGGGGCCCTGTGTTTTTGGTTTGAGTAATGCCTCACCTCCGTTTACCACAATCTTCCTACGGAGGGAACTACAACTGCTCCTTATGATCTGTGCAGAATGTGGCCATCAAAATGTCTTTGTTCCTGCTCCAGAGTGATGTGCCTGTGTGGACCTTTTATTAACCACCCTGATCCCCGCCATGGGAGCTGTTAGGAACTGTAATGCACTTCACACTATCCTGCAGACTTCGAGCAGTTTTCAAGCAGGAAATGTGGTTTAAAAAAAAACAAACAAACTGATATCTGCTGATGAAAAGCCGTATGTTTTATCAATGCATTAGATCCAAGAAGCAGTGACATTGTTCTTCTCTATTCATCTAAAACCTCTCTAAACAGACAGAAATGGCAATAAAAGGAGCCTGAAATATTTCCTGCCAGCAAACTGTCACATCTGTTCCTTGTCACGATCAGCCCTCCTTCACTTCTCATGCAGCACACCCTCAGAGCGGAGAAAAACAAAACAATGCTGTCGAACTGATTCAGCTCCTTGTGCTGAACTTAACATTCTCCAAAAGCGATTGGATAAGAACTCTATTTGCATAAATACCTCCCACACATGCACAATTTACAGAGCTTTTGTCTCCCGAGTGCGAGGCGTTCGGAGGTACGGTAACTTCAGACTGAATGAAAGCTGGAACGAGGCTCCATCCCCACCTTGCTTTGCAGCCCTGAAAGAAACGCTTAATAAAAGGTATTTACTGTGCACTGCTGTATGATTCCTTCACATTTAAAGCTTTTAGTGCACGACTGTACTTTTCCCCCTCATGAAGAGAATGAGTCCCTGGTGAGCACTGCTTGGCCTCTCTCTTTAGGTCTTTATAGGAGGACAGTCTTTGACATTGGCCAGGTCCCTGTGGAAAGAAGGAGAATCCATACATTGATAAATACAACCTCAGTGCTTTATCATTTAACAGCTGTTAAAAAGCCTCCTGGAGACTGCTGCCAATATACAGTAATGATAAAGAGTCAGAGGTTCATTTTATATCCTGAAGAGAGTAAATAAAGACCAACAGCTTTTCTTTCCCAATATATAACTTTATTTAAAATATTGTTACAATTTATTACTCTACACAACATGTTCAAACTTTTTGTCTGTTTTATATCGGTTAGTAAACCTTCATGTGTTTTTAGATATAAAACTCTCCGTTTTGTAGCCTAGCTCTGAATCAGGTGTCACTGAACATCTTTGAACAGCTTGTTTTATAGTTTAGTTTGCTAATCCTCTGCACAGAATCAATGATCGTAGGTGGCTCCAGCGGTGTACACTATCATTTCCCCAAGCTTTATAATTTCTGTTTAAATAAATAAAAGTTTTGAGTTGGAGGAATAAGAGTGCATTTTGTCCAAGAGATACTCTTTTTTCTTTTCTTTTTAAAACAACTATTTACAGGTTAAGCTGAAGACAGATAAACAAGGCGTACTTAATTAATGTCACTGCCTAATTGCCATGGAAACAAAGCCCTGTGTTTCTACGCAATGAACAGAAGTTAATGACACAAAGGCTAACACTTTTTCAAACAAACGCTTACATCCAACCCTCATGTTAGTCAGAGGCCGCTGAAATGGGACAGCCAGCAACTAATGCCCTCCCAGACGGACTCTTGTTCTCGGGATCATCGAACATCGACTCCACACTTTAAGTGCAGATGATGAGACAAACATAACGGCTCAGACAAAAACCAACAGAGTCAAAGGAGAGACTGACTGAGCCGCCTCACAATGCTGCTCCCAACACCGGATCCTGAGCTGGAAATGCTGTCGAATTCAGAAGGTCTTTGACGACATCTGCCACTGAACGATGTCAGGGAAAATCAGTGCCAATTTGGCACGAGACTCAGAAAATGTATGTTGCTATAGCAACAGCTTGAATCAGACAAGCATTTTAGTGGTAGTTGTGATGAACACAACTTTTCCGAGCGTTACGTTCAGTCCACACATAAGTTTGTGTGTGCTGCACTCTCTGACATTCTTCTCACGTGTTAAGTCATGTGTGAAATTCAATCCTTTTTTTTTTTTTTTTTAACATAATCATTCACTTACAAGCCAAGACTGTCCAGCATCTCAAACAATAAACACAGATGGCCCACAGCACAGCGTAACACAACAAACACTGGCCAACCGTACATAAACGTGCTTAAACATTCCTGTCATCTCTCCTCTCTCATCCCGACACTGTTACCATGACATTTATCTCGGCGACGGTCAAAAACGGGCGACAACCGACAGCCTGAGCACACCTGCCTGTGCCTGTGACGAGTGCACGATTGGCAACTGGCGCCAACAATACGAACCAAGACACAAAAATATGTAGAATGAAAAAGAAAGCAGCTTTCTATAAGCCTATTCACAGCAGCATGGGCCACAGGGACAGAGAACAAACATCAAACAGTAAAAAAAAAAAAAAAAACACACTGCTTTGAATACATTATTGGGAGGGGTGAGTCAGTTTGCTGACAGGAATAAAAGGAACAGAGGCTGCTCTGAGCATGTCGAGCCAACGTGGTGCTGCCACGGCAACCACATCCCTCCCGTGATGATGGGAGACCAACCTGGAGAAAGTAAGAGCAGAGGACAGAGAAGCCGGCACACACAGACAAACACACGACCTCTTTCTGTGCCTTCCTCAGCATCCGAAGAAATAACATCACGGTTGAATGGCTCCAATTCTAATGTCATCCATCTTTGAATTGGCTATTACTTCAGCTGTCAAAATAACCGTCCAGCAATCAGCACGCTGCAGTGTGCGTCTCAATCCAGCAATCTGTGGTGTGTTTACAAGACACACAACATGCTGCTACTGTGGAGCACGTCTCGCTATATGCTGTTGTGTGATTTAACCCGGTGCACACAGGCAATGACAACATGATTTGATCTTTCATTTAATGATCTTGTCAAGCCATATCACAGAGTGGCAGGGAGACAGATGTGTGTGTGTGTGTGTGTGTGAGAGAGGCTATTCTTGTTTACTAGACAATAGAAGACGACTCCCATTTGTCTCCATCTGTCTGGCTTCTTCGCTGTGGTACCGACTCAAAACATCATCTTCATTTGCCGGCTCTCACAATGACAGCTCATCAGACACGACCAATCGCAGCCTGAGAGCTTATCAGCAATGTCAATGATAAACACAGAGGACAGACATACACACACGGACACACACACACACACACACGGACACAGACCCACACACAACTGCTCCAGGTAAAAAAAAGAAAAAAGCTAATTATGACTAAAACTAGGCATGAATTAAATATTTCATTGAACCCGATGGCTAAGCTGAACTCCAGGGGAAACAAATCCTTTAACAATGTGTAGCTTGAACTTGTGCTCTCAAAGTCAGTCAAATAAAATAAACATTCACTCTCTGTTTCAGGTTTTGGGTCGATGCCAGAAGGCGAGTGAAACAAGAATGAGTCAGTAATGAACCTGCCAAGTTGTAGCCCTTAGTAGGATAAACACAACTCTACTGAGCTCAGTAGTCACAACACACATGCGCACAACGTCTCAATTCAGAAGGTTTTTTTTTTTTTTTTTTTTCAATTCAGCATGTCAACATGCTTCCTTTGCACTTAAAGTGAGAAAACTGTTTTTCACTCTGCAGAAAGAAAACTGGGTGAAAAACATAAAATCTACAAATGATCAATCTGCCAAATGATCACGTTCTGACACACAGCTTAAACGTAGTTTTAAAGTCGCAATGACACAAAGACAGCTGCCTGCATTGCTATGTATGCTGAAGGTTGCAGTCACAAAACTTTATGCATCACCTACTCTCTGTGCAACACACACACACACACACAGACCATCTGTCCTCACAAAGTGGTTACAGCACAACCTGCAGAGGAGTGATACTTTTGGGTGAGTTACAGAGCCCCGGGGATCACTCTTTAAGAAGCTCTGAGAGGATTTCTGTCCTGCTCTTGAGCTAACGATCAAATCTGTCCGACCCTCTGCTGCCCTCTGCTGTCTGATCAAGAGACTGCAGCGAAGCCGTCCCTCTCTCCTGTTCCTCATGTCCTCAATCTGTTGGACATATTTTCCTTGTGTGCCATTTTAAAAATCATCAACGTTTTGGCCCATCAACCTTATCAACCTCTGCGCAGCGTTGAGCCTGAGGAAGCCCTGACTTCAAACTCTGCAAAATCACCACAATAAAACACTTGCGAGGGGGATAAATACACGTACTGACATGAATGGCAGACTGCCAAAAGACGTCGTCGTGAAGCTGCGTGGGTTGGACCAGAAGACAAGGTGAAAAATGGAGATTGCTTAGAGGTGCTTTGATGCAATTCAGTAAGTGTTTCACTGTGTTAGATCAAGAAACCCCTTTTCATAGCTTATTCTGAATCTATTTTTTATCAGAAGTAATAATGTTATGAACCCCCCCCCTCCCACACTTCACTTTTCAGTAAGTTACACATTTGTACTTCCTGTTTTTCTGTTCTGCCAAACAGATATTTCTAAACAATAATTTGTGAGTGTAAATGTCAGCTTCAGCGTAAAGCATGATTCTGCTTTCTTCCTTCATCACTAATGTTAAAGAAGGGAAATGCGTATTTTTCAGTAACCCTCCATTCTTGTTTCATCTCTACTCAGTTCAGCAGACGAGGGTCACACAGAGGGCTTTGGACCGGGCCGATCGTGTTGGGAAAACTGGCCGTTACAATGCGATCCCGCATTGCAGCTCCTCTTCATCGAGATGCTCCCTTTGCGGCGCAAACGCTGCCCCAGTGCGATGTTGACCCCTGCCCGCTCACACATCGTGTGTGCGTGAGTTACATCTCAACCAGTGGGCGAGACTTTGCTCGTGTCCTGCCCCCCTCCCTCCTCCCCAACATCACAGGGCGAAAAACAACAGACGCTATGGAGATCTAGAAAATGACATGGAAGTTGGCTTTTGTTTGTTTTCCTTCGTTGCTCTTCTTGCTGTGTGTCCCTGGGGTTTGTTTAGGTCGTCACTTCCAGTTTGTTTCTGAGGCGTGCATCGCCTCAGTCCGTCACTCAGTTTTCTGTGTTTGTCGATGGGCGCTCTCTGGGGGTGGATGTGATAATGCAAGTGGACCAGTTCTAGTTTGAGTGGTAAGAAATGCTTTTTTTTTTAGGAAGTTGCGATCTCTCCTCCTAGGTGGCGCCATCCCTTCTGCTGCGTCTCCAGAGGGGGCAGATACTCTGCAACACAGAAAGACAGGTCACGGGACAAGTCTGAAAGACAGGATTTTTCTCCTGCATGTCATGTGACTTATGTGAATGCTGCCTCAACAAAACACAGACCATTCAGTATCTGAGCAACACAGTCACTATAAACCGTCCCTGAACTGCCCTCCAGTTAGTAACTCTAAATCCCTTCGTACTTTTTATCGAGGTGTTCTTAACCCTCTCAGCTTCCCCTCGGCTGTTCCTCATCTGTTCCTGTAACACCCAAAGGTGCTCAATCGTCCTCATGACAGCAGTTGCTCATCCACATACTTGTACAGTTGGTCTCGTGTTGCCTCACATGGAGGTGAACAGTGTCAACATCCTTCAGGAGATGGCTCTGATAGCAAGTCATGTGTCTAATCCATGCTTCTACACTTCATACTTTTACTGTCTTCACAGCACTCGAGAAGAACTTACTCTCCTCTGAGTTGTTCAGTACGCTAAGGAGCTCCGGTGAACTGTCTATAAAACACAGCTTCTCCCCTCGACTCTGTTCAGTTCCTTAAAAAAAAATCGGAGCAGCAGTAAAAAGATAATAAAACAATACAAGCGCATCTGAATGCATCAATGTTAGTGTGGGATCTAATTTAATGACACTGAACTAAAGTTATGAATGCGTAAAATGCTCACATTTATTTCAGCCTTTAATTTAGAGATATGAAAGAAGTGGGCATACTTAAAAATCCTCTCCCTGACTTTACCCTTTCAGTTTCCGTCAGTTAGGGAATTTGCATAATTCATGCTGCTTGATAGGTTCTGTCATTCACATCAGCACTCAGTACCTCATCGGAATACATATTTCTTTATGACTTCCTCTCGATGAAATCAAGGCTCCCACTCTTCAGCGCTTGCTCTACTGTGATAAAAACCCTGCCAGCTCTTGTATTTAGGACAGAAAAAAAGGATTAGAGCTTACCATTGTTGCTGCAATTTTTGTTGTCTTTGTCAGACGCCTCTTCCTCAACCTGACAGATAATAACATCAATGAGCAATAATGATACGAACTGAAAAGGTTACATAACGGGTTGAAAAAAGAAAAAGGAGGTGGCTGATTGTTTTGTACTCCCAACTTGCATCATGTTCTTCCCAGAATGAAAGAGGAAAGGAGTGGTCCTTACCTGTTTCCTCCACTTCAGCTCACAAAAGACCCGCTCAAAGCACTCGTGCATGTAGTTAAACTAGGAGGGAAACGACAAAGAGGAATGTTATTCAGCCTTCGATTCAACAGAATCAGCACGATTACAAAGTCACTGTGATAAGTTCTGTTTGGATTTGCCTCCTGTAGAACTGCTTTGATAGCGTGAGAAGTAAAGCATGTTGAGGTGAGTTAAATGGTTCATTTAGACTTAAAATCTGCTTCTTTGTAAATCTGAGCATCAAACACTATTAGAGTTAATTTAGCTTAAACGAATAAAAGGAGAAATCAGCTGTGTCGCTGTGTGGTCACTCACGTATGGAGTGAAGATCTTCACCCAGCGAGGTTTCTTCTCTCCTCTGGCATACTCGAAACAGAAAGCCATGCCCTCCTCGTCCGTGTCCCAGCGCTGCATCTCCCCCCACTCGAAAGAGATCACCTGGTTCTGAAGGAGACAACGATGGTTTAATGCACACTGCAGGGAGACCACATTGCTTTTAATAAAGTCAAACTATCCTCTTTTTTTCTTTTTTAAGTGCTACAAACAAACACACGGCCTCAAAAAGTTTCAAGCTGTCCTGTTCTGCGTGTTGGCACGTCGTGTTAAAGTGAAGCAGACAGACAGTCACCTCGAGCGTGCCGTCCTCAGTACATGCGTGCAGCTTGAAGTGATGGATGCTGATGGCTGTGATAACGTGTCCCTTCCTCCTGGAGTCACAGGAGCAGTGTGGAAACGCCACCTCGTTGTAGCCCTCACATGTCCGCAACAGACTCAGGTACTAACAGACAGGAAGGAAAACAAACATCAAGCAACACGTGTTATCAGTCGAAACAAGATTAGCTCATCTTGTGCTTCAGTTCAATAAAGCAACAGTTCAGGCAGTGAGTCATGACTTCGTTATGATACAAATAAAGGCACATTATTTAAAATATTTGCAGCAAAAACAGAGTTAGACAGTCTTAGAGAAGACTCTTTTTCAAGACTATTTCCTGTGGTGTATTCATCCAAATCTGGTTCTCTAGTTAAATGTGAGGGATAAAGAATAAACCACATCGTTTGTATATACGAACATGTGACTCCTGCAGTGACAAGGTTGAATCGTTCATGTGCAGCCCTTTTTTTCTTCTTCTTTGCAATAAGAACAACACTTCCTAACACTGTGATGTCAAACAGCGTGACAACTGCTCTGCTCTCGGCATGTTGAGCATTTTTTCCAGGTCCTTGTAATTTAAGAAAGAAATGCGAAACTTTTCAATAATTGCTGTGCTCCTCACAGTCACATTTTGCCAAGCCGTCCAATCACAGTGGAGTAGTGTTGTAAAAATACCATAAACACGACAAACAATGAAGCTACATTCCATCATGTTTCCACCCCATAAAAGAACCAGTGAATCCATCTACGCTTACTAGATGTTTTTTTATTTTGTATTTTTGTATTTAAGACCTCTTCCCTTATGCATCAGTATAACTTGTGTGGAATTCTGCATCATGACAGCCAAATACAAACAGATGGTAAATCACCGTCTGTTTTCAGAAGAGAGCCTGAACATTTGTCCCTTAAAGGAGACGCGTAAGTCAGACCACCTCATTAAACAAAACATATTTAGGTTTTAGCAGAATCTTTGTATGCGTATATGTACAAGAGGTTCCAATTTGGTCCAAGTTATTTTATATTAAAAGGCTGTGTTAATGAATCCCTCCTTACATTCTTTATCATTGGAATATGGAAGAAACTCACAGTCCCGTACTTTCTTAGAGCACCGTCTGACTGACAGATTGAAGGTTGAAGATGCACTAGTCGGGGATGGACAGATCCTCCCCCTGGTTTGTCTGAGTCTCTGGTTATAATGAAGTTAACTAAGTGTAAAGTTTGCCATGAAAATTTCAAAAAACAAATATTTAAAGCAACATGATCAATCCTGTTTAAGTAAACAAGTGTTGCTTTATGCTAAATGAGCCGAGGTTTCCCTTTCTTTAAATCTTGGAAATGTGCTGCGGAGCTAAATAGTAGTGAAATAGTAACTCAATGAAAGTGGCACACATGCCGCTTTCACTTAATGTTCTACAAACATCAATAGAAACTCAATGGCTGTGTTTGGAGTGAAACCATGCCTCTGTGGTCTACACCATAGACGGTTGACTTTTTTGCAGTGTGAAAGGTTTTCTGACTTTTTTGTCTGTTTGTGTTTGGTAACATTTTGGTGACGGCTCTGGTCAGCAGGCAAACAGTGTAGTCACCCAAACCCCCTCTGTGGACAAAGACTGGTCTGTGGGACTGACCGTGGCCATCTTGCGCTGCTCTGCCAGCTTCTGCAGCTGGTAGGATTTGTCCTCCGTTTTTATGAATCCCTTCTTCACATCTTCCAATGCCTGGATGGACAAGGGGCGGCGTGTGTGGGGGGAGGGGACAAGTAGAGATAAAACACCATTTATTATTTGAGGTCAAAGAACAAAAAGGATCATCCATTAAAAACATAATCAGACACCAAACCTTCAGCTTCCAACTACAACCTAAAACAGCAATCATTTCTCTTTAAAATTCTAAATCTATAACCAATATTTACACACTCCACATTCATCTGATACAATTTTGACCATGTAAAACTGTCCGTTGAAGTGATGAACCAACAAAGAATTTAAAAAAAATATGCAGCATGATCGAAAGCATTTTTTAAATGGAGGATTTATTTTTCCAGTTCATGCTTTAAACTTTGCGGGATAATGGCCCAGGCTTGTAGAATGTCATGTTTCCGTGGTTACCTGATTCTAGAGTTTGAGCTGTGACATTTAAAAGCACTAGAGTTGTTTGTTTTTCATTCAGAGTGTTATATGTAGAACTTCCTGATTCATTAAAGCGTGTTATTTTGGTTAGGATGTGACTCGAGATAGATTACAGTTGCAGGTAAAAGCCTGTTCAGATTGGCAAAGAGAACCTGCACCCAGTTGCAATGCGTCCGCCTTTAGAGTTCTAAAGTCTGCAAGTTAGTGAACACGTTTAGATGAGACTGCAAGGACTCTCAGAACTTTTTAATTACAGGTTTGTTTTTTGTAGATTGATATAATTTGTGTTGTCTTGTATATGACGTAGTAGTGATAGTCACTGATTTGATACAGTTTTTAATAAAACAAACACAGACAAAAATTCCATCAACAGACCACAAATGAGGCTCGTGCAGATGTATGGCTTGAAGTCAAGTCAGTAGAACTCCTGTGCATGTCTCTTTTTTTTCAGCTATTCTTGAAGCAGTTCTGTCTTTCCTCCATCTGAAAACAGCCAGTGGTGATATCATGCACTAGCAAGAGACACCATCAGACCACCAACACTGATTCTAGGTAAGGAGAGGCCTAAGGAGAGCTCATTCCACAAATCTTTGTTTTGGTGCGGGCCTTAATGGGACACACTTTCACTCAAGTTGTGTTCTGGATCTGAGACGAGTATGAGCAGTAAGGGGAAAGTAAAACAGTAAATGTCCTTGATTATGGCTGAAATTATCCATGCCAAAAAGTGCTGACATCTCCGACAAGTCTGAACTGTTTTAATACAGGATAAGATAAAGTCTGGAAGAAAAAAAAAAAGATGAAATTTTCTGCTGAGTTCTTATAAGTTCATGGCAAGTGGGATTCAATTATTGTTATTACCTGGTGAAAGCAGTAGTGCAGTGCCAGCGGGTTGTCTCTTAGCAACTCCTCCTCCTGGAAGCTGAACAACCATTTGCGGAGCGCCAAGCAAGTCCCCGGCACTGCCGACGTGTAATTCTGCACATAAAGCTTGTGGGGAAACTCGTTTGGTGCCAGCTTCCGTACTGAAAAAAATTATAGAAAGAGAGCGAGGGATGAAAAGAAGGGTAAGTGTCTGTTTCATCATTAAAAAAAAGCCCACATGTACCAAATAAAATGCCCTGGGGTTCAACGATATTCACTCAACAGATTTAATCAGACGGGTGGTCATAGGATGTTTTTTTTTAAATGTACCACATGAGTGTCTGTGAAACTGCTCAGGGGCTTTTCAGGCTAAACATTAAACACATAAAAGTCGGTCCTTACCGAAGGAGTGGTTGATGACTTCAAAAAGGGCAAAGTAGCTCGCCATAATACTGTCCATTCCAACCTTCAACACTAACGCCTGCAGGACGAGCAAAACAGAGTCAAGTCATGTTTGTAAATTCTGCACCCTCAGAATAACATGTTTGAGTTTTCAGCACTTTGTGTCGCTTTACGGCAGAGTTGCGACAACGTGTTCCTACCTGGTACACCTGGTCTGTGGTGCCGTTCTTGCGGACTCTGACAGAGATGGTGGTCTTGTCCGGCAGGGCTATCCGCAGTTCTACATCGGTCACTCCGTTGTAGTTCTGCACAGCCAAACAACACATGAAGAGAACAGCTGTTAGGCCACATTTACTTATGTGTGGATCAACAAGGGTGTGTGTGACGGCGTGTATGTACGCGTTTGCTCTGAATGACTGGAAAGTACTTCTGGATTAAAATAAACAAAACACTACGTAACAAACGAGAAACTTTTCTCTGTTACAAGTCTTAATCCTTCTCAAGTACTGGATTATTTCTGTAGTATTTGTCTCAGCTAGTGTTATTCCTCAGAACACTAGAAAGGCAATTAGTGTTTAATTGTTTTGGCTCTCCATGTTTAAACTTCATACCAGGAGTCATGATGACTCAATCAAGTTTTTAAATTCAGCTGCTATAACTGCTAATGCTTGTTTGGAGCCAATAGCTGACTCTGTTTACAGTAGAGGAAGTAAAATGGATTTGTTCATCATTTCATCACACGACTTTGATTACACCAAATCAGACAGACTACGCTCCAAATCAGACGCAAACCGTCAGATAAATAATCCCTCCAATACTCAACACTACAACTGATTCTGTGCCTATCAGAATAATAAAGGAGCTGCATACCTCGTCCGATTCAGAGAGGAACTCCTGCATGATGTCACTCTCCCCGATCACCCGCACAGAGCAGACTAGAGACAACACAGAACAAAGACAGATGCAGAGATAGAGAGGGGAGTGGTGGCTGTCGTTGATCATTAAATAAACACAAGGACAGCCTCGGGTCATATTGCCTGAAGTCTGTGTTCAAATTCAGTGTTTTACTGTATGCTAAATATTTTTATAAAGGTAATGCCTGGTTTGGTTTCAACATCATAACCTCCATATGCATTGAATTCATTCTTCATTTAGTCCGCCTTGAAGGGTTTTGATTTGTCAAAATATGTCATGCTTGAAGGTCAGCCTTGGAAACTGTTTTTTTTTTTAGCAGATTAGTTCTCACAAAGCCTTTTGTCTTTGACCAATCCAAAAAATCTAAACAGAACTGACTTCTCAAAATCAGCTTACCTCGCTCCAAATATTCCTCCAACCCTCTACGACGAGCATCCAGCTGTTGTTCGGACAGGGAGAAGGGCCATTTTCCGGGAAGTTTAGGGAAGTTGAAGTTTGAAAATTCCCTCTTTAGATTCTGCTGAAGGATTGAGAACTCTCTGTAGCGCTTTGAGCACAGCTGTCTGCCCGACATGTACACATTGTACACCTACGGCAACAAGACAAAGAGAGCAGACTAAGAGCACTGAGGAGAGGTAGCACAGGGGTTACGATCACAGAATTACATTTTTTTTTAAGTTCACCATTTTCTTGTTGGAGAAGAGAAGTTAAAGGTTTCATCTTAGCACTCACCACAAACCTCTCGGAGTGCTGCTCTACGTGTTTGTATGTGGGGATGGAAATGGGTACTGCCTGCTTGTCACTGTAGTCGTAGTTTGGTTGGACATCCTCCCCGCCTTCCAATCCGTCAACCTCTAGAGCTGGAACAGACAGCACAGCCAAGACGAGCTCCTTCTCCCCGGCACGGATCAGGTCCACCACCTGCTTATGCGTAGCACCTTCCACACTGACCCCGTTACTGGAGGAGGACGAGAACAAGAAAAAAAAAAGGTGGAAGGAAAAGAAAGGAGAGATAAAAAGAAGTCAGCAGAGAGAAAACAAACCTTTTTTAGCACATGATCAAATGACAACATTTTGAATTCCTCAAACAAAGGAAACGGTTTCAGCCCTGATCAGAGCAGGATACTGAGCTGCTGTGAGTAATATTAGTCAAGAATACTTTAGTGACGCAGTTTGAAAAAAAATTGCATCTCGAGTTGAGATTATAATCAGGGACGCAGTGACACAAATATTTCTCTCCCGACGCAAATTTTAAGAACTTCAACTTCTCAGCCTCTCTCCATATCAATCCAATCCTGGTGCTTTTTCCCCACACAGCTCTTCCCCACTCAGCAATCATTTTAATGAGGAAAAAGAAATGGTATTAAGTAAAGAAAGATCATGTCTAGTAAACGACATAAATGAGCAATACAGTTAGGCATCCTGTTCCTGTTTCCGTCACTGTGTGTTGATCCCCCATTGATACACATAATTTAAGGGGTGCTGAGTTAAAGCAACTGTGCGCTGAAGTCTCCCGTTACTTTGTGGGCATGAGACACCTCCCCGCTTGGCTTTGCTGAGGGCAGATGGCACGGGCATCAGGTGTCTCTGTTAATCTTCCTATGTGAAACAGCGGGATGGACGTAGAAGAAGGAACGAGCCAGCAAGAGTGTTAGCGTACCGGTAGGTCTGTTCACCACATGCCATGTATCCATATGTGATTTAAATCTGTGTTGTGTAATGGTTCAATTAAAGCACAAATAAGTCCTATGGAGGAGACAGTAGTGGAAAACAAAGTTCTTAAAAAAGGTAAGGAGGACAGAGGAAGAACTTTTGGTCTCATGCTAATCTGATCCCATCAAAGTCTTATTAGACTAAACCGAAACAAAACAATGCCTGCCAGAGACACATCTCACTTGGCATTCAACAATGAATGCGAATAAGCAGGACAGCATCTTTTGGATGTGAGCCATTTATATGATTAATACTTGAATTAAATATCTGACATATTTATATCAAGATCCCAAATTGAAAAAAAACAACCTCTTGTAACAAGTAAACAGAGCCAAATGTGACGCCTGGCAAATGGTAAAATAAACAAACTAATACAGTATTAGTCTGCAGAAGATTTTCTTGGCCAACATGATACATTCATGGGTTTTTTCCACTGCCTGAAAGATTAAAATATTGTATTGGGCAATAGTTTGACACTAAGGAGTAGCATAAAACACCTCTTGACGGCAGGTTTATTTTGTCATTCAGTTTCTTTCTAAAGCTGACCTTGAGAAATCTGATGTTGTAAACCAAACACTACGCTGTTGAATCGCTGGATATCACTACTAAAGCTGGAATAGTGCCTTTCCTTGCTTATAAAACTTTTGAAGTAAAATGCTGACGTATAACAAACATACTTTGATATGGAGTTTTCTATTGAGTTATTGCGATATGGTCAAGCTGGTTAATAAGTCACATGATAAGCACAGGCCCCCGTCATATGACTGAAGTCGGAGAGAAATGCAACAGTGGAGTAAACACAGGTTGGCTGACACCTTTTTGATGCCTCAGCAAACTTGTTCCTTGTTTTTGTACTTTCCCTTCTCTCTTCTTCCAAGTTTAACCTTCAACTGAGTTTAGACAAGAAATGAACAGCTCAAATCCGTGTGACACAGATTACACCAAGCCACAACAATTAATAGGCTTTGAGTGTGACTTACAAATAACTTTCAATTTATTCATTCATCAGCTGTTACCATTTATTACTGCCAGGAATGACAAATATGGAGCTCATATCATGGACAGTTTACCAATGGATGATGATGACCCTAATAAAGATCCACCTGCAAAAGAGACTTAAGTAGCTGCTTCTAGAATTGACAGTTTTACAGGATGTGTCAAAAGCTGTTGACAAAAGGACGACCAATATAATCTTATTCCAAAATGTAAATGTCATGCAAATAGTTTGCTGTACAATGATCACTGAGGAACATCCTAACGCCATATGATGTTGAATCAGTAACAACAGTGCCATCCACTGTCTTTGAGCAGGGTCATAACAAGCAACTACTATTATGCAATTGAATACCATACTCACAAAACCATGTTAAAGTATTCAGCTTAACTGAGCAAGACGACTTAAGCGAGCTAAAGCTAATCAACATGCACAGGCTGTAGTGTCCAACTTATGTAAGCTGGTTAGCCTTCTAGTTAACTCACGAGAGTTAGCCTGATTTAGCAACATTAGCACATGACTTGTTGGGTCATAATAATGTCTCTTAAACTGAACAAATGTACTTTTTAATGCTAATTAAAAGGACACTTTTGATTTCATTGCATGGCAGGTGACGTAGCGTTTACCCTGAGAGTAGCTAATGGTAATACATGCTTTATAAGCATTCAAAACGGGCTGAACCGGGCAGCTAGCTTTACGTGCTAACTACCTGGCTTAACTGAAAAGACAAGCAGCCGACTTACACCTCCAGGATCCGGTCGCCCTTCGCTATCCCGGCTCGGTCTGCCGCACCACCGGGCAAAACAGCGCTGACATGCTGCAGAGGAGCGTACAGTTCTCCGTTGATGCTCCGAAGCTGTCCTCCTTCGCTGACTTGACCGCGAACATTGAACCCGTAGCCGGACTCCGACTTCACGATCCTCACCGTCCGCGGACCCGACGTTACCAGAGCCGCGGACGAACCGACCACGGGACCGTTACGGGACGCCGACGGTAGAGTGGTCCGAGTTTCGTCTTCGTCTACATCCGCCATCTTTTTCCACAGGCCCTGGCCCCCCACTTCCAGTCGGTTTTCTTCTAGCAAATTCAAAACAACACTCGAGCTCTGTCCCTCGGTAAACGTTAGCTCCACAGCACCGACTCTGTTGTTGCTCACCCGTCCCCCCCTTCCCCTCGGTGGCGTCACGAGACACGGCCTCACAACGTGACCTCCCGGAGGCGTCACCGAAACACTCTGGTATGTGTACTCCCTTTCATCCTTTTATTTCTGTATCTTTCTCTCTATATTACCATTATTATGAGTAAAAAAAATGTTGTTAATTCTCTTTCTTATCAGGGAAATTCTATAATTCATAAGCAACTTTCTGTTTTTAACTTGTAAACATGTTCAACATAAAGCCATGATATTAAAAAACTATAGAGAATATGTTGACAAGGATTTAATATGCATATATAGTGTAATTTGATATACATACACAAAGGATATATTGCAATTTTTCAAGAAATACAAAGTGTATTTAAAACCTATTAGTTTTATTTCTCTCACGAGTTTGACTTTTTAAAGTATAATTCTCTTTTCTAAACTCTTTAATGATTTCACATAGGCTGTTAATTATACTTTATTTTATAGAGTAATGCTTTGTAACATAGACTGTTTGTAGGCTTAATTCATTATTATATATAGCCTATTGTTTGTCGTTGACAGTGTAGAAATGTTAGGACGATTCTAATGGCCAAAGGCTGGAAGGAGCCTTCAAGAATATTATATATATTTTAGCTTTCTCAATCTTAAATTATTTTTGTTTTTACATAGGGCCCTGGCAGCAAGTGTGCATATGCTTATCAAAAATTCATCAGCCAGTGTTACAGAGTTATCAAACTATTTGGAATATTTCAAAGCAAGCTTTACCAGTATTTGTTTAGAGTCTCCCTCTATCACAGTCCTTTGACACATTTTAAAATGGACTCCAAACACAAACCATTTTAATCTTATCTCGCTATATCCATCCAAACACAGATATGCAGTTATAAACTGCTGAGAAGGAACAGATAACAGAGAAGGAAAAGGCAGTATAAAGAAAGAAAGAAAGAAATGGAAGTCTGTATCAATATACAATTACAAAGGAAGCTGCAAGAACCATCATTTACTCTACACAAAATTAAAAAATGGAAACTCTCTTCCAAATTAAAAAAGGAAATGTTATATTTCCAACATTTAGATAAAGATAAAGCAAGCTTACTTTTTGTTGTTGTTGTAGGCATCTGTCTTTATTAGAAGGGACAGATGGAAATGACTGGTGTGAAGGTAGAGGTGCATGCAGCAAGCTGGAGATCAACCTGGGGCCACTGACACTCTGTATGTGGGGTACGTACGATGTACAGCCCAACAGTATGCTAACTTAAAACCTAATTTAAAGCAGGGCTAGTTCAAGCTTAAGACAGACACTATAATTACAGAATTATTTCCTAAAATATGCGAGTGAAGAAAGAGCAAATAAAGAACACAAACAGACTCTTTCATATAACTTGTACGGCACAATTTTCTTTAAAAGTTTATTAAAATTAGCATTTTTTTTAATGAATCTCAAGCCACTGGTCACACCAGAGCAGGTTGGCTTATTGAGATATAGGTAGGGAATGCAACATGCACTCTTAACAGAAATATTAGTTTAAACAAGTGGGAAACAAGTGTGACGTCTGTCCTGTTAACCTGTGGTTATGCTGTTCCTGAAGTTAATGCAGCTGTAAGATTTAATGCCTTAAAGCATAATGCCAACTCTTAGCCCATTGTTGAAAGGTATTATGAGTTTAATGAGCTGTAATGTCTGTCCAACCATTCAATTTAGTCACAACTCTCCAACTTTTCAGAGACACACAAAGTGAACAAGTCAAAAAAAGTTTATTTTGTCATATATCATAACGACAAGCATTTCTGTGAATTTGTGGTATTTATATTAATAGCTAATGTTCTTCTTCCTTCCTCAGAACATTTGTGTTAATAGGAAGGCAGCTCTCTATGACGGCCCCAAGGTGGCGCTTGGATCCCTATTTTTTGCAGATGAAGTAGTCGTGGCACATCACAGTGAGGCAGCAGATCATTTTGCCAAACTCTTCAAAGTCCACACTGTTGTCCTTGTTCGAGTCCAGTTCATTAAAGATGCGGTCCACTGCTGTTTTATCAGTGGCTTTCTGCAGGTAAGAAGAGAGTTAGTATACATAACTAATCCATTGTTTTTCTGCAGGTATAAATTGAGAATGATCACAGGTCACTCACCCCCAACATTTCACCTAGTTCATTCTGAAGCAGCTCTTTCAGCTCTGCCTTGCTCAGTTTGTGTTTATCCCCCTCTTTGCCAGCGTATTTTTCAAAATTGCTGATGAGGAGGGCCATGGCCGTCTGGATTTCAGACATGATGATATCTGAGAGGACAGAAAGGAAAATTGTTCGAAAGTGACTCATTATAAAAGCACATATTCAGTCCAGACTGACCTTGACATTTCTTTTTATATCCTCAGCTCAAAAGCTGCAGAAGCTGCTGAAGGATGATGCTTGTTTTAAATTCTACTTCAGCTCATCCTGTCACTGATACACACTTTTACAGATCATGTGGCAGTGTTGGCTGAATTTTGGAAAGTTAACTGAGGAATGCAATGAAATCAACAGCATGAGGAAGTGGCTGCAGGGAAAGGAGAGGAAATAGTGGAGAGTAGGATTAAACAGATCTATTCTGTTAAAGTACGAGTTATTTTATTTCCAAATATTAGGTGGCTGCTTCATTCATCATGTAAAAAATAAAGACATTTAAACACACATATAGTGGCAAAACATAAATGATTAAAGATCCTTAAAGAGTCCTTAAGCAACATTAATGGCAAACTTTAATAGTTTCCACTCTGAGGGTGTTTTTGTTTGCTTTTTCCACAGAACTGGGGATAAAAATAAACCCCTGGTTTCCACCGGGACCCGTCACCGGTCTCCGATGCAGCGTCAGTACAGTGTTATGGAAACAGTTACAGTTCTCTAGGTAACTCAGTCCCACAAGTCTAATCTGTGCTCTAAATTCTGTATGTTTGAAAAGGGTTTTATTTTTTTCCACTGACACCATGAACCCAAGAGTCTGTTCTATTCTCCGTTCCTGTTGTATTCTGACTCAGATGTTACAACTTTGTCTTGAGTGTGTGCTAATCTGAGGATACTGTGGCATAATACTGTCATAGCAGAGGAAAATTGAAGAGGAACACCAAATTCAACACACGGTTTTAGAGTTCTGATGTTTTTATTGGGTTGGAATAAAACGTAAGGATGGAAGCTCAATGCTAGCTTCGTTTATCATTAAAAAAAACTTTCCCGACTTAAGTGTGCCAACTAATTTGCAACCGAGAAAAATGATCAAGCAATGCTTGTTGCACTACAGAGGAAGAGAAGTCATTGCTGGCTTAAAAAAACTAAATGCACACAGAGCTGGCAAATCTGCAGTTGTATTTTAAACCACTTTGAATTTATGAAAAGTTATTAACGTATCAGCACTTTTTTTTGGCTGAAATTAAGAAACATGCAGCAAGCTTTCTTTTTTAAAAGTTTCTACTCACCAAAGCTGACGCACAGAGATTCACGGAGGTGAGAAAGTGAAAGTGGGTCTTGGAGGAAGCCGTACTGATGCAGACATGGATGCTTAGGATGCTTTATACATCACCGCACCCTTCATCCCTCCCTCCATAATGCTCCTTTCATCTCCAACCACTCCTACTGCTCCCCAATGACACTGTTCATTCCCCAAGTTATTCTCTAAGAAACACTGGGTTTATGTGCTGTGGCTGAGAAAGTCAACAACCAACAGCTGATGATTATTCATGCTGTCGTTGTTAAGAGCCTTTTGTGTACACTTGTATGCTTTATATCTTTAACATTTAGAGTCTAATAGATATAATGTGTGTTTGCCTTCAGGGGAGGAATTTCGAAGTGAACACATATAATTTAACGCATTATTCCCCCATAATGATGACTTAAGTGCCTGCCTATAACCTGCATTTATTTCTCTAAAGAATGAAGACAACAGAACTCACAGTTCTATCCTACAGTAGACTTTGAAGCTTTTTTAAAAGTGTACCGTACCTTTATGACTATGTTCATAATAAAAAGGTTGATCTTTTACAGAGGAGTATTTGCATCCTCTGGCATACTGAAAGTTAAAGATCATGTTCGACAAATGAATGAGGGGAGAGAGAGAGTGTGTGCACTGAACCCCTTTTTTTTTTTAACGATGCAGCCTCATACAGCTGATCCTTTTTTATCCTTTAATATAAAAGCAACAATTTATTAAGCCAAGACAGAAAAAAAATCAATAAACTCGAGGGGGACAAAAAGAGGAAATGCTGAAGCTGTTTCAGAACTGCTAACTCCCTCATAGAAAAAAAGAATCCTGTTAATGTGAATCATGTTACTTTTCCCTGCTGTTGGTTTGAGTTTGAAGGCTTACCATGCATTGCATAAAAACACGTCCCGATCACATTTTGATCATTTTTCTCATTCTTTAAAAGTCTGAATAGCAATATTGATGTGCTGAGGGTGTGCTTTGTTTCAATGCCCTCTTTATAAATCTCACTGCTTGGAAAACCCCAGAAGCGAAGCAATGTACAGTAATGCTTGTTCAAAATAAAATGTGTACGTATCAAGGAGGCACTTTTATGGTGTTGTGTGCGAATATAATTCACTTTGTCTACTTGTTTTTAATTGTCTAGGATGCACATGAAATGAAAACCTCGGGTGCAGTGACTCACTGAGTAGTGACTGTTATGGTCCTGAGTGGGTCCTCTCTTCCTTGCAGTTTTGTGGTGGAGGCTGTGACTAAGAGTCACGTCCCTGAAGCAATCATGAGTCACTCTGCAAAGACCAGAAATCAGGGACAAAAAAAATTAGCACTAGGGCAACATTTTGTGTGTGTGTGTGTGTGTGTGTGTGTGTGTGTGTGTGTGTGTGTGTGCGTGTGTGTGTGTGTGTGTGTGTGTGTGTGTGTGCGCGTGTGCGTGCGTGTGTGTGCGAGTGTGGTCTGGTGTTGGACTTTGAGTTAAAAAAAATCAAAGGTCTTTTCCTTCCTCTCCTTTGTGGTCTGCTGCGATTGTTTCACTCTCTAATTAACAACTTCAGACAGAGCTCAGTTAAGTTTGGATCATAGATTTAAAGTCGAGGCACTGTGAAATGACAAACAATCTTGATTTCTGCAACATCGTTTGTATAAATACATTTTTGTGACCATTGGATTGTCCGTCCCTGTGTGGAAAACATTAGTCAAACTTTCATACTTCCTCACAATTTTAAAATAAATTAGGGTGTAACCATGGAAACAATATTTTCTATCACTTCCAGCTGTTTTTCAGATTTGAAACTATTTGCAAAAAGCTGGGGCAGTCTGAAAATCAAATATTTCTGACCAATATTATAACGTAAGTTGTACTCTCCTGTCATCTAGTGGTCAAACAAAAGAATACCAAAAATAAATGTTTCTTCAACAGAGTCTTAAAAACTTAATACAATTGTCTTCATGAAAAAAACAAAATAGGCATGGAATACAGAATAGGCTTACATGCACTCCTTCCCAAACGACCTTCGTATAAACTATGAAGTGGATGTGTTATCATTATTTTAGTTAATATGCAAATCTAATTTGGACAACCTCAGTGCCCATCACCACCCACCCTGAGATATTTGGCATCATGAGTCACTTTTTAATTGTAGGCTACCAGAACTGTAGTTGTAGGAAGCTACTCTCCTTATTTACTCACCATGCAAACCATGACATGTTGACAGTGAACCATCATATACAGAACACAGACACTAAACTACATGCGTCTGTGCTGTCTTCATTTTAGTATTCATTTCTATGCTTTTCCCGTCCTGACATGCCTGTTTATTCTATAAGGGGAACTACAGCTTTGTAGGTAGCTTTAACCTTGTTTACATTCTTCGATGGGGCCAAGTCAGGGTGGGATACAGAGAAAAAAAGTTACCTGTCTAAAGATCTGTTTGGTTGTTTTTTTCTACTGTTGCATGGTGGATACACATCTGTTCTTTAGCTATCAGAGCTAAAGCAAAATGTTGGCTTTAAAAAGGCAACAAAAACACAGAGAGCACATTGTTTTTAAGAAGCAACAATCTATCTATGAAGATGAGAATAGGTCTAGGAAAAAGCCTTTAAGCCAGATGTTTGATGGTATAGGGTTGACAAAAGGTGTGGCTTCTATGAGTGATTGTTTACTAGTCTCCAAAGTTACACAGATACACACCTTCACTGTGCCAGTGAGACATCTTCAACATATGATAAAAGCTGTGACAAAGACTGAAACGTCAGTATGACAAAGTCTCCTTACTGAGGGAACAAGCCTTGGCCTGTTCATTGACCTCACACATCTGATCTCTTGCTTCATCTTAGATTAAAGTATTCATCTTATCACAAACAATGGAGGTCTTGTTTTAAACCACATGATAAACATGAATTATTTCTATATCTACAAACCAGTAACAGCTTCTTTTAACAGAAAAAAACACAACTGCAGGACAAAAAGTGTGTTGAGAAAAAAAAAACAGCCTGCAAAGTAGGAATTCTCTGCTCTCAGCTTTGGATCACATGGGAGTGGCTCTTGTGTAAACGGAGGGCTGATTATGAACTCTAGCTACACACACACACACACACACACACACACACACACACACACACACACACACACACACACACACACAACTATGTGTCATACCCTAGCAACTTGAGTGTTTGCTCAGTAACCATGAACATTGTAGGCCGCAGAGCCAGGCCCTGCCCAAAGAGGAGTGCAGGGTTGAAGAGGCTCGTCATGAGATTTTTGTAGCCCAGAGTTTAGCCTGTAAGGCAGGCTTTCCTCAGGAAGTGAAAGTTATTTTACTGTGATATTTGGGACTTGACTGCAACCGGGTTAAAAAATTGTGAACAACATATATGAAAAACATTTTTGATTGAGTTGTCAGTACTAACACAGTCAGCGGAGCAGTTCTGTATAGAAGACTACATGTCATAGAATAAGACCTTCCCTGCTCGTCTCTGGTGTTGTTCAGCTTTCACCAGAAATCAAACACAATGAGAAGAATTTAATGAAAAAACATTTTGTACTGATCCTCTGTGTCCGCTAACTCAGGCCCTGTATATTTGTCACTATGCCAATCTCTCCTGATTTATCTAATCACACATCCAAGAAAAGTTACAACTTTGATTTTTATTAAAGTAAATTCATGAGCTGAGTTGCAACATCGACTTCAAGGAGGTGTGTTTGTGGCTGGGACATTCTGCTGATTCCTCAGAGTAGTGATAAGCCAAGCCTTACCTAACGGACAGGGAGAGGTTTGTCTGACCTTTCATACCCAAGTGGAATTACAACATAACACCTGATGTTGCTGCTACAACTGCCAAGGAAGTGAGTACTCTGAGGTGTCTGGAACAAACTACCTGTGTGTGTATTAGCAAAAACCACTGACAGGAAAAGAGCTGTGATTTTAAGGCGGGAAACATAAAACTGCCTGTGAAAAACTGTGATTCAATATTCAATCGAAAGAGAGAGTCTGATAAACTGGAAGCAAACACAATTGATCATAGACTTATAATAACCAATAGACAGCAGTTTTTAAATTCTACAGTCAATTTAATGGGTAAAGATTTTATTTTATTTTTTTACAAAAATGAAATGCTTTATGGCTCTTCTTTTCAGTCTCCCGTGGTTGTCTTTCACTTTTTTGTCTTCTTCATGTGCATCTTGTAGCACTGCTCACATGCAATGGACAGTCCAACAACCAGAGAAACAAATTCTTCAAAGTCCACCTGACCATCTCCGTTGGTGTCAAGGTCCTTCATGATTTTGTCCACAGCAGCAGGGTCCTTCTGAGACTGTGGTTTAAAAAAACAAAAGAGGCGTGAGTAAGGCCTCAGCAAAACAAACTGTGAACTATGGTTGTAAATGTACTGTTTCTCACCAGAAGAAAGGTTGACAGCTCAGCCTCCATCAGCTCTCTGAGCTCTCGCCGGCTCAGTGTGCCGCTCCGACCTTCCTTAGAGGCGTATTTGTGGAACACCTTGATCAGTGACTCCATGGCTGACTCTAGCTCTGAAGGCATGGTTGCTTAGGCGTGTTTGGTCTAAAAGTAAAGAAAAAAACATTCATTTGTAACTTATACAAAAATAGAGAGGAAAAATACTAAAATCCAACCATTTTGCCACTTTCCCGAAAGACTGACAACTGAATAGTCCATAAATAGTGAGAACTCAGAGAGACTTGGAAGCACTTAACAGATTTCATTTTAAATCACCTTCAATGTGCTAATGTGAGCCTTTATGACGGTAACTGCTGGTGTTTGACTACCTTTTATCTGTGTCGTAAGTTATGGTAGAAAAGCTATACTTTTATCAGAAGACTTTCTTATGAGAACGTGCTCCATTGATGACATTTTTGAAGAATTTAAGGGGGCTAGAGAAAGTTTGAAGCAGAAGTAGCTGAACATCACACAGGAGACTAGTGTTTTATTGATTTATTTACAATCAATTCAAACTTTTCACCAAACTGGAGCCGGCTCCAGTGAGATTTAGCTCCATCAGAGGATCCTGCACTTAAAGTACTAGCTGAAATAGAAGGTCTGCCTCTGTTCAGCAAATGAGATGATATCATTAACAGTGGGAGGATGTGATCCAGCCCAATGAAAGGAGAAGCTAAACTTTGCTCTGTGTTCCAGCCCCCTGCCCACCCATGAGTAATGCTCATGAGAAGTTAGAGGCATAGTTTTAAAAAGCTAAAGTAACCACTGCACATATTACAGCTTACTGATAGAAACAAAACTGAAATTATTCTGAAAAAATGTGTCAACGCTGTTAGTGTAGGATTACAGCAGTTAAGAAAAATGAGAAGTGGGAGGGAGAACAGGGTTTGTGTATTTTTTGGAGTGAAAGAGGGAATGGAAAACATCAGCTAATAAGGGAAAATAAGTTCCATGGGATCCAACATGTTGAAATACAATGCGATAAATGAGACAGAGCCTTATAGCAGCAGACTCCATACGCGAAAGTCTAACCACGCCCTTTTTAAATTTCTATACCTGGTAACACTGAAAGGCAACTGTTAAAATTAGATTACAAGGAAGATAAATCTGTTAAAACGTGCGATATGAGTGGTGCTTAAAACCAAGATATCTCCAAAATAAGTAAAGTTCTGGTTCACACTCTTCTAAACTGCCACACATAAGGATCTAAAAAAAAAAAAAAAAATCGGGTTTACCACCAAGTCTTTCATTGTCAGATGAAGAATAATGAATCCAGTAATCTTACCACACCCTATGCCTATGCTGTGCCCACAGGCGTTACATAGTTTATATAGTGGAGCCATAGCAGAGTAGTAGCGTTATTCTTACCGTGCAGAGCTGGGACGAGTGTTGGCACAGGAAGGACAAGAATGTTCAGAGTTTGGGAATAAGTGAGACAGATTTTTATAGTCCAGCCCCTCCCTGCTGCTGCTGTCTGCTGTGAGTCAAACACACGCTGATAGGAGGCGCCATCAACATGCTTATACATTCAAATATGATGTTTAAAAGCTTTTACCAAACAGATTACTGTAACGTTATTGATTAAACTAGATCACTATAAGGAGGTCTCAAAACCCCAAAACTAAACAAAAAATGCCTGTTGGGCTACTGACTTTAAAACATGATGGAGTCACAGAAATGTTGACAAAGTGATAAGTAGCAAAGCCATGTCAGCAAATATTGATCACACATTACACGAACGTTTTTCTAAACAGGACAATGCCACAGTGATTGGATAAGAGTTAACCTACTCAAAACATCATTGTTCACTTCTTCAGTGCCACAGAATAATTTGGAGGTATGTTTTTTGTTTGTTTTCATTCGAGAGTCAAAAACATGTTTTACTTGTTCATACTTTATCTGTAAATTCAGTTTAACAGCATCAAATATTTTTTACAGGATGACAGTTGTTTCAATCTTAAAAAGGATTGTGAAATATTAAACGGACTTGATCTATTTCTGTGAGAAATTTATCAAACCCCTGGCCTTTAGTTCGTGATTTTTAAATATAAATCCTGTTCTATGTAAAATAAATGCTAACCGAAAAAGGCTAACAGTCAGCAGCTGTTTAAAGACCAGTCTGTAATAATGATGCACGTGTCAATCGACGTTTTTTGTTCTTTTATTTGTACAAACTGTGCTCCATTGAACCGTCTATTTCCACTTTATTGAACAGATGCATGACCGCAGCTTTTTGGCACCATCTCGTGGACGAAAGTGGTAATGCGATACAAGACCCATTTATTTATTTTATTTTAATTTAATTTCACATACTTTGTTATTCCCTAAGGGGAGATTCTGTTTTACACTCTTTTATTGAGAGAAATAAATCTCACTCATATAGGCCTGCCGCACAAACACGATCTATGGACATGCATTAATGGAGAGATGTCAGAGTCGGTCCGCTGTTACAGGAGAGCACTAGAGCTGTTAAGGGTTTGGTGACTTGCTCAAGGGAACCTCGGCAGTACTTGGGAAGTTACCTGGAACCTCTCCAACAACCAGAACAATTGACGACCTTTTGGCCTGGACCGGGACTTAAATCAGTTCCCAACCTGAATCCCTACAGACTGAGCTGCTGCCGCTCCATTATTGTAAAAACAATACACTGCTTATTTATTATTCACGGCCACAGCTACTTTCATGTCTGCAGCTAATTCAAAGCGTTTATACTACTCAAGTTTTTGACTTCAGACAAACTTCGATGAATTGTTTGAGTATTCCATGCTACACTACTTTACTTCCACTTATAAATTCAGAGTGAAGCATTTTTTAAAGTTGGGGCAGTTTAAAGTTGACCTGACCTTTTCTCAGTGGTGGAGTCACGCTCCATGCAGCTCCTGCTGCATCCATGGTGAGTGAATGTATGCGAATGGAACAGTACTTTTGCAATTTAGCTCAATAATCGTTTTGTGTGAGAACTTTAGAAAGACCATGACCAATTAGGCTTCAGATGAACTGCAAACTCTAGTTGCACAAGTAAAGATGCTGTATGTTTGACTTCAAACTTTGTGTCTTCTAGTGAAGGCAGACTGGCCCTTCAAGTGATAAGAACAATTATCCTAAGATTTTTTGAACTCTGAAGTAAAAAAGCATGTTTTTTCTCCATTATTTTGAATTTCAGTGTCCTCCATAAAAGCACCTTTATAACAGATTGTTTGACAGTCTGAACATTCCAGGCTTTCTCTTTTTTTGTGTCATACCTTTGCCAAGGTAGACAGTACACTCTGTTCAATGAACATTCCTATTGTGAGAGCATAAACCAATGACTGGAAAAAAGCTGTGATTTAGCTTGCAGTTTTTTCTCCCTTTATATATCTACATGTAATAGATGATGTAGAACACGCTTCTCTTCTGAAGTTATCTAAGAGTTGAAAGGGGCATGGGGGAGTCTAAATGTAGAGCAGCTGATCCTCTCAGTATAAACAGAAGTCTTTTTCCCCCCCTGAACAACACTGATGTTGGATTGTTTTGTCAACAAACTGCAGCCAGCTCCAGTAAGAATGATCTCCATCAGAGAATCCTTCACTTAAAGCTCTCCATAGCTGAAATAGAGCTCTGCCTCTGTTCTGCAAAAGAGACAAACCACTGCACATCATCTACTGATTAAAATAACTAAAGCACACTGTGTCTGAGCTGCTGCTGTACAAATACAACATTTAATAATAATAATAATAATAATAAAAAGAAAAGTAGAAGGGAAATAGAGTTAGTAATTATTAATAAATAAATTAGTGTTCAGCTGATGGAGAAGAGAAATGCGTGGTTATTGTGTGCATCTGGTTTCGAATTCTATGGCTGGCTGCTGGTCATATTGAGCCCTTTTTATGAGTCCAACATTCCAACACTGTGAGGAGACAGACCATCAAGGGCTTCAAGAGCATCCTGTGCTGGCAAGTACGACCCTCGAACCTTCCACATGGTCGAGGAGGACGTCCAGAAGGGTAAGAAGCTGACTGACAAGCACTCCAGAGAAACAATCTTTAACTGTTGTGGGGGAGAAGAGGTGAAAACAAAAAGAAATGGAAGGAAACATGTCGGAAAATTCAAGTGTACCTGTCTCGTTATCCTGAAAGAAAGTTTGTTTAATTTCATAGAATGAGTGAGTTGAAGCCTGCACTGGTATTTATATATAAAATATTATCATTTAGAAGTCACAAATAGTCTATCTATACTGTATATTGGTTCTCAGATTTTGTCTGCTGGACCCCCCTATATGGCAGATGTCTCAGTGCTTTAAAGAAAGGGAGCTTATTTGTTTTTGGCTTTTTTGTATTAAAATATTGAAGGCATCTCTGGTGAGCAGTTGTCCCACTCCCTCATCCAGACTAAGTGTGCTTTACTAAAAGAATTATCAGCCCCCTTGTGGACATATTTTGAGTGACACAATGGGGCTACTTTTTTATTCAGTTCAAGAAAGAAAGTATCATTAATGAAATGTGTTTGTACTTATGTTAAATTATCCATCTTTTACTTCCAGCCTCATAAACTAACTGAGTGAGAAATGGATGATATTGATAATATTGAGAATATGTGTTATAAGGATCGACATGATCATTTCCATAAAAAGAGAACATTTTATATAATTATAACATATTATTGTGTTTTGGTTCAAACACAACAAATTGCACTTAAGAACAAAACTTTAATTAATGTACTTTATTACCACCATTGTAAATTTGCAAAGGATTGGACACAGACCTGAATACACTTTATGGCACCATCTTGTGGCTATAAGTGGTAATGCTCAAAATCTATTTAGTTAATTACAACAGTTACAGTCTATCATCTATTTTATATGACACAAAGTGTCTCAGTATAGGCAATTCCGCATCTTCTCCCCACTACTCTTCCTGAACTTTCAGATTGAAAGTGAAACAGGGACTGCAGGAGGAAGGCTATGTTGGCCCCTGCCCCACAAAGGGCCCCTGCGTCTTGAGGCCGCCCGTGGAACAAACCATATCAAATTGCAAAATCAGTAAAGGTGTCATCACTGGCTTTACTGGATCCTGTCTGTGTACGTTTTAAAATCCTTGTATTCATTATGTTATAATTGATATGTCATTTATAATTCTGACATTTCACCACAGAACTAGGCTAATTCGGGGGTCTATTTTGTTGGACTTAAGACCCTGCCAACCTCTTCACCGGCACCTTGAGAATTCACCTGTTTGCCCTTTCTCCTTTGACAAGCTTCAACCACAGACTGTGAATAAGGCTTCAGCCCTGCTGCGTGCCACATCATTTGAAAGCATCCGGTGCGGGGTGAAAAGGGTGGGGGGTGGGATGTCTGTGTGAGGAATAAAAGCCACAGGCATCTGTTAGGATTCAGCCTTGATATACATTGACAACAAAATTAGAAATAGAGCCGTCTTTTTTTCCTTTTTTTTTACGGCTATGTTTGCTTGCAGCCCTCTCCGTTTCGCTTTCTGCTTAATAATGTCAAGATTCGACGTCTTTTAGAAAAAATAATCCAAATCAAGCGTTTCCAAACGGTGAACCGGTAAAAGAATATATGAACTGGACATTTTTATTTTATTTTATAATATGTACCAGATGGCGTGTGACCTAAATTCTCCGCGGTTTGTAACCAGATGATGAAAACAGGAGGAAGCTATTTTCTTAAAATGGCAGAGATGGATCTGAAAACAGCCACAACGACGATGGAAGCATTGGTTCGTATCAGTGTGAGTAGCATTTAGTATTTTTTATTTATCTGTGTTCTTGTCTGTTGCTGGATGTAGCCATAGTAAATGTCGCCGAATAATTCCTTGTATAGAAATAAGGACTTCAGTCTGCAGCTATCTTGCAGACACATAACGGTGGCTACTCTCCATCAGCTCTGTCGCCTTTTAAGGGCCTCGTATTTTCTCTGCAGCCATATTCAAGGGTGCCACATTTGAATGAAATTTGCAACGAATAAGATTTGATTTTCCCAATGCCTGTTCTTGAAAATGAAATAGCCTTGCCCCGGTTTCATTGTGTTCCCTGGATGCTGCTGGAGGTGCGAAAATGGCTCGGTGCAACAGCTCTCACTACTCCTCTCCAGTTAGAAGAAAACGCGCTCTTTCTTTATTAAGATACGACGGTGTAACTAACATTTTCAAATGACAAAATGAACGTGTGAGTAGGCTAAAATGGTTCGTTTCTTTTTGGATGGTGGTTTCCATGGAGACGGGATGCAGGAGGGCTGCTGCAGAGTGAGGAAAGAAGAGTGTGTGCGTGTGTGTGTGCTGTGTGTGGATACTGCTGCTTGTAGCATCGGTCGTTGCAGGGTTAAATATATATTTGCGGAGAGGGTTACAAAAAAAAAAAAAACACGGCGGATTGGCTCGTGCACACTTTGTAGAATCTATACACCTGCATTCAGGGATTAGCATCTTCCTTGTTACTCAGCCACCGCAACCCTTTTCCTCCACGCACAGCATACCGGCGCGAGGGACTCATTGCTCGCGTTGGAAAAAATGCCTCATACCCCTCCCCTCTCCTCAAGAGCCTCTTGATGCAGGAAATGTACACGTAGTCTGCTGCCATGGCGCCTAGATTCCAGGTGAAGGTAAGGATGCGCTGTCGCATCACTTGTTTTGTGCCTTCACCACGCCGGGCTCAGCATTATCAGTGCGCATCATCCATAACAGATGGATACAATAGGGCTACTACTTGTCGTTGTGAACGTTGCCTGCTGTAAGCCTGAGATTTCAATAGGCTACATTGCTACAGGAGGAGAGAAAGGCAGGCCGGAGTTGACATTGGGGAATGACACAGAGAGGGGGACTGAGGGAGAAAGTAGGTTATATTAATAATCCAATTATTCCATTTAATGCCTAACTCCGGGTCCAGTTCATTTTTCTGGAAGCAACCTCATTCTCTCTCTTTTCAAGATGTGTCACCCAGCTGTATAACATGAGAATTATGAGAATTAGGCCTCCAATCAATCATCAGGTAGGAACAGAGTAATTCTGTGTATATGATCACCTGGTTCCACATCTAGAATCAGGGATGTAGATGCCGTCTGGCGTGCTGTGATGACCGGCCCTGTTGCTGCACCTCGTGCCATCACAGTGACAAAAAATCCCAAAAGCCCAGATGCAGCACAGTCCGTCAGTTCGCCTCATCCTGGTTTTGAAGTTGACTCTTAGTGTCAGTGATGTGGACGTAGGACTACTGTTCGAATACATTTAGGTCAAGGATTGTGTCGTCAAGGGCATCCATAGCAAAAGAAATCACAGACAATCTGACCAGCCAATCTGAGGAATGTGCTACAGTCACACTGTGTGTGAAAGGAGAGAGAAACAGGTTCCATAGAGAATGTCATAATTTATGAAGCAGGGCAGACTGACTGTAGCTGTGAAGTCACAGGTATCTGCAACAGCCGGTGTGTCCTTTACTGTCAAATCCACGTCCTTGAGCCGGACTGTGACACGCTGTCTGCTCCAGAGGTGCAGCTTTAAATCTCTACTCATGCAGTCTGAGGGTAGCATAGAGGTATACGCGTGTACTTAAATACAAAGAAACAAATGTGTGTGTGAAACTTCTGATTTTGAGTGTTAATGTAAAAAATAATCAAACAGACATCCTGGAGCATCTGAAGGTGTTGCAAAGTGGTTAAAAGCTCATGTTCACATGAGGCTGCACCATGAGGGAGGCACTCAGTGCAGGGGTTGAATAATTAATGCTTGGTCTATATCCATATTTAACAAGAATGATGGCCTATGTCTCATGTCCGGCACAGCTGCTCCCATCAACGTCATCTCTCTAAATGCCTGAAGCCTAATGCTTTAAATGTGTTTTTTTTAATGTGTCCATACTGTTGAGTGTCAAAAACTGCTGAGTCGAGAAAAAAAAATGCTGTCTGGGATGTCTGGTCACATTCATAAACTTGTTGAAGTTAATAGTTCAGAAACATTTTGCTTTGAATCAAACTGTGAGCTAAGGTTTTGCCTAATATGACATTTGTGAATTTATCTTTTCCCTTTATTAGATAATATGAGGATTCTCAAATATATGTTTCTTTGAGTTCTTAAAGGTGCACTTTGGGGTTTTGGTGAAATGTGAAAGTTTGAGAAATTTACAGATTCTGTGGTATTTGTTCATAACTCTCTTCACAAACTTTCCTCAGAGGAAAATTTGGAAACAGTTTAAAGATAAAGTGCTATGCAAGAAGTGGAGGATGGAAGTTCCAGGGACCCATTTTTTTCTTTTGAATAAAATTTGTATTTGTGTACAGTTTAGAAAATATAGCATAGAATTGTTTGACTCCTCCAACTTTCCAATTTAATGATTAGTGCACCTTTAAGTTTGTGTACATTTAGTACGAAATTTAGTAAGTATTTGTTCCAACCTTTTATTGGGCTATAGATGCTTTGTCTGGTATCAGCGTACATGCTTGTCAATAGACCGATCAGACATAATAACATTTAAGCCTCTACAAACAAATAATAACTAGAGTTTAGGTCAATTTTAATGTTACAACAACAAACAACAGTGTGTCAAATTAGTCAAAGCTAGTTTCAATGTTTTTCATTTTTGAATCACACTTCTAGCACAGGGCTGCTTCTTATTGGCTGACAGTCAAGTTTAGGGATTGAAATTTGTTTTGGGAAAAGAAACAATGTATAGTGTCATCACTAAAACATTCATACAAAGGGACTGAAAAGTGCTGTTTTGGTATCAACTCAAAACTGTCTTCCTCCCTCATGTTCGTCACCCGTTGCTGATCCTAACCTCTCACCTCTTTGTCTACGACAGTCCAACATGAAGAGCCTGGAGCGGGAGCTGCACTGTTCTGTGTGCAAGGACATCGTCAAACAGCCTGTAGTCCTGCCATGCCAGCACAGTGTCTGCCTCATGTGTGCCTCGGAGGTCTTAGTGGCAAACGGCTACCCTCCTCCAGACCTCCCCCCTGAGCCAAACTCCCCGGCCTCCACACCCAACATGCGCTCACCCCGTCAGGCACGCAGGCCTACGCCTAAACATGAGCAGAGACCTATTGACCGCGTGCTGCGGGCAGGTAGGACATACGCCTTCATCAATATTGGATTTGTTTGGGGTAGAGAAAGGGATCTTCCATTTTCTTGTGCAGACATATCATCCATTCTAAAAAAGTATTTAGAGCCCTTTTTGGAGAAAATCTAGATCTGAATTCTTTGTCATGAGGAAAATAGATCCTCTTCTGTTAATGTCTCTCTCCCTCCACTCATCCCTGGCTTCTCTTCATGGTCTAAGGTCCCCACCCACCTTCCCCATCCATGCCCCGGTCTCCTGGATATGGGTCGTATCCAGGACGACGCCGCAAGGAGGGCCCACCCCTGGTGATGCTGTTCCCCTGTGGCCCTTGCGGCAGAGATGTGGAGCTGGGAGAGAAGGGCCTCACTGACTGTCTGCGCAACCTCACCTTAGAGAGGATAGTCGAGAGGTACTGTAGGCACAATACACTCACACATGCACAAACGCTTCAACAAATAACATAAAATGTGCAAAGGTAGGTGCAAATTAAATTACGCCCATTGATACTGCCCTCAAGTGCTCGGATGGCCTGAAAAACAGAAGGTGTGGGAACACGTCCAGTTCTGACTGTAATTATTCAGCAGCAGCTGAGCTGTGGAAGAATCCTGCAGAGCGTGCACTGCAACTGTAGCTGTCATGGCTGACTGTGTGCCTCCTTTGTGTAGCAGTTTTTGGGCCACTTTATCACAAATTCACTGAGTCTCCGTTCTTAAAGCGGTCCTTAGTTTTAGTTCGAAGATCTCTCTTGGTTATTTAATCATAACAGAATGTGCCATACTAAAAGCTTTAGGCTTCATCAGTTTTTCTGCTCCCCCTCTCCTTGCTCCCCCCCCCGCGCTCCAGGTACAGACACACGGTGAGCCTGGGCAGTGTGGCGGTCATGTGCCAATTCTGTAAGCCTCCTCAGGCTCTCGAAGCCACTAAAGGCTGCGGCGACTGCAGGTCCAATTTCTGTAACGAGTGTTTCAAGCTGTATCATCCATGGGGCACGCCGAGAGCACAACATGAACATATCCTGCCCACACTCAACTTCAGACCCAAGGTGAGACAGGAGGACACTAATTATTATTATACATTTTAAAATACAAGGTCTTACTTCATTTTTAAACCTCTTATAAAAAATGTTATAAGAATAAATAGTTGAATTGAGACCAATTATTTGAAGCAACATTTTTTTATCCTGTGTAACGACAGAATGAGGTAACCTTTTTATGGAGAATTCGGCTTAATTCGTGTTGAAAAACATTTTAAGAACCTAAAACCAATGCTTTATAGATCAGATAAAGGCAGATGATAAAATGTTGATCAGGTTGTTTTATTGTGGAAAAAAAAAACCTGTGAATTTTCTATTTCTTAATAAGTCATCACATATAACATTTGTTTAAGACAATTGAGCACTTTTTTTACCTTTTCACTTCGTAATCTGTTTCAATGTTAAACAAAAAAGTTATATTTTCAGGAACACATTTGGAACTACCTTTAAGATCTATTTTTTTTTTTTTGTTGTCTTCAGGTTTTGACTTGTCCAGAGCACGACCAAGAGAAACTACAGTTCTACTGTCGGTCGTGTCAGCGCCTGCTCTGCCCTCTCTGCAAACTGCGCCGCATCCACACCGGACACAAAATCCTCCCTGTGGCCCAGGCGTACCAGGCCCTGAAGGTACCACTCTGATTCTGACATGGCCCTGACATGGTGCAAATGTCCTACAAAAGGTTTTCTTTTGCATAAATTTGAAGGTGATATCCTGGTTTATGCTCACCATTCAAATGTCATACATCGCTGTTATATTGAGTCAACCAGTTAAGGTTAAATTATTGACTGACTGTTGTTTTTATTTCTACTGAAAGATGCTGTAACATTCAAAAAGTAATTGTAAAGTATCTTCTAATACATCAGAGACAAACAATGAAGAGGAGATTGTAAGAGGCTGTGTATAAACAGATAATCTGTCTGATTGTGTTATTCTGTTTCAATGTTGTGTATTTGTTTTGTGTTTGTCAGGAGAAGATTACAAAAGAGATGAACTACATTCTGTCCAACCAGGACACAGTTCTGGGTCAGATTACCCAGCTGGAGAGTTCCATCACACAGACTGAGGTGATTAATACTTTCAAGCCGACAAAATGTTGCTCAATATGGAATGAACACAAAGGACTGCGTCTCCCTCCTCTGCCTACCCTGGTTGATTTGTTTGAGCATCCTTTAAAGACAGCCAGCTTCTCTTTGCTCAAACGTGGAATTGATGGATGAAAACACTAAACATCCCTCGTTAGATCTGATGAGTAGCACCACTAATGAAATCCTTATTTATTACCCAGTAAACTGTTGTTGTAGCTTAAATCACTGCCAGTAGATTGTGGTTCATCCCTTCAGCAGGAATATCAACAGCTAGGATTTGTCAACAGTCAAGGATTTATAAAAACAGCGTGATAACCTGCTTCCTTCAATGTTTTAAATTTGCACTGCAGTACCCTTTTTAAACGCTAGGTGTCAGAGTTACATATTGCACCTTTAAGATTATTTTAAGAAAATAAAATAAAAGATCTGACAGACGTGATTTATCAAAATGTTCTTTGCAGTCTTGTTTGGAATTTATTTTTTGTTTTTCATCTTTATAGTTTTCACCTTTTACATTGTATTCCAACAGTCTCTGTTTGAATTTGAGTTGCTGTCAGCTAGAACAGCTGGGAGAGCCGAAATACTAACACCTGTCTGCTTTTTCCCCACCAGGTAAACAGCGTATCAGCCAGAGAGCAGCTGGCTCAGAGCATCAGGGATCTGACGGCTGCGTTGGCTGAACGCCACGCTTCGCTTACCCAGGCTCTGGAGGGAACAAGGCAGAAACGAGGCGAGGCGTTAGCTGCTCAAGTGGCAGAACGGCGGGGCTTGATGGAACACGCCGGGCTCATGGCGTTTACCCAGGAGCTACTGAAGGAAACAGATCAGCCATGTTTTGTACAGGCTGCTCGCCAGACTCATAACAGGTTTCACATTTGTTTTTGTCTCTGGCATCGCTCTTTGTCTTTATGGAACAGACTTTATATTCTATTCATGTTTCCTTGTCTATTATTGGACTAGAGATTGTTCTCACACAAACTAAATAGAAAACTAAGTCACCAAAAGATCAAGATCTACTAATAAGTGAAAACTTGAATTACTCTGACCAGGTGAATCTGACTGAAAGATGCTTTTTCTAAATAGTCGTCCCTTTAAAGTTTACTGTGTTGTCACCGCCCCATCTCTCCCCATATTTCCTCTCTTCAGTTGTCCTGTCCTATAAAGGCAAAAAAGCAAAATAAAAAACAAAAAAACGTAACTTCCCAGCATCAGAGCCACAGCTGCCACACAGGGCTACTTCCCTACTGTCCAAAAACCTTTCAAAACACATCAATGAGCTTCAGCCTTACACTTGGCAACATACTCCTTCATTAGGAGAGCAGTACATCGTCCTGCTCCTATATATACACACTTGTGCAAGAGTTTTTAAATAATTAATAGCTGGAAATAGTTCCCCAGGAATCCAAGAATTGCATGTTTTTGTTTGAAAACTGCAGTAAGAAAAATACAGCATGACAGCAGCCTTATCTCCTAAAACATATCTTATTGCTCTCCCTCCATCAGTCTCTCTCAGTGGGAGTATAAAGAAAACACTGGTCCTCCCTCACTCCTCTAACACTGCCCTCCCTTTTCTTCTCTGCACCAGGTTGAGCAAAGCGATCGAGAATCTGCAGCATTTCACGCTGGCTGCTGATCCCTCCTTCAGACATTTCCAGCTGGACGTCTCCAAAGAACTCAAACTTCTGACAGAGTTGAACTTCATCCAGGGTGAGAAAGGAAAATGGTGGGATGGGTAGGGGGCGACGAAACCTCATTAAAAAAAAAAAAAAAAAAAGAAGTAAAGGGATAAGAAGATAAGAGCTTTTTGATGATGATCTCATCCAGCTTATTACTGTAGATCGTCAGACAATCATGACAGCCGTTACCATGTTGTGTTTTTGGGGCAACACCTAACAACACCTAACATCTGAACAAGAGGACAGATTCATTGCTGCCTCTATCTAATTAAACAGGCTGCAAACACAGCAGCTTGTCAGTCACAGGCCATGAGTTTAACACAACCTGCTTAATCTGCTCTTATAGCTACCTTTTTTAAAGACTGTATATATGATGAAAATAAATAAAGCTACATTGAACTTTAGTGAAGGAAAGTAGTGGCAGTAAAGTTGTGTTTAACTTCTAGAGTTGCCTAATACTTACAAACCAATAACAGCTCCCCAGGCTCCAGTGATTGATACCCAGCGTACCCTTGCCTACGACCAGCTCTTCCTGTGCTGGCGACTGCCTCCAGAATCCGCCCCTGCCTGGCACTTCTCCGTCGAGTACCGCCGTCGCGGTGTGGTACCAGGAGGAGCGTCTCGAGGCGGGATTAGAGGAGGATTGTCGGCTGCCCGTTGGGGCTGGCAGCGCATGGATGAAGTGACTGGGAGCAGCGCTGTGATTGATAGGCTGGAGATGGACAGCGTCTATGTGCTGCGGGTCAGAGGCTGCAACAAGGCAGGCTACGGGGAGTATAGTGAGGAGGTGTACCTGCACACCCCACCTGCACCAGGTGAGACACAAAGGTGTTAGATAGTTCTGATTAATAAGTAGAGACCTTGACTTTGCTACAGGGACAACAACTATGTGTTGAGTCCACTCACAGCTCAATGCAATCTTTTCCAAATATTATTCAAACATCATTCAAACCTTAATTTAAGCCTAAAAAGGAGTCATCCTCATTGTACAGAAAAACGCACGGATAAAACAAATCAAAAGGCACACTGAGGTGATTTGCCCTATTTGTCCAAATGAAATATGTGTGTCCATCTTTACAGTGTGTTGTAAAATGATGTCTGGATTTATTTTTGTTAATTGTAAATATTTTTTTCATTAAGAAATGCAATATGCAGTGATTCATCGAGCCAAATGCCAGAATATTCTCACACTGTGATGTCCATTGTCCAAGCATGAATCAACATCAACAATTACTTAAAAAAGAAACGTTGTTAAACAACGTAAATAATACGAAGGCCCAGAACTGATCCTTGTGGAACACATTTTGTTCATCACAAAAACTCTGAGTTGATATTTACAGCTTCGAGACACCTGAATGCATCATGCAAAGGAGTTCAACCCAATATTACAGAGTGTCCGAATGAGAAGAGCATGATCAGTGTTTGAGAGCAACGTTTGACATGAGATGTGTCATGATTTACTTTATTTGAATAAAAACACACTTTTGGTTTCGATTCCTACAATGAAATGCTAATACTTAAGTGGTGAATCTCAAACAATGGTAATTGAAGGAGTTTGTCATTGTGTAAACTGTACCCTGACATGTTACTTTGTTTATTCCAAGCTGTCAGTCGAACTTTGGTTTCTGTCTTGTGTAACTGCAAGAACGGGTGACCAAATCAGACTTTACATGCGGGAAAGTGGTACAAACATTTTCTGTGCTGCAATAGAAAATCTTACAGGTTTGTCCTCGAGCTGCAAGAAAAGTCTTCTGGTATTGTCCTCTTAAAATTGTTCAACCTTTCTTAATGATTAATAGCCACTAATATCAGTGTTATCAGGTGACAGCAACTGAATCAAAATCTCTCAACAGCCACACAGCACACTGCTGACCATTCATCTCCTCACACCTTTTTTTAATGAGACACCATTCAAGCATTAGGACGGTTGCCATTGTAAGCACTTAATAATTCACTCTTTGTTCCTTTCTTCCCATACCCATCTTCTTTTTTTCTAAATTATTTCATCTTTTCTTCCACTTTTAACTCACACTCACATCCTTCCCCTTTAATTCTGCATCTTTTTCTCATCTTTTATTCCCATTTCACAGCTTTGTACTTGTCATCCTCTTCTGCGCTACTTCAACGCTGCCAACCTCCATGCCTCCTACAGAACGTAAGAAGTGCATTCATAACTCTTAACCACCTCTCTGTGCCTCCATAGTACATAATAATCTCTTCTCTTTTTCTTTGTGGTCATCCCATGCATCCTCTGTTCTTTCCACCTCACATCTAGACACCCATGACCCCTCTGCCTCCCACTCTTTAACGAGATCTGCTGATGAGGTTTGCATTTGTTAAGACGTGAGGCTTAACAACATGGATCGGACTCAGATCCAGGGCTTTAAATGTTCCAGTTCAGTGATTGGTGGATTCCTTGTGTCCATGTAGGCTTTTTTCCCCCCCCTGCTCTTACGTATGTTCTCCTTGTAAAATGCTTCCTTTGGAGAAAAAAAATCTCCATTCCCTACAGACACAGATACCTTCTGTATTTTTATCCCTGAGTCATCAGTTTATAGATCGGTGTCCCTTATTTTATGCCAGTGCTGGTGGGAGGAAGTGCATGCCAGCTCTCTGTTCTCCCTAGTCTCTCCTCTCTATTTGTATTCTCCTCATTCTCTTGTCCCTGAAGCTTTCTGACTGTAAAACTGCTGCCTCCCAAACTTCTCCTCTCGGTTCTGAAAACCCTTATATATCTTCTTTGAATGCGCCTGTGTCTTTGTCCCCCTTTACATCTGCTTCTTCTCCTTCCCCCTTCCTCTGCTGTGTTCTTTTCTTCTCCTCTCCTCACAGTGTTAAACTTCTACCTGGACTCTCGCTGGGGTCTCCATGCAGACCGGCTGGTGGTCAGTAAAGAGCAGCGCTGTGCTCGAAGCGTGCCTGGTCTGTCTTTGCTGCAGGCCGCTGACCACGCCCTCACTTCATGCCACCTAACCTCAGACCTCCTTGTAGGTGATGTGGCTATAACACAAGGAAGGCACTACTGGGCATGCTCGGTGGAGCCAGGCTCTTACCTAGTGAAGGTCAGAACATTTTTAGTATATTTTTGACTGATACATTCTGTTGGTGCCTGCAGTATGATTTCCAGCTATAACATTTTTAAATTACTGTCGATATCTATTGATCTATATTGTTGGACTTAATTAGTTATTACAGATGTAAGACTTCTGTCATCATTATTTATTATCACTTGACTTGTAAACAAAAAACAGACTGGACCATCCCATAGACTAATGCTCATGTCTTTGCTTCACTCCAAATAAGTAAAACAGGAAAACGTAAACAAGCAGGCTAGATGCATTCAACGATTTTCTTTATTTCAAATGATGTGCTCTTTTTGTGTTTTAAAGGTTGGAGTTGGTTTGGAATCTAAACTGCAGGAGTGGTTTCACCTACCACAAGACATGGCAAGTCCACGGTGAGTAACTGAAGAATGAACAACTGGTGGAAAAATAAAAGAAACAGCAGTACTGTATGTTACTAGCGTGTGGCTGCTTATATTTTATAAAAAAGCAGTGTTGCGTTGGAGCTGGTCACAAATCAGGTGTCTATAAGTTGTCTCACGCTTTCATTTCACAACGTGGCTTTACTTGACTGAAGGTTCAGAATATTTATATAAGCTAAGATAGGAGATGATTGTATTCATGTTCTTTTTTTCTGTCCTCCCTCGCTAGCTATGATCCAGACAGCGGACACGACAGTGGAGCAGAAGACGCTCTGGACTCTGCTCCACCATTCTGCTTCCTCACTATGGGGATGGGGAAGATCTACCTGCCCCAGCACAGCTACCACCACAACAATAACCACGGCAACGGTGCCAGAGACCCCATCAGTAATGGTCCCTCCTCGCCTACGGGCGTCACCTACCCACTGCCGCCCCGGCTGGGCGTGTGCCTTGACTTTGAGAAGGGTCGGGTCACTTTTTACGACGCCCACTCTTTGCGACCTTTGTGGGAAGGTCACGTGGATTGCTCTGGCCCTGTGTGTCCGGCTTTCTGTTTCATTGGTGGAGGGGCGCTACAGCTACAAGAGCTGGTAGCCAATCGCAACGCAGATCAAACCCCGGTAAGGAGGGTAACCATCCAACCACGCGTCTCTAATTCAAATAACAACTGATTGGAGTTCATACGGTAATTTGGAATGTAATTGGTAATTGTGATGTATTTACTCAGCTAGAGCGAAAAGTTAGATATCTCAGCGATTTTGTTTTCTATTTCATTTTCTTTGTATAAGAAAATGTTTCTATAGCAACAAATATGCAATGTAATTAAGTTTTTTTATATTTTTGTTATATGCAGTTTGGCCAGAACTATTGCTTTGTGCCTGGTATATCCAGCACTTTATATGTTATTGTACCTTTGACGCTTGCACTTATAGCCAGGCTAAATTGCTTACATTTATAAAGCTAATGTAGATTCAGCACCAGACAATGTTGTCTTTCATGTAGAAGCTTTCCATCCTTTCATGTCCTTAATGTTAAAGCTTTAAGTTTAAAAAATGTGAAAATTATGTGAGAAAAAAAAAAAAAGAGGCCTCGACTATTTAAATCTCTCTATAAGTGAACACAGATTCCTTTGCTGTTGGTGAACACATTTCTGTGATTAATGCATTACCATTCCGACCAAAGTTATTGTTTTTCTGGGATGTAAATGCGGTAAATTAGAGGTAGAGAGGAACAATGAGGCAATACTGTAATTACAGGCTCCAATTATACCTCTGCTGCACAGCTAATCACTAGTTTCGGCGGTTCTGTTTGTGCTACTTTGTATTTCAAATACATGAGTCTGCTGGCTGCGTGTGGGTTTGAGTGTGTGTGTTTACTTTCCTCCGTGCATGAGTACGTGTGTGGTTTGACTGATAACAGCATTGACTCGTTGGCTGTCAGTAAAAGGTTGTTTCCTCTCGCAAACAGTAGTTTTTCTTTTTTTTAACCTCGCTTGATTGTAAGTTAATGAGCAATGCTTGTAATGAAACGATTAGCAGATTAGATTCATGTAAACTTCACCTGCTGGCAGAATGTTTGCAAAAGAAAAGTGGATTTAGGAAATGAGCTGAATAAATGCAAATTGTTTAAATTACAATAAACACCTTCTGTTTCATTTTGTCCTTGTTTCTGTTTGAATTGTGCTTCTGCCTGTTTGTTTCAACTCTCCTCACTGAGAGGACGAGTCAATACTGCTGTTTCATCAATAGGGGGCAGCAGTACACAGTAGTTGCAGAGCACCTCCCGGCTCTTATACACGCTGCAGTTATTATAATGGTCAGAATTTTTATGTGATGAATAGTTGGACCCATTTTCCACACAAATAGTCCTCCATTATGGGATGTTGGCAGGCACAGATTTTGAAGTGAGCTGTTAAAAATTGGAAAACGGAAAAATTTGCTTCATTTCCAAGTCTGGTTTTACAACTACAGATTGGCTTTGATGGATATTTGACTTTATTTGATCTATAAAGTATATATTACCTGCCTGTGTTTTGTTATTAGGTTCCAAGTTAACAAAACCATTAATCTCTGATGGGGATCTTTTTCCTTTAACCATGTACGCATCACTGAATGTTTGTTGCTGATAGCTGTGACAATAGTCTTCTTTTATGGATCTTTAAAGTATAGCTTGTCTGTGAATAGGTTCCCAGTTTACCGTACAGTTTCAGTCTTCTGTATTCTCACAGAGATCTTTTTCTTTAAACATATTGCTGCTCTGAGGTCACTGATAGCCATCAATAACTACTGACAGCAGACACACTTTAACATGTGTTGCCTGATCTAGACATCCATTATAAAGTGAAACTAGACAATTCACATCAAGGTTTGATCTCCACAGAAAAGTGTTTACTGCCAAATGGTTTCTTATATGTTTCACATGTGAAGTGTATTGGAACTGGCAAATCCAACTTTATTATGTATCCAGAAGTGAAAGCTTCACACAGAAAAAGACACCATGTATGTCCCCTATACTCCTGAGGTCTCTGATTTCATTAACTTAACAAAGTAAGAGGGCAAAGAGCGCCATCTATTGGCTAATCACTATATTAAATCGAAAACAGACAGACAACTACATATTCTTGCCCTTTTCTGCAGGAAATAATAGATTAATACAATTTTACACGTATCAGAAATCCAGCCCGACTAAGTGATACTTTATCACTGAAACGCCTGGAGTGAGAATAATGAATAGTGATGACCATCTGCTTCTGATAGAGATATTAACACCTCACATGTGAAGGTACTCAGCATTCCCTATGTAAATGTAATGTAAATAGCTGGAGTTCTACCTTTTATGAGCTCTAATATGAAAGTCCACACGTGTGTTTAATTGGACCCACATTCAAGGAGAAACTGTTGGGGGATTGGGTTTGTTTCGACCACAAAGGAAAAATAAAAAAAGGAGTATTGAGGAAAAAAAAAAATTAAAGCACACAGCCTTGAAACCAGCCAAGATTCTTTTTATATGTCCTTATACATATAGATAAAATACGGCCTCGAAAGGGAGGTTTAACTCTAATCCCTCATGACATAGAAGAAGTGGAATTTACTGTAAAGCATGAACACAGCGCCATACCGCACAGCCCTACCCAACCCCCTTGTGTTCGCTGCACCTCTCTTCTTTAGTCCAAATCTGTAACAGATTGGGTTTAGTCTGACTGGAGGTATGCAGCCACAACACCACATGCAGGGGTCTGCATAATCCCTCCGCTGAGTATTAAGCACACAGCATGGGCATTCTTCTAAAGACCTGGCAGGAATTAACCAATACATAATCTCCATGATCATCATTTAGTATAGTTCAGAAGGGATGGGGGGAGGGTATCATCACAATTTATGAAGGATCTCAGAGCTAAATGCAATCTGTGAGAGACAGCGTGTGGTACCATCTGGAGACCGCTATAGCACGAAGTCTGCAGGAATCCACTAACCCGATCGTCTCCAACAACATAAAGCTAAACCACATGTTCAAAAGACCTGATTTGTTTGGTGGAACCTGATTTGTGGTTTCTATAGCCTGGAGTTGAATACGTTGTTTATAGGGAACCTGCTGAATACTATTGTGCTGAGTCAAAACCATTATGTTGGATCTCTGGGATGGAGGCCTGCGGTGGAAATTAAATGGAAAGAAGTTGAAAGAAAGAAAGTAATGTGTTTGTGCTGAGATCCCAGTCACCTTCACTTTATTGCTATGGGATCTAATTTGATTGTATAAGTACATGAATTATTAATCTTCATAACTTTCATATTACAATCACAACAGGTGAAGACTCTGGTTTTAATGATGACGCTGCCCGTCTCCATGTGTAATAGGTTATTTCACACATTCACATCATTTGTTTCCAGTATTCTGTTTGCTCTGCTTTTAATGTCGCCTTCATATTACACAACATGGCCACTGCTGCTGTTATGTTATGTTATGTTTCTCGTTGGCATCCATCCATCCACCCATGAGACTGAATGGCATTAATAATATAAAACTTCCTGCTTTTATCCCATTGATAATCTCAAAAGAGGAAGAAGGGGGGGAAAAATCAATCAGCTAAATGTTAGCTAAGAGGATTTGAGGGGCATAGTAGAGCCATCTTGCCTCACTATAATAAATGAGGGGTGACAGTAATGCTAGACTGAGTCCATATGGCCACATACTGTAACTCAGTGCACTGCTTTTGTGAAAGACGACACAGGGCTAATTCGTGTTATATTTACACCCCAGTGGCATGTCCTACTCTCATGGATTTGTGTACTGTACTTTTGTTTTTTCGGTTTTATGATGCAAGAGCATTATGTCATAATCAAAATAAATACAGAGCACCAATGTTTGGTGTCCCTTGACACCAAATCTAAAATTACATGAGCAGTTCTTTGAAAAAGGTTTACTTACTCCAATTCACAGAGAACAGTACATTGAGTAGATTGAGGCCACTGTAGCAAATGTTCTTCTACCGCCTGCAGCCAAGTGCCCAATGTTGTAACTGTATGAAAGGACAATGTACAAGCGGTTCATCAATTGTTTTTTTAATTTTTTTAATTTTTATGATTCTCTGATTCTGCTACTTTATTCACAGTTAAGGAGTTTTGACTTCAAGCAACGTGAGACAACTGAACAGTTTTGACACAATGTCTTGGTGTCTTCATTGATTGTGTAACCACCACAGAGGTTTTTCGAGGAAAAACTGCAATACATCATTCTGCTCAGCACCAACCAGCTGACTGGCAGAGACTAGCTAAACATAACCCAGCTGATACTGGATGTCTATGTTGGAAACATGTGGAACTCTCACAATGTTGGCGCTTTCTCTGCAACGAAGTTCCTAACGGATAAATAAAGTTTATTTGATTTGATTGATTTGAATGTGCACGGTTTGATATTAACATCCAGTTGACTTCAAAGGTGCCTAATGAAAGCTTGACAATAACCAGAAATTTTTAGCAGGCGAAAATTAAATGAAATTAACTATGACTTTAACTGACATGAATACGTTGGGCGGCGGTGCTGGAATCCATACACAAAATACCTCGACTTTAAATCTTAAAAATATGTACTTCCAAAGAGAAAGAATGTTTTGTTCTTTCGACATTAAAATAATAACCTATAACCTATTCAGCAGATGTTGTGTTTTGGTCAAAATGTCCCTGGACTCACTCTTCTATCTATGTTAAATTACTGTTGGCTATACAACATTTGAGGACTTTGGAACCAACTAATTATAAGAGTCAGCTTTAGTACGTATTCTATCTTAAATTGACCTTGGCATAGCAGTTATTGTGACATTTAATTTAGGTCTTCTTATGTCACAACATTCATGCAGCAACATTTCCATGTCAACAATGTCATTGGCCAGCTGGGTAATGAAGCATTAGCAGTTGGTTGATATATCCCTGTGGAGAAGCTAGCGTAGCAAAGCAGAGCCGAAGAAAGAGTGTGAAGAGTGGACCCAAATTCATCCTGAAGCCAAAAACATAACTCCAAATGAATGATAATGTGCTGTTATTGCAGCAGAATGTGTAAACAAGCATCAGTTTGCCCTTTTAACCAACTGTTAAGATAAACGATATGTCTATATACAACTTATGTCTGCTGCCCCAAAGTGGCTTAAACATGTCTTATTGCAGGTGTAACTACATTCTGAAACCAATAATGTTCAGATCCTTTTCTATAGAAACAATGTCATTCAGCCAAAGTAACAGTTCACTGCTTGGAATCAATAAAACCCTGTCTTTAAAATCGCAAGTGTGAAGTGGACCAAACGATATAACATAGCTTTTGGCCCTGAAGTGTAACTTTAAGTCTGGCATTACTTCAGATATGTCTTTACAGTCTGTCTATAACCTAACAGCAAAGATATTATTGTTTCCATAAAACCGAGGCGTGGTATAGCATTTTAGTGAGACTAATGATACTAAATTCCCTGTAACAAATGGTGTGAGCAGGTGTGGGACCATTGCACATGGGATTAGAAACCATGCTTTTTGATTTAGCCTTTCACATGATGTGACATATTCATTCAGTCTGTGTGTCAGTCAGGACGCAGCATATTTTGAGTGGTTTCCCACCGTGGTCAAACATGCTGAGCTGGACCTCAATAGCCCCACGCACAGTTAAAATTCCAGGTTAGAAAAGTGAAAGGCGAGTCAAATCAGTGTGTCAACAGGGGATCTGTAAACCACAGGTTTCCTGGACGGCTCTGTTGAGACCAGCTGTGCATACATCATAGCCTGCACGATCCGTGTGTTCAAGAGGGAAATAAAAGACAAGTCGAGTGAAAGACAGAAATCAGGAAAGAAACAGACAGACATGTAACAACAGATATCCACAGACATACACAGAACGTGAAGCGGGGGAGGGGGGAGTTGCTATTTGATCTGCGAAAAAAGAAAAACAGTCTATCCATCTCTCTGAAGTCTGACAACTCTGTGGAGCGATCTGTTACCACGTCAATACTCGACAACAGCCCACCCTGGCCTCCCTGTCTGTCCCTCTTCACCTTCCAGATGCTCACCCAGTGAAGGGCTAAAGGTTGGCAGGTGCCTGGGGGAACAGCAAGGAGCCTCAGGGGTCAGATTTCTGAGAGGTCGAGCAGTCTCAGTCTTCAGGTTGATCGAGCGTGGTGTGTTTGTGTGCATGTGTTGGGGGAAGACAATATGGCTAGTGTCCAGAGAGACGGGCCCGCAGAGCAGCAGTTTCCCCTAATCAACTTCATTTAAGGGCAATGACAGACAGCTACGGCGGTCTGAGACAGCCACAATCAGCTTTCAGGGTATTACCCACTGCCCATCACAAATCCATAATCCTCGAATCCTTGACCCATTGCATTTTCAAAATAAAGTCACACTGGTGTCAACAAATGGCATGTGAGATCTCAGTTCTGAATCTAATTTTTAAATATTAAGTACCTTCACTACCGAGTATTGATTGTTTTGAAACATAAAGAGCAATGATTGATATCTGTGAGTCCTTTTCTGATGCAAACATGCACTTTAATTAGTATGCAGCGTCAATCACCAGCATATTGATGTGCATATGTTTGACTGAACACGTGAATGCTCGAGCCCTGAATGTTGGACATCATTTTTGTTGAAGTAAAAAAGAACATCGTCAACAAAATGGGAGACCTTTGGCAAGATTTTGAATGCAAGCAAACCAAAGTTAATGAGGTTAAATCTGAACTACAATAAGTTTATGTATCGGATTGGCAAGTAGGCCATGTCCTGTTGCCCTAATGCCCCTTTATTAGATCAGTGAAATGAGACAATAGGGTTCACAGAGTCTACCCCGAAATCAATTTGGTATTGGCAACAGATATGTTTCCTGCAGATGGAATGCTTCCCTAGCAATCAGTCTGAACTCAGCCTGTTTCTGTTGCTGTTTCAACAACAGATCTATAAAAGGAAAACTATGTAGTGAGTGGTGAAAACAACTGGACAATGTCCCCCATCTTCCCCCAATTACAATCCATTAAGTGAACTTAAGAAGTGGTCAGTATGTTCCAGTCTAGACATGCAGCCCTACATCATCCGCCCCTAGCCGAGTACACAGCACTGACCCACATTAATACATTTATAATCAATACCTCCCCAGGTCCTGTGTGCAGACTCTCTCGCCAATCAGATGTTGGAGGAAATGGTGCAGTCCAATTTAAAATTGCCCAGGGGGGAACTTTCATAACCATGTGCCAATTAGTTCCACTGTCAATAATGCTAATGCTAAAGGACATTGTGTTCTCGAGGAGATGGGGAGGAGGGAGACATCATCAAGCTTATGCCCGTTGCTCATTGTTAATGGCTGTTACACTGACAAGAAGCATTGCATCAGACACACACACACACACACACACTTGGCGTGGGCCGTGGATGTGGTAGAGGGGGGTTGCGTTATAGGGCAGAATTACAAAACCCATGAAGATAATAAGTGATGACGTCTTCTAAAGGTCAACAAACAAAGCACTAGTGGGACAAACACAGGCTGTGTGATGAGATTCATTAGGACAGCAGTAAGAGCGTGGAGAGGAAGAGAAGGAGGGGATGAAGAGGGTAGGGGTCTTTCTTCTCCTCGGAGGCCTTCACAGCAGCAGCTGAAACAGGTGTGTCTTTACGCAGGGCAACACAAGTGCTTCTCACACACGGTTCAGACCCGTCACACTTGACCACACGCTGACCTTGGAGCTGCACAAACTTCATTAAGTAGGTCCTAAGTAGCACAGGGGTCTCACAACGATTATACTGGCAATTTTATCCACTCTCTCCGTGTCCATGTAGGGTCTTGTCTAAAGGTCGTTGTGAGCGCTCTGTTTATCAACTTCTAAACTTTCAGCAGCCTCCTCTTTAAATTCAGGATGTTGATGACTTGTCTCTCAATTGGTTCTCCACTCCAACAGATTTAGCCACAACCTGTATGAGGAATCTCTCACACTTTAAAAGTGAACCCATATGGGGTGCCGGATAGCCAATCAGTTATGTTGCACGCACCATGTATACAGGCTATAGTCCTTTTCGCCAGGACTGTGGGTTCAAATCCAACCTCTCCTTTTTGCTGCATGTCTATCTCTTCCCAATGTTTTCCATCTCTCTTTAGCTTTCCTGTCCAATAAAGGCAAAAAATCAACAAAGGGCAAACCCCTCAAAAAAGGGAGAGAAAAAAAATCTAAACTTTCTGCTTCAGTAAATATAGTCCCCCCCCCCCCCCCCCCCCAAAAAAAAAGTATGTTATTAAGAAGCAGCTGCCATTTAAACAATGACAATAAGTAGACTATTGAGAAGCACTTGTTCTCGAGACTGTCATTTAGTGGGAAAACACTTGTGTTGGTCTTGATAGATCAGTACTTCATGACTTGAGAACAGAAAGATAATTCAATATTCGTGTTGTGATGTGACAAAAGCAGATATGCCAGACATCTCGCATTTGTAGTCATGCCGAATGGACGCATTTAATCATCGCTAATATACAGCTTCTATTAGAACTATGATAACGTTTATCAAATTTTTTTGAATATCTTTTCGAAGTTATTGCCGAAGCTGTTGACTACAAATTAAAAAAAGTTTGGGTAAGAAATTAACTATTCTGTTTAAAAAATAATGCCTAATTTTGGTCCTGAATGTTGAGATTTAACAGATTTTGACAAGAACAAGGAATTTCAGCGTTTGTCTCATCCCTGAACCACTCGTCATAGTTTTTCTTTTTTTGATTGGTCTGGTATTTAGCTGCCAGGTTCAATTGATTCAATTTGATTCTTTCCAGGACTTCAGTTTGAAAAATTTCCGCTGGATTTACTTGGTTAACCTCTCCCAGCTCAGGATACGTATCAGTTCCTTCCCACTCTTTCACCAACAGTAAAGCATGTATGACCTGGACACTTGGAGTTTTAGTCACTTGTTCCTTTACTGAGAAAACATCTACACACACATCTAATGGCAACATTACACACGACTACGGTCTCCAGCTCAGGAAACAGAGGGTTCCTGTTTTCGAGTCCAAGTCTATTGTTATTTTAAACAGCCTTTCGACAGTGCATGCTCGCTCTCTCTCTCTCTCTCTCCTGCTGTTTGGTTTTCGCTCCAGCTCTTGCCTAACACACTTGAGATATTACACAATTATTATCTTGCCAAATCTTGATCCCCATATAGCTTTTTACTGGCACACATCCTTATCTGGACCTTTCATTCTGCTAATATTAACAAAGCTGGAGAGATAGAGTCAACACAGCTCTCCATTACCACTTTCCTGTTGTATCTCTGCCTCTTATCTTTGCTCTCTGTACAGAGTCACTCTTATTCCTGCTCTTTGGGATCAACTATCTCGTCTTCCATCTCTCTGCCTCTGCATGCACTTTTATTATTATTCCTTCTGCCTACACAGCAAGACTCACTTTTCCTTGTGGGAACCAAGGTGCTGCATGCAGTCTGCTGCACAGTCCAAGGTGTTAGGGGGATTGTAGAAAAGTCTGGATAAGAAACAGCTGGATTTAATGCACCGTTAAGGTCATTGGTTGTTCAGGCTGCACCTGCATATCCCCTGATTTCACCCCCCGTCTAAATCTCTCCTCTCCCCTTGTCTGTTGTTTCCCCTCCTCCCTTTCTCTGTACCCTCTCTTCTTTTGTCCACATTCTTCATCACCCTTTCGTGTCCCTCTCAGCTTTCCACCCCCTATACCTTACCTCCCTCCCTCTCTTTTTAGTCCTTTATCGAAAGTAACTGCTGAAACTGCATCAATCCCTTTCTTATATTCTAGTTCGTTATGACCTCGTCTCTGTTTTAGAATCCCACTTTGCAAGTCTCCTACATCTCTCTCAATCTCTAGCATCTCTCTCTGTCCTCTCTTGTTTCACTACCCCTCCCGCTTACAGGCTGTTGTGTTGTGTCTGCCAGGCCTTCTCGGCTAGAGCACAGGTTTCCTGAGTACTGGAACGGAACAGGAGCTGGCAGGGCGATACACTGAGAAAAGCCAGCACGACTGTTCCCACTGAGTGTCACACACGCTCACACTGCTGCTCATACCGATGCAACACAGACAGGAGACAGCTCACACTATGATGTATGCAATGATGCTGCATGTTCATGGGTAATCCTAGTTTACTGTATCAATGCAAAGGAGTAACCTGACACAGTTTGATACCTATCATAATGCAGCTTTTTAAACAGCAAGATATGTTTATTTGTGTCATATTTATCATGTTTGTGTCTTCACCTTTTACAGTATCAGTTTACTTTTGTTTAGAGCACAAAGGCTACAGTTATTTGTCAGGGTGGGAATCGACAAAGTCCCAGTGATAGTTGAACAGTAATGACACAAGGGAATTATTTATTCCAGGAAGAGCTATGAGGGCTTAGGTGCTGAGACTTCACAAGCAATCGCAAATTGGACTTCTTCTAAAGACAAATGAGATACAGTACACTTATCCCAGGTATAACATTGACACTCCTGCTTCTAAATAAACAATGCAGTACACAATTAATTATGCATGTTCTGAAAGGGAAAATCAAATACATTAGAAAAGTTGGCAATACATTAAGCACACTACCAATTAAAATCCAAAAGGTCAACACAAGAGCAAACAGGAGCAGTGACTGTAACCGACAGTAGTCTGCAAAAGTTCATCTGACGTTACTATGGAAACAGCGACTCACAACTGCAGCTAGAAGTAGCCTCCTTCCAATTTAGCTAATGTTAGCTCTCAGAAAACAACACAAGACAGAAGGATCAAACTACCAGGTACCTTACAGTATTAATGCGGTTTGTTCAGGAGGTCCTTTTTTCACCATCCGTGGAAAACGTCTGTGTCCACTGCGTTAGCCTCGTTATTTAATTATGAATTAAGAGTTGGCCAACGTTATTCATGCTCCCTATGTTATTAATGCTTACAAAGTAACTTGGTTTATAAAAAACTGATAGTCATTGATTGATTGTATTTCACTAGTTAGATTTGAGCCTGACTAACCTACAACTGGACTACAAACTAGAGTGTGGTTCAACCTAACTGCATAGAAACAACCAATCACCTGCACAGGAAGAGAGGATACAGGTCATCATCACTTGCGTCCCTTCTGCGTCAATACTTACATATTTTGTCGATGTGTTGATAAATAGGCCCACGGATATGCCAGCACTAGCCTAACAAAATGAATGAATCCCAGTTTTCTTTTCTTCGTGTTTCTTAAAGACTTCTTTCTCTAGTCTATATTGTTGAACATTTAATCTCTTTGGGTTTAATTGCTTTTGTGAATAAAAAGATATTCCCTCTGCTGGGGACAGTTTCATTATTTTCTGAGATTGTGCAGATTTAATTATTAAAAGTTTAATAAAGCATTGCCTAGATTGCATATTAATCAACAGTGAAAGTAGCCATTAGTATGACTCCTTGTGCTGCCTGTCCTTAAGGATAAACGGATATTATAAATGTGGACAGACATTATATTATTGCATATATTAAATATCTAACACTTTAAAGAAAGAAGAGAATATAAAAACATAAACACATAGAATTTGACTGTCTTCCAATTTTTGGTATAATAGTCTCTCTAAACAAAAGAAACAGTCTGTGCCCCAAGCATTGAAATCATCACTTATAGTATTAACACTGGTGGAGACAAACATAAACATCAATGTCCTAAGAATAACCCTCCATTTTCCCCCAAAGAATGATGTTTACTTCTTGGTGGCTCTTTGGTGTGTCCCTCTCCCCAGCTAAGTGAATGATGTTTATGTCTCTCACCCCTCCCGATTTCACCCTGGAGACATCTGTGCCCTCTGCACCTGGACAGTTCACCGCCAAGAATGAGCAGACATTCCCCTTAGCACCTAAAGACACACTGAGATCAAACACCAGTATACTCCCGGCGGCCCCTAATGAAATTGTTGTTGAATTCTTTGCTTTGGAATGACATTAGTATTTATAGATAGCTTTCAGCTCTTGCTAATGGTTATCTACTTTTCAAAATGGCTTTTCTAAATTAAGAGGATGACACAGAGAAAGCGTTAGAGGTCTAATGTGTGCTAAAAGCCTGACTGGAGGCCTCATTAAAGACTCACTGAAACAAATTGTTTTCTCTCTCAGAGCTGACAGGGTACTGGCGTTGATAATATGTCAGACACAGTCTAGGGCAGTGTTTAAATGGAAATCACCGACAGTGACAGCATTGAGATTTACTTAGAGTTATAAACTGGAGGAATGTGCTAATTTATTGTCTAGCTATCCCTCTGTCACTCCTCTTTTACTCGCTGTGTCCCACTCACTGACATATAGAAAAATAGCAATTAGGTAGTGCATTCCAATCTTGGCTATGTGTAAACATAAACCCCTTTATGCACTAGTATGAGGTTTATGAACTAACCTACCCACCTTCAGATGTGTATATGAAAGTAATCACATGATTTTATGGTGCATGTGTATTGTAAAAGGATGAGCTATGTGTAGGCTTAACTTTTATCCGACCATGAAATCAATTACACAAACAAACCAAAACTAACTTAAAACTCACAAACAGTAAGGATTGAATAAAATCAAGTTTTAAAAGCAATGCATGCACATCAATGAGAAATATCATAAAATGTTTATGAATAAATAAAAAACAGATGTATTTAAAACAAAACATTTGGTTAAAGTGTTTATTCTTTCGACCCCCCCAAAAAAGATTCCCCATTGATAGCGCTTGTAGCAACAGCAACTACGTTTCCCATAAGGCTTTATGGCTTTCTACGTCATAGATCTGCGCTGCGCTGAGGTGGCGTTAGAGAAGAGGTAAACAAACAGGTTCATCTTCTTTAACTTATTATTCAAACGAAACGCTTTTCAGTCCATCTTTCTTTATGTTTGATTGAAGACGTTGTAATACTCGTGCCTTTCTACCTGCTGTTTGTTTTCTTCGTTCGTGGTAGCCTGGAAGTTAGCAACATGCTACTCTTGAATGCTAATGCTAAGGCAATGAATGGCTTTTAACAGGTCGTGTCTCTTCCAGGTTGTGTCCCGGCTGCTCGTCTCATGATGACTAAACTCGTGGAGTGGCTCTTCGGTGTGTCGCTGGTGGTCGCAGTGTGGGCTCTGGTCTCTTTCGACCTGTTGGACCTGAGTCTGCCGCAGACTTACAGGGAGGCTGCCTGGCCGATGCCTCTGTATCTGCTGGTTTCGTTTGGCTGCTACTCCTTGGCCACGGTGGGATACAGGGTGGCCACCTTCAATGACTGTGACGAGGCAGCGAAAGAGCTGCAGGGGCAAATAAAGGAAGCCAAAGAGGACTTGAGAAAAAAAGGCTTGAAGATGTAGAACTTCAAAAGGACGATTTAGGAACTATAAGAAACTGAAAATGAATACACACACCATTTAATCACAACCAGTGGTCTGAAGTTGCAATGTTTGAGTTACTCAAAATGGTCTCTCTTTTTGTAAAATGTGTTTGGGTGAGACTGAACTCTGATCAGACATGATATGAACATCTGTCATCTTCACAAAAGTCATTTAATTTCTGGTCTTTCAGATTAGATATCGATCGGCTATGCTTCAGGGATTCAGAAAGTAATAGCCTCATGGGAGGATTTTATTAGTTACACAAATGACAACGCATCATTTTTCATTCAAAATGTAATCACGATTGAGGGCATTCTCACCATTTAAACACCTCTTATATACTGTAGTTACTGAATGACATCAAAACAGTTGCAGGTGGTTTTACTCGCATGATGTACACATTCAACTAAGTAAAAGATGATAACAGACAAACACATGGATCCTTTAAACACGTTGAAACACTTACATGTTAAATTACCATCTTTATCTGGTTGCCAAAAGATCAAACTGGACGAATCTTAAGACTGTTTCAGCTTCATGAATACGCAAATGCTTTCAGTATGTGTCAGCTTAAAAGTAAAACTACACACTGTAGACTTTGTATTGTGTGTCTGGAGATTGTTGCTTGTCAGAATAGATGGACTAGATTAAATCTGTAAAGAATTGTACATTCCATTGGCCAATTTAATTTGTGCCCTGTGGCTATTGCTAGGACTATTAAATTTGAGTATATTTTCTTCAGGTTTTCTGTCTACAAATCTGTGTGTTTCTGTGGGTCAGGGGCTCACACAGGACCTGACACTGTGCAAGTATTGTGGGGAATTCTTGCATGTATGACACATTCCTTGCCCAAGGGCTTATTATGAACTTCTCAATGCCCCCCTCTGTGCAAGGGGCAATTCTATTTTGTCCCATTTTGCAGTTAATGAAATGCAAAGTGCTGTGAAGCATTTTCTTTCCTTCGCCCACAGATGTTTGTTCCAATCAGACAGTGTAAGCTAAGGATGCAGTTCTAAAGTAATCTGATGTTGGCAATTTTTCTTCTCTCTGCAACTCTTAAAAGGCTGCCTGCGCTCATTTTCCGTGAATCCCTGCTGTGCATAAACAAAGCATAGCCAGGCTGAAGGCATCATTACGGGGTTTCAAAAGCTCCCATAACTTTTGAACAAATGCAAAAGAGTCAACACTTCCCTGTGTGCAAGCTCTTTGCCTGTTGTGCTGTTTGGCTGCTGCCCCATCTTGCCTCGCAACACCCCCTCCCTCCCTCCACGAATGTCTGCAAGCTGTTGCAAGAGCAGACTGGATAAAAGGCAACCTGCTATTTACCAGAAACTCTCTTACTTTGGCAATTAGACCAAAGCCTTTGCTTGATAGGCAGTTGTGCTCTTACTCGTAGCCACATGTGAACTAGTTAATCACTTTTCCTTGTCTTTGTTCTTTTCAAATCTTACTTTGAAGGCGTCCATCTGTGCAGAATTTATTTTCTGCAGGCTACCAGACAAAACACATCAGTAAGATTCAATAGACATTTTCTCTGCCATTTACTGTCTATACGTATGCACAGTGTAAGCATCGTTGCGACTTTTCCATTTTAATTCCTCTTTTCTAACATGTAGTGCATAAGCTTCTTCCCAGACTTAGCCCTATTCTTTATTTACATGACTGCATGCAAGTCTAATCTGATGCACAGACAGACGTAAAAAAAAAAAATAATCCCTTCACAAATGACCTGAATGACTTGAGCTTCTTCTCCCTTTTAAATTCCTCTATATGTGGCAAGTGTTACCACTGGCAGCACCACTGCTGGATCTTGGTGAGTGTGTGGCCTTATTCACAAAGGAGGAGACACTTGAGAAAGTACAGTTACTTTTAAATTGCATGGTAATCCTATGTCCCCTACTATTACTCTGAACACAACCTTTGGATATGAGAAACTTTAATTTTCTTTTCCTGGCTATTATGAGCTGTGGGAATCCAACCTGCACACACTCTCTGATGTCATTATTAATCTTACATTTTATCATTAAAAGTAGCTTGTCACTTTGGTCTAAACTGGACCTAAAATTACCTGACATAATGTAAAACCACAATTAAGGGTCAGTCATTTTCACATTATGCCAATAGATATTATGCTGCTTTTATGAAACAGTAGGCTATGTGAAATATTCATTCATTCTCCATTCAAAAAATTACAAATTATGTACATTTGTTAAGATGCCAACTACTGTATATAATCTCCCAGCAGTAATTTAAAAAAAGGTATTGCTTTCATCATCGTGCAAGTTTTCCTCATTCATGACTTTAAATGTGACTGATTTATAACTTTCTCTTAATTTCTGTCTTCAATAACTAAAGAAAGTTGACCACAACTTTTGTGTCAAAGTGGCAAAATGATAGGTGGCAGCTAAATGTGGAGCGTTTGTGTCCACTAACAGGATGAAACTGTAATGAGGATAGATGCAATAAGATGAGCAGGACGTGGGATTTTTTCCTCAATGTGGCCCCACTGAGACCTTGAGACACCATAAAAACTTTCTTGAGACATTCACTGACACTGCTCGGAGCGGATCCGTCTCGTCAGACTGAGAAATGAAAGGTTATCATTTTGCTGCACTGAAAAGAGTTTTTTCCCCCACCCACACATTTCACAGCAAAACCTCAAAACCATCCAGAGACGGACAAAGAGTAAAAGTTGGAGTTGGCAGTCGAGGCGGAGAGCTGAAGGCGATGCAGATTTAACATATTTGATACAGAAACAGAAAAAAAGAGTGAACTAGGGTAATCACAGGATGAGAGGGTGACATGAGGATGAATCACAACAGGAGATAGATACAAAGAGTGATATAAAGGGTGGAACAGGAGAAGAGTGTCAGTGAGAATGAATTAAAAAAAGGAAAGTGACTAAGTGACACAGACAGAAAACCAAAGCATGAGCTGGAACAAGACCGATGACCCTGGCAGTAGAGACGGCCGGGAAAGAGGAGACCACACCCCGACCGTCCTGCAATGGCAGAGGACCAAAATGTGCCAATTGGCCAACAATCTCAGACTCATTCAGCATAACCAAGGAGTTTCCTTCCCATCTGCCAAGTCTGACCTTGCTGTCACCTAAAGCTTTTACAGACACTAAAATGGGACTCGCTTCGAAACATGTATTAAAACATGTAATCCAAACATTTAGTGCAGCAACAGTGCATAAAAAATAGTTTGAATGAGGCTTAAAAATCCCTCATGGTTGAGCCTATTGTTCTTTGACTTACGAACATCTGCTTTGATATTAACAGGACCCAGGGACCCAATAGTCTTTTAGCTCTGAAGCTTATAAATGCTAAAAAAAGCAACAATAACATTAGGTAACCTCCCAGAGAACCTGTAAGCCAGATAGCCCTGGCTCCTCTGAGTAGTAACATACGCTAGCAGGCAGACAGGGACCGAGTCCTGCTGATAGTGAGGCCTGACTCAGAGATAGACCAGCTGGCCATGCCAAATCTACACTGAATAGGGATTTTTTTTTTCTTGTAGGATCCATTCACATCTGCAGGAATGTAAATAACATGCACACTTAGGACAGATAAATTGATTGATACCTTAAATTTAACATTTGAGAATTGAAGCCCCATTTATGCCTGCTGTGTTGCAATTTTCCCTTCAGGAATCGGTGACATTTCTAAGGGGCTATTGCCTTGCTTTCAGCTCTGTGAATCCTTCTTTAATTAATTGGCTTGTATGCTTACATTGGTATTCTAAGATCCCCTCAAGACCAAGGAATAAAACATGTTTTTAAGCAGGTTTGATTGCCATTTAAAACACCTTAATAAACATAATTCTGCACCATTAAAAAAAAAAAAAAGACTGATTACACTAGATAAAATGTCTGGGGATTTCCACAGTTATTTATTTGTTGGAAGACAGAAGAAAAAGGTTTATTGGCAAGTATTTTTATATGTAGATCATTTGTCAGCTTTGTGTTTTGTGTTAAAATTCAAAACTAGTAAAACGCATTTCCCCCCTGTCAAAACCTGGTCCATTTCTTTATTTCAAATTCCATATATCCAAACATGTTCAACCATTACGTCTATACCGCTTGTTCCTGATCTGTGAATTTTTGCTCTAAAAGTGTATAATAAAGTGCCTTGAAAAACATTGTCCTCAGGATGTTATTGTTGTTTGTACTTCATGTTTGTTCTGGTTAACTCGTGAACACCCTTTACATTTACTACAGCGTTAAAGTTTTCACACCTGTTGAAGGTAAATTTACTTAAAGCTGGAATACTGAACGACGTGTAAATAAAAGAATTGTCTCGTCTTGACGACCCACTACACAGTGGAGCCTCTTCCAGGGGTCGAGCGGTTAAGGGGCCTGACCGACAGTCTTAATTTACAGCCCTTTGAAAACATTGGGGAGTTGTGAGGCAGTGGCACCAGTTCTTGGTGCTACAGCTGTTTTAACTGTCACGGCCATAAAGCTCCCCTGGGAAGGAGAGATGAGAACAATTGCTTGTCATGCAACCTGCAGACGAGTACAGTGTTTTGGTTGAAGAGAAATGGACCTGAGTGTGTGTGTGTGTGTTTGGAATGGGGGTTGTAGCTAAAGGTGGAGGCTCAGCAGAAGATAAGGACAGAAGAGGGATCACACCTGTGCATTTAGTTTTTAGTTTAGTTTTAAAGGTAACCTCAGAGCTAAAAATTGAAGTGGCCCTTCTTTTCTTATGTGTCTTTTTTTTTTCTCAATAATTAGAAAAGAAAACGGTTCTGGTTTCCAAAAAATATTTTTTATTTCACATGAAATGTTCACATTAAGCATATTTATCAAACAAAGTATTTTATATAATCTTATGTATATATATACATATACATATTATACACTTCTCTTACTTACACATGTACAAAATCAGGTAACAAGAATTCAGATTAAAAAAAGTCTGACTTCAACGGTAGTCAATACAATGTTGTGATCCGTTGATCAAGCCAGCCTGTCCGGTGAAGATGTGCTTGGCAACTCAGTTTGATGCTGTGTCCTGTCTGACGGAGAAAAGGCTGAAACACTTTTTCAAAAAGAGTGAAAACGATTGTGAAAGTCTACATAGGCGATTACTAAAGGTGATGGTTTTTAAGAGAATAGTCTTGAATTGAGTTTGAAACACATAGTGGGGAGCACCATGAAACACAGGGTAGGGTCCTGTAGAAGTAAAGATTTGAAATCAGCTCTTCATATCAGACAGTCAAACCAGTACAGGGGCAAGATGCAACAAACAGAGGAGGCCAGCCTCTCTGCAGGAACACACAACATCTCAGTGTTTGCTTTTGGCAGAAAAACATTTCGTCTCATCACTCTTTCAATCAATCACTTCCTTGCTTTCACACATTCTCTCCTTTCACACAAGTACTAACTCTACCAGGAGAGAGAGAAAAAAAAAGCTCTCCCTGTTACCAACAGTAAACCTTTCTTTTATGGAATATACAGTAAAAGTTCTCAGCTGCAAATGTCATAAATTATCTTCACAGAATGTACACATAACACAGTTCAATGTGGTGTGTTTTTTTTTTATGTCATCTGACGTCAGTGTGTGTCTGATGGTGTCTGTACTGTGCAGGTTTAGTGCTACAGTATGCACATGGTCGAGTTTGCAAAGGAATGGTTGTGATGAGAACAGCCCCGTGCGTCTGTCAATGCTACATTTAGAGAAAGTAATCACTTGGGACGTCAATGCCACTCAATACCATTACAAGAATAATACAACAAATAGTACACAATACTCAAGGGTGGAATAGTGTACAAGTTGGAGAGATGACTGATCTTTGGCTCGAAGGGTACGTGAACATTTTCTCAATATCTATACAAGTCAAACAGAGTTCCTTTTGATTGTTCTTCAGCCATTTGAGGTTCTTCCTCGACATCTTCATGGTTTCTTCAAGCCTCATCATCCGAACAGGTTCATTTCTTTTGGAGAAAGCCCTAAGAAATGGGTCTTTTTCAGGCAAAAACTACCATCACCTTTAGAAAAATATGACAAAGCACGCACACTTTGTCTCAAATGCTCAGGAGTTGCTTCGCACGTTTAGTGCAATAGAGTCCAGCTGTACTTTACAAGCTTCAAAAGTCTCTCCCTGTGGCCTGCACTGGGCACTGAAAGCTGTCTTTTTTGAGTCAGTGGTTTCATCCCCACGGACTGTCTTCATTGTAGTCCCTGAAAATGTAAGAACGTCTGCCAACTGCAGTCCTTTCTTGTCCTCTCAGTGCAACAATAGTAGTAATGAAAAAGGGACCAGCAGTGAAAGGATTGAGAGAGACGTAGCCACCACTGCAGAGTTCGTCCGTACGCTCTTCGCAACGTCCGGCAGGATCACAACTGGGTCATCTGCTTAAAGAGACGAGAGAAAGAAGTCACATTAGTACCATATATTTACACCCCCACATAATCCTTGATGTACTTGGGTTGTTTTAAAGGTCAGGGATAATTAGAAGGGACACAGGGTTGGTCAACATACCTGCAGGCAGTCTGTTGGATGGGTTGTGAACCCCACCCCCAGCTCCAACTCCAGTCACACCTGTGCCTCCTTTAGCCACTCTGGCCTCCTGAGAGCCTGAAAGACAAGAAAAAAAACCCTCCATCAATTACTCTTTATCTGCAAAAAAACAACTACCTGAGGTGATTTTTCTGTTCTTCTTACAGCCATTTAAACTCACCATCAGCAGCTACGACATCCACCCTGAGCCTGAGGCATTCCTGGCCATGGTGGTGCAAAGGTTTAGCTGACAGGGGGAAAAGAAAGAAACAACACAGTCGTTAACATCCCAACTAATGCACTTATCCCCCTCCGTCCCCTTAATTCACCTCCACGCATGCGCCCATGCACATACACACACAAACTTGGCATAGAGTCTGATGCAGGGACAAAGCTTTAGGAGGCCATCTGTGAGCAGGCAAAGTGTGTCTTGTCCTGCCGTTTATCTAATTACAGCCATGGTCAGTGTGACATCTCTGCCTGCTCTTTGCAGCTACATCTTAGCAGGGTTAATACTACATAATCTTGCCATAATGAGCCAACACCCTACTAAATGTCCTTGTTAAGATTCAGAGTCGCCCACAAAGCTCCAGCATATTACATATTACAGTTATACAGCAAGACAGCAGGATTGTTACTTTTTAATAGATGGAGATGTTTTGCTATTCTTGAGCCCAGCATAGAAATAAAAAAAAAGGTTAAATGGCTATTCATGCTTGCCATGTGTTGTGATAAGAATATTCAAGGACATTTTTTACCGCCATTAAATTGATTCACATTCATTTGATAGGGACCCATTCCAGATCATCTGAAACTAATTTAGTGATCACTTAGTCTTGTGTCATCCTTTAGGTAAATAAACTGTCTGCTTGTGTTTAGTTTAATTAGGAAATGTTAGCATTCCAACATTCGTAAAGGATTCTGAAAAAACGATAGCCTGTTGACAGTGATCATGCCTGAGATGACCGACTAAACTCTCATAAATGAGTGCAGTGCTGTCCAAATGTTTGACAATAACCCAGTTAATGTCAAAGAGTGTTTACTTAGCTCCCTATCTAATGAGTAAGGAAGAGAAAATAAATGGTTGATCAACCAATGTGGTTCCCAAGCATGCTGATGTTAGCGATGAGGACTTAACATGGGTGAAAAAGGATGGGACTACTAGAAGATATGTGACTGATATTGAAGAGAACTTACAGATATAATAATAGCTTTCTCCTTGGCGAAACTCCTTCCCCAGAGTAAATGGAGTAAACCGCTGAAACTTTTCCGAGAACTTCTCCGGTGCGTGAGGAGCGAACGGATGGCCGCACTCCCAGCGCATTTGGTCGTACGACTGGGGCTTGCAAGTTTCAAAGTCCTCTCGCTCCACCATGTAGAGCACGTAGCGCTCGGCGTCCACCTGCGGCACCTCACCCTGAGGGTAATGGGGGCAGACGATGTCCAGGTAATCATTGAGCTTTACCTCCACGGTGTAGTCGTCCCATAGAAACCTGCAGGGAGAAGACGGAGGAGGTTACCCCAGTGGCAGGAGACTGATAACCGTGCTTATAGCACGGGAGCGGTAATAAATATAAGCTTCAAACCCCTTGATTATGTATTGATCGGCTTCATGCTGGTATACAAGAGGGAAATCAAAGGAAAAACTGAGAGGCATAGGGATGAGTGATAGCGAGCACTAGGGGGAGAAAGCATGCGAGTGAGGATCCATTTGTGTGTGTTGAGGTGGAATGAAGAGGAAAAAACGCAATAAGGAAAGAATGATCTGCAGAGAATATGTGCATAAATATGGATGAATGTGAAGCGAGTTTAGCTGCTGCAGTGTTGCAGGTTAGCATGAGCGCACATTGATCCCGTCTCGATGAAGCTGAATGATGTTTACGGAGAAACATTAGCAGTCAGTTAGCCGGCAAGATGGGAGATGAGTATTGACATCTGCGGGGCTACACAAACTTGCACAGATACGGAGGAGCATGATGACAAAATAACCTTGACATAAGCAGGGAAACACTTTAGGACGAGGACATGTGTAAAAATATGTTTTAACCCTTTCATTACGGTGCAAGAGACGGGCCGACACATCCAACAGGAGTCTGGTGATGGTCTGTAACCGTCTCCCACCACACTCCCTCTCATTACAAACAGACAGAGAGACAGTCAGGCTGTCTGCCTCCCCTCCATCCCTCCCTTCACTCCTCCGCCCTCTCCACCCTTTTTACGATGCTCTTTAAGTAAACTAAACTTCCTCCGGCTTCTCTTGAACCTGGGTCAAAGAGCGTTAAAAAAAAACTGTTTAGTTCATTCTGATGCTGCTTAAATTGGTCCGATCCAGACTGTCCGTGATTCCTCCAACCTCCAGGACTTTTTTTCCTCAGATATTATGAGTTTATCTCCGGTGAACTGTCACTAAAGGTATTTCAGCTTTGTCCCCTTCCCCCTGACTGAGCCGCTGCTCCAGGGGTGGCCACAGCTAATGCTCTCTTCTCAGCCACAGCCATCTATCACCGGCCTGGAGCGCTAGCCAGCCGCAAAGCAACACACACAAACTCACACACACGTCCCAGTAATTCCCATCTATCAACAACTTAGAGCAGTAGCTACCTTCTGTTTGCGCCCACAGAACGCTCGCACACACACCTCCTGAAGCGATGCCTATCAGTTTACAGTCTCCTACTGTTTTGGATCACTATGGGTTCTCCGAGAATGGGTGAAATTTGACAGACTTAAATGTTTTCACAACACACATGGAGAATGTGTGTCCAATATAGGGTTTTGTTGCTTTTGCAATGAATACACGGATGGTTCACCAAGCCACAAAGAGGCAGGCGGCCAGTGTGAGTTGAATTACCGACCGCTATTTAATCAGATCTACTGATCTAAGAGTTATGAGTTCTCAAAAGCCTGCAGGGTGCTAACCGGACACCTTTGGCGGGGACAGAAACTCCCCTCTTAACCCTTTTTGAAGCAGATTTTCCTTTAGGAACTCTGTCGTTTTCTCATAAAACCCCCTTAAAAGTTACAAGCAGCATTTGGGGTGTTTGTTTTAGTGTGACAAGGTCCATATGTGTGACTGGCGATCAAAGTGCGCTGGCCCCTGTCACTCGTTAGGTGCTGTTGTTGTTTGTTGGCAGGGGTCTCCCTGGTTCCCCCTGGTTAAAAAAGGACAGACGCTTTGGCTCCAAACGCAGAGCCCTGACTCTTGCCTCCCCCCCTTTAGTTCCCTCCCCCCTTCCCTTTTTCCCCCCCCCGTTCTGCCTGAATGCATTTCCTCAATACTGATGAGCAGATTAGTCAACATTACAACAGCAACACAGGGGCTGCTACAAAAAAAAAAAGTTCCATTTTAGGGTACTGATGAAACCTCCAGCTAAAATGTGCTAATAATTGTGTGCTCCCACTAGTTAACTTTAAGAGGGGGGGGAGCAACAATCATCATTTTGCCACGGTCCAGACAGCTTAGTGCTTATCTGCAGTTTGCCTGCCACGCTCTGTTTACCAGATTGGCCGCTAAAGTGTTTTTCCCCCTGCCACTTTCAATTCCAGGCGAATCGATAGCACTATTGAACAAACACTGTTGTCTGCTTTTTGCCCTGACAGAGTTATCACCCCCTCCTGCAAACAGAGCAAACGCACACAAACAAACTCTCCACACACCCACAACCGGTTGTGGTATGTTCCCAATGTGTTCATCAAAAGAGGGTCGAAGGGGGGTGCAATTAAAACACAAAAAAGGGCATTAAAGTTGCCCTGGAGGGGGGTAATTATGCCCTCCTGGTCCCCACTTCCCAGCCCCTTTAGGTGGATAGTTTAGGGGACTTTTAGGGCATGAATAGGATTGGGCCGGGGGAGGTTAAAGGGCTCGAGTTGAAAATGGCTTTTGAAGTTTTTTTTTTTCCTCAGTAAGAGTATGCGAGTGCTACAGTTGCTATATCAACCACACAGTTCCATACAGTGTCTCCATTCAAACTGTGATAAAATCGCTCACTTAGCAGAGACAGCAGCGACTGAATACGCACCGAGGGAGGCCGACTAGCTCCCTTTTATTAATGTCAAATAGTTTTAATTATCCCGCTGCCTTTTGTTCCCCTCTAACGCCTCGGCCATTGAAACGTTCCACATCATCTGCTTAACTGACTGATTGTAACACACTTCAAAGCGAGCCGGGGCTTTTGTGTGAAAAGGTTTAGCTAACAAAGTCAAATCATGCCACCTTCACTTTAGCAGAATAAACTCTCTCTCTTTCTGTCCCCCACAGTGTGTGTCCCTTGTTATTTTCCTCCTCCAGACTGTTTGCCTCTCTCTGTCGTGATTTATTCCCATTGTTTATCCTGGTATTCTCTCTTTCAATGACAGTGACGCTCCGAGAGTCGGCAGAAGACACAGCATTGGGGAGTGGTTGTATTCGCTACTTAAGGATGATTTGTGGAGCTATGGCAGATATGCAGTAAGGACTCGTGTGCATGTGCGTCTGTCTCTGGGATTGGTAACGTGTGTTGCGTCTGTAGAAGTCGGAGGAATCCGGGAGTGCCTTTCTGTCATGATAAGGTGGATAAAAAAATGCCATACCGATGATAGCAGTGAAAAAAACATCACGTGGGGAAACAAAAGTGTATATGCAAGCACACAATCTGCTGAAATATAGACTGCATACTGTTCCTGGCAACTCTTCCTCCTCCTATCCTGGGAAGGAATTCCTAATTTATTGGAGCCTCTTCAGGAGCAGGGAGTCTAATCTCTCTTCTTTAATCTCTCCGGCCAGCATTTTGCTTTCTTCTCCACCTCTACCCCCTCCTTTCATCCATCCATCAGCCTCTCATCTCTGCTCTCTATCGCCCTTTGGAATGCTGGACCTCTGAGGGTAAAGGGGGGCCGCTATGTGGATCAAAGGTCGGACAATCGCCAAGTCAGCACTGGAGAGTTTTATACTTTAAAAGTCAGGCATCTTAAGTGCAATGACCGGAATTGGCCTCTTTAAAGATCGATTCAAATGTTATTTAAGGTTCTTAAAAGGCATCAGAGGACACATTTATGAGCAGCACATCTTTTCTACTTAACCTGAAGCCCCCTTACCACACAAACACAATCATTTTCTTACCAGGTTTTACACACTCAATTAATGTCACCCAAAAAGGTGACAGGCAGAGGTCATAGATGAGCAAGCGGGAATGCGGGGACCACCTAATCGGCTCGTCCAAGCCCCGGATTATTGGGTGGAGCAGAGACTGAGCTGTGGTCCATTCACCAGCACCAGACCCTGCTTAATACAGGGGCTTAGAGTGGACAGCGAGGCCCCGAGTGAGGGGATGAAGGCTGGGGACAGAGTAAGGGGTGAGAAAGGCAGGGTGGAGCTATCTCTATTGTTCACAGCAGAGAAGGTCCGATGGTGTTTTGGAGTTCAAAAAGAGACACACTAAGTGACGTGTGTGCAGAAGTGGATGTATGGTGGTTGTAGACTCAGGAGTGGGAGGTGTACACAGAATCATGATAGAAAACTGTACACAATAGAGCTATATCTTTGATGATATGTCGATTAGAGTTACCTGAGAAGTCAAGCCATGTTCCTGGAAGAAGGCTGTTTAACATTATTGCTCAAGTCTTGTTGTTTCATTCATCTATCTTTTCATCCATCAATGTCGGCCGTCCCCACCCACTCCCTGTCCGTCTTTCAGCGCTCAATAAGCAAACCAGATCCTCATGTCAATTCTGCCCCTCCTCCAACCCACCGCAGGCAAGTCGGACCAATCATAACCTGTCCTGGTGGTATTCTAGGAATGCAACTTTTTTAGACCCACCATTTTCAGAGCCAAGCACAATGCAGCATGGGTTGTCATAGAAACAAATATGGTCCAACTCTTTTAGCCCTTCCCCTTTTTTTAACATCATCTCTCAGCCCTTCATTCTTTGGCACCGTGTGACTTTTTGTCATCCTTCTCCATCAGTTTTCTTTCGTCTGTCACTCAGCTTTTGTCTGTGCAGATCATTGGTCATTCTGCCGACGTTCCTGTCTGAACTGGTCTGACTTCTTTGCAAACCGAACAAATCGACAAAGCTTTAAGTCCAGCCGAGAAATAATTGGCTCTGAGAAGGCTTAGATGAATACATATGCTCTTTGGCACTGTCTCATGCTGTCCCCAGAGCCATTTGTATCTTATAAGGGCCAGAACAGAAAGGTCAACACAGACATCACATTTCTCAGAAGGCAAATACACGTACTAAGACATCGATTTTGGTGGATTGATTTCTGGAAGGTAAAACTGTGACTTTATTCACAGGGGTTTTGTATCTGCAAACACAGCCTAATGAATTTCATGGGGAATTTACAATCGGTGAGTATAGGGCCAAATTATTAATTTGTGGTAGAAGTAGTTTTATCTGTTTACAGGTTTTCAGTTTTAATTGATACATCACCCCTCTAGGGGGTTTTCAGTCAGGCAACATGCTTGACAAAAAAAAAAAAAAAAAATCCAAAGTTACACAATAACCTTTGTTTTTTTTTGTTTGTTTTTTTAACCAAGACACAACTTTCCATTTTCAGAGATAATGTCTGAATTTTTTTCTCGTTTATCTTCCTCATTCAGACATACACCATGTTGCCAAGGCTTGACAAACAAGCCATACAATCAGAATCTGTCATTACATGAGAGAAAATTGCAATCCTAATCATAATATAGCAATAAATCTGTGCTAAGAGTTTTTCCCCCCCTCCTCAGATTTTTGTGTAGGATTAAACAATTGTAAAGAGCCGCAGAGAGAAAAGGGATAAGACTGGGCAGAAGCAGAGGAAGTCTGCCGCAAAGATAAGGAAGAGGCGAAAGGATGGGCACGGGGAGGGGCGACATTTGCAAGGTTGACCGAGGTAACACTGATCAGAGGAGAATCACAGATAGAGACAGAGGCTAGAGATTTTTGACAGGCGGGGGGGGGGGGGGGGGGGGGGTGGACCCCAAATCATCCTCAAGGTTCAACAGTCAGAAAAACAATTAAGCGCTATTAATCACTTCTAATCTACTTATTCTCACAGTTTAAACACACACAAGCCAGGGAAACACAATCAACTCCTTTACAGTCTTGCGTGTGCTGCTGTGTGAGAACCGTATTGTTTATTGTGCAGACAGGATACGCTGTTTTCCCGGGAAAAGACGTAGCCAGGAAGTGCTACACTTCACAGGGAAACACACAGCAGACAGCATGCAGACTTCAGTAACACTAACAACGTGCCCGTGAGGAAGCGAAAACCTTTGGCCTCATTCTGTGTCTGTCGGTTGTAGTCAATAAAACAAGGCATCTTGTATCTGATGCTGAAAACAACAAGTGGGAATATCGACCAAGAAGAAAATCAGCTGTTGGAGTGAAACACTCCTAATATGGTCCCAGGGGTAAAGTCGTCTTACAGATGATTATGAAGGGATCAGAAGCATCAACACACTGAGATGATTATTGAGCCGACTACCCTTAACAGTCCCACAGACTGTTTTTCTCTTGATTAAATTCAGCAGACAGATTACAAAGCCAGATTAACAGGAGGGGACAGAATGTGAGGGGGAAAGATGGAGTTAGAGTTTACTGAAGAGAATGACGACAAAGGTTTGAGGGTTTAGAGAGCAGACTGGATTAGGAAGTGAAGTGGGAAACCTGGATGTTTTTTCCAGGAAAGTAGCTTGAGTTAAGATTACGTGGAAATATAAGGAATCCTTATCATCTATTGTGGTCACCTGATCATCCGGGCTGATGTGGTCATTCAATCTTATCTTCTATCTCCTGAACGCGTACACGCGTACACGCACAGAAGGCAAACAAACCCACCTCCTACACTTAAAGCTCTGTTTTTCTTCCTTTAAAAAAAGCTGTCCTTTCATGGTTTGAATTGTTAGACTGGCTCTTCCACTTCAAGAAAGTTTAAGCGTATATGGAGAGACAGGGAAAAAAACAAGGAGGAAGGGGAAATAAAGAAACCGGTTTGCTGGGAAGACATGAGTGGCTTTTCATAGGCGAGGTAGAAGAAGGAAGCTTAAAGGGCGAGAGCTGACAGGGAAGAAAAAGCGTGAAGGAAAGGGCAAAGTGCCTTGTGACGGATTGCTATGGGTGCCAAGAACGATAAAAAAAAATTCCACACCTCTTACCATGCCCCCCCCCCCCACACCAATCTCCCAAAGAGCCAGAATTGGAGTTTAGGAAATAAAAGACTGAAAAGGGACAGCTTGTAAAGTTGAGATAAAAGCTGGAGAAGAAGCGAAGAACTAAGAAAAGACAGAAAGTGGGGGGGGAAAAATGAGAGTTTCCCAGAGGCTGAACAGCGGCTGTGTGAAGAAGAGGGGCTGGACTGAGTGGCGGGCAGTATTCAGGGACCACCGCCATGACAGGATGACTGACAGATTGATAGAGGTTGTGCCACTTCATCACATCCTGAACTCTGACCCCCCCAATCAGTCACACCAGTTACTTTCCTCTTTCTGTGGCTCACCGTGAAGACCATTCCCCCAATTTGTATGGGATGCAAAACAAAACACCCACATTGAGTTAAAGAGCACAGAAATCTTTCATATGGGCGAAACATACCTCACATAACTCCCTCATTTCCACTAACACAACACTTACAGCAGATTCCTTTAAGTGAATGAAACCCACAGTGCCAGCTACTGTAGGGTTGATCCGTACTGATAGCATTACAGTCATCTGCATTGAGCATATTGTATGGATTAATAACACAATTGATCCTTTATGCGGGTGAGACTTAAAGACCTACTTTATTGGCGCATTGAAGCTGTTAAGCAGTTTCTGTAAAGACCTTCAAGGTCGTCTAAAATGTGATATCAGTCTATGTCAGCCAGTGCACAAGTAACAACCTTTTCAGGTACAGTGCATTCATATTTTAACCCTTCTTGTCAGTCATTTTCTTCAATTACATGGTGAACATATTTTCAACCATCAGATGAGTACTCCCTGTGTGGTCAATACTCAAGTGTGGGTCAATGAATCTGTATGGTTAAAGAGGAGGAGGTACAGTTTCCTCATTTTACGAACGAAGGCGCACATACGAAACACGTGGAAGAACAAAGACTTTGAAAGAGTTTGTGCAGATTAGTTAAGAATGTGTAACCATAACAAACAAGGTGGTGGTGATGATTACGTTCAAATAAACGGCACAGATTGAACCAGATTTTAAGCAGGCAGGCCATGAAACAGTTAAGTTGCTCACAGAACCGGAGACCACAGAACCCGAGTGAAAAGGGAACCTGGCCAAAAAGAGGGGGAGGGAGGTGGTGGAGACAGGTACAAAGAGAAGAGGAGGAGGAGGAGGAGGAGGAGGAGTGGGTGGTTGAGGTGGTGGTCTATGCTCTGTCAGCAGGGAAAAAAGAGAAAGTAAGGAAGAAGAAGTGAATGAGCAGATTGTTGCCTCTGGTTGGGTGTGGTAGAATCCAGGGGGCTCCTGAGACGATGTTAACATCAATCACAAGTGTGTGGCACGCGTGTGTGTGTGTGTGTGTGTGTGTGTGTGTGTGTGGATGACTGGGTTACTGTGTACAAGAGTGTGAGTCACTCAAATCTGGTGATGTTGTACAAAAGACACATAAACATGCTGGCACGACGGAACCTGAGCTGACCGGGAAACACTGGTGAGCCCCTTTCTGGGAATCACACCGTCCTGGTGATTAAGCTGTTGCTAATCAGACACAAAAGGTAACAAACACCCTGACAAGTAAAAGGTCAGAAAGTGCTGAAAAAACACTGTGTCAGGGGGATATTTTTCTCCTGCTGAAGGAAAGTAGTCGTTAAAGTCGAGGCAGAAACGACCTTGGAAGTCAGCAGCCAGGCCCCAAGGCGAGCTCACACACGCATGCACAAATTAGTGGAAAGCAAGGCCACTGTGCATGTATATGTATGAGCACATGTGTGTACGAGTGTGTTGTTAAATCCCTCGACAAACATGCGAAGGGAACAAGGAAATGAGTCTGTATCCCATGGACATAAGTGATCAATCTGAAATCAATTTTATTAAGCACAGCTTTCTAACCAACAGGGATGGAAGAATAAACCCAGGCTGTAAAAGAAAAAAAAAAAAAAGAAGAAGAAGGAAAAAACACGTCTCACGAGAGAGAGGACAGACGTCAACACTCACTGTAGCGAGTAATGGGTCAAAGGGGAGAACGGATTGCTGTGGAATGATGAAAAGTACCAAAATGAAAGCAGAAAGTCAGGGCTTTTTTCTGCGAATACAGGATTAAGAATAGCCAAAGGGAGAGATTTAGCCCCGTCATCCGGGAAAAAATAGCAAGTGCAAAAGCATGGATTACCAGTATATATACACAGGACAGATCAGTGTGGTTCTACAGCAGGGAAACAGCTACATGCTTATGTGCCGCGGTCTTCAGGGAAAAGCTTTGGTGCTATAATTACTGCCTATCTAACAATACCAAAGCTCCAGTGTGGCTTGAAGCTTTAAAAATGCTCCAAAACCAGATTTCTTTTTGCATCACAGACTTCAATAGTTAGAAATGACTAAATATCTATTTGACTCTACTGTGATTAAAACATAAAGGTGTTATTTGTGATAAAGCGTTGATTTACGACACTTTGACCAACATTTTTTGTTTTATCTTGAGGGGCCAATTTATTATGGCATCTTGTCATGCACAAACCGAGGCTGATGCAGATACTGGTCTGATAATGGGATAATATGTCCCACATTATTATGGGATAATGTCTCAGCCTAAATACCTTTTTGAGCAGGAGATTCCTTATTTTGAACCAAACAGTTAATCCTAATCCTTGTTTATTTATGGGGATTTGGGTTATGTTATCATATTGTTGCATGGATATGTTTTATACTAGTTGACATAGTTGTCAATATCATAATGTTATTAAGGTTAGACGTTGCAAAAACTTGATTTAAATTCTGTTGGTTTGCAGCCAAACACACCTCTGGTTTCAGAAGGAATATAAACATTTCTTACTTTTTTACTAGTTTTGACTAAAAAGCCCCGATCAATTAATATTAAACAAATTGGTAATGGTATCTTATAGGTGCTTGAGAGGATCATCCCATTAGTGGTACTGATACCATTATGGATGTCGTAACAACTTTAGTAAACTTGAGGGAGAATATTGTGTTTATCTGTGTATTTGCAAGCCACAGACACAGAGAGTGCGAGTCCTGCACTGATTGATTTTGACACCGCCTGTTGGTGATTGATTGTCCCAGCTTTGAGATTGATTGAATGTCAGCCAGGAGTCTCTGTTTGTGCTTGCCCGTCTGGATGCGAGAGTAGGTGTGTTTATATGCATGTAGAAGTCTGTTTGTTGAGTGTAAACCTAACTGCTCTTTGTATCCAGAGCCATTTCACCCCAGCCATCATCAACCGTAATTCTAATTGACCCCCACTTATTCCGACTGGCCCCATAACCCCAACAATTTGAGCTCCAATTTCTCCTCCCTGAGCAATCCATCTCTCTCCCACAGCGTGACCTACTGGGCAGGCCTCAAGTTACCTCCTCTGTCTCTGTCATACACCATTATTACTCGTCTTACAACGTGAAATATGAACACCCCAATGTCTCCCTGACATCCACCTAAACCCCACTGCGATATCTCTTGATTTAGGAGACACAGCAAACCTCCCTATCCATGCAGAGGTTAGGACTCTGTGTCAGATGGGAGGATATTGCAACAGATATTTCAACACTTTGCACTGTGAGTCAGACCTGTACAAACCAACCCCAAAAGATGTAACCTTTGCCAAGAAAAATATTGTTTCAGCTCATGAATAAAAATGCAAAAGCAACGTGAAGACACAAAGAAACATTGACTTTTATCAGAGTAATTAAACTGAATTACTGCTTTGTTTTTAAAGCATTCCTGCAAACTTGGAAAATGCAGAGAATACATGAAAGTGCAGAAAGACTCCAAATAAGTATTTGCTGAGATCCACTCATAAAAGCAACCTTTATATCTATCTCCCCGTCAAACTTCTGCATACAAATAGGAGCTCACTTGCCAAAAAAAATAAAAAATACTGTTTAAATGGAGAGCTATCCATTCTCACAATGTAAATAAATGACACAACCTGATGTAGGTAATCCCTTAGCCTCTCCAGATTGCAAAACAGATTGAATGTGAACTGGTTGAACTAAGTGGCACAGGTAAACAGAATCATAATAACAGGTTTGAGTCCAGAAAAAGAGGGAGGGGGAGGGAGAGAAAAAGACTCCCAACTGTCTTGTATTATCATGACAACAGCAGCGGGTCTCCATCACAAATTCATCACATCAAGCTTGCTGAATATGCATGAGATGCAACTGCATTAAAGCATTTGAAGACAGATCTAATGACCCCATTCTGCGCTGATAATTAGGTTAAAAGTTATCTTTTTCTTAAGATACGAGGCGATTTGGTGTTTGAGTTTGATAATAAAAAGAGGTGAAAGAGATTGCGTGAAGCTGTGAGTTCAAGAGCAGTGATTTAGAGAAGGAAAACGGAATTGAAGAGATATTTACTTTGGGTTGGTGCTGTTCCAGTAGACGCTGTGCCGCTCCGCTGAAGCAAACCAGGCGCAGACGCTCACAACGAAGCCCACAATCCAAACCAAATCCATGGTGGAGAGGAAAGGAGGCGTAGAGAAGAGGCACACAACTCAGGTAGGCTGGTTGTGCAAAAAAACCTTACAGTTCACCGAGAAAAACTCGTCCAAGAATTGTAAAACTGGACGTTTACCAAAAACAAACTCGCTATCTTTTCAAACGCTTTCAGGCAAAAACAAAAAGATTTAGCTGGAATTGAAACAGAACCTAGGTCGGGTTAACTCGGCAAATCCGTAGTGAATGAAAGCTTGAGCAGCGTGGTGACCGATTTTGTGAAACGCCCACAGCGTCAAGAACCGCCCACTATCCCCGAGCAGACCAATCAGAGGGCTGTCCGAGAGCCGCGAGCTCCGCAGGTTCCTCTGGATGTGTTTACGAGTTTTTGTACACATACAAACGACTCCAGGCCGTTTGTACAGTACGTCTGGATGAAACGACAATATTTATTTATACCTTCCTAGTTTCTTTTTTATTTAAATTATGTATTTGAAAATAGACAGAAACTTGTCGAATGTTTGCTTGCAAATTAAAAACAATGAAAATTGATTCAGACCGCGAGTAGCCGACTACCAATATGTGCGTCTGATATCTTCATAAAATCTATCATGAAATACAAATTAATATGTAAGCATAAGAAGATATGATTCAACAGCTCATTGGTGTTTAGTGTTTAAATGACATGCAAACATTTCAAATTGCCAAAACTTTTGAATATTGTATATGAATATGGCTGTAGCAGTGTTGTACAGTTGTCCATTTACTTATGTGTTCAGATCTCGCCTTTTATCTTTGTGAAGTGCAACTCATTTGCTTTGAGTACTGGATTTGCAACATTTTACACAACGATTCCTTAAACTGATGTCTTAGATGTCATAGACTGTCTTGTATGAGCAAAGACATTAATGGCCATAATAGCTATGCCAAAGGTTTACCATTTATTTAAGAAAAAAGGTGAGGATGAGTCTCAGAGCTTTGTAAATAATTTGTATGAAGACATTATAGCATGCAGTCAGATTGTGCCTTCAACTGTAGAGGCACGTAACCTCCATGCTGTCAGATACATTGCAAATCCTGTGTCTCATTTTCTGTTTCATTGACATGGATAATCTGGACTGCGAGCGGCTTGTTCAGCCTAGTGAGCCATACTGCCAGAGGGGTTTTTTCGAGCCTGCTTCTGCTTGACATGGCACCTTATTTGCTCTGCTTGCTTAGGAGCATAACCGCTTTCAAAGGTATCACTGCAAAGCAAACAAGAATAATGAAAAGTATTAGTAAAAGAAGCAAGCCTACTCTGGATAATACATCTGAACAGATAATTGTACAGAGTTTGGAGGATTGATCTGCAGGGATTTGTTCCTTATTTAATAAAGTAGGGAAGGAATGCAAAGAGTAGCAGTGAGATAAACTCCTGATGTAACCAGAATGTAACTCTTAATCTGAAAGGTATCCTATTTCACAGCATGCGAGTCTCCATGCAGCCCTGAGAGGAGGCTTTTGAGACGTTATGTTTTTGCTTAAAACTGTCTTATCTAGATTTTGTGGGTCTTGTGAGGCAGTTCATGAAATCTGAGAAGGTTACGGCTGTCAAAGTTGGCCGGACAGTTTCATGAGATAATATTACTGTCAGGTAGATATTGTATCCCTGATGTTTAATTGTTCTTATGAACTCCACTTATCTGGTGCTCAAAGCAGATTAAAGCAGCCAATAATATATTTTTTCCTCTCCTCTTAACCCAGTTCCACTTCTGTGCTGTGTTGTCCTCGTCTTTGAATAATCACCCACACTATTCCATTTGTATAAAGCTTCATTTTCATTATTGACTTTATGCAGCAAAAGACTCAAGAGGACTCCTCTGTATATCATCGGTGAAATATTCTATGCTCAGTGGTTGTGAGTGTTCACATTTGATGCAATCTGCATTTAAAATTCTGCCCAAACTGACTAACACTCTCAGATCTCAAAGTGCAAATGCAGAAAGACACATATAGAAAGTAATTGTGCTCCATTCAGTGTCAAGCAGGTCGTCCGAAATGATGTGTTTGGTATTCATGAAGAGCGCTCATCCCTCTGGATCAATTTTTTAGAGTCCAATTGTTTTCTCTGGCTCTGTGGGAAGATAAGAGGGTGAGAGGGACTGCGGGCGTAATTGTCATTTGCATCGCAATCGAAAACTGTTGTGCGAAAAGCTTTCAGCGCCGCAGACATTCATGTCAAAACTCTATCAGGAGAGTGGACCTTTAATTTCATACCGTCCTGAAACTCTGAATGAGTAAATAGGGAGATGAAGTGGAACAAAAGTGCAGCTCAGACTAGATTTATACACAGAGGGACACACAAACTCACACGCATGGATCTCTGCAGGCCTGCACCACCACAGACACAAACTATACGCAAGTACACACATAAACACAACCCTTTTCCCCTCAAATCCTCACAGAATTTGTACTGAGGCTGGTCCGTGGCATGAAAATAAGATATAGGAAAATGATAGGGAAACAGTTTCATGTAGGCATGGGAACTTTACTAGCCATAATTTGATTTTTTTTCCCCCAAACCAATCTGACCAGAGTAATTAGATGATGTCATTGAGTTGCACTTTCTGTGATCCTGAAAGAAAACACAGAAAAACAGAGGATGTTTTTACCTCTGACTTTTGACTTTGCATGTATCAGAATCCCAAACATATTCTGACAAAGATTTCTCCACCTGCATTAGAACAGCTGACATGCAATGCTTGTTGAAGTACAGTACTTGATTTTAGATAGTAAATGGACTTGAGCTTGCTTAACACTTTTGTGACTACTCAAAGAGCTTTTACACTGCATTTCACAAACTGCAATGTAACGTGTAAAGTAAGAACTAACTCTACGTCATACACAGATGAAGCAGCAAGAGCGGGTTAAGTGTCTTGCCACACATCGGACATGTGGCTCTGATTTGAACCAGCAACCTTCTGGTTGAGAGGTGACCAACATTACCACTTAGCCACAGCCTCCTCAAGGTAGAGCATTTTAAGTTTGCTGGATCTGCTGTTTGTGCTTTTCCGTGACCTGAGCGGCCTTTAACAGATGTGCAGTGAGAATCATTCTTGTTGCCACTTTCTCAATTCATCCCATCCAGCATGCCCATTAAAGTAGAAGTGTTTGCCCCCCTCTGCGTGAATACAAATGAGAGGTTTAATGACAGACTGTCATCAAGCACCCATCCCCATGGAATAGCCCTCTATCTATTTACATAAGTGAACTGTGCCAGTGTGAACTGTGCTGTGCTCTGTCCAGTCTCTCGTTTCTTGGTTTGTTTCGTCCATTGTTAGTCAATGCAGCTCCTCTGCTGGAGTTGTTCCTGCACCTCGGAGCTCTTTCTCCGTAAACAATGGCAGTGAAGTGTTTCCTGTGATTAGCAATGCACAGGTCTACTTCTAAATTCACACGCTGTAAAGATTGATATCAGTATTTCAGACATGCAAATTAAATTCAAATAGATTAATAACACAACAAGAGCACAAACACAGTGTGAAATGTATACAACAATTTTAAATGCTAAATTCAACACAAAGTAAACAGCACATGTTTGAACAGCATGCAGAGTGTCTAAGTCTTGTCTTTCCTGCCCCATGTGTACTTCTGGACAACTCTTCTGACTGCACATTTAGGTTTAAAACTATTGTAGTCGTTTTATATCCTCATTGCCACTATGAAAAATAGAACCAACAATCATGAGATTTCCTCACAACATCTATAATGTGGTAAAGTTGTTTTCTTTGAGTTCAAGGTTCAAACGGATCCCCAAATCCAGCTCACATATTGAGACTTTTGTTGTTTCAGTTTTTTTAAAGTTAAGATCTCCTCCTTTCTCTCTTATATTTTTTTCTTCTTTAAGGTCTGAAGTTATTCATTTCTTGTTTAATACAGTATTTGTGCTTTGCTAAATTCTACCAGATCTATGCACGTGTTCAGGGCGTGTGATTTTAAAAAGAAAGTGCTGCTTGGTTTGATCCTTCAGTTAATGAAAAGCCAAACCATCCATTGCTTAATAGTTATCCTGTGAAGGGCAAGTTTGTTCACGGTCTTGTTTTTGCTGCTCCGGCTCTAATGTTGATTTTCTTTTGACTTCCTTGAGGCAATAGACTCAAAGTTAATGATTAGGAGGAGCAATTTTAAAGCAAAGCAAAGGTAATCAAGGAGTAACTGTAGCGTTACAGAAGAGAGATGGAGTGGTAGGTGCTGGTTCTTAATTAGCTGTGGTTAATTATCCCAGGTAAACAAAGAGGTGGTAGATTATGCATAGCCGTATCCAATGATCACAGACAGATCAGGGTTCACGTTACACTATCAAGATGACATCTCAGCGAGTGGCCAGGTAGTCTCTCTACGCTGAGACGTTTAGGGAAGCTCCCACACAAACACACTGAGACACACAAATCTGTACGCCTGCAAACTCGGCACACAAGCCAAAACTGAGAGACAAAGAGCAGCTGAGGAAGAGGCGGATGAGGAGGAGGAGGATTGAGGAGAAAATGCAAACACATTGTTAGATAACGAAGAATATAAGAGCAAGAATGAAAGCAAAAGTGAGGAGGCGTGTGAGATGAGAGTGAAGGGCTTAAAAAGGATGCAGTTAAGGAAGACAATATGCAAAGAGAAAAAGGATGCAGGAGGAAAAAGAGCAAAGGAGGGATGTGGCATAAGGCGACAATAAACACATTTTCATAGACAAATGATGCAGGGAAACCTCTGTGCGGCTAATTAGCAAACAAGTTAGATTCACTGACCCGTAATTATGGATGCCTCCCTTGGGCTAATTGAAATTTTAGAGATGTAATGCATCATTTGGAGTGTCAAAATCTAGGAAAGGGAAGTCTGAGATATTGCAGGTGACACATAGATGCACTAATTAACATGTTAGGGTGTTTTTGAGCATCTACTTAAAGTTTTACGAAGTGCAAAAACATAGAGTCCTTTCCATGTGAGACACAAACCTACGCCTAATAATAAGGAGGCGATATGAGGGAGAGAGGTTTGAAAAAAGGTGATGAGTAAATAAAAAGTGAGGCGAAGCTGTGCACTTGAGGAGAAGCGGAAGGAGGGACAGAAGGATGCCAAATGAATATGAGGGGGCCGAGAGTGAGAAAGATAGAAATAGACAGGAAACAAACAAGAAGGACAGGGGGAGAGCAGCGAGGCACAAGATGTAATAAGATGTTCAGATGAGGCATCACATACACAGAGAGAGAGCGAGAGGAGAGAGAGAGAGAGAGAGAGAGGAGAGAAGAGAAGGAGGAGAGGCTGGAGTAAAATATTAGAGAAGAGCTGATGAGCAATAGGAGCAATGATTTGGAGAAACGGAAAGATGTTATTGCCGTTTTTCAACTGGCGGACATTTGAAGCAGAGGAGAAAGAGTTCAAGAAAGAAAATGATTTAAAGATGCATAACAGGTAGAGTTTAAAAGACAGCAATACTGACATAAACATTACGAGTGAGGGGAGGGATTAAGAGGGAAAAAGACGTTAAAGTAGGCTTCAAGAGATGAACACAAGCGTTTTAATCTACTAAATAAAAGCCAAAAAATGTAGGCAGAGAAAAAATTGGACCTAAGTGGTGTGAGAAAGAAGAGGGGGGCAGAATCGAAGTGGGTGAGAAAAGCAGAAATTGAATAGAGGAATGCAAAAGTGCCTCTTTTTTTTTTTTTAGAGATATACAGACGGACGCAGGGGAGAGAAAGAGAAAGAGAGACAGAGAGAGATTGACACTCAAATGTAAATAGGGAGTCTGGATGAAAAAGCTGCACACTGGTGGATTCCTCAAAAGCCCCTTCAATATGTATGAGGGCAGCTCCATAGACTCCGGAAAGCCACAAACAAGCGTCAGGACAGAAAGGAGGAGTAGAGGAGAGCAAAGATGCAGGTTGTGGTGAAAAGAAAGAGCTGCTCTCCTGTCAGCAGACTTTACAGTGTGTCCACAGAGTCCAGAGAAAAGAGGAGACCACCCAGAGGCTCTGTTTACCATCCCCTGCTATTCCCTGACACAACACCACAACAGCCTGGGAGTGGGCAAAACCTGCACACTTAATAAGACTAATGCACAATTACTGCATTACAACAAGCACAAGATGAGAGTGAAAGAGAAACTAACATTAAAGCTGCTTTGGTAAACACACCTGCAGTAAACCTCCAGAGTATGATTTTAAACAGAGAGAGAGCTGATATCAAGAATAGACCCAAGTCCTGTCAGTGAGTTAGATACAAGTTATTATCAATACATTTTACAACTTGTATGTGATAAGATTGCTATCATTGTGCCTGGCCTGGGTCAGGTAAAACACTCTGTTCTACTTTAATGTACAGATGATGAATGTTGTTTTTTAATGTGAAAGTACATTTTTCACTGTTTAAAACAAAGTATCAATCCCTGAGATTTCATTGGCTCTTATATTGACTCCAAACTATCCCACCACAGTGCTGTACAGTGCTGCTCATGTAAAAAAACAAACAAAAAAACCCCACAAGTTTGTGTTTTTCTTCTCTTTCAGTTGTTAGGTTTGGACTCATTGTCAGTTTGACATAACAAACAAATACTGTATTAACAGTTTCTGGTCTACTGTTCTGTTTACTAAGAGTCAAAATAATTCAGTGACATACAATAAGTTTGTGCTCATCAGCTGTTTATGGGCGTGCTACCTCTGTTATTGGTAAGACAAGGAAAAGTAGTTAGGGTTAGGAATGATGTCAGTGGCAACAAACACAGACTGCAATTACAGTAAAGAGTATGCTAACTTTGGGAAGACTGTGTTGCCTCAGATGTAGTATAATGCTGAAGATGAAAAGAGAACTGTTGCATATGAAGTGCAACTGCATCCTGAGCTGAACATGAACTACTTGCGTCATGTGCTGTTTACTTGCTTACTTACTTGTGTAGTAGAAACCATGATTTGGACAGTGAATGGTTGTTTATACATTTTTTGTTTATTAGAAAGTCTGATTTTGCGAGTGAGGTAACATACACTTTACCTCCTACGCTTCAATTTATACTGCGGATAACTGAAGCTAGCTTCTGTGTAGTAATTTCAATTGTCATTGATTTTGCACAATTTCACACGGAAGGGTGGACATCAATACCTAATAGGCTACCTACCTCTTGAATTGGCAGAACCTAAAACACTGTTATTGACACTAAACAACGTTAAGGTTACTCGGATTGTTCCACTGTCTACCAGATAAGAACCATCTCCTGAGGCAACAGGACATTTTGAAGCGTAATAGTGATGAAAAAGTTTGAAAAGCTCATTTTTTTCAAGGGGTAGCGAGATGCACCTGATCCCAGTGAGCTGACCCCAACGTAACCAGATTTGCCAGAGAACAGAATGTGCTCACGCTGTCAATCCCGAGGTTGCTGAAGCAGTTCACATTTCTTGCTCATTACCCCCTTGAAATATACTGAAATGAAAGTGACACGCTCTGTTTTCCCCCCTGAAGAGCAGTGATCTGTCCAAAGTGCCCAGACCTTCACTTCTATGCTGTGAGAAGCCCTAGGGAGGCTCCAGGGAGAGACAGGACACACTGGCAGCTGGCACGCCCAGAATAGTGCCATCCTTACTGTCAGTTTGACAGCTACAGGAAGTGACACCATCACTAACAAGATGTAATATGTCACATGCATGTTAATCTCAATAGCTGCTGTGGCTGATACATATAAAATTGTATACATTCAACTTTCCCAAATCTGTAAACTGCTCGTTGCAACTTGTTTTGCCGATACTGCTGAGGAAAAAACATGCACAGATTAAGCGTTACACAATCGAAGATAGTTTGGGGCTATGCAGCTGAAACATAGCAGTCGATAGTGTGAAAAATATGTTCTACAGAGGTCTGGATGTACATACTCTCAGAGACAGTGTGGTAAATAGATGGCTTGGGGCTCCTCAGCTGAAACAAGATAGTGTGAAAAAAAAGCTTCTGCTCCAGAGACTGAGATAGCGTTAAATCCAGCTGACACGAATGTGCATGCTGGGGATGTGTTTACATTATCCTGTTTATGAATGAGATACTTGTACACATATGTGGTCCAAGGCTATAAAAGGAGAAAAAAAATCCACTTAATAGCAATTACTCCACCCTCCATTCAAACTGGCACGACGACGAGTCAAAGACTTTTACAGCCTCTGACCTCGCTTCCGTTTTTCCATATGAAGAGCCATCCCTCTGCCGCAGCACACTCCAGTCATTTCTAAAAGGAAATACCCCCCAAAAAGTAGGGCGGAAATGAATTTTATTACCCCATTTGCCATCCCTCTGCTTATTGACAAAAGGCGGCACACTCACCCTCCACGACTTCTGCTCTCCTATTACTTAAAGAGAGAGAAGGGAATCTGAAATTTACAGCCTTTGGTCGTATCCGTCCTCTCAGACCCCCCTTCTCCTTCTGCCTCCCAAGTGAAGTGGCACACTCTCCCTCCTTCTCATTACTTAACACAAAGATTGAAACTGAATTTTACTGTCCATGCCCTTTTCTTCTCTCCTAAGCACCGTCCTACGCTTACTCATCCACATTGCTCTTCATTGTCTTTCTCCTTTCCAGCCTTAAAGAAGTAGAAAATCAATTTTACAGCACCATATCCCCATAAAAGGCACCCTTCAGACTTTTCTTGTTTCTTCTCTTTTGACTTCTGAAAAAGGAGGGGGCCAAAATCAATTTTTTAACCTCTGTTTGTGTTTTACTGCCCTGAGGCTTTCTCTAAAAGAAGCGGCACACTTCATCCCTCTGCTCCTCAAAGCATTAGCATACAGGTGGTACCTTTTGTCTCCTTCTGAGGCACACTTCTGCTCTGTATACGGCCCCATGTGTCTGCTTTGAACACCCCGCCAGTGTTGCTATTGTAACAGGGCTAAGGCCGGGTATTAAAAGGTCACTTAAGATAACTGGCCCTTCTGTTGCCCCACCTTCTCTGACACCTCCCATAGATAAGGTGAAGTCATTAGTCTGAAATTTGGCTGCCCCTTTCCCTGTAGCCCCATTTCTCTATTTGCCTATTCAGCAGGAAAATGAGTACACAGGGTTACTGAGTTTATCTGCCTTTTTGATCTTGTTCACATAATGTTAAATGAGCTTAAAAGTAAGCTTTCATGTTGACCTTCCACAGGAAAAAAGAACCAGTATTCACAGTTTTAACACAGCAGTGTTTCTCCTCTGAAATAACACTCAGGGTGAGAAGCTTGTCTGTTATGTTCCAAATTTGTGTCTTTTGATTGTCAGCTGTTTGTATTTGGGATCATATTTTTATTTGTATTATTTTTATGGGCTATCAAGTACACTATATATACTGTATACCTATATATTTAAGTCTTTCTTTCACTGTTCCGACTATTAAACACCTTCAAAGACAGTACGAAAATTCTGCATCTTATTGTTTACATTAGTATTGATTACATTATGATTACGCTGTGTAATACAGTAGTTGAGTAGTGTTAGCTCGTAATTGGGAATACACGGTAATAATGTCAAATATGTTGTTATTCACTTAATAAAGGTGGTTGACACCATTCCATTCATATAACACTTTCAAAGTTTAGTGGACATTGGGAAAAATGGCTTCTGTTTGTGTATAATCAATAAGAATCATGGGTTTTATTTGTACCACATTGGGTATTTTTTCAATTTCTACCAGGCAGGTCAAAGAGAGCACAGGCTTCAAAACAGATCTTTTGATTTCCCCCCCCCACCCCCCCCCCCACCCCCCACCCCCCCCCCCCCCCCACCCCCCCCCACCCCCAAGACGTGCACTGTTACCGCAACCTCTTTTACATGACTACACACATATCTGCTGCCCAGATGCTACCCATTCCCCTCTCCACAATTCTCCTCCCCTTGCCTCCACCACCGCGCCTCCCTCCTCCAGCTGCCTCGCACCACTTGTGGCTGCTGCTCCTGCACCCTATTCATTAACAGCTTCTTAATGCTCCCAGATGGGATGACTGTAATTTATGGTGGCCTCAGTGTGTTTACTTTTGTGTGTACACAAGGGAGGACGCATGAGTATTTGTGCTTATCCACAGTCAATGCATATCAAGCAGATTTATTCATATGAGTAATGATTAGAATCAATGGGACAAAGCATGTTGTCTGAATTAGCCTGAACCTACAATAATTATTTGGATCCATTTCCCACACATTTGCATTCGCTGAAGGGTAAACTGTGAGTGCATGCAAATATGTTTGTACTGCCCTCCCTCTTTGTCCTTTGTTTGACTCGGGCAGGAGCACGTATCGCTGGAGGGCACAGTGAGGACAGCGATTAAAGTACATATTTCAGGTTTTACTTTGCTCACTCAACAAGGGGTTTGTCTCCAAAAACCAACCTCAGCTGAAGCGATACTGTTTTTCCATTCCGTTTTTCCCACCACCATGTACCACTTTGCCACTGAATTAAGATGTCAGGGGCTCATGTGGGAAGTCCCCACATCCACATTCACATGTGTGCACAGTGTGTGCGTGCAAGCATGCATGTGTTTTATTGTTATGATGCTCACGTGCACAGATATCGGACTGATGTTCCATGCCCCAAAACCTCAGTTTATGGATGCTGGCACGCTCATCAAATCGCAGAATATTGATTCCCAACTTCTCTCCTGGAGGGTGAGGAAGGGTGGAGGTGGAGGTGGTTGATGGTGGTGGTGGTGGTGGGTGTGGGTTACAGAGGTTACAGCAGATTTGCTGGCAGGCTGCTTTGCCAAGGAAAGCCTGTTTCCTAGAAATGGAGACAAACCAGCTAAACACTGTTACAAACAAACACACGGGAAGTTCTTTTTGCCTAAACAGAATACACACACCGTTAAAGGCCACCCGCATTTGGTTACAGTGAAATGTACACATATGCACCCACAGATACACAGGAACACAAGGACACACACGCGGAATGATTCACAGAAATGACAAACTGCTGTGTTAAGAGGGAACTTTCCCCGACCATGCTGCATTTCCTGCACCTCTGTCTCCTGCCTGTCCAACACAACTCCAAACACAGTAAAAATAACCCTTTCGAGGCCCCGTCAGCACTCGCAGGGGCCTGCTCTGAAAACATAGGGTGCCCACACCGCCTGTTAGCAGCATCGTTTCTATTTGTGGAGACGTGAGCATTGGGTAACAGTCAGGCTCCACAGTGGTGGGAACAGCGGACCTTGAAATGTGGCAAAGGATTGTGGGACACGATCTTTTTCTGGGGGGGTCGTGGGGTCCAATGGTTGCACCTTTGAGCACTTATTCCTAATTACTCCGTTTGTGCTCGATTTTACTAATGGTTCGCAGACGTGACATGTGGAGGCATAGCGACGAGGCACAGATGATGGAGTGGTACATGGGGACATGCTGCACACCGATATCCTGCCAGCTCAAGCGGCTCAGCAAGAAAAACAGATTGAAATGAGCACCGGCGCACTTCAGCAGACGTGTAAATACATGCATATACACACAGATGTGCTTACAGGTTCAGGGACGTGAGCACAAAGGCACAAAGGCTGGAAGGAAAACAAACACAGACGGTCGGATTTTTTGGTAGCGTCCACACTCTCTTTAGCACGCATGGATAGGCTGTCACATCCAAACACACACTCAAACACATAGTTCTATGCCAACTATGTCCTCATCGCCAGCATGCGTAGATAAGTATACGTGTGTGCGAGTGCGTCCTCTCCGAAAAACGACCACAATGCACAGCTGGCAAAGAGAGAGAGACCCGAGTGTGTCGATGTGGTCAGGTCAGGGGCCCCATCTCTCTCGGCTCTCTCCATCGTCCAACTTCTCTCTGTCTTTTTCTTCCTCCCTTGTTTTTAACATTGCCTTCCCCTCTCTTGGTCACATTTTGGCATGTTCGCCTGTCTGTCTGCCTGGTTTGTCCAGACACAGGCCCTTCCCAGGTTTCTCCCAACGCAAATATACAAACACAAGCAGATAGAGCTTTAGGAGACTGAAAAAAGAGACGGAGAACGTGAGAGAAGACTTCCTTGAAATTCAGAGACATGTACTTCATCATGACAAACAAAAAATGCAAAAATCTTCTATTCCATCTGTATTTGTCAGTTGTACAATGGTAGTTTGCGCGCTAAGAAAACTTCCCCAATCATCCTCTTTTGTCTACATGTCTCTTGTGTGAACACTGACCACATTAGAAATACTCAAACAAAACACTCACTGTGTTTTACCCAACAGAAGAGACCACAAAATACTAAAATACCAACTTATTTAAATGCTGTCATGGATCAGAGCAAAGTGGGTTGATTTATCCCCCACAAAAAGAAATGGGGGTGTCGCTAGGAGACAAAACACAAACCGAACTTTCTCGATCACCAACGAAGAGTCATTATTCAGTTTTTAAAAAAAAAAACAGGTCAGGACGCTTTCAGTTAAACAATGGCCCGAAGAAAATTCTGTTACCTCTGTTTGGATAAGGCATCAATTAAAAGCCCCATTTCCTGGAATCTCTTGTTGGTTTAGCGCTGACATTCCCCCTGGCCTTTTTGGATGTGATTTATATTTAAAACCTTCAACAAACCTTATTGACATTACAGAGGAAATACTAATCAGATCAGAAGTGCTGCAATGCCGGTGGCAGGGAGAAAGCAAAAGTAAAAATCCATTGAAATGAATGTTCCAAAACCTCGTTCAATTCATTTGTCGATTTTGATTTTGTAAAAGCGGTGGATATGACTGTAACTGTCATTTAAACGCAGCGGGATGTGACCAAATGACACAACCCCTGAGGATGTGATGCATTGCTACATCTGCAGTGGAAAAACTCATTCCTAGTATTTGCCAATACAATGCTCTGGTGTTTGTGACTATTATGAAATTCATCTAGCTTAACAGTTTGCAGCTGACGTGATATTTGAAACTGATGTATATTCATTAATATAATCAAGAGTGGCTCTCTATAAATCATGTGATGAGGACAAAGTGTGTGTATGTGATCAGGCATGTGTGACGAGTGTGCACATCTCATGTAATTTCATCTGCTGTTTCTGCATGTGTGCATGGGCATGTTAGTGGCCTGCAGCGTCTTTTAAGGCAGAACAAACACACCTGAGCACATTAAGCTTGGAGATAACAATCTCTCATCAAACCCTGAGCTCTATTTTCTTTTTTAAAGAGCAGAGAAATGTGTGTCGAGGAGAACCTGGATCAAACTCATTTAGCCTGGAGGTTTGGCATAAAACTGCATAAGGGCCACTCAAATATCCTGTATGTCAGTATGCTTTTTGGAGTGATTTATTCTTATGTAATATAGCTTGCCAAAAACGTTTTTTTTCCTATTTTTTTATTTCTGACTTGAACGATGAAATGACCTTTGGAAGTAGTCGTTAATTGTTTATTCAGTCTAAATGTTGCTGCATCCAGATACAGCAAATATGGAAGTCAAATTTACACGGACAAACTGAAATGATGTTTATCTAAGTAAGAATATAAATACTCCATATTTAATGTACAATGTTTCCTAAATAACATAATCTAATATGACCAAGCCTAGACCACCAAGCCCACAGCCCTCCACTGAAAATTGTAGCATCATAGCACAAGAATCTGCTTTGAAGTGCTCGAACATGCTGTTTTTTCCTGCCAACATTTTGGCTGATGATGCCCCATGCTCACTGCAAAACAATACCATCAAACTCATCAACATGACTTGCCATGACAACCTAGGTCCCCCCCCCCCTTCCCCCTGCGATGTCAAGTGAGCCCTGCAGCTTGTTTACTGTGGGTAAGAAATTAAATCTCTCATGAAAATCAAACAAGTGAAGCCATATCTGGCTTGTCTTTGTGGTTTAGCCCTGCTGATCTACCTTTAGGTTATGTTTTCATCCAATGAAGGATGGAAATTGCATTGAGCAAATTATCTTTAGTGTCTTTCAAAAACGGGAGTCATGACAGGAACGTTCAGGGAATACATGACACATGACGGGTGGTGATACTGGTTTCCTCCGATGGGCTGACTCATCTCAGCAGTGGCTCGCTCTCCAGGCTGCTGTTTTAGAAATCATAGAGAAGAAGACCACTGCGATAATAACACATACTCCCAGCCAATAGAAATCACAAATGTGTTTAAGCAAGTGGATATTCAGCCACAGGAAGGAAAGGAGGCTTACAATGTGGTTGAATTAACTGATTGATGAAGTGGGGCGACTCGACAACAACACAAGAGAAAAGAGAGGAAATACTAAACAGCTAGCTAAACTGGTTAGAGCCAGAGGCACACACTGTCCAGATACTTATTCCATATATTCCTTCAGCAATTTTTCGAAATAATAAATAGTTTGACATCCAGGAAAATACGTGCTCTCTCTTAGTTACAGCAACTGCCATGACTATACAGTAAACATTAAGCTAACAACGGAAAATTCTGGAATGATCTGCCTCCGCGCACACGCCTGTTCTCTCTCTGTTTTTAAATCTCTTCTCAAGACTCATCTCTTTTCTTTGGCCACATTGTGGGATGTCAACTTTATTTATCTGATGTCTTTTCTTGCGTGTCTTTTAATGTCGTTCATGTTTTTTGTCTTTATTTATTAACCTCCTGTGAACGGTTACCTATTTTATTTATTCTTATATAAAGCACTTTGGTCAATTGTGGTTGTTTTAAAGTGCTTAACAAATAAAGTTGGATTGGATACATTTTGCAAAACGAAGCTTAAAAAGCATGTTAGTGTCCCATTCAAAGTTTCTGCCAAATACCTTAGATTTAAGAATGGAAATGAACCTTAATCTTTATCCACCCCTGAGAGTCCTTAGTTTGGACAGTCAAAAGGTTAAATCATGGAGTATAGGATGGTAGGGTGCTAATCCTCGAGTGAAAATGATTGTTTGTTAATGAGGGCAGTGTACACTTAATACCCACTGTGGCTGGCCTTCAGCCCAGCAGCAATAGGCCAATGTGACCCAGATTTAATCAACGCCTGACCTACTTCTTCTGCTTGACCTGCTGTAACAGAACATGGTGAGGAGGGCTGAAGGCATGGCTGCAGTCCCATCAAGCTTTGTTCAGTGTTTTATTTTCTGTCCAAACCAGTGACTGAATGTTGAAGCACAATAAGAGTGACAAGGTGAGAGTAAATAAAAGGTTTGCTCTGGAGAGAACAAAGCAGTGATAGTAAATAACCCTGCAGGTTTGAGAAGCAAACACACACGCTTAAAAAACGGGGGGGGGGGGGGGGGGGGGGCAGATATGGAAGTATGAGTGAAATTCAGCACAAGATAGAAGGAAAAAAAAAGTAATAATTCTTGGGACCATGAGATTTTGTTCCATATATACGTATATAAATAATTGGTTTAAATTTCAGTTTGTATTCTTAAACTGACATTAGAAAAAGTAGATAATTGCATTATTATTATGCTCCAGGGAAATGTCCTACTTTTTTGCAAAAACTGAAGAATACACAAAAAAAAATTGTGGTTATGATGAGTGTAACATTCAAAGAAAAGTGGGAATGTTGATTTAAAAAACAAAAACATTTCAGCTAACCATGCCGTTCAAAGAAAACAATGGCTACATTGAAGCAGCTATGTGTGATTCCCTCTCCTCATTTGTATTCATATCATTCACTTATTTTTGTGTTCTGTGTGTAACCGTGTCCATGTGCCTCCTCACAGGGTCTTCGTGGGATAGAAATCTCCTCACTGCAGAGTATGAAACATCACAGCAGTCATAAAACATTATACTTTTGATTTACTCCTTTATCAGTGGGAGCCGAGTTTGCAGCTGTTTTACAACCTTTGCGTCAAGCAGCTGCCTCATTAACCTGTTGCATACCACAATTTGGTCTTCATACTTTGCTCAAGGGCACTTTAGCAGCATTAACTGAAATTCAAGTTAGCAGTTTATATCAGCTTTCATTCTTCCCCACTAAGAGGTTCCCAGCAGGGTTAGAATTAAAACCAGCTATCTTCCAGTCAGATCGTGTTATTATAACCTTCACTCCCTGCATGATAATGAAGTAAAGCTGCATGAAACAAAGATATGGAAAGACTTGACATATTAGAGCGGATTTCAAACTTTTTTTCAATTTCTATATGATGAATGACACTTTCTTTATACTTTTCTGCAATCCAGGCTGTTAGTGTTTTAGTCAGCATGTCAGTTCCCGCTGCTTTTTTAACCAACATCTGTATCTAGTTATGCTGAATTCATGTAAATCCAAAGCTATAAGTTTGATAGACAGCTGCTGCTGGAAACCGCACATCTGTGCATTGTCTGCATAACTGACGTGCAGCTCAAAGTGTCTGGACGAGGACATAACCTCTGCAGAGAGGGCTATCTAGAGCTCGCTGTGTGCGGTGCTCTGTGAAGAAGAGTTAAATGCAAAGTCATAAATCACCGTGACACTTCTGCTGCTGATGAGATTATTGGTTTCAGCTGTTTCAAGAAGCACAAGGAGTATTAGTTATGTGCAGAAGTGGCGTGATAAGTTGCAGACATATTTGTGACAGAAAAGAACAACAAAGACCACAGCAGAGACAAAGAAGTAAAAAAAATAAATAATAGAAGCATTAATCAATTGTGCAGCTGCTTTTTTGCTGCAATGCAGAGGCTTGCTGTGGAGCTGACAAGTAAGATCTGAACAAAGTATTAGCTTGATGATAGTTCTTAAAACGAGACAAACAGAGTATTAAAGGCCTTTTTTTTTTAGACGAGATGTTTAATACCGCTCTAATGTTTGCTCATTGAGTACAAAGTTACAGCCAATTAAGTTATCCTAGCAAAGTATAAAGGCTGGGCGCCGGGATAAAAGAGCTTGATATGCTCGCTTCAATAACTAAAGTTTGTTTATTTACACAGCGCCTCCCAAGTCTCATTAGTACAAGGACCAAGTAAGTTTTGTAACTGTGCACATTGTTTTGCATTGAGCTCATGCTTCATGACAATTAATCAAAACCGTGACATCATTTTCTTTTGCAAAGCACAAAGCACAGGTATTATTACTAAACAAATAAATACTGGGGCAGCAGGATTCTGTCATATGCAAGCAAGAGATTAAAGAATTAGGTCAACATTTTGGAAAATATGCTTTTGTTGCATACCTGCAGTGACTGCTATAAGAGAAATGTAATGCCACTCACATATACAGTATGTGCCAGTAATAGACAGCTGCAACCAGCCGAAGCTACCTTCATTTAGAGACAAGGCTAAGGTAGGCAGGGACAAAAACAAAGAGTTAGCCTAGCTAAATTAAAAGATGACTAAACCTACTCCAACCAAGTTGTCTCTTTAAAAACGTCCTTCAGAGCAGTCTCATTATAGATTTAACCATTTATTGAAAAATGTATTTTTTCACACAAAAAAAGAACTTTTCAGTTATTGAATACTAAAACCCCACTCAAGCGTGATCCTAAACGTTTAGGCAGGAAAGAAGGAGGCTGGGGTGATTGAAGCAAAGTGTGAGCATCAGAGGTAAAGCAGGGATCAGTTAAAATGAAGTCATTTTCAAATGGCCCGCCTTGTTGTGATTGGTTGTGGGTAGCAGGCAGCAGGCTGTCCGCTGATTACAGCCAGGTTTGTGTGACTTCTGTGTGCTACATGAACTAACACAAAGCTTTATTTATTTGTCATTTTTGATCGCTTGTGCTAAGCTAAGCTAATTGGCTTCTGTCTGCGCCATTAAATGAACTGTAAAGACGTTTACTTATATTAATATTTTAATTTAAGAAATTAATTAGGTCTATATCAAGTTGTTCCATTCGAACTTTTGCTTTCAGCAGTAGTGGAAGGACATTTCACTTTTCACACAAACAGTTTATTCTTCTACAGATGTAACCCTTACTCATATGGCTGTATGTAAACATAAAGTTACAGTGCATGAATGTCCTATGTATGACATACATGTGTGCAGAGATATGATTACTGTCATGGGGAGTGTGTTGTTGTTGTGCGTGTTGCGTGCTGTTAAAGAGTTTATGTTATTCTGTCCCTCCTCTCTCCCTCGTTTACCGGCTATTCTGGGAGAGTCCAAATTACAGTGTTTCAGAGTGTGGTCGGCTTGTGTGGTTCCAAATTTGTACTTAACCTACCCCTCCTGCTCCATCCCTCAGCCTCCGCCTTCCTTAACTTCCTCTGTCTCTCTACACCTCCCTTGCTTGAACAACATTTTTCTTTGCAATTCTGGCTAATCCTTTTCAAAATTTCACTTTCACAAATGTAAAATTCGTTTGAATATGTAATACCGACAGGGCCCTAAGAAAACCAAGGAGGAAGGGACCTTTATTCTTCTCTCCGTCTTTTCTCTTTTCCTTCTCACGCTCGATCCCATCTTCTTCCTCTCCTGCCTCAACATTTCTTGTTTTCTCCTCTTGTTGTTTTGTCTCTGTGCCTGTTGCTGTGCGGATGGAAGTCCTGAACAAATCCACGTCTCCTCTAAAAACATATCCTCCCTGTGGCTTTACTCGCCGCTCCGTTTCAGCGCTTCCTGTCTCCCACTCCAGCCCGCCTATAATTATCATCCTAACCTATGGATCTCTGCAAACCCCTCTCCATTCACAAAACAGCTATTTTTACCCAAGTCTGAGCGACAGAGTGCTTTAACAAAAACAAAAAAATCTGAAGATATCTATTTGTGTAAGGATTTATACAAATGCACATTTAGTGGCACTCTTTGCTTACATAATTACTCAGCTCTATTACGGACACCTGTTAAATCTATTCCGGCTTCCTGAATGACCCTCTACGCAAACACACACACACACACACACACCTGTGAGATATCACTGACATGTTCCGGGTGCAGTCACTGGATTAAAACGACAGGATGACAATTCAAACTCCACGGACGCTGCACCTCTGAAATGGCTCATTGCTTTGGCACACAAATGTGCCCTCCGAGGTTTTTGCCAGTGCTTTGTAATCATCACTGAATATTTTTAACGTCCCAGAAAGTTTACTTTTTATTTGACCTTAAATGGCGTCACGCACCAGTCATGCTGTGAGCACCCTGTGATGAGGATATGCAGAGCTATTTGTTTGTTTTCTCTCACAGATGTGGTTAACATTTAAGCTTTTTTTTAAAAAGTCCAAATGAGAGTGCTTGGGTTGTCAGACTGAGTCACCAGCTTTGATTTATGTTTTTAAAGTATCTGGCAGGGCATCTTCATCTTATGTTGACACGGAACAGCTTCTTTATTAGATCCCTTCTACGTTTCCTCTCTTCCATTTCACGTACGGAGAGTTTTCATGCAGCCAACACAAGCAGTGATGCGTGATGCTTCAGTTCAAGCTACTGCACTCTGACATGAAGCAGTTTGGACAGGCTCAGTACAGATTATGTTATGATGACCACCTTACACTGCAACGCGCAACATCATGAGGCTTTATCCAAAAATAGTGCACAGAATCGGTTTAACATATTCTCATCCTTATAGAGCAACTATTTTTAGATGATTACTTTTCCGGGCAGATTAATGTACTTCCTGTTGAAAGATCTTGACGAGTGAAAGATCTCATTAAATCTGAAGGCAAATCTGCTCCCCTCAGATCAAGTTTGTTATTTCTGCTTTTGGGTCAGAGTGAGCGGCAACTTGATCATTAACCATCTGAGGTGGCCAGCTGCTTCATTCAGTATGTGTCCTTCAATTGGCCTGTGGCTCAAATCCATGTCTTCTAGGTACATTTTGCTACTGTTTACCACTTCTTCCTGCTTCCTGCTTGTGTGGTTTTTTTTCCTAATGTAGCAAGCTTTTGCAAAACACATGACCATGATGAGTGCTCACTGCTCGCCCCTCTAATCCTACAGAGGAGTAAAGAGGAGAGGCTGCCTCAAGGCCAAGCCCTGCTGCTTTGACCGAACGCTGTGTGACATTCTCCGCAGCATCCCCTCCGGCTCTGCATGACAGCAACAGCAGTCATTTTTTTTTATTCTCTTCCTCCTCTTTTCCCTTCTTTTCTGAAACAACCCCCCCAAAAAAACTAGGCATGTTTGGTTTCGTTGCATGGTTACAAGCACAAAATAAATAAATCTGCATCGTTACATAAGCGCTTTTTTATTCCTGAACTGCAGTCAAGAGTATTTGTAGTCAAACGCTGATGTTGGCTCTCATTAAAGGTGGCACAAAGCCCTCCTGAAAGTTCAGTGAAAAATGCAACGCACACTGGATACACGCTGGTTTCTGACTGCACAGTGTGTGATCTAACAGGCTGCAAACTACAGCGGAGGAAAGAGCTTTTGTTCGCCTGATGGCTAATCTCAGATCAGCAGATGTGGAGACAGTGAAAAAAGAAAGAAAGTAGAACCTTTCATTTCATTTCATCCACCTTGAAATACTCAAATAGCAGTCCAGTTTTGCCTTTGTTCTCTTCTTTTCCTTACTCCTCACCTTTTTCAAGTTTATGATATTCTCAGCAGTCTTGTTCACCCTTCCAGAACACTCTCTTCCCTTGACAACCTTTTATTTCCTGCCTTTAACCCTCTGGTTTTCCTTTCCCATCTCCTTTGCCTTTCCACACTTCCATCACTGCCTTTCTCCCTCTTTTCCCTCCTTGTCCCCCTCCGTCGCTTTGGTGAAAGGAGGCTTTATCAGCGGGCCTGAATGCTGCAGGTCCACTGGAAGCACGGACAATGGGCCCATCGTCAGAGGGAAGCAGAGCCCATGAAAGAGGAACAAAGACCCTTGGCTCGAGAGGGGCCCCACTCTGCACCTCACACCACCGCAGCAACAACCTCCACTGGCCCTGCATGCTGTGTGTGAGTGCAAGGGGAAGAAACGTGTGTGTTCTTGCCTGTATGAGCAGGCAGGTGCTACCCCTTCGGAATTCTGCATTAGCCCCCCTAAAACAGCTTGGCTCTCAGTCATCCTTCTAAAAAAGGTTTCTTACTCCTGCTGGCATAAATTATAGTCCAAATCTATCTTTCTGCATGGCCTCCTAGCTACCATGAAAAAGTTAATCTCGGCATGAAGATGAAGGGTTGAAAACAGATTTGCTGTTTGGTTGTAACATGACAATACATGTAGCTATCATGAATATGCATGCTCACTTGCTGCCTCCTCGGGGAGTAGGAGACTTTGAAAAGAAACATGTTTGTGAAGGGAAATCTGTTTGTGTGAGTGAAGAGGGAGACAAGCCCTGTCTGTTGCACAATTTTCTCTTTAAAGTGACCGACATGACAGAGTTGACAAAAAGCCCATCAGTGCTCATATGTGGTTTGTTGTTTATCATGTGTACTCCCATATGATGATTCTGTTGAATTCAATAAACAGTACATATAGCTAAAGGATTCACACTAATTTATGGTAATCCCCCTAAGGAGCATGTAAATCTGAAAAAAGAGCAACGTTACATTTTGAGAAACAGTGCGACATTAACCAACAGTGATTTGAAGAAGACCTATAGCTGTGGTAGCTGCTGTGTGAGCCTGTCCAATAAAGCGTTGAGCTCGATTATAATCCCAGCATGCAAATGTGGTGACAATTACGATGCTAATATCCTGATGTTAGTTCAGGGTGTTAACTTTTTAACATTTGCATATTAGCATCATAGGCTGTATAAAACATGGATGTCTCAGTAATGTTATTGGTTGAGAGTTTTGAAGCTTAATGATGTCGGATGCCATATGCTGTCTCAACCTTTTGGAGCTGAGGCAGGCCTTAAGCCTTCATGTGAACAGCTAATATCCACCTGCTTGCATTCGTATCAGTCACCCCTTTAAATATGCATATGGTACATCTTTCATCAAGCCACATTAACCCCCAGTATGGTGTGTGTTGATAAAAGACGTGTACTATTCAAACCTTTTTTTTTCTTTTTTCTTTTCAACATGTTATATATATATTTATTTATTTTTCAAAAAGGCTGTTTTAACATTAGCGTGTATGTGACTTATGGGGCTTGTGCAGCTTCCCTCAAGTGGACATTCGAGGAACTTGCCGCTTGATTATCACAAATTGAGGAATGCTCACAAACAAACATATAAGTACCATATTGTCTTTTGACCACTTACCTACAGTATACTCAGGCTACAGGTGGTTTCAAAGAAGCCAATGTAGCCTTCAGGTCTGAAAATGAAGCTGATGCCAGATTGGAATCCGTTTAAACCTGCAGTCGTTTTTATGGCCAGTTGAGGGAAACTGTACTGGAAAGAAAAAAAAACATTGGATAAATGTCTTACTGAACACAACGTCTCAGTTCATTGATTACCATCTTTCTGTAATATGTTTCTGGTCTGATTCACTAGTTTGTATGTTTTTGTTAATACATTGACTAAGCAGAATATAATTTAAGGCTTCACTCCCTCAGACAAGTTGCTTCGTCCAATTAATATTCCCAATGTCATAAATTAACTTTGACCTCCAAGCCAAAACAATCTTCCGTAAGAATTAAATCAGGAACAGAAAATTAGATGACAGTTCAATACCAATTTAAGCTGAATGTAGTCGTAAAAGATTAAATTAGCTCTTGATAGACGACCAAAAGAGATAGTAAAACAGTCTAATGTATTCATGTGATAGGGATAGTGTGACACTGATTTGACAGCTTTGTTTAGGGCTAAATTATGATAACTTCAGATACCATATCATCATAATATCAAGAGGGTCAGCAAACAAAGTTATCAACAGTTTTTTATTCAAATCCTTTTGAAAGAAAACATGATTTCTCTCTGTTCACAAAGGATATTATATTAGAAAATGGGTCATTAAATCAGTGCAAGTAATATTCTGGGACTAAATTCAGCCTTTTACATTAGAAATTACTGGAGCTTCTGAACTCCTAAACTCCAAACCTTTGATCTCCAGAGATTTTCTGTATTGCAGCCATGAATGGACTGTGAAGTCTGGGCTGGTCAAATTAAATGGGGTGCAGATTAAGCTCAGTTGGTCGAATTCAGCACAGCCCTGCATGGTAAAGCATGAAGATCGTAAACAGAGAAATCAGATGCTGGTTTGAGTCCCGATGTCTGGACTTTGACTTATGTAACTCTCTCTCTCTCCTATATTTCCTGTCACTCTTCAGCTGTCCTATCACTCGAGGGAAAAGCACAACAAAACTTGAAAAAATAAGATTTTTTCCTACACCTACAGCTGCTAAAGCTACAAGTAGGAAATGTTTTTCCTACAGTTCTGTTGATATTGTGCAACATTATTGAGTATTTGAGTGGAGTGAAGGTCAGAGTCATTAGTTGACCCTCATGGATTGAGATGTTTTGATACATAAGAAGACACATTGATGAACATGAGGCGAGTAAAGTCCTCCGACAACCTGATGTGAGTTACGCAAGTTATCCTGAGTTGTTGAGTGCCTGCTAGGTCACTCTCGAATCCTCTTTGTCGTTGTAAAAGAGAGAAAGGCATACATTCGCTTAATCTGGTGTATTGTGCGTTTGTATGTGATATAACTTTATAATTCCTCTGTTGCTTGGAAGTTGTTTTTAACCCAGCAGTTGCGGTGTGACGGCAGATACTCAGGCCTCAACCTGGACTGGAGGTCTTTCTATTTCTAATGCATACAGGATACAGGGAGCATATTATGCAGCCCACAAAACACAACACATACAATTGACCTCTGACCCAGGGCCATTTCGAATCATGATCTTGTGCTTAAGAGCAGGGATTAATCCTGCACCATACAACTGGAACAACAGCTGGATGGTCTGTTTGCAGCCTCTCCTGAACCTCATGGTTTACTGATACATATGTATGCTATGCAGGATGTTGTGGCCTCTTTAGTATTTCAACCAATGGGTATCAAGGAGGGAATTAGTGCACATTTATAGTAAGCTATGTTCATCTCAGGAGATATGAGGAGCTCAGCCCAGTCTGGTGCTCTAAATCACTCTGTTGCTATTGGCAAATTTCACAGTTCCAGAGAAAAAGTCGTATTAATGATGGATTAGTAGCAGTGTGCATGGTGGCCAGTGGGGTAGTGGGCACTGTGAAGCTTTTATAGACCTCCACTGCTGATGATCTGTTATTAATGGATTGGTGATCTCACTGCAGCACAGCCTTGTCCAGAGCAGCAGAGTAAAGGCATGTGGAGAGAGGAGTCAGTGCAAGTCCCATCTGAAAGGACTGAGACGTGTTGACCTGCAAGTCAGAAGACATCAATTCTATTGTAGCTGGTTAGCATTTTTAAATGAGCATTTAGGGAAAAAGACGTGCAGCTTCCAAAAGTAAGTCAGTCCTCATAGTACCTCATATTAAAGTGCCAAACTTTACAGAAAAAGTTAACTTGCTCTCAAACTGGGACAAAACGATTGTCTTCTTTTTACTTTTTAAATGCTACAGGTTTTTTTTAATACAACTTGCAGTACCTGTTACTAAACTACGATTTTTAAGTACACATCTCTTACAAATAGTCCAGCTTCCAAAGTCATGAAGGCCAGAATGCCAATGATTTGGAAAATTAGACTCTACAAACCCATAGATAAAATGGCTTTGTCCATTTTAATATGATATTTGATTTAAATCAGAAGCTACCACGAGCTGGTTAACTTAAATACCAGAAACTTTTGGCATGACCAAACTCTAAAGACCAACGACTAGAAACAGGCAACAGTAGCAACATATCGTTTTGTTGCTAAATCTTTTTTTCGCAACTTGAACTTGGCTGTTGTGTTGTTTTGTAGCTAAACTGTAGTCTTCAGATGCTTGTGGTTCTAGTGACTTTGTGGAAAGTCAAGCTCACATTTTGTCATTCAAATCTGTTTTTTAGAAGTTTTTTAATTTCCATTATTTGTTTTAATCATCAAGTTTATGGAGTAAAAAACAAATAAATAACAATAAAAAGAAGAATAGGTATCATAAATATAAACTACCATTGGCTCTCATGCATGTTGCAAGGAATTTAATGTGGAGGCATCAGAAAATTTCCACATAAAAAACTGTCAAAACAACTTGAGTGAGTCATTATGTGTCAGTAAGATGTCAAAGTATGAGTTTGCATTAACGCAATGAACCCAAAAGTACCTGAATGCATCATCTGCTCCCTCTAAGGGTGGGGAGAAACTATCACATTTCACCTGAAAATGACAACATAACAGAGGTTTAAAAAGTGATTCATTACCTAAAGCTAATTTATCAATTGTGATTGGGGGACCTAACCAAGTGCAGAATGATATAACACAAACAAACCTCATATGTTAATAACTGGTTACTGAGCTCTACAGAAAAAATGTGTCACATTGATTTAGCTTGAATGTGATGTGTGTTTAACTGAGCAGGGATTGTGTAACAGCGCTGCCAGGACAGGTGAACCATGAGACTTTGCTCTGACTTGTTTTCATCCTGTTGAATTAGATCTGACTTGAGCATGTATCCACACGCAGACACACTCTAAAGATCCCCCATATACACACCATTCTCTTTCACTAACCTTTCATCTAGTGCATTTGCCCCTTCAAAACTTATATGCAGATTTATAGTACAGTGCTTCTGATGGGTTTGTGTTTGACCCCAGTCTGAAATCAACAGTATTTTATAACATGTCCTGATGGCCTATAAGAGGACTTAGCATTATGCCTGTCTGGGCAGAGGTCACATAGGCTAGGTGATTACACATGACAGCCTTTTAATCATTCTGTCCACATTAAGTTGTTGTTTTTTTCATCTAAAAGACAAACTGCTTTAAAGTCTTGCTAATAGGGAGTAGATGAGGATAGCAGCATTAGCGGTATGGGGATAAACTGTGGCCGTGACTGCAGATCATCAGTGTCTGTCAGTACTCATACTCGGGCCCTTGAGTGTAAGTGAGGTTTGCTGTGGGTCATTTAAGAGGAAATGAACCAGGAAGTCTCCAACTCCCTGTCAACAATCTCTTTTATTTAAATCGTACAGAAATATTAGGGATAGGAAATAGTTGAAAATCATTATCATCCTTCAAAGTGAACTAAAGATGTGTTCTGATTAAAAAAAAAGTTACATCCATTAGAGAGAATGCCAAAAAGAGACTGCCAGAACTGTGAATTAGCGTTGTAAAATCAATTCATCTTTTAAATTACTTTTGAGCTCCCAGCCTAAAAGCTGTTAATGATGGAACCAGAGAAAAATCGGAAAGAAATGTTGCTCTAAAATCTAATTTATCTCCAGTGGAGTGAAAGTGAAAGAAAACACTCCCATAGAAGCAAAGACATCCATCGGGTTCATTTGGTTTAAACATGCTGCTTTTATGTTTATCATGATCGTGTACTTGTTACTTGATGTTAAAACATGTTAATGTTATCGACCAAGAGTAAAGTCATTTTCAAAGCAAGTAAGAGAAAAAAGAGAAACAGCTTTTAAAAAAGCTAATTCCCAGTAACACTTCACAGTTGAATGGGAGACATTTTTCATTTTATGAACACCTGATCATACTTTAGAGGCTGTTCACATCAGCTCATTTGAACAAAACAAGAAACAAAGGTAATATCCAACAGAAAACACATCTCAATGGGAGGCATTGAGATTACAGCCTGTTTTAGGGCTTATTGATATGCATATGACCAAGAGCCATGCTTTGATCTGTGATCCTGCAAAGCAGTGAGCCAGGCTGGAATCGCTACCGCTGTGATTATCATCAGGCTGACCTGCTATTTCTACTGATAAGCTGCTTGTTCAGTGTGTGTGAAGTGCTTAATGTGCCAAAGATGACCAGAGTTCAATGAATAACCTGAAGATTGTCATTTATACAACAATATATAGAAGTAACGCCATGATAAATGTGTGGTTATTGTTTTTGAGCTCATACTCTTCCTCTTAGCCTCAGCAATTGTTTCAAACTGTACAGAGACGGGCGAACTGGCTTCTTTTTAAAGCTGAAGCCTCGAGTGTGAACTTGTGCTGTAAAGCCATAAACACTTCTTGCAAGATGAGCACGGTCTGCTTACAAAGTTACATCCTGAAGTTAACAGGCGATCAGGCCACGCTGTGGTCTTTGGAAAATCTGTTGATCTTTGTTCTGGAGCATTTTGGCTTTTTCACTCTCCATGCATCTTGGTAGTAGGTAAAGTTGTGCCAGAAAATCCCCTGCTTCTTCAACAGGCCTACAGATTCCAGGTTTGCGTTAGCAGCACAATACTACATTTATTTTCAGTAGGTTAAGATTTAATCTATAAGCTGTTTACACAATATTTTGATAGCAAAAGTATTGAACAGAAAGGGGACATTTACATTATCTGAGATGAATTGATGCCATACATAGTTCTGTTTACATTGCTCCCATTAACACATTCTCTGAGTATCTACATTTCCATACATTTGTGAGAACACACATTCCTTCTTCTTTTTTTTTTTTTTTTAAAAAACAACAACATTTTCAAATGAAAGAAACTACAGTGAAGCAGTATTAACATTGAGGCGCTGATTTAAAGCAAGTGGTTGTTAAATGTACGTGTGGATTTTATTGGTACAATTAATATATCAAACCTCTTGGCACAGTATTACACTGTGACTGAGTTTGAACGGGTTGTACCATGTGTAGTTCACCACATGTGCCACAGTTTTACATGTAGTGTTTAGAGTAAACGTGGTTCTTTATTTCAGGCCCAGCTTCCCTCAGTGTTTACTGTAAGTCACATATATATACAGGCAGTTTGATTGGGCACAGGTGCTGCTTGTTAAAACTGGACCTCTGCTGGCATCCAACCAACCAGCCATGCTGCGTTCAATAAAATTGTTCATTATCAAACTGCATGTGCAATAGCATTTATTTACACTGCCATCTCAGCGAACTCCAAGCCTTGAGATCAACATTTAGATCTAATGCTAAACAAGTAAAGAAAGGTTGATTCTTCTTTGCAGTTTGTCGAAAATAACACTGAATATGTAAACTCCCCAAACTCTGAGATGTCCCCGTGTTCTTTCACTTCATTTGAATGCTTCAGCAGTCTGAGTTAACATCTCATCCATCACTGTGGCTGTTAACACTCAGCAGCCCGCCGGTGTAATGTTGCTCTCACATGAGTCTAATGTGCTGTGAGCGGCCACTCAGCTACAGCGTAAAAGATAAATCATGATCCAGAATAAGAAATCTTTTCCTGCAAAGGAAACACAATGAAAACAATCACATCTCATTAACATGTTTTGTTGGTAATATTATTCATGTTTTCATAAAACAGCTTTCCATATTTATGCTTCTCTTTGAATGTGTATCTAAGCTCACAAAATGTCAGTTCTACTTTAAGTCAAAGGATGAAAACCCCCCAAAAAGCTGGAACTGAAAGACATTTGGAAAATGGGTTTGTCAATATGACATTTAGGAAAACATTCCCTGTGGGACCTGAGTGAAGATACCTTTTGACATCTGAGGCAGTCATTTGAAGTAAGAGGATTGGACACATGCTCCTGCCAGTACAGAATATAGCTATGAAGTGCAAAATGTTTCATCTTTTATTTTGGCCCCGTACTTTACTTTCAGATACCAACATGTCGTCTCCAGCACTTCAAAACTTTATATAAGCCTTGGAAATCATTGAAGTTTCCCTCATTTATGATGATGTCAAGATACGATTCAAAACAAAACAGAGCATAAATAAACATTCAAAGACAAGAAGGTTCGCAGTAAAAATAATAGCACACTGTGGTTTGAGATTGTTGTTTTAATTTGTTCAAGAGAAACAAAAGTGTCAGTCTTGAGAGTCGTGCGTAAAAAAATTATTGTACAAAAATGATTTGAGTGTTACAGGGGTTTCTGGTTATGAATCTAAGAGCAGAGTGTCGAGTGTTTTAAGAGTGCAGCAGAGGCGTGTCTATAGATGGTAACACCATAATCAAGAGCTGACATAGTGCTCTAGTTCCAAGATTCAACACAAGTCAGGAACGCATCACTAGATCACTCTCGCAAGCATTAATCTCCAGCTTACAAAAGAGCTCAGGTCAGAGTTCGTTCTTTCATACGTACAATAAATCTGGAATGACGTCCAACGCTTTATGAGGACAACAACCTCAGCTAGGCATTTCAAGCAGGCAGATTAACACCACCTGATGAATGGACACACTTATATCACTGGTTTGACTAATATGATGTTGATTTCAACCCCTGGATTGTCTGTGTTGCTGTTACGTCTGATGTGGGTTGTGTCTTCTGTCTGATGGGATCTTTGTTTTTAAGTGTTGCAGAACATAAATTTGCTGTAAACAAGTTGGAACTTAGTCAGGCCCGTTTAACTGTAACTTTTCTAATGTGACTTTTCTTGTATAATAAAATTGACTTTTTTTTTTTTTTAAGATTTGTTTTTGGCCTTTTTGCCTTTAATGATAGAGGGAGGACAGTGGATAGAGTCGGAAATCAGGGAGAGAGAGTGGGGAGAGACATGCGGGAAATGGGCCACAGGCCGGACGCGAACCCGGGCCGCCCGCGCGTGAGGACTGAGCCTCAATACATGGGGTCGCACGCACTGCCGCTGCGCCACCGGCGACCCCTAAAATTGACATTTTAAATGTAAAAATACAAAGCAGTGATTTGTTATCAGTCTGAGGAGTTTAGCGCGTTGACTGTGCAAAATTGTTGCTGACATGTTTTTTTATTCAACCAAAGATCCCCCAAGGACATATTCAAGCCACATGATCTTATTCACTTTTATTCATATCTCTTCATTTGTAAAACATTATGCTGTTAATCAGGATTCAGAAATTTTCACTTTTCCTGCGGCTGGGCTTTATGGCTTCAGGGCCTGGATGCAAATGTGTTTTTAGACTACAGGTCCTAACACATGATTTAACCGATTGTTGACTCATATGCTATTAAGTCTTAAGTTTTTTTTTTCTGTGCCACATCAAATTTCGATTTTTTTTTCACTCCAAAAATGTATAAACCGTTGGCCAACAAGTTGGCTACATTTACCTTTTTAAGCACATTATCCCACAGAGCAACTCCATTACATTTATAAATCTTTCAGTAGGATATTGATTAGTTCATTCATTGCTGAAGGTTCTTTAAGCTAAAGTCTTCCAAACATATTTAGTTGCATACAAAGAGAAGGATGAGGTTGGACTTTCAATGAGGAGTACATAGACATTTACACTTCTTTTGTTGAGCCAAAGTTCTGACATTTGATAATTTCTGATATATAACCTTTATGACTCTGCAGTTCTCACACAATCAATACGCGCAAGCTAGATTTTCAGTTGAATTTGACCTTGGATAGATAAGACTCTCTTGAAAAAGATCATATATCTTAACAAGAACATTTTCCTGGTAAAAAAAAAATTGCTATCGACAACCTGAGAGGTAACTGGCATTGCTAATCTGCTAGCTTGCTAGCTTTTACAGAAACTGTCAAGAGAACGAAAAAAAGAGTAGCCCAGTAACATTTTGAGAGAAACAGTACAGCCCTGTGATTTGGACATGTGTAGGGAAAGTTTATGAACATTTATTTTGTGGACAATGGCTCGTTCAGTTCCTCTAATGACTGTTCAGTGAATTCAAATGATTTATGAGAATGATTTCTTCAATGCTGACAAAAAAAGTTAGATTCATTGAAATAATCCTATAACATGACTAACAGGAAGAAGCTTCAGTATTTGTCCTTCTGCAGTATTTTCAAGTAACATCAGCTTTCTGTTTTGCACTTAAATGGATCAAAGCCTAAAGATCCTAGTTCCTGGAAATAAAACATATCATCTTTCAACCGGATCTCTTTATAAGACTTGTTTACAAACCGAAAAGATTAACTGTCGTCGCAGTTTTCTGTAAATCTTTAACTGTTTTATCTCTATCCTACTTCTCCGTCTGAAACATCCCCAATCGCCATAAATACACTGTCACAGCATCTCATTTGGAGACAAGCATTAGCTATTCCGGGCCTTAAATTTTGACCGGATGCCCAAAGTGTGGGCACGCACACACACACACACACACACACACACCCTGCACAGTCTGTGTTTATGTGTTTGAGTAGGTCCCCAGCTGTTGAGTGCTGTACAGATGTAACGACCACAAATGAAGGATTACCGTTAAATCTGGAGGGAGAAGAGGACGACGGTTGAGGTGATTAAGGGACAGTGAAGACGAGGGTTAAGGGAGGTCAATGAAAATGTTACCTGATGATAGAAAGACTAGACACAAAATGACAGAGCAAACTTCAGGTAAACGTAAAAAAGCAAAAGATTACAGGAAGGAAGAAGAGATGAGAGGCAGATTTTTAACAAGAAAAAAACCTGCTATTAAAAAGACAACACCCCGAGGTGGGTATTTGTGAGGCTTTTGGAGAGTCATTTTTTTTCTTCTTCACATTTCATTACGAATTCATTGATTTCTTGAACTTTCTCCACAATCAGCCGCGAAATGTCTGAATGCAGGCGAGAAGCATCTGAAATCTCACATCCACTCACATTCTCACATGGGAGACAGCTGGGATGTTTTTGCTGAGAAACAGTTCAGCTTTCAGCAGAGTTCAAATGTGTTTTCTATAATTCATAAGAAGCTTAAACAGAAAAACAGATAACATTAGGAAAAAAAGTCTACACGTCTGATTCCTCTGATATGCTCATAAATGCAAATTTGTATTGAAAACAAAATAATCCTGGTGGTTCTGCAGGCTGTTATCTACTTCCTCGTCTTGTGACCTTGGGTTACGTTCAAATTCTGCCCTCTTAATTATTCAAAACACTTTCCACACATACGCATTGTGGCCACATGCTCCTGGTACTAGAGGCTGCTGCAGACAGCAAATGTGCTCCGTTTGATATTCAGCGATAACTTTCCTCCACTTGCCAACACACTAGATGCTGATTTGGAGAGGATTGGCAAGAGCCCAAATTAATGTGCGCAAAGTAAAGCCCTCTAGGAAGCTTAGCGCTTTTCTAATTAAGATGCACATTCACATTTCCTGCCTTTCGAAACAACATGTCCCAGAATGCCTTCTTATAACAATCTTAAATTAGTGGGCTGTCTCAGCTGAAATTTTGATTTAAATTAGTTTTCAATTGTCACATTTTTGTAGATTTAACATTTTAGCTCTGAAGTTATCACCCAGAGCGCAAATCATCAGATCAAAAAGAGACAATTCATGAGACTGCATGCCTGCATCCCCCCCCACCAACAGATAAAGTGATTAACACTGACACATTACACTTGTTACCTGCCTTGAGAGCTTGCTTACGTTACCGTGAATATGCCGTGTCCTCCTCTCCCATCCTGCCAAGTATCTTCGTTTCAGTGGCAAGCATTTTATGTCCTCAGGGAATAAATGATGTCGTTTTGGATCCCAAAACGTCTCCTCACCTCATCTTTGCTCAAAGCCCCACTTAGGTCATTTTCCATCTGCAGAGGAGAAGAGTTGACTCACAGTGCAGGAGTGTCAAGTCAAATCCAAAATCCAGGGAGGATACGAAGAGGTCCCAGGAGAACATGGCAACTTTCAGACAAAAGGACAGGCTGGATGTGAGAAATCCTTACGCTCTTTTACTCAAACTATCAGAGTGGACTTCTGCCACTCGTATGTCCAGCAGATAATTTAACGCATTTTAATACTGAAGACAAGGGAATACTAAAAGGGATAATTTGGTCCAAGGTAAAATAATCTGTCAACAGCACATTTAGATGACACTAAGTAATATAATTAGTTATAATGTTGTTTAATCTATACAAAAAAGGTTGTGTTGCAGTGTTATCAAAGCATTGTGTGTATGACTGTTTAACAGAATAGTGCTTTGTAGACCTCAGCAACGTTTTCCTTACAGGTTTAAACAAACCAGATAACGTGTGTTGCGTTGTGAATTTAAGACGAGCAGAAGAGTCCAACACAGAGAGACGCGTCCAACTAAGCCTAGCTAACCTCGCGTTTGTCACGTTAGCTTAGCTAGGCTTGTCTTTATAAGCTAATGATTGTCACATCATAGGCTTTACAAGAAAAAATTAATTTTCTTTCCATTTACAGAAAGACTAATCTTACTTATGTGACTATTAAAATAGTGACTTGTCCTTCAAAGCATGAAATATTTGTACTTTTTATTCCAACAGCTATATTTGACACTTTAAGTTTTGCTACTTTAACTCAAGATAAAGCCACAAATCCTCCCCTGGAGATGTGTGAGGATATTTAAAGAGTTGTGTTTTATCCCTATAAAAAGCTACTCACGTACTCTCTCCACATAAATATCAACCTTAAGCAGGGCTTTGCTCTGGAAAAACAGGTGTTTGTGCTCAGAATACTTTTAACCAGATCAATGAGGTGAGATGGTGAAAAAGAATTGGATTAGAACGCTTCATTCCCTAAACGTGTTGACGAAAGTCCCTCTAAACTATGGGTTAACAGGTATTCTAAATATGATCCCTGTGCTCAGTAGCAGTTGCCATGGTAGATTTTATTCTGTCTGTCCCAAATATTATAAAAGAAATGAATAAACCTGCCCCCATTAACAGATTAGGACTGCAATAATTCAAATTTCCAAATAAAACTACAATAGTTAACATAAAAACACAGACTTTCATGGAATTTAAGTTTATTTTGTATTAATCTGCCATGACGCTCTTACTAATCCAGAAAAAAAAACAGAGGGGGGGGGCGCGAAACGGTCAGTGTAGTAGGTCGACTTAACAGACAAAAAGTTGCATAATATGTTATCTTCCAATATGGTGATTTTGATGAAGTTTTAAAACCGATTCATTTTTACTTAAATGTCACCAGTTCAGATGTGATTATTTGAATTGAATTTCAGCAGCTTAAAGATTTCAGACCCTCATAAAGAAATAAAAATAGGAAGAATCTATTCAGAGTAAACAGACTGCATAATACTCAAACCATGTCAGGGCTCATCGCTGTTTTCCTGCGTCAGATTTTTAGGAAAACATGCAGCGCTTTGAGTAAATCTGTTACATAATGGTTTTTAGATGACCTGTATGCATCACACACTGGCAGCTCCCAGCAGTCCCCAGAAATACAGACAGAGCGAGAGCACGCTTTGGCGACACCTATGGGGGGAAAAAGGTGGTTGCACAGACTTAAGTGTAATCTTCTCATAATACCTGCTGCTTCTTAGCAACTGGGAGAAAAGGTTTCCATGTCATTTTCCCTTGAAGGTCAAACCTAAGACCTGTAAAGAGCATTTTAAACCATTCTGTCTTTTATTAATGATATTCAATTACTGTTAAAAGATGGAAATTATCCAGACAAAAAAAAAAAAAAGGATTCCAACCAATCAGTGAGAATACAGTTTTTAGAAGCACAAACATGAAGGAACTAAATGACATACATAAGAAAGAGGCTCTTCAAGTTTTCTGAATTGAAAGCATGAAATAAATCGAGATGCAACCTTAGGACCAAAGAAATGTGATCTTTGAGTTATCAACGTTTCTTTCTTTTCTTTTCTTTTTTTAATACAGCTGGTTCTGTTTTCATGCTCACCTTGTTCAGTCTGTATGTCACACATGTGGTAATTCATTATGTCAAAGTATTGCATGATACATTACCTGGAGCAGCAGGACCTCTTGTTGGTCATCAATCATAGAATTCAACCCATCTCCTTCTATTCACAATGAAGGCACCCTCCAACATGTGCGTACTGTATGAGGGGAAATTGGAGATAAGTATCTTCTACATTTCTTTCCTTTTTCCAAAATGAAACTTAAAAAAAAAAACCTGGATATAGTCATTTATATCATTTTCAGTCTATGGGTTTTGAGTGAGCCACAACTCATTTTTACGACTCCCAACCTTGAAACGAGAGTTCCAGAAGAGCACTTGAAGGCAGCACTGCAGTGTCAGTGATTGTCTTATTGATGGCCCGGGCAATAACAAGTTCTCTGAGGAGGAGGCATCTGGTTCATTGTTTGGGCCAGACGGTGCAGCTCGTCAGGGGAATTCTCCTCGACGGCGCGGGCCTGCCCATGCTGCAGATGGCTGATCTCACAGTAAATGATTCAGAAAACGATAATATGCCTTCAAACGGCGACGAGGTCATCTCCTTTTGCTAATGGGATGTCTTCCTCAGTTAGAGTCTGGACAGAGTGCATGTTAGATGTCTTTTTCACGGTGGTGAGACGAAGCTCTGTGTCAGCGGCTCAGGGGAAAGGTAAACGTTTTTTTTCTCTTTTTAATCCATTGCAACAGTCCTGATCCTCTCATTTGAAAAGTAAGCAGATCAATTAGAGGTTTCATTTAGGCGTAAGCAAAACATAAGCTTCTCCAGACACGAATTTAGGGAGCAAATATGAATTTTAATTCCCTTACATAACGAACCACAGACTGCCTCACTGCCAGAAGCCAAGCACGCTGATTTCCTGCAAAATGACGGTTTAAGTTGTCAACTCAGGCCCTGGAGAAGAAGCTACAACCTTCTCCTGTTTCCCGATGTCAACACACTAAGAAATGAGAGATGTGCAAGTTCAAACCCATAAGGGGCTACAGGACCGTGAGCCAAAACTACTGTAATGTTCAACAATTATCAGTCTGTCAGCTAAATGCAGAAATGTCAGAGTGAATCAGGAGCTGCATGGTCGAACAGCTGTGAAAGTGACATTAATAGACACGATCAGTTAAGTATGAATCACACTTTGTCAAGTACGTCGTCCATCAAATAAACTGATTTAATTAAGTTTGAGAAGTTCCTGGTAGAAGCTCTCTGAATATACGAACAAACACTTTTTTTGACCCACGTCTGGAAGTGAAACATTTGCGCCACTTCTTTTTTCTATTACTAGATTGCATTGAAAGGCTTAAAAAACTTAGCTCAAGCCTACGTGCCCTTTGACAAATTCATTAGTGCTTTCAAAACACGTGTCCCTTTGCATTGTCAGCTTCTTTCAGTTCTGTGAACAAAGATCAGAAAAAATCTGACAGGGGCAACGCAGAAGCAAAGAGACGTGGAGTGACGGCGAGAGACAGATTTGTGGAGACATGAATGGCTTGCAGGTGTTTTTCTTCTTTTTTCTTTTAAAGATGAGAGATAGATTGAGTGGGAGATGTGGAGACGTGACTTTCCCCCACGCTGTCATTATGTTTTATGGCAGAAGAAGTGTTTGCGAAATCGAAGCGAGGCGCTGTGAGGATGGGCCATGTGAGAAAGGGTTTTTTGCGCGGTGAGAACGTGCAGCGGGAGAGCTGTCTCAACACATGTCCACTCACAACCAACACGTCTAAAAGTGGAGTGTGAGAGGAAGAGGGAGAGCGTTCAAGTAGTGCTCAAGGAAAACAAACAGGAGTGAGTGCAGGATGAGTCGAGGTGAAGGAGTCGGATAAAGAGAGGGCACACAGTGGCTCCACGTCATGTCTGTGCCCAAAGAAAATCTGTCTTTTCTCATTACAGCAATACATCATTGTCCTGATTCTTGATACAATTATTGAACCAACGGTGCCAAACATCAATGTTTGAATTTACAGCACTCTTAACAGATTTGACTCCCAGCATCACTAACTCCTGACTCCTCATTGTGGGGTTAAGGTCATTGATCAGCTACACGTGAATAGAAGTTAAAAGGCAAGCTTGGTAATTTTCTAAAACTAGCATGAATGTGAAAGTAGCATTAACTCAGTGCTCCTTAAAAGCCACGCCCCTCATTTAAGCCCGGTTTATACTGTGTTGGATAATGGGTCCGATTTCTCCTTCCCGACAATCGCAGGGCCGCTCCACACTCAAGGCGGCTCGGAACAGATGATCTTGTAGTGCGAGTGGTTTAAAATTCCAATCTTCTCCAAAACTATATGGTCTCATTTCTCATTCGACGTTAAGTAACAAGAAGTGAGAAGAGAAAAGTCGTCTAAGGATGAAGCACGATAACTACCAACCTCAAATTGCAGAAGATACACTAATCCTGCACTCTACCTTTACAGGGATCATTAACATTCTTCTGCTAATGCCCTATGATGTATTAAGATTGTCCTGCATCGTATAAATTTTTGCTGAGTCGTGATATCGTTTGCCACGTATTGCGTAAAGCATCATGAGGTAGCGTGATTCCCACCCATAATAAACAAATACACCAAAGTAAATTTGCAAAAAGATTTTTAATCGGCATTGTTTTAACCATTCTTGAATACGTTTACATCGTTTTCTTCTTATTCCCGTCAAAGGTAAACACATTTTTCTTGTGGTTGTCTTTAACATCGGTAAATGCTTTTTCGCCCGCGTCCCAAAACCCCGTAACGTAAACTAACATTAGAGAAGAGCACATTCTCTCAGCCAACATTTGCATATTCAGATCCTACAAACGACTCCTTAATAGGTACGAAATTCCTAAATGCCACATACTCGGAAAAAGCGCGGACAAACACATTCTACATACCTACGTACGCAAATTTGCACACGTTTTTTTCCCCCCCGTCTCGATTCTCATTCATTCACACACACACACACACACACACACACACACACACACGCACACACACACACAACCTCAAAAATCAGGCAGATAAAGCCTCACACTCGTACCATTTGTGCACACGCACGCACATTCCATAACCGGCATGTATCATAAATATACATTACGATGCACTCTCCTTTGTTTTTGTAAGTGCAGCACTAGAAGAATGCTGTCCTCAGTTTACACATCTGTCTGTGTGCATCATCGTTGGTTTATTACATGCTCCTCGGCAACATAATCTGGTTAGCAGTATCTGTTACATCAGAGTCGGGTTACTGAGTGTACATCCCTTCGGATGAGTCATAACCAATAACCCCTCTCATTTTTTTGTCAGGCTGATTCACATCGGCCTGTTTATCTACATGAGCAAAAAGCTGCGGTATAAATTCCACTGTTTAAAAAAGAAAAAGAAATGGCACATAGCTTATAGAGCAAAGGCCTACAAATGCACGCTAATAAATTAGGTAGATAAATAATAAACTTTAATTTTAAAATAAATACATTTGAAAAGTAAATAAATTAAAAAAGCACAACATTGTAATTTTGATTAATGCCAACCTATGTTGTCCTTTATAACAATATAAAAAAGTGAACTTGTCTTTATTCGCACATTCACACGTGTTAGTTCTTTTTTTTTATTCTTCTACTTCTTTTTTTATTCTTTTTTTTACAAAATGGCGGCAGCGTTTCTTTGAGACTTGAAGCACAAGTTCTTCTCAGGCACCTGCCGCACTCTGGCGACTGTATGGGGTGGTTTCCATGGTTATGGTGACTGTGCTGTAATGGGTATCAGCTCTGATTGGCCGGGCACCTCTGAAGTGGAAAAGGACTTGACAGGGTTGTCTGGGATTAAAAGGAAACTTGCTGCTGCTGCTGTTTTTTTAAAATTACAAATTAGTACTGTTCTGAATGACTGCTGCAAGGAGGAAGGTTTGGTGCTGAAGGTAAATGCATCGGAACAAAAAAACACACACATCCACCATGTCTAAGTGCCGTCAAATTACTAGTCCGGGGTCTGTATTTTTCTTGGGTTGTTAAAGTGTGAAGGCAGGAAATGCAGACAAAGGGCTAGTTCTAAGAGGGCACTCACTATCCTCCAAGAAATGCAGGCTCTGCAGCTGTACCGATCACAAAGCCGGGGGTATTTTTGATGTCTGGAGAAAATGGATTCTTGAAAGGCCCGTGGATATCCTCAAAAAGTCTCTCTCTTTTTCTTCAGAAACACCTCAGGCTTTTATTATGAGCAGCTCGCTCACACCAGCGTGAAAACATTCCTCAATGTCCGGGGAGACAGCAGCAGTTCTCATCACTCACTGATTACATAAATATCCTGTATATTCCAGGTGAGATCAGTTCCAGAGTCTGACTTTCTCTTTACTACATCTAAGTTGAGTTTGATCCATCAGCAAACTTCTGGTCCAAGGCCTTAAAATCCACTTCTGTTATTGTTAGCTAAAAAGAGCTTTCTTCAATCCTCAGATGATTTGATATCCATGCTACAATATGAAGAAGTGTAGTCTACATCCAACTCACTAAAACTCCACAGGCTTGATAGCAGCACAGAAGTCTGACTCTGAATTGGGGTTCTGCCAGTTGTGGCTGTTGTGGTAAACACACCTGCATGACGAGCTGTGGTACTATCCTATGATAATGGTCCAACAACACATGGAGTGTCAAAAATACACAGGTGTGAACATGACAGAGAAAAGGCCTCCCTTTTTTTAAAGTTAAGTTAAAGTTAAGGTATGTTTTTTTTTCTTTTTCTGTGTTGTCTGGATTTGGGTTCTATTTCACCTTCACTTGATCCTCATCTGTGTTTTCCGCAGACTTTCACATCAACAACTTGGTGGATACGAAGCCCTTTGGACAAGGCGGTCCCAGCTATGCGTGTAGTGTCACTCCTGGTGACAGTTCGCTAGGACAAAAGCACAGCCGACACAAGCAGCATCGCCACGGTGAGAAGAAGGCGGTCACGTGATGGGCTGCTGCCGCTGACACTTTTCTCCAGTTTGGGGACTTCTGGGTTAAATTCATCTGGAGGGAGAGAGAGACGCAGAAAAGGGAAAATAGGAAAGTGAGAAATAAGAGGAATGTAAGCGTGAAAGAGCGAGCGAGATAGCGTGCGTGCCAGACAGAAGGAAATGAACCATTACTGCATTATTAATTCATCAATCTGAAAGTAATGTGTGATGCATGCAAATCATGCTTTAACATATGCAGAGAGAAATACACATGATGCAATTATCAACAAACCAGCAATTATCATCAGTACGGCTACATATGGCCGTTTCCCCCCGTGGGATGGAAAATTAAAAGCACTGTTATTTCTGATCTGTCCCCCCCCCCCCCCAACATGTAGTCCTCTTTTCACACTAATGATGTTTTTATCCGAGAGGGATTTCAATCAAACCAAATTACTACAGTCTCACCATTGATTAGACACAACAGAACATTAGCTGGAGGGGACAGACAGAGAAAAAAGCTGGGAGAACACATTTTGTATTATTCAGTAAAAAGTGGATTACATGGAGTCATTATGCCCCGTCTCAACTTAATGTTTCCCATTCAATAAAGATGGTTGTTATGTGCCAAAATACAGGCGGAAAAAAAAGAACAAAAACAGAGTCATCTTTCTTTCACAATCATCGCAACTTTGAGAACATCCTGGGCTGGCGACATTGCGATGTTAGAAAACCCATTATGTCTATCAGGTAATCTCACTCAGTGCTGCAATTTCAGACTTCAAAGAAAAAGAAGGGAAGATGGAGAAGTGTAAAGCCTCGAGTTGTGACTCTTGTTGTATCATTAGGAAATAATTTGGCTTAACAGCTGAAAATGGCGCTGGAAGGAACGAAAATACGGATTTTAGGGGAAGAAAGGATGCATAAATGGCACCCGAGTACCAGAAGAGTTGTTTCCTGCTAAGACCCCGTTCATTAGACCTAATTGTGCTGTCATCAGGATACACGATAATAAGTGAGAAAATCTTCAAACTTGTTTTCAGAGTAAAATGCATCAAACTGAGGAGATATCTTTAAAATGATGTTTCACCATGATGTTACAACTTTGTTATTTGCTCAATACAAGAGAGGCAGTAATTGGCTACAAGCAAAAACATGGAGGTAACAAAAGATAATAGAGAGAAACAACTAGACAACTGCTATCAGAATTGAGTTTTTCGCTGTCTGAAACATCTGACCGTTCTGGTTTGTCCTGGTTGTAGTTTGTTGCTGGTTCACGTCAGAGTTGTTCTTAAAGAACTGTCTGTCACACGACACTGACATTCACACCTTTATGCTCCGAGTGAACTCAAAGAGAAAAACTGGCAGGAAAAGCAGCATATTAACTAGCATAGCCTGAGGTAGGACCCAAAGGTCATAGCCGGGTCTTCACACCACAAGGCTCGTCTATCAGAGTTTCCAAAAGTAAAACTCAGTGACCGGAAGAAAAGTAAACTGTTCTTTACTTTCACAAGAGCTAGAAGATGCATTTTTACACATGAACTGATTCATTGAAGACGATTTCTCAGTCCTGTTTGTGGGTGCCGGCAGCTTTGACAATCACTAAGCTGCACAATATGCACCTCTTCAAAACCAATGCTATTTAGGGAGGCCGCCCTTGCAAGATAAATGTGGGGGACGTCTGATGCCTCGGGCCACAACAAGTTATCAAAGGTCCACAGTAGGACGCCAACATCACAGTGCAATTGTCGGATATAGCAATCAATTTCCCAGCACACAATCTGGTACAGTCTTCTCTGTTTGGGGTATAACAACAGACGATCATGCAGGGCAGCTCTCCTGTCCGCGCTTTACTGCCAAGGGCATTTACAGCGAGATAAGAAACATCGGCGCTCGAGTGTCTGCGAGTGGGAAAGGCTTGTCGGCTCTGATAAATCCTTTAGCTAACTATACTGCAACCACGGTAGGCTCGCGGTGATGCGTTAAGAACATGAGGCGACGGACCAATCATGTATGGTTATATCTGTGCAGGTCAGTGGAGTAGTCAACTCGCTTACACTCTGCCTATTAATACGTGAGGATCGAGGCTTAAATGCCAAAGCATGCCAAGAGAGTCGATGCGATATGCCGTAAAGTCATGTCTTGAATCAATTAGAGAAATATTTGGGGGTGAATTGACGAAGTCATTGACCTTGAGTGGGAGCAACACTCAAGAACTCTTGTTTCATTAAGTCTAAAGCTAACCCCTGTTGGAGTTAGTTGAAGCACTGGGAGGCTACTGGCTTCGTTTTAGAACTCATCACCACGGTCACTGATTTTAGATCGATTAATGTGCATGCTCATTTAAGGTCGTTTCCACTCTTTCTGAGGTTGGACCCAAATTGCTCATTGGATGAACAATGGATGAGATTTGTACCGCTGTGTGTTATTGGAAGACTTATAACAGAATGAATAACTCTTACATTGCAGATAAATCAAAATGCAGCATGCTAGGTTTGGTGATTTGGTGCCATACAACCATATTCTGCACATACAGAGCCACTCAGAAGAGTCACTTCAAGGATGCCAGTGTCCAATGATGTGTCCTTTCAATTGTGTTTTCTCTGATCCAGCCCCTTATTTATGTCTCTGCCTCTGGCCCCATATCTCTGCACTACAAACACTCCATACAGGAGGAAAGAGTTAAAGCGAGTATGTCACAGATTGAGGAATGCACAGGAGTTTTGCTGCAGGAAGCTATAAAGTTATGATTAATTCAAGCAATAATCTGCAAGACTGATGCTGAATCTTTGAAGCATGTCAGTGGCAAGAGACCATTTGCTATAAAATCCCCTACCATGACAGATCTCTGCTATTATTCTACATATTGATAGCAGCTACAAGCACAGGAGAGTTGGGATTGGTTTAAATGTGAAAATCCTTTACACCAAAAAGGGCCAATTCAGATTCAGATTCTTTATTTCCCCACAAGGAGAAACGTGTGTTTTTGTTTTCACACTCAGAATATAACTCCAGTTTGCTACAGTCAGTGGTGTCGTACTCATGCTGTTTTTGAGGTATCTTGTCTGTGACTCTTACGTCCTGTCTCCATCTTGTACAAAGAATACTTTGTGATTTTATTTTGAAAAAACACTCAAGACAACAACTATATGATTATCAAGAAAACAAAACATTCTGCTTCAAATCCATCAAGTCACCTGACTCCAAAGACTCACTTAGAACGCCCCCCCCCTCTGTTTCTGTTGGTAAGCTTCATATCTGAATTAACATACAGTACACTGAGGGGTGTAATGCATTCTTAGCTTAAAGGTACATTGAGGTGAGAGGTCATGTAGAGTCAAATTGATTTTCCAGTTACAGTTTTGCTTATCATGTAAAATTCATTATGGCTATTGATCATTTATCTGGTACATTTCTGCATGTGCGCATTTTATATAGTCCACTAAAGTGTTGCTTTGTGTACACCTGCCTGTGTGTGTGTGTGTGTGTGTGTGTGTGTGTGTGTGTGTGTGTGTCTCCATCCTGCTCTTTCTGTCTCTCTCTCTAATCTGCTTTCACAGCCAATCCCCGTCTTGGCTGTGGACCGCTGAGTCTGGTTCTCCTCGAGTCTGTTAAAAGGAAGTTCACTCTCTATGTGGTCTTGCCTGTTGGTGAAACAGTGTTGGTATACAGTTTGGTGTAGACCTCCTCTATTTGTTAAGTGTCCTGATTAAACTTAATTTGGAACTATAACATTACAATTAATTGATTGATTCATAATGCATTGAAAAGAGTTGAATAAGCAGAGGTGCCATGTGTCTAATCTATTCAGAACGTGCATCTCGTGGATAAATGAAAGAAGGTCTTGTAGTTTGCATGGTCCACATTTTACTGAAAGTGTGTCAGACAGGGAGGGACTTGAGCAGGTCTTGAGCTGATCTCAGTACTTCAGAGTATTGGTCTTTGTTCAGGTGGTCTTAAGTACACCAGCAGTTACAACTTGTGTAATGTACACTGATTGTTTTCACCAGAAGCTGGTTTAAACTACATTCTTTATCACACTAGAGCCATCCTTGAGACGCCGCTTCAATAAGGAAAAGGTGACGTAGGAGCAGAATTAATAATTATGTAACAAGGTTGACAGCAAGTCCAAACATATGTGGAGCGAGAGGCAGTGATGTGTTGATGCCGAGCCAGTCTGTGGGCCGGTCTGGTCCAGAGGGTGAGTCAGGGAGTGGGTGTCCAGCGGTCAGATGTGCCATCAGGGCTATGGCTTGGTTTGTGTGTGTGTGTGTGCATAAATCCTGATGTGTCCTGATTTTGTTATCTCTCCAAATGTATTCAGCAAACTGCATCACAACGCCTGAGGCTGTGATTTTTTATGATTCCCTGCCAGTTTGTGTTTTTTATATTAAATTGTACGTAAGCTCGAGCCGGAGTTACTGCTGAGCAATTCGCCCACCACTGAGCTTTTCTTTCTTCCTCAGCCTCCCCCCCCTTTTTTTCTGCCCCCACTCTGGTTTTATCTACTTTCTGACTCTCTCTCGCTCTTTCTGCCTTATCTGTCCCTCTTTCCATTGCTGTTTCTCTCTTTCACTGCCTTCTAATGTCTTTTATCTCACATTTTATTTCTCTGACTTTCTCTCTTTTTCCAGCCTCCCCTTGCCTCCCTCTCTTTCTCTCTATTCTACCTTCTCTCTCTCTCTCTAGATCTCTGAAGGTACTCGATGCTGATGGCTGAAGAGCTCTTTTTCGCTCGGTCTCTTCTGGTCTCAGTTTCCATCTCAGGCAGGTCACACTCCCTTAGCCTCTCATCACAGGCTTCCCACAGCTCCCAGACACACAAGCACGCTAAATGATTCCCCGGCAAGAAGCTTTTTGTTTGAGATGAGGATGGAGAGGAAAAAGAGAGAGAAAATAGAGGGTTTATGTAACCACTCAGCTGCACAATTGAGCCGCTCGCTGACATGCTTTCTCCTTAGGTAAACACAGACCTTTCATTCCTCACAAGACCTGTGCTGACCTTGGGAGTTTGTGCATGCAGGGAAAAAAAAGGTTTTACCTGTGTGTGTGTGTGTGTGTGTGTGTGTGTGTGTGTGTGTGTGTGTGTGTGTGTGTGTGTGTGTGTCATTTCAGGGGGATATGTTTTTATTGTATTTTTTAAAAAAAAGAGCTGAATTTTCTGCTCTAAAAACTTTATGATCTCTTCACTTTATTACACATTTATTCTCCTTCATAATGCATGGTTAAGGTTAAAGGGGCCACACAGATAAAGAACAGTTATTATGTTTCAGAAGGGAGTTACATACAGTTTACAATGAAGGCAGATTGTAAAATTAGAAGCCGAACAGGAGTTACACTTTATATATGTAACAGTTATAGAGGCGCACTGGTTTGGGTTTGTCAGTTAGTGAGCACAGAAATAATCTGCCTTCTTAGTAACTCCTCTCTCTGTAAAGTGACAATCAGAAGAAACTCATCCCATTCAGACACATTCATATGTTGATGAAGAAGCGCGAGCAGTTCAGAGTTAAGTGTCTTGCCCAAGGACACATCAGACATGTGGGTGCAGGTGGGGAGACGACCGACTGAGCTGTCAGCCTACTTCACTGTTACTTTCATGTGAGGCAACATGAGGCCAGGTTTGATATGAAACTGTATTTTTCTCTTAATTGTTACATAATATATGTGGGTCTTGGGTTAAATGGCTCCATTTACATCCATACTTTCTTTGTTTTTAGATAACCTATAATAAATAGTCAGAATATTGTACGTCACTGTTGCTGAATAAAGTTGCAGCCTTCACGGTCTTCCCCCAAACTCTCAGAAGAAGAATAAAAAGGTTTTACTCATCAACCAGCTTCAGCCGGGGGATTTCCTTTCCTTTGCCACCGCAGAATTAAAGAAAAAAAAACCTAACAAACGGTTGATTCCTCTCCACAATGATTGGTACACAAATCAAACTTTGCAGCCGCAGCCAAATATTGACCAGCATCTGGCTTCTGTTCTCTTTGAGCAGCAGCTCGGAGTCACTCACCGATGTTGTGTATTTTCAGGTTTGGTCTGACTGTGTAGTCGGGAGGAGTCTGACTGGAGTCATCGTCTGCCTGGGAAACTGAGAGACGCAACACGTCAACACACAGAGACAGAGGGGAAGGAAAGCAGAAAAAAAGACGAGGCAGTCCAACGTTAACGTGTATAAAGAAACAGCAGTTTGATAAATGACAAAGCAGTGAACCGTTAAAGCAGAAGTACTCTTCATTTCCGACCTGGACAAATTAAAAGTAACACTTATTACACTTTTTTTGTACTAAACATAGTCTAGGACAAAAGGCGCTCGATTGAAAACTCAGATTTTTCGTCTGATGATTAAAGTTATTTGGAGGCAGGTTTTTACCTTTTCCTTGTCTAGACACAGAATTACATCCAGTCTGCCAACGATCGACAAATAAACGTTGTGTAGCTTTAAAAATGTGAGGACCTCTTTGTGTGTATGTTACTTTGAGTGTTTTTGTAAAAAAACAAAACAAAGCAAAAAACACTGTGGTTTTCTGTGTATTTACTTGATGCTGGTGTACACAACAGCATTTACAGAAAAGCTGGCAGCAATCAATTTGCAGATGTTAAGCACATTGCATCGATGTATTCACATCTCTCTCTGTCTCTCTCGTCTTCAGGTCTTGTTAGTGGAGGTGGGCGACAAACACGGAGAAGATGAAGACGTGGAGGCGGCTGGAGTCAACGGCTCTCTGATAGCAAGCTGTTAAAATGACCTTGCTGAGTAAAGGTCGGGGATTGTAAACGGACAAAACGCACCGATGCACACATGCCCATTCATCCACTTACACACAAGCGCGAGAAAAAAGATTTGTAGCTGACAGACAACCATGTGCACAAACACACATGGTCCAACTGCTGCATCTGGAAGCAAACGCAGGCGTAGCAGACACATCAATAGATTAGGCGTGACACCAGGACGGGTGTGGGGGGAGGGGGGATGGGGGGGGGGTGTTAAGGTGATGTGTACACAGGGGCTGACACTGGCCTGAGTGTGGGATGTATTAGTGCTGACAAGGTTAGAGGAGAGAGAATGGGGGGGGGGAGGCTTTCAGTGCTGGGCTGCCTGATCAAAGGCCTGCAGGGGAGAGAGCAGGGTAAAAATAACACACACACACACACACACACTACACGGAGCAGCAGGCATCACGAGAGCCAGGAAGAGAGGGATGAGAAAGGAGACGGGGGGGGAGAGAGAGAGCTAGATAGCGCCAGCATCTCTCTTTTTTTGTATCTTTTTTTGCAGCATGTCATTCATGGAGAGAGATTGAGCATTACTGTAACAGCGATGAGACAGAGGAGAGCATTAAGCGATCACTCTCAGAGAGCTGCTTCCAAGGAAAAGACGCCATCATCAAAATCACGCTTAGATGGCGCGCAGGAAGAACAACGCCTCTTTGCTGAGAGGAGACTGTCAGACCTTCGTGTTTCTGCCTCTCTTGTCTGTGTCTCTCTGGCTTCTTTGTTTGTGAGGCGGCACAAAGAGATTTCGAGTGAGGAGGAAAAGTGGCGATGAAGTGACACAGAAAGATGCAGAAAGGAGTGGGAGATAGTCGTCGGGTCTCACCGGTGGAGCAGCAGACGTAGACTCGCAGTCTCAGGCAGCTGTGGCCGTGGTGGTGGGTTGGCGTGGCTGAAACGGAGAACAAACACACACACACACACACACACACACACACAATATGTCAACCATGTGCCCTCTGCAGGCAACAACACCCTCAGCAATGAGCAATCCCAGCAACTGCCTGTCCTCGACTGAACTTCCAGAATCTATTAGCAGCACCCACACTCCGTCGATACGAGTGGGTGACAGCAGCCGAGGAGAAGATATTCAAATATTGGATGTGAAGCTTCCTCGGGCTGTTTACTGGTCTCACTCACAGATATAGTAGTACTCATGGCCCACGTTGAACTCGTAGCCCAGCGAGAAGGCGCTGTAACGCTGGAACTTCTCCGAGAACTTGATGGGAGCGTGCGGCGCGTGGGGCCGGTTGCACTCCCAGCGCTTGAAGCCAAGTTGGGGGTCGCAGGTGCGGTAGCCACGGTAGTTGACCATGTAGAGGATGTACTGCTCGGCCATGGTGCGCTCCAGCGTCCCCCTCTGGCTGATGTTGTAATGCGGGCAGTAGATGTCCAGGTAGTCGTTCACGCTGACCTGCACCGTGAAGCCCTCCCTCCGTAACCTGAAAGAGAGGACATGAGGAGAGAGAAGGACCGACAGAGATGGATAAGTTATCTGGACTGCAAATAACCCTGATTTTCATTTTCTGTCGAAAAGTAATATTCTGACAATTGGAGCGTGACGTTTCCAGGCAACCACGCTTCAGGAAATTACTTCCCCCAGCCGACAAGAAGTCCTGCACATAACCTCAAAGTTGTCATACACACAAACAAGATGAACTTATAAACATGGTGCTTTAGAGGAGCTACATGATGTACCTTCAGAGAGAGCTGTTTGCAGTCTTAATGAGCTACCCAGCTGGTCTCGACTTAACTCGATTTTTTTTCAATGCCTGCATCAAACTAATTACTTCACTTTGAAGATTGTCTTTGCATATGAAGCTTCGTTTGTTTTTAAATATTGTGAAAGTGAAGTGAAATCTCCAAAAACATATATTGAGACACCAAAATATATTCAGTTTACATAAAACCGAGAAGAGCAGCAAGTAATACATGGTTATTATTATTTTAACTGCATGAACAAATCAAATGCTTTGTCAAACACTTTCCTGCCTGTTCAGCCCCATAGTTAAAGAAGAATGCACCACAAAGCAGCCGGGCAGTGATGAACTATTCCCTAAGCAAGTATTAACACCATCTGTTCTTCAAGAGAGAACCTACTCCACCTTCCTCGCTCCTCTGCATCGAAAAAAAAATAAAAAATACACATTTTCTCTTTAAACGCCCCGTGGCGAGAGCCGAGGACACTGCTGAGAATGATAATCTACACTCCTGTCTCTCCCCCTGAGCCAGCTGTGGGCCGAGTCACCGAGGCGGAAGGAGTTCCTGTCAGAGGCGATGTATTGCTGCAGCCGAGGAGGGGTGGTGGTGGTGGTGGGGGGGGGGGGGGATCCGGCCTACACGTGGTACATATGATGGGCCGAGTGAGGAAGGCCACTTTAAGGTTGAAACTGTGTGTGTGTGTGTGTGTGTGTGTGTGTGTGTGTGTGTGACGCAGTGACCCTTCAGTTGACGTACAGAACTTTACGGGGGCAATGATGTGATTTCTCATTTCGCTGCCACGCTGTGATCTTTACTGTTTGTAACACTGAGTATACTTATTATGTTAATGACACAATCTGTAATTAGACAAAGTAGAAGTGATTAGCGGGGCTCCTGCAGGTGAGCTGATGAGATGGGAATTGTTCTTGGCTGCAGTGACGTGTAAACACACTGGGAGTGTAATGTATCCTTTGCACCACTAGGGGGAGCTATTTCACTTCTTGTTTTAGAGGAAAACCTCTGTGTCTCTTTCCTCTGCGTCTCTTCTTCTTCTTTTTTTCCTCTTAAACATCTTCCTGCTACACACACTCTTAAACATCCCGCTCCGTGTATACATTCTGCAAACACACACGTAAGCAAACACACACAGCCTTAGATACAGTTACGCAAACACGCACACGCCAGCATACGTTACTCGGTCAGGCCTCCAGAGAGATTATTATTCAATTACAAAATGTGGATGAGACATGTCACTGCACCTCTCTCCCTCTGCTTTTACTCTCGTTCTCTTTCTTTCTTTCTCTCGGTCTCACCATCTTCATTTCCTGCTCCCCCCCCCCCTTTTTTTGAATCCTCTCCTTCCTCCTCCCTTTTCATCTCTCACCCCCTTCTCCTCGTTTACACACCCACACCCAGGCAGATGAATATCAGTTCTCTTAACCAGTGTTTCTTTTCGGGGCCATCAATCTTATCCGTGCTTTCTCCACTCAGATGCCAGATGACAGACTTTTGTCTCGCAGTGTTGCAGAAAGAGACAAGCTCTGCTTCAAAGGGACTATATTTAGAGAGGAGGGGGAGGTAGGCGTAGGAGGTAGAGGAGAGAGAAGTTTGGGGTGGAGGAGGAGGGGGGGGGGGGGGGGTACAATGGGTGTGGGATGGAGAGAATGGTAAGTAGATAGACCTAAGATGAAAGAAGGAGGAAAGAGGCTGTGCTGAATATGAAAACACGCGATGAGGAGAATCCCAGACGCGAGCGGCGTGCAAAAAGTGGCAGAGTGATGCAGTCATTGAGAAATAGGTGAGAGGATGTGGGCTTGTGAGGGGAGCTGGATGTAAGGAAGCGAGAGGAGGGAGGAGAGAGAGAGTGTGCGTTGGAGTAAGTATTTTTGGATGAAAGATGCCGTGTGTTCTACTGACACAGTGCAGCTAAAAAATGAGTGATGTGTCTGTTCTTGGTGTCTCAGATGGAGACACAGAAAAAAAAAAAACCCAAGGCTGCTTAAGTAGACATCGACAGTTTGACACTTTGAGACTAATAATGATCAGCATGTGCGCACAACGTCAGAAGAGAGGAAACTGACCATTCACATCTCACAGAGCTGAGAGGAACTTCTTTAAATCCACAGCTCCAAAGACTGATTTTTACAAGTGCTACACAACAGAAAAATATTCTAAAGGGTTATTTGGAATTTTTATTTGGTAAATAACTTCAATATTTACTGCTGGTCAATGAGATGATCATCATAAGTATCAATTACTCTGGATTCTTCAGAGTCCTTTGACCATCTACAGATGTAGGGCCCTTCAACACATCTTCATATTGCTTTTCTTATCCAACCAACCAATCAGCCAAAACCCAAATGGCCCTTCATCAACAGTCATTTATAAGCCTATAAAGAAGAAAAGCAAAGGAGCTGGAACCAGCTAAAATGTGACATTCTTGGTTGAACAATAGACAATTATAAATAGATCATCAGAATAGTTGGAAAAGAAACGTATTTCGACTATATTTGTTGCGTTAGCCTGAGCGCAGAAGGAGTATTTGTGTAGTAAACTGAAGACAAAGGAGAAGACACAAAGAGGAGGAGGAGGAGGAGGAAGGTGGTGCAGAAGAGAAAAACAGCAGAGTAAAAGGGTGGAGTGAGAGGAGCAGGTTGACGGGGTGAGAGGAGTCCCTCTAGGTGCTCGCTCTTATATAAGCAGAACACTTAGTGGCAGAAGACAGAAAGGTTGCAGGGCAAAGAGGAAGGGATGGATGGAGGGAGGAGAGGTGAGGAGAGGAGAAGAAGAAGAAGGGGGGGAGAGGAGATTTCATAACTTCGGGTGGTGGTGTGTAAAGGGGGGTTGGGGAAGGAAAACACAACGGATGATGACAACAAAGAGGAAAAGCAAAGAGAGGAGAGGCCGAGGTCCAGACAGAGACATAGTGCTCCCCGGGGGAGAAACATCTATGTGTTAAAAGTGCATCAAAAAAAAAGACTGATGGAACTCATTCTGTCTCCTTCTCTGCAGCTCGCTCTGCTGTGCATTGTCTCTGTGCTGGTTTTGCTGTCTCATCATCATTTTCCTTATGAGTGGGAGTGCGCGGCTAGTTAGTAAAGGCTGCACCGGCTTGTGAAGACTGCCAGGGGAGAGAGAGGGAGAGAGAGAGAGGGAGAGAGAGAGAGAGAGAGAGAGAGAGAGAGAGAGAGAGAGAGAGAGAGAGAGAGAGAGGGAGAGAGAGAGAGAGAGAGAGAGAGGGGGAGAGGGAGAGTGAGGGAGAGATAGAGGAGAGAGAGAGAGAGAGAGAGAGATAGAGGAGAGAGGAGACAAAGATAGCAGCGCTCTACCTTTCACATCTGCGCTTAAAGGAGTCTTTAGAGAATACCGCCGGTATCAATAAATAACAACAGTGAGCTCGAGCTACAGCTAAAAAGATGCAGTGGACAGAAAACCGAGCCAAGGAAAGTCTGACTTAAAGGATGCAGGAAAGATTCATTTATAAGTACTAAAAGTAGAGAGAAATATGGAAGAATTTCCAGAAATAGTACTTCCACATGACTAATGTCAATCAGTTTCTCTTTGCTTCACAGAGCGTGAACTAAAACAATTCCACGTCCTCTTTCATATTCCTGTATAATAACTGTGCCGGACGACATCAAAGTGAACGCACAAGCACGAGCGCTGCTGCTTCTCATGGAGAATAACAGCAGGGCAAATGTATTTGTTTTTATATTCTACTGACATGAATGGATATGAGGAGTCTAAACCCACAGAGCCACTCTCAAGTTGGAAGCTGTTTGTTCTGCTGCAGGTTCGCCCTACTTTACCGCCACAGGCTGCCACTCTTTTCAAAAAAATCCTTTTGGAAACAGCTGGAAGGGACAAGTTGTTGCTTTTGACAAACGCAGCTCAAATGTTCAGTAGAAGAAGAGAGTAATAGCCTCTTACTGTGGGGGGAAAAAAAAACACTCGTCATAGACATTACCACTGATAAGGGCTGTAAAGAATCCAATCCCACCTGTATAAACTGTTCCAGGTTGACTTTATCAACTCAAATCGTACACTCAGAGAACGCTGCTTTAAGGCACTCATTTTAAACTGTTTCTTTTCCCAGAGTGCTTTGATGACATCCTATGTTTACAGAATGCTACGAGATTTACAAAGAAAGCATACAAAGGGAGTCTCTGGAAAATAGCACCTTATAATGAAATGAAAGTAGGATTTTTAAAAGGGACAGGGCCCACGTACTGTCGTCATGTCCATTGTGAGAATACATGAGTGACGTGGAGGCCAGAACCGTCCTCTGCAGAAGGAGAATTGTTCTTCTACAGCCTGTGTGTTCTCCTGTGGACGGCACTCTGTTCTAAATCATCCCAGTCAACAACGTTTTCATCATCTTTAAACAGATTTTAAAAAATCCTCATGAATCAGAGCCGCGGACTCCGTCACTGTTCCTATAGTTGTTAAATGTTCCTTTGTGATTCAGTGGTAAACCTTGTTTCTATGGAAATTCAGTGAAGATTCAACCAGCAAAGAGCAGAGAGTTCTGTAACTTATGAATGCACGTCCCGATCATTTGTTAAACCCACTACAGCAATGACGGACGCCACGCCAAGGGCGGGGAGCTGAAGCGCTGTTAGAAACGTCCTACAGCTATTTTACAGTTAGCAACATGTCTCCTCACTGCAACACGAGTCAAAAGTCCGTCCAGACTTTCACTCTATTCAACATCTTCTTTGATGCTGATGAAATGTGCGAGCGGCTGTGCGTCGCCTGAGCTTCCTGCCTTCAGTGTGATGTCATGGTACAGCGAATTGTATACACTTCAGGTAATAGATATCATAAAGAAGCACAGGCTATAACACCTGCTCGGCAGTAAGTCATCGATGTCTCATTATCAGGATGAAGTTGTTCTTGTGGCGTCTGTGTTCCAGCCTTCATTGCTTTCAAAGATGGCACGAATGACAAATGAGTTCATTAAACTTTATGCTCAGGTAATTATGTCAAATCTTGTACTTCCTTCGAACCTCCAAACTATCTCTCTCTCTGACAGTGTTTTTCACTTCCTGTAGTAGATTTTTTAAGTAAAGACGAGGTCATTGATGACCTCAGAAGCGCTCTCTCCGGGGTAATCAGCCTCATCCGGCGGATAAACTACCGGTGTGTGACAAAAATGCTTTTCACCAATCATCTGTTTACTACCAACAAGACTCCTCCAATCGAGTCCCCCGGCAGCGACTCGCTGGGCTCGGCTCTTTTTTCTCCGTAGCTCAGCACCTGAACTCATTACTTGTGCACGCAAAAGACACAAACAGCCGTCAAATATGCAAGAACACACACACACACGCAGCAAAGCTCCCGCGAGTCGTCCCTGATTGAGTTAACGCCGCAATTAACGTCCCGCTTTACAACCTTTCGATCCAAAATGGAGGATTGGGGGAGAAACAAGTGCTGAGCAAGTTTGTGGGAAGAGGCGAACGCTGCAACTCTTCTCTGTCGCTATTAGACCGCTGGGAGTCATCCGGCAGTTTCCTCCACAACCTCCGTCCACTCTGAGTGCAGAGAAAGTGAAAAACATTACCTTTTATATTTACTACTTCCTGTGTAAACCTCCATACTACATCTCTCCAGTCTTCAACCTTTGCTTGTCTCTTTCGCAAACGGCCGGCCACTTTTCTTTTTCCCGGCCTTTATTTAACACAGGGAAGCCTCGCTTTTAACATCAATAATCTGTAAAGATTTCCTGTATAGCTGCATAATCACTTAGTACAAACATGATGACGAAATTACAAGTCTTGTTCAAGGACACTTAAGCAGTAATTACCTTTTTCCAGTTAATCAGCTTGGACCAATCACAGGTCAGCCTTTCTGCACCCAGAGTGAGGTCCTCTGATTGGTTAAAGCTTCACTCCGCTGCTCAGAAATGACAAAGCTGTTTGTATGTCGTTGCCTGGTCGTGACGTTAAAGTGGCTGCCGACCACGATGAGCTGAAACAGCTTCATGTGTGGGACGCTGAGGGCTAAATTGCCGCTGTGGTTTGCACATGCAGAAAGTTAAGGATTCCTGCTTTTAAAGTGATATTTCATTGATCTCCAATAAGCAGAAGGTCTCAGCGGGCCGTCACAGTGCAGCCTCAGCTAAAGAGCAGCACGCAGCGGCTCGTGGGGAGGATTCTTGCCGACACAGGGGCTTACAAATGGATCTTTCACTTAAAGCATGGTCTGTGCAGCTCAGTCGGATTGGAGTCTCGTGTCTCCCCTAAAACCCCGCTCCAGGTGCGCCTCCTGTAACAACGTCAGGGTGGGCTTATGAGACCCTTTCAGAAATGTAAATGATCAGAAAACTACACCGAGGCACATGTAGCTACAGCAGGTTAGCAATGCTACGTATTAAAGAGTGCAGATTGAGAGGATTATGCAGAGATGAGTCAGGAGTAAAACATATTTCATCCCCACAAGCTGGACGTTACAAAAGGTTTCACTTGATAATAAACACCGAAGCACTTAAACCAAAAAAATTATTCACGATGCATCTTCTTCGTCTATAATACTTTCAAAATTGGTGAATCACCGTCACTGTTTGCCAGAGCTGATGAAAACATCTTCAGGCTGCTTCGTCTGACAAAAAGTCCAAAATCCAAATACAGATCGAATCAAAGTCAATCACAAATATTTGGATATAATCAGTGGGTTGTCAAACATATGCCGCATCCAGCTTCTTAAAAGAAAGGATTTGTAGCGTCCTTGTTATTTTATTAAGTCGAGTCTTTTGTTTTGAAACTGCTGGTTTTTATAAATGAATCCATTTGAAGTCATCACTTCTGGCTCAGGGAAAATATGTGAGAAGCTTTATTCACAGCTTCTTGACATCAACAACTAAACTGTTCTGCAATTTATGCCACAATATAATCAGCAGACGAATCAAGCACAGATGTAATTGTTAGTTTGCCTTTATAACGTTTGATGCTAAATCAAATTATCTTCAAACTTCAGACGCTAACAGCACTAACAATTAATTACATGTACTTAATAAATTTAACATCTCATTTTGTACAGCTATAATGAGAATCCAGTAAATTAAACACAAAACGGTCTTAATGAAATGTGAAATGAAAATGTCATCACTTCATGAACCTCCTGGAGAAAACATCTGGGGAGCGTGGCCTCTCACAAAGCGCACATCGTGTTTGCTTTTTGGCTTCCTTATCCGACTCTTTGAGACCACGGAAACAAAACCTGATCCTGATCAACATAATAATGCCATTTCCACAGCTCCAGCCTTTGATTAAATCACTGCAAAGCATTATGGGTTGGCACAGCCAGCTTATTCGAAGGAAATATGGACCGGCATAAATTCCATTGATTAATCTATGTGGCTTAAGCTGCTCTTTACTTTCTCGACACCCGCTAGGAAGTTTAAATATCAAACAGAAATATGGATGACGCAGTTGAATATTAAATTGAGGCTCTGCTCCAACGAGACTTTCTGCATAAAATACATGAAACAAGAGGCCACTTGGCTGCTTCACCCCCCCCCTTTTATTACACTGAAATGTTCCAAGGACCACTTGGGAAGGATTTTCTGCCTATAATTGGCCTCCACATTGACAGCAGTATGGTACAAACCAAAATCCAGGGTAAGAAACCTCATCATGTGCAAATTTGAAAGATAAAGCAGGAAAGAAGACGCATGGAACCAAAGACAACAACACGGTGACACTGTAAAACCTGCTCCTTTAATAAGAGGAGAAGGAAAGCCTTCAGAGGTATCATGAGGTGATGCCTGACTGTAGTCACTTCCAGCTTTGAAAAGTCATCCAGCCTGCTGAGTCGGTGCTGTGATTATATCCTGCGACAAGCAGTGATAACAAGGGTCCATCTCTCTCACGCAGAGGCTCTAATTGTCCCTCGTACTAAAGGCTGGATCGCACCCACGCCCGCTCTCCTGCTTCACTTCTTGCTCACCGTCTCTCACACCAAAACCTCCTGCAGAACAAAGTCGTCACGTCGTGAAAAAGCGGAAGTCATTCTCCTTTAGCCTGCACAGCCCGGTCTCCTGCCGAGGTGCACCCATTCAAACACGGACAATGGATCGTTCCAAGCAGAAATGATTGAATAAGAGTGCATGTGTGGGTCTATGTAAGTGTTCAGGTAGAAGGGGGGAGATGAATCCCCCCCTGAAGTAGATTGAATTTGACGCGTTCTCAGCTTGATGAATGTCACTCTGCAAAAATTGAAGATTGTGAAGGAAATGATACAATTAAAAAAATAATAATTTGCGGTGAAATCGAAATCTATGTGTCAAGCTGTGCATATTATCTTTGATGGATTTACATTTAATTACAGGAGATGACCTCGTACTGTTTTTCAAATGAGATTCAACAGGGGAGGTAATGATCAGGAAATCAACACGATAAGGTGATTAAGCATCGGATATGTTTTTTTTTTTATTTCACAAAAACGAGTGCCGTTCTTTAATAGTAATGCTTTTTCAGAAAGAATTTCCTGACGTTGTCAATGAATTGATTAATCCAAAAACAGAACTATTGGTTTATGAACTCGAGATGTTAGCATTTAAGCTGTCACTATGTTGTTATTGTGTTTAACCAGAAATAACCATATATGGTCGACAGTTGCCTGGAGAGGTATTAGTTTGTCCTATCATGGTTAAAGAAATCCACAGCCTGCTCTGACACTTTGCCTATCAGCCAAAAAAAAAGACTTTCTGTTCCAGCAAAAGATGTACAATCATCAATCCATGTTTTGATTGATCTCTTTGATTGCTTCAATTCCCCAAGTTGATAAATCAAAAGAAAGGAAGCTGCTGGAAACATTTAAGTTCTGATTGGAGGTATGTGGAAGTCACATTTGAGACACCACTTCAAATAAATAGAAATTCAATGTAACGGGTGTTTACCTGAGAGGGAGCGAGAGAGAGAGAGAGAGAGAGAGAGAGAGAGAGAGAGAGAGAGAGAGAGAGAGAGAGAGAGAGAGCGAGAGAGGGAGTAAGGACAGATGGGTGAGATATCAGAGGGGCTGTGACACACGAAAGCAGCTCTCATCAAGATGAATTCTCCACAGCCGCCGCCCTCAGCGAGGGTGCCAGGCAGCTCCCGCCAACCTGCTACCGCCAAAGACAAAAACGCCTATCTCGCCCATCTCCGAGTGTCTGGCCCTGACAGAGCAGAGGACACGCTCAAGAAAAGCTCGATGAGAGTTCAAGTCAGGGTGAGCAGCCTATTCACCGAATGTGGAGGGAGAACTGACACAATAAGAACCTGGAACCTGGACTGTAGAAAACATGGACACAGTGTCAGTGACGTCACCCACTGTTTTCTGAAGAGGTGTGATGAAGCCAAATGATTGCGGTTGCCATATTGAAAATGTCACTTCCAGCTAATAGAAGCAGACAAAGAAGCGCGCCTCTCTAGATCGTCATCTATAGCATATTCCAAAAACACAACCAAAGTTCAAGGTCCATAAAAACCGTACGCTAAAGTGAAGCAAAGCCTCCATAGCACCACCTCTCTTATTTAGCCAAACCAGATGAGTTACAACAAAATGTATCCTGTACAGTCTTAATTAATGAGGAAATGGACTGTTGATGCCTTACTTGTTTCAAGTCGTTAACTTGTAACAAATGGGCTCCAATGGGGATCCCTTAATTTTAGAAGCCAGGCTCAATTGGACACCCCAGGAACAGTTTTTCCACTTCAATATTGGCTTCATTCTTCCACCACTGT